>NC_069508.1:65717854-66435354 GCF_027579735.1 Bombina bombina
CACATCGCTTCATACCACTTACGTTTATGATCATAACATAGGATCCATCTAATCTACATTAATGCAAGAATCCGAAGGTCTCTGGAGTAGGCAGTATGATTGTCAGGCAATGTGATAATTTGTTGATACAGCGACTTCTTGTGGGAGTTTTTGTGGGGGACCCCTTGGAGGACACTAAATGAGATGATGTAATATGTATATGCACTAATGACACGTCATCAGCATCTTCATATACAACTCTTACTTGATGCCAAATTATTCCTAGCGGCCATGGTCGCGGGGAAAACAATAAAAAAAATCAACCTAGACCCTAACATAGCTTAATGAATGCCATACAGTTAATGAACCTAATTCATATATCTTAAGTGCGATATTTAGGATCATGTCAATGATGTGGTAGCACATTTATCTATCTATCTATTTTATTTTATTTTTTTTTAAATAAGCGGGGAGTCTTTATATAGCAAATTCTTCCTTATTATTAGAAATATAATCTCATATGCAATATCAAATTCACTTATAAAACCATGTCTATCAGGTGCATATATCATAAAAGTGCATAGCCTGGCCTTTATTGTATTATATCTTACTTCGATGTGTATTTTATTTTTCAAAGAATGCAGTTTGTATTTTGTTAGGATATATCATACAGTATTCCCACAAACCTTTTGTTCATTATACTTTGGACTCAAGAGTAGCCCAAACAAAAATTATTTGGTGTTCAATAAAAATAATAAATAAGGATAGATGTCTAGAAATGTACAAACACAAACATGTTTCATATGACTGTACTGTATTACATCTGCATTTTTCATGAGAACATATACTATGTATATTTGAATTCTTATGTTATGTGCAAAATCCTCAAAAAAAAATCTTTATAAATTAAAAAAAAAAAAGGAAGTTTATTAAGAACATTTGTCAAAAAAGGAATTTAACAACAGTTAAAACTAGCACATATTTTGCACTAAAAAATAAATAAATCTGAAAATGTGAAGTGGAGAACATCAAACAAACACTTTGCAAAGTTTGAGATCACTCATTTGCCTTGAAGAAAAACCATCTAAAACCGTTGGTATTTATTAATTACATTTAGAGCATTAAATATGATCTATTATAATCTATTTTAACTGTAGTAATTCAGGGTTATTACCCAGTTTTATTACATAAATTTTGTTATTTTTAAACAGATTTCATTTTCTTACTAGCTCTAGATTTATTATTCTCTAGACGGACAAAGTTTGCAGGTAGGGAACTTGTCTGCCCGGGGTCGCAACTACCAGGCAGGCTTTGCTGTCCATATTTATCATTGCACGAACACATGGTTGTGCAAATGCTGCTCTTTTGCAATTTATTGAGTGCAAGAGGCAAGGCTCGTCAATGACCCAAATTAGATCAATCTGGGGTATTTTCAATTGCTACCTCTAAGGTTAAAGAGAGGTTTGGAAAGAGCATTCTAGACCGCTGCTTTTTAAATTGCAGTTCGTTGTAGGCTCACATGGGCAAACCTGCTCCTTAAAGTGATGGTAAATTCTACCCTTTTTAAAATCAGATCCGGACTGTTGGTGATATTTTAGATGGAGTTTAATTAATCAGTTGTTTATGAAGTTGCGCTATAACTTGCTTTATAATATAAATATAAAATTCAAATACTCTGCCACGCACTTCAAAAGTCAATTTTTCTGTGAGCTACCGGTTTGAATTGTTGTCCAATTAGTGTCCTCCCCATATGGCACTTTTGTTGTAGGTATAGCGCTGATTGGACAACAATTCAAAACTAAATAATTGACTTTTGAAGTGGGCGGCTGAGTGCAGGGTATTTAAATTTTATATATATATTTAAAAGTAAGTTACAGTGCATCTTTATTATAACTGATTAATTAAACTCCATCTAAAATATCACTAACATTCTGGATCTGATTTTAAAAAGGGGAGGGTTTACAATCACTTTAAGGATCATTCAGATTTTAGTCAATTTCTATTTCTATGTTTAATCTTTGCAAGTTGACAAAGTTATACACCAAGGCACAATAGTTTGCTGTTCCTAATAAAGAAGCATCTATCTGGTGACTGGACGTTTTGTATGTATGGTTCCCATTACTAATTCACTTGACAAATATTATTGCACTACACTCCTTTAAAGCGACAGTCTACACCAGAATTGTTATTGTTTGAAAAGATAGATAATCCCTTTATCACCCAATCCCCAGTTTTGCATAACCAACACAGTTATATTAATACACTTTTTACCTCTGTGATTACAGTGTATCCAAGACTCTGCAGACTCCGCCCTTATTTCAGTTCTTTTGAAAGACCTGCATTTTAGTCAGTCAGTGCTGACTCCTTGTTAACTCCACATGCGTGAGCACAATGTTATCTATATGGCACACATGAACTTAATGCCCTCTAGTTGTGAAAAAAATATGTCAAAATGCATTCAGATAAGAGGCAGCCTTCAAGGACTAAGAAATTAGCATATAAGCTTACCTAGGTTTAGATTTCAACTAAGAATACCAAAAGAACAAAGCAAAATTGATGATAAAAGTACATTGGAAAGTTGTTTAAAATGACATGCCCTATCTGAATCATGAAAGTTTATTTTTGACTAGACTGTCCCTTTAAGACTATCTCTTTGCAGGTACAAATCCCTCAAAAGAAACAGGGCATGATTTTTTTTAACCTTATAGATAACCCCACGTGTTTACAATGGCAGCAATGCAGAAAGTGATGAGATTTCTTTTATTTTGACTTATTCTGATAGTGTGCCTTTAAATACGTAGACAGCTGAGTAAAGAAAGTGCACACTGAATCCTAATACACCACAGAGAGAAACAATATAAGGATTGTGTTGAAAACTGGAAGCAACAGCCCATTCTCTGCGGAAAAAGAAGCTACGGCCAAAAAAAACTCTCAGGTTAGACAGTGGTGTCTGAAAAACAGAGCTTGCACGTATTATTCTAGACAATGGAAATCGACTCCAAGACAGATTGAGCCGATTCTCTCCCAATCCAGCGTGTTCCAAATCTTTGGCCCATAAAAGAACATTCTAATGAGACTGTGTTATGACTCTGGCATCAGACGGAGAAGGGTTGGAGCTGACAGTTCTTTTGTGTATTGAGTAAGGAACATGAATTGTCTTTGTATTTTCCTTTAATCATTAAAAGTTCCAGCATGTTTTCTTTAGGTCACAAAAAGAAAGAATAAAACTGAAAAATAAAATGGCAGAAATCGGATCAAGCGTCATTAAAGGGATATGAACACCAATTTTTTTTTTCTTTCATGATTCAGATAGAGCATGTGATTTTAAACAACTTTACAATTGACTTCAATTATTTAATTTGTTTTGTTCTCTTGGCATCCTCTAATAGCCACATTAGAGGGGTCCACTTCTAAACATCTGAATAAAAATAGGTACAGAAGTAAACAGCACGTTACGTTTATAAAGGCCACTTGTGCCTCAGGAGTCCAGTAATAGGGTAACAAACTTCAAAAAAATGTCTAATAAAATGTCCATAGAAATTAGCAAATCAAATAAACCTCTTTACAGAATTCTTACTAGCAGGAAATGGCCATTCCAATACTGCAGAAACCTTTTTGGGATCCATCTCAATATGGTCAGAAGAAAGAATATATCCCAGAAACTCAAATATAGAAACAGAAAATTGACATTTCTCCAATGTAGCAAATAAAGCATTGTTCCTTAGTCTCAGAATAACTGATAAGACATGTAGTAATATGAGGGGGGAGAAAATCTAAACATCATCCATGTAAATTACAATAAAAGTATCCATCAAATTTCTAAACATTTAGAAAAGGTATGATGGGAGGACAAGGGTATGGCTTTGCAAATCTGTTCCAAGTAGGTGTCATTTTTGAAGGCCCAAGAAGTAGATACAAATCTAGTGGAATGAGCAGTTACTCGAAGGTGGTTTTTCCGCAACAAAGTAAGCCTCATGAATAATCTACTTTAGCCGTGAAGCCAAGGCCACCACTGAAGCCTTTTGACCCTTTTTGGAACCGGAAAAGTGAACAAATAAGCTAGAAGTCTATCTAAAATCTACTGTAGCTGAAGTTAAAACTTTGAGGCTCTGAACACATTCAAACTGTGAAGCAGGTGTTCGTTAGAGTTAAAAGTATTTGGGCATAGAGAAGGAACAACAATTTCCTGATTCATATTCTCTGAAGACAACACCTTCGGAAGAAAATCATAAATTTGGTCCGAAGGAATGCTGTATCCTAATGAAAAAACAAAAAGCGAGAATCACAAGACAAAGCTGATAATTCAGAAACTTGTCTAGCAGAAGAAATAGCTAGAAGGAAGAGAACCTTCGAAGACAAGAACTTGAGATCCAGAGAATGCATAGGTTCAAAAGGGGGACCTTGCAAAAAACGGGAAGAACCAGGTTCAAATTCCAAGGGGGAGAAATGGACCTAATAACAGTACAAATTCTCACCAAGGCTTGTACAAAAGATTGATCATCAGGCAACTTAGCCAACTTCTTGTGAAACAAGACAGATAATGCCAAAATCTTCCCCTTTAAAGAGTTGGGTGATAAACCCTTATATAATCCATCCTAAAGGAACTAAAGAATCCTGAACATTATAAAAGATTTCCAAGAGAAACCTCTAAAATAACACAGAAGAAAGTAAGCTTTCCAGATTTTATGATAAATTATTTGCGTGACGGGCTTTCTAGCCTGTAGCAAAGTAGAAATAACAGAGTATGAGAAACCTCTGTTCTTGAGAACTAGGTGTTCAACCTCCACGCCATAAAATTCAGTGATTTGAGGTCCGGATGATACAAAGGTTCTTGAAGCAGAAGTTACTTCCTTAAGGGTAGGGTTCATGGGGGAAGAGAGGAAATCTGAATCAGGTCTGCTTACCAAGATCTGCAGGGCCATGCTGGAGCGAAGAGTATTACTGAAGCCGATTCCTGTTTAATTCTGGCAATGACTCTTGAAGAAGAACAAAACGGAGGGATTAGTTAGGCCAGTTGAAAATTCCAAGGACAAACTAGAGCATCTATCATGTGAGCTCTTGGATCTCTTGATGTGGCGCAATATGTTATGGGGAGAATTGGATCTAATAACAGGCCGAATTTTCCCCAAGGCTTGTATAAAAGTTTTAACAACTTAGCCAACGTCTTGTGAAACAAGACAGATAATGCCAAAATCTTCCCATTTAAGCAGCTGGCTGATAAACCCTTATCTAATCCATCCTGAAGGAACTGAAGAATGCTTGGAATTATAAAAGATTTTCAAGAGAAACCTGTAGAAGAACACCAAAGAAAGTAAGCTTTCCAGATTTTATCATGAATTCTCTGCGTGACGGGCTTTCAAGCCTGTAGCAAAGTAGAAATAACAGAGTCTGAGAAATCTATGTTCTTGAGAAGTAGGTGTTCAACCTCCACGCAATCAAATTCAGTGATTTGAGGCCCAGATGATACAAAGGTCCTTGAGACAGAAGTTTCTTGCTTAAGGGTAGGGTCCATGGGGGAAGAGATGGCATCTGAATCAGGTCTGTGGGGTCATGCCAGAGCTAAGTATTACTAAAGCTGATTCTGGTTTGATTATGGCAATGACTCTTGGAAGAAGAACAAACTGAGGGAATAGTTAGGCCAGTTGAAAATTCCAAGGACAAACTAGAGCATCTATCACATGAGCTCTTGGATCTCTTGATCTGGCGCAATAAGTTAGAAGTTTGTGGTTCAATTTGGACGCTATTAGATCTATTTCCTGAAGACCCCACCTCAACACCAAATAATCGAACACGTCCTGATGAATAGACAATTCTCCTGGATGGATGGACTGACTATTTACTCCGCCTCCCAACTGTTCACTCCGAGAATGTGAATAGCCAATAGGGAACAGAGGTTTTCCTCTGCCCAAGACAGAATGTGAGATACCTCTCGCATAGCTAAGGAACTGCAAGGCCCTCCCTGATGTGGTTGATGTACGCCACTGCAGTGACGTTGTCTGACTGAAACCGAATGCATTTTTCTTGCATGAGATGGGGCCAAGCCTGAAGGGCCAGAAGAATCGCACAAAGTTCTAGGGTATTAATTGGTAACCTTGCTTCCAGAGGAGACCATACTCCCTGTGTCCTCCGGGTACCCCAAACAGCGCCCCAACCCATCAAAATTGCTTCCTTAGTAATCACTGTCCAAGTAGGCTGAAGAAAGGACACTCCAAGGGCCAAACAGGGACTCTGCCTCCACAAGGAGAGAGATAGTTTGACTGAAGAACTGAGACAGATCTGCTCCACTAATGTTAAATATCCTATGAGATGATGGATATCCAAAAGTGATAACAAGAGTGATAGTCTAAAAAAGAAAAAGTGGACATAGTGCAAAAATGCTAAAAATAATAAATGACTCCAATATATGAGGCTTACCAGATATAGTGATATATTCCGGAAACTTAAGCAACGCCGATATTCAATGCGTTTTGCCCTTGTATTGGGGCCTTTTTCCTTGTAGCATTTTTTAACTATGTCCATTTTTTTTTTATTTTTTTTTAGACTATCACCCTTGTTATCACATTTGGATATTCATCATTACAGAGGATATGTAACACCTGTGGAGAAATAAACAACTGAACACTTTAATATATTTATTGGATCATAATTTATCTTGGCTTTTCACTGAGACGTTATATTCATAATAGACACTATTCTAGGACACTTTTTATTATTTTTTGGGTCAAATTTTTTTGTTAAATGTGCATATACTAATTGTACTTATTAAACAGCCATATTCCGATTCTATGTTTAAAGTGCATTATTTATGACTAATAAATTGATATAACCTTCTACTCATATGCTTGTATAGATATATTTATACACTTTAGACTTTACACTTTTAGCATTCCCTATTTCTTAACAAGCAATTACTTTTAGATTTGATTAGGAGATCTTTTTGGGAGTCTGTTGATACACTAGTTGGAAATGAAATAGAACACATTTATTGTGTCAAGTCTTTTATCTTATTTTACTTTATCCGTTTGGACTTATTTGTGAACAATAAACTCGTGCAATAAAATTAACACCAAAAGGAAATAAAGAGAGGGAAAGGCAAAGTAAAATCGACATATGTATTGTATGGATGCATCGGTCCAGTTGGTGAGTACTACTCACTGTCAATAGATTAAGCTGTAAGGAAAATTATTTGAAGGGGCAGTAAAGTCAAAATTAAACTTTAATGATTCAGATAGAGCAACTCAGCAGGCAATTTAAAACAACTTTCCAATTTACTTCCATTAACCAAATCTGCACATATTTTTTTATATTTACACTTTTTGAGTCATCGGCTTCTACTGAGGATGTGCAAGAAGTCACAAAATATACGTACAGGTGGCCCTCGTTTTACAACGGTTCAATTTACATCGTTTCAGAATAACAACCTTTTTTCCAGTCATGTGACTGCTATTGAAAAGCATTGGGAAGCAGTGCATTTATTAAAATAGCCAGTAGGTGGAGCTATCCGCTTGTGTTGCAGCAAAGCCAAGCAAGCTGAAATTAATCAGTTTAACCAGACCTGAGCTATCGAGCAGATTTCAAAGGAACAAGATCTTCCTGTCTATAAATCAGTCCAGATTGGAATGCATAGAAAGAACTGTTTGCAGAAAAATGCAAGTGAAGTCTGTGTTGTGTGATTATTTTATTAGGTTTATAATGCTGTTTAGTAAATGTTTTTGTTCATTTAACTTAGTTTAAATTATATATTCTGTGTTGTGTGATTATTTTATTAGGTTTATAATGCTGTTTAGCATTTAAAGTCTTCATTTCAAAGCTTTAAAAATAATGTATTAGGTGTTACTTATGACAATTTTGAGAGGGGCCTGGAACCTATCTCCCTCACTTCCCATTGACTTACATTATAACTGGGTTTCAATTTACAACGGTTTCGATTTACAACCATTCCTTCTGGAACCTAACCCCGGCGTAAACTGAGGGCTACCTGTATATGCATGTGTGATTGGCTGATGGCTGTCACATGATACGTATATGGACGTGTGATTGGCTGATGGCTGTCACATGATACAGGAGGAGTGGAAATATAGATAACTAGAATTTGTCAGAAAAAAAAATCTACTACTCATTTAAAGTTCAGACTAAGTGCTATTGCATTGTCTTTGTATCGCACATTTGTTGATTAGTCAAATCTACTGTATTCACTGGTCATTTAAACAACTTTCCAATTTACTTCTATTATGCAATTTGATTTGTTCTTTTGGTATCCTTTGTTGAAAATCATACCTAGGTAGACTCAGTAGCAGCAATGCACTAATGGGAACTAGCTGCTGATTGGTAATTGCACAAATATGCCTCTTCTCGTTGGCTCGTCTATGTTTTTAGCTAGTTCCGTCAACAAAGGATACCAAGAGAATGAAGAAAATGTGATAATATAATTGGAAAGTTGTTTAAAACTATGCGCTGTTTGAATCATAAAATAAATTAATTGTGTTTCACCCTTTTAAGTCCCTTATAAGTGAAACACACTATAAACCGCAGACTACTAAACAGGAAACTCTATTCTGGAAGAAAAAAACAAACAAACAAAAAAGGACAAACAATATAAATCTGCAAAAAACTTACAGCCTAGAATTTTTGTGTTCAAAGTGAGGCAGTGGTAATATAGTCTCATTACAAGTCAATATGCAACCAATACAGACAGGAACACTGCATGTGGTCAATGTCTCATTTTTTTAGTAAAATATTTCAAGACAGACTTTAAAAGTCTTAATCTGAAACTGAATAATTCTGGAGTGAAAAAGTAATACTCTAAGGGACATTACACCCCATAGCATATATCAACAAATCTCTTCATTACCAAAGACCTAGATAAAAATGAAATATTTTAAAAATTTCTTTTTGTCATTTTATTTGCAAAATTTACAAGGTTTTGAAAAACAAGGGCAGTAAGATACACCCCTTGAAAAGTCTGGCGGCAATCATGTTTGTGGTCTAATTTGCTGTGGCCAGTTAGATTCAGATGTAAATAAGCTTGTGCTCTTGATTTAACCAAAAACAAACTTTGTAGAGTATGAAAGGGGCATTAAAGGGATATGATAACCAAAAATGTTGTTTTGTGATTCAGAGAGAGCATACAATTTGAAAAATGTTTCCCTTTTGCTATTATCATTAAATTTGCTTTGCTCTTATAGTTTTATTTGATGAAGAAATAGCTAGGTAGGTAACGTGCACATGTTTGGAAACATCCAAGTATCCAAAGAAATGTTACACTCTCAGGTGTGGAAAAGTGAAATAACCTTTATTAGGTAGAGAGCAACGTTTCGGGGCACCTGCCCCTTTGTCAAGCTAAAAACATAGTGCACATACAGACAATATATAGCAATACCAATAAAACTAGGGCCATTGAGAACACACATCATGGGTGGACTTACAAAAATCATATATGGACCAAGAACAACAACATATTAACCCTATATTTTCCCTTTTGGAGTGTCCCAGAGGACCAAGATTAAAAACAAACAATCTGAAAAGGAAGCAAAATAGCACGCCACTATATAAATATCCCAACCTTGAATGGAGATATAATTAACTATTATAGTTTATTTTAATTTACATGATAATATCTGTGAGAACCTATAGTTTATAAATAGTACGTCTACAAGATTGGGTTTTGATCAAACTCCCTATTCATACCTTTGTCCAATTTCCATATCCGTTTGGCCTCTTTGTAAAGTAGGTCCCTCTGTCTATCACCCCCCAGTCTTTCTCTTGGCTTGATTTAACACCATAAACCGTGATTGGCTCACCTGGTGACCCATTTGTAAAAAATGTGCCGGTACTGGTAGGTCTTTTGTCCCTGAGTTTCTGATATTTGATTTATGTTGACCAATACGATCCCTGACTCTTTGGGTGGTCTCACCTATGTATAAAAACCCACAGGGGCACTTATGGGCATACACTACATACAATGAATTGCAGGTATAGTAACCAGGATGACAGATCTCTCCACCCTTAATGACACTATTACAATGGGGACACCCTAGACAGGGAAAGCTACCATACCAAAAATGGAGATACTTTAGTATCAGAGTTAATAACTGCTTTAGTTATTCTTCTCCCAGATGTATAATCCTTGCAATACGCCGCTCTAGGCATTTGACTAAACTCCTTAATGTCAGGACACGAATCTCTTAGGATATGTCAATTATGTTTAAGGATACCTTGAACCTTATTACTTAAGAGTATTGTATGTGCTAACAAAGGTGAGTTTAGTGGGGGGGAGGGGGGGTGGGTTTAAGTCAATTTGAAACACAAAAACATTTTTTCAACAAAAAGCGCACATCTATGCAATACAGACCCATGGGATAGCAGTTCACTGGCTGAGAAGCAAAACTCCTACAGCTCTGTTGGTTATAAAAAGTGTAACATGTTAAAATGCTCTCTTTTAGATGTAATAAAGAAACAAATAACTTTAATATCCCTTTAAAGCAGGGGTGGGCAATTACCGCGTTATGAACTACATCTCCCATAATGCTCTTTCAGCCATAATGCAGGCAAAGCATCATGTGAGATGTAGTCCATAACATCTGGAGGGCCGGTAATTGCCCACCCAGACTTTAAACGAACACAGAGGCCACGTGAATTAATGTTTGCTTGCTAAAAACAGCCTTATTGAGGTGTCTCTGAAATGATTAGGGAATCTTCCCAATAACCAGTGGGTGCTCTTTTGTTGGTCCTGTGACTTTGGTCAGATAGGGCACTTATGACTCTGCGGTTGGCAGCAGCTGTAACTTCCTCTCACTGCTGTACTTTCAGCTACTTCCTGTGCCTAACCGCAGTGACATTACTATATATGCGATAAGACCTTTCCCGAGTTTGTATACGTAACTTTATGTGCAGGCAGCTCACATTAAGAGGTGAATGTGGGTACCCTATTATTCTGCAGTTATAACCTCACAGAGGGCATCCAGAGTTTTACTTTCTCATCTGTGCTGATATATATTTTTTTCTTCAAATAGACATAGTAAACTGCTATATATTACATTTTACAATGTAACAAACCCAGATAAACTAAAATACACCATGTTGGGTAATTTTATATATTATTTTTTAATTAAAACCAAACATTATTGTACATACTAATAGTACTTAAAGGGACAGTCTACTCCAGAATTGTTATTGTTTAAAAAGATAGATAATCCCTTTATTACCCATTCCCCAGTTTTGCATAACCAACACAGTTATATTTATATACTTTTTACCTCTTTGATTACCTTGTATCTAAGCCTCTGCAGACTGCCCCTTTATCTCAATTCTTTTGACAGACTTGCATTTTAGTAAGTAACTGCACTGGTGTTAGTTCATGTGTGTCTAATAGATAACATTGTGCTAACACCCTCTAGCTGTGATAAACTGTCAAATGCATTCAGATTAGAGGCAGCATTCAAGGGCTTATAAATTAGCATATGAACCTACCTAGGTTTAGCTTTCAACTAAGAATACCAAGAGAACAAAGCAAATTTGATAATAAAAGTAAATTGGAAAGTTGTTTAAAATGACATGCCTATCTGAATCATGAAAGTTTAATTTTGACTAGACTGTCCCTTTAATACATCCTGTTGCTACACACTGTTCTTATTAAGCATATTATTAAGAAAACATTTCATGTAATATATAAAATTAAAATCATGTTTTACACAGAATTCTGTGCTTTGTATATTAATAAAAGGTTTAATTTTGTGGTTTGTGTGGGTGATGACTAAAAATCTAACTGCTTAAGTCAGCGGCTAACCTAATATATTTAGAAAAAGGCAACGTGGCCTCTTATGACCTTTAATGTGAGCACACACACACACAAAAAAAAGAGAACAAAAAGTAAAAAAAAAAAAAAAAAAAAAAAAGAAAAGCATGCAAAAGTTGCACTGACATTTTTAACAAAAACATTCCAAACCATTTATCCAGTCCAGGGTTTATAAAAAAACATAATTTATGCTTACCAAATAAATTTCTTTCTTTACGGATAGGGAGAGTCCACGGCTTCATTGTTGGAAAATACAAGACCTGGCCACCAGGTGGAGGCAAAGACACCCCAGCCAAAGGCTTAAGTATCCCTCCCACTTCCTCATTACCCCAGTCATTCTGCCGAGGGAACAAAGAAAAGTAGGAGAAATATTAGGGTATAAATGGTGCCAGAAGAATAAAATAAATAAGAGGGGATCTCCCATGGAAAAGAAAAAATGTGCGGGCTGTAGACTCTCCCTATCCGGAAGGAAAGGAATTTATCTGGTAAGCATACATTGTATTTTTCTTCCTAAGATAGGGAGAGTCCACGGCCTCATTCCTTACTGTTGGGAAACTTATACCCAAGCTCCAGATGACACTGAATGAATAACGGGAGGGAACAAAAAGGAATAGGCATACCCTATTCTGAGGGCACCACAGCCTGCAAAACTTTTCTCCCGAAAGCTGTTTCAGCCGTAGCAAAAACATCAAATTTGTAAAATTTTGAAAAAGTATGTAAGGAGGACCAGGTAGCTGCCTTACAAATCTGATCCATAGAGGCCTCGTTCTTAAAGGCCCAAGAGGAAGCAACTGCTCTAGTGAACTGAGCCATTATCCTCTCAGGAGGATGATGTCACGCTGTCTTGTAAGCTAAGCGGATGACATTACTTAACTAAAAAGATAGGGAAGTCGAAGTAGCCTTCCGCCCCTTACGCTTTCCCGAATAGACAACAAGGAGGAAGATTGTCTAAACTCCTTAGTAGCCTGAAATTAGAACTTCAAGGCGCGAACCACATCCAAATTGTAAAGTAAGCGTTTCTTCGATGAAGAAGGATTAGGATACAAGGAAGGAACCACAATCTCCTGATTGATGTTGCGATCTGACACAACCTAATTTAGTATATAAAACTGCCTTATCTGCATGAAAAATCAGATAAGGGGGCTCACATTGCAAAGCAGAGATCTCAGAAACTCTGCGCGCAGAGGCAATAGCCAATAAAAAGATAACCTTCCAAGATCACAATTTAATGTCAACGGAATGCAGAGGCTCAAACGAAACCTGTTGCAAAACCCAAAGAACAAGATTTAGGCTCCAAGGAGGAGCCCCAGATCTAAACACAGGTCTGATCCTAATCAGAGCCTTAGCAAAGGACTGCACGTCTGGAAGCTCAGCCAGTCTCTTGTGCAATAAAACTGACAGGGCCGAAATCTGTCTCCTTAGGGAACTAGCAGAAAGGCCCTACCTCCAGCCAATCCTGGAGAAAAGATAAGATCCTGGCAACCTTAACTCTGTGCCAGAAAAAAAACACTCTCTTCCCACCAGAATAAGTAGGTCCACTCCTCCACACCTTGTGGTTGATACGCTGAGTAACTGGTTTACGAGCTTGAATAAGAGTATCAATGACACTCAGAGAAACCTCTCTTGGTTAAGACTAAGCGTTCAATCACCACGCAGTCAGCCTCAGAGAATCTAGATTTTGATGAACAAATGGGCCTTGTATCAGCAGGTCTCTGCGACAAGGTAACTTCCACTGAGGAGATAAAAACATCCCCACTAGAGCCGCGAACCACGTCCTTCGCGGCCACGATGGAGCAATCAGGAATACTGATACCTGAACCTGCTTGATGGAGGCCACCACTTGAGGAAGAAGCGGTAATGGAGGAAAAAGATATATGAGTTTGAACCTCCAGGGCACTATTAGATCCACTTGGGGATCCCTCGACCTCGACCCGTACCTGGGTAGCTTGGTATTGAGACGGGACGCCATGAAATCCATCTCCGGCGTCCCCCACTTGCTGCAGTTCTCTGCAAATACCTCGGGATGGATAAACCATTCCCATTGGATGGAGGGATTGCCTGCTGAGAAAATCTGCCTCCCAGTTGTCCACACCCGGAATGTGGATCGCTGACAGCGAACAGCTGTGGGCCTCCGCCCAATCCAGAATCTGAGATACTTCCTTCATTGCCAAGGAACTTCTCGTTCCCCCCTGATGGTTGATGTAAGCCACCGAGGTTATATTGTCTGATTGGAATCTGATCAACTTGGACGAACCCAGAAGTGGCCAAGCCTTCAAGGCCTTAAAGATTGCCCGTAGTTCCAAAATATTGATCGGGAGGGAGGACTCCTCCTGAGTCCACAACCCCTGTGCCTTCCTGGTACCTCAAACAGCTCCCCATCCGGAAAGGCTTGCGTCCGTAGTAACAATCTCCCAGGATGCTCTTAAGAAGCATGTTCCTCTGGACAGATGATCTGGACAGAGCCACCAAGAGAGCGATCCTCTTGACTGGCTGTCTAATACAATCTGTTAAGACGGTTCTGAATGATCGCTGTGTCACTGCCTCAGCATGCACAGTTGTAAAGGTCTGAGACGGAACCTGGGAAAAGGAATGATGTTCATGCAGGACACGAGACTAATCACCTCCATACACTAATCCACGGAGGTCCAGAGGGCAAGATAGGCGGAAGTTAGCTTGCAACGTCTCTTGTCCGTTAGAAATATCCTCATGGATATGGAGTCTATTATAGTACCCAGGCATTCCACCCTGGTACTTGGAATAAGAGAACTCTTTTCCAAGTTTATCTTCCATCCATGTGATTGAAGAAGACTGAGAAGGGACTCCGAGAATTCTTCCGCAAGACGAAAGGATGGTGCTTACACCAGAATATCATCCAAGTATGGGGCTACTGCAATACCCTGAGTTCTGGCAACAGCTAGAAGATCCCCCAAAACCTTTGTAAAGATTCTTGGAGCATTAGATAGGCCAAACAGAAGGGCAATGAACTGGAAGCGCTTGTCCAGGAATGCAAACCTCAGGAACCGAAAGTGTTCCCTGTGGATTGGAACATGGAGGTAAGCGTCCTTCAGATCTATAGTGGTCCTAACTGGCCTTCCTGAATTAAAGAAAGGATGGACCTTATCGTCTCCATCTTGAAGGAAGGGACACTGAGAAATTTGTTTAAGCACTTTAGGTCCAGAAATAGGCGGAAAGTTCCCTCCTTCTTTGGGACCACCAAAAGGTTTGAATAAAACCCCAAACCTCTTTCTTCGATAGGCACCTGGACAACTCCTCCTAAGAAGAATAGATCCCGAAAGCACCCTAGAAAGGCATCCCTCTTTTCTGGTCTGGTAGACAGATTTGAGAGAAGGAATATGCCCCTTGGCGGATGAGATTTGAAGCCTATCTTGTATTCCTAAGATACCACCTTCAGGACCCACGGATCCTGTACGTCCTTGAACCAGGCGTCTGAAAAAAGACTCTTGGGTTGCTCGGGCTTGGAGGAGGACTGTTTTTGTTGGGATTTGTCAGAACGAAAGGAACGAAAATTAGAAGATTGTCGTTCCTTAGACTTGTTCTTCTTATCTTGCGGTAGGAAGTTACCCTTGCCTCCGGTAACCATAGAAATAATGGAGTCCAGGCCTGGACCAAATAAAATCTTTCCCTTGAAAGGAAGAGAAAGGAGTCTGGACTTAGAAGTCATATCCGCAGACCAAGACTTCAACCAGATCGCCCGGTGGGCTAGGACCGCAAAGCCAGAGGCCTTTGCACTTAGGCGAATAATTTGTATGTTCGCATCACAGATAAAAAAATTAGCAATTCTCAGAGCTTTAATTCTATCTTGAATATCCTTGAGGGGAGACTCCACCTCAATGAGTTGAACCAGTAGGTAGCTGCTCCGGCAACCGCCAGTTGAAACAAAAATCCTGTATGTTGAAACATCTTTCTCAGAAAGGTTTCCATTTTCTTATCCATCAGCTCTCTGAACGAAGAACTATCCTCAAGAGGTATAGTAGTACGTTTAGCAAACGTAGATATAGCACCATCCACCTTAAGAATGGAGCCCCACAAATCCAGTTGAGAGTCGGGGAACAACTTTTTAAAAGTAGACAAGGGGGAAAAGAAAGAACCAATTATTTCCCATTCGTTCTTAATAATGTTTGCCATCTTAACCGGCACAGGAAAAGTCAAAAGGAACTTACCTGTCCTCGTAAACTCTGTCTAATTTAGGTATCATAGGTTCTTAAAGGGACAGTCTAGGCCAAAATAAACTTTCATGATTCAGATAGAGCATGTAATTTTAAACAAGTTTCCAATTTACTTTTATCACCAATTTTGCTTTGTTCTCTTGGTATTCTTAGTTGAAAGCTTAACCTAGGAGGTTCATATGCTAATTTCTTAGACCTTGAAGCCCACCTCTTTCAGATTGCATTTTAACAGTTTTTTACCACTAGAGGGTGTTAGTTCACATATTTCATATAGATAACACTGTGCTCGTTCACGTGAAGTTATCTGGGAGCAGGCACTGATTGGCTAGACTGCAAGTCTGTCAAAAGAACTGAAAAAAGGGGCAGTTTGCAGAGGCTTAGATACAAGATAATCACAGAGGTTAAAAGTATATTATTATAACTGTGTTGGTTATGCAAAACTGGGAAATGGGTAATAAAGGGATTATCTATCTTTTAAAACAATAAAAATTCTGGAGTAGACTGTCCCTTTAAGGCAGCGTGGCCTCTGGAACCTCTAACAGACAGGACCTCCTTTAATAAAAAAACGCAAGTGCTCAATTTTAAATCTAAAGGACGGTTCCTCCGCAGCAGGAGGCTTAGACGCTAAGGACTCCGACCCAGAAAGTTTACCTTCTAAAGCTACAGAGGTTAACTCATCATCGGATAACTGGGACATAATAGCTAAATCTGATACATATTTAGATGACTCCGGGTCAGGAGAGCTATGTTTAACCCTTCTCTTGCGTTTGTTAGAGCGAGGTAATGCATTGAGGGCCACAGACACCAACATTTGTAACTGCGCGGCAAAGTTCACAGGAAGAAGGCCCCCTCCGGATGGAGGATTAGATGTGCTACGGGGAACTGCATGTGGAGTGGGTAATGTAGCAAGGGTAGTAATCTCACAGGACACCGAGTCCTGAGAGGTAGATGGCTCAGAGGGACTAATAGCCTTAGCAGGCTTGTCTCCCTTCTTAGACTTTATAACGGTGTTAAGGCATGTGAAACATAACTGAATGGGCGGGAAAACCAATATAAACAGGTATGATTTAGTACAGAAGGAGTACCTTCTAACATACATGTCAGAGACCTCCATAGCTCAGGTTATAGCCACAGAAGGACACAAATAAAAAACAGAATTTATGTTTACCTGATAAATTACTTTCTCCAACGGTGTGTCCGGTCCACGGCGTCATCCTTACTTGTGGGATATTCTCTTCCCCAACAGGAAATGGCAAAGAGCCCAGCAAAGCTGGTCACATGATCCCTCCTAGGCTCCGCCTACCCCAGTCATTCGACCGACGTTAAGGAGGAATATTTGCATAGGAGAAACCATATGGTACCGTGGTGACTGTAGTTAAAGAAAATAAATTATCAGACCTGATTAAAAAAACCAGGGCGGGCCGTGGACCGGACACACCGTTGGAGAAAGTAATTTATCAGGTAAACATAAATTCTGTTTTCTCCAACATAGGTGTGTCCGGTCCACGGCGTCATCCTTACTTGTGGGAACCAATACCAAAGCTTTAGGACACGGATGAAGGGAGGGAGCAAATCAGGTCACCTAAATGGAAGGCACCACGGCTTGCAAAACCTTTCTCCCAAAAATAGCCTCAGAAGAAGCAAAAGTATCAAACTTGTAAAATTTGGTAAAAGTGTGCAGTGAAGACCAAGTCGCTGCCCTACATATCTGATCAACAGAAGCCTCGGTCTTGAAGGCCCATGTGGAAGCCACAGCCCTAGTGGAATGAGCTGTGATTCATTCGGGAGGCTGCCATCCGGCAGTCTCGTAAGCCAATCTGATGATGCTTTTAATCCAAAAAGAGAGAGAGGTAGAAGTTGCTTTTTGACCTCTCCTTTTACCGGAATAAACAACAAACAAGGAAGATGTTTGTCTAAAATCCTTTGTAGCATCTAAATAGAATTTTAGAGCGCGAACAACATCCAAATTGTGCAACAAACGTTCCTTCTTTGAAACTGGTTTCGGACACAGAGAAGGTACGATAATCTCCTGGTTAATGTTTTTGTTAGAAACAACTTTTGGAAGAAAACCAGGTTTAGTACGTAAAACCACCTTATCTGCATGGAACACCAGATAAGGAGGAGAACACTGCAGAGCAGATAATTCTGAAACTCTTCTAGCAGAAGAAATTGCAACTAAAAAAAAACTTTCCAAGATAATAACTTAATATCAACGGAATGCAAGGGTTCAAACGGAACCCCCTGAAGAACTGAAAGAACTAAATTGAGACTCCAAGGAGGAGTCAAAGGTTTGTAAACAGGCTTAATTCTAACCAGAGCCTGAACAAAGGCTTGAACATCTGGCACAGCGGCCAGCTTTTTGTGAAGTAACACAGACAAGGCAGAAATCTGTCCCTTCAGGGAACTTGCAGATAATCCTTTTTCCAATCCTTCTTGAAGGAAGGATAGAATCCTAGGAATCTTAACCTTGTCCCAAGGGAATCCTTTAGATTCACACCAACAGATATATTTTTTCCAAATTTTGTGGTAAATCCTTCTAGTTACAGGCTTTCTGGCCTGAACAAGAGTATCGATAACAGAATCTGAGAACCCTCGCTTCGATAAGATCAAGCGTTCAATCTCCAAGCAGTCAGCTGGAGCGAAACCAGATTCGGATGTTCGAACGGACCCTGAACAAGAAGGTCTCGTCTCAAAGGTAGCTTCCAAGGTGGAGCCGATGACATATTCACCAGATCTGCATACCAAGTCCTGCGTGGCCACGCAGGAGCTATCAAGATCACCGACGCCCTCTCCTGATTGATCCTGGCTACCAGCCTGGGGATGAGAGGAAACGGCGGGAACACATAAGCTAGTTTGAAGGTCCAAGGTGCTACTAGTGCATCCACTAGAGCCGCCTTGGGATCCCTGGATCTGGACCCGTAGCAAGGAACTTTGAAGTTCTGACGAGAGGCCATCAGATCCATGTCTGGAATGCCCCACAGCTGAGTGACTTGGGCAAAGATTTCCGGATGGAGTTCCCACCCCCCCGGATGCAATGTCTGACGACTCAGAAAATCCGCTTCCCAATTTTCCACTCCTGGGATGTGGATAGCAGACAGGTGGCAGGAGTGAGACTCCGCCCATAGAATGATTTTGGTCACTTCTTCCATCGCCAGGGAACTCCTTGTTCCCCCCTGATGGTTGATGTACGCAACAGTTGTCATGTTGTCTGATTGAAACCGTATGAACTTGGCCCTCGCTAGCTGAGGCCAAGCCTTGAGAGCATTGAATATCGCTCTCAGTTCCAGAATATTTATCGGTAACAGAGATTCTTCCCGAGACCAAAGACCCTGAACTTTCAGGGATCCCCAGACCGCGCCCCAGCCCATCAGACTGGCGTCGGTCGTGACAATGACCCACTCTGGTCTGCGGAATGTCATCCCTCGTGACAGGTTGTCCAGGGACAGCCACCAACGGAGTGAGTCTCTGGTCCTCTGATTTACTTGTATCTTCGGAGACAAGTCTGTATAGTCCCCATTCCACTGACTGAGCATGCACAGTTGTAATGGTCTTAGATGAATGCGCGCAAAAGGAACTATGTCCATTGCCGCTACCATCAACCCGATTACTTCCATGCACTGAGCTATGGAAGGAAGAGGAACGGAATGAAGTATCCGACAAGAGTCTAGAAGTTTTGTTTTTCTGGCCTCTGTCAGAAAAATCCTCATTTCTAAGGAGTCTATTATTGTTCCCAAGAAGGGAACCCTTGTTGACGGAGATAGAGAACTCTTTTCCACGTTCACTTTCCATCCGTGAGATCTGAGAAAGGCCAGGACAATGTCCGTGTGAGCCTTTGCTTGAGGAAGGGACGACGCTTGAATCAGAATGTCGTCCAAGTAAGGTACTACAGCGATGCCCCTTGGTCTTAGCACAGCTAGAAGGGACCCTAGTACCTTTGTGAAAATCCTTGGAGCAGTGGCTAATCCGAAAGGAAGCGCCACGAACTGGTAATGTTTGTCCAGGAATGCGAACCTCAGGAACCGATGATGTTCCTTGTGGATAGGAATATGTAGATACGCATCCTTTAAATCCACCGTGGTCATGAATTGACCTTCCTGGATGGAAGGAAGAATAGTTCGGATGGTTTCCATCTTGAACGATGGAACCTTGAGAAACTTGTTTAAGATCTTGAGATCTAAGATTGGTCTGAACGTTCCCTCTTTTTTGGGAACTATGAACAGATTGGAGTAGAACCCCATCCCTTGTTCTCTTAATGGAACAGGATGAATCACTCCCATTTTTAACAGGTCTTCTACACAATGTAAGAATGCCTGTCTTTTTATGTGGTCTGAAGACAACTGAGACCTGTGGAACCTCCCCCTTGGGGGAAGTCCCTTGAATTCCAGAAGATAACCTTGGGAGACTATTTCTAGCGCCCAAGGATCCAGAACATCTCTTGCCCAAGCCTGAGCGAAGAGAGAGAGTCTGCCCCCCACCAGATCCGGTCCCGGATCGGGGGCCAACATTTCATGCTGTCTTGGTAGCAGTGGCAGGTTTCTTGGCCTGCTTACCCTTGTTCCAGCCTTGCATTGGTCTCCAAGCTGGCTTGGCTTGAGAAGTATTACCCTCTTGCTTAGAGGACGTAGCACTTTGGGCTGGTCCGTTTCTACGAAAGGGACGAAAATTAGGTTTATTTTTTGCCTTGAAAGGCCGATCCTGAGGAAGGGCGTGGCCCTTACCCCCAGTGATATCAGAGATAATCTCTTTCAAGTCAGGGCCAAACAGCGTTTTCCCCTTGAAAGGAATGTTAAGTAGCTTGTTCTTGGAAGACGCATCAGCCGACCAAGATTTCAACCAAAGCGCTCTGCGCGCCACAATAGCAAACCCAGAATTCTTAGCCGCTAACCTAGCCAATTGCAAAGTGGCGTCTAGGGTGAAAGAATTAGCCAATTTGAGAGCATTGATTCTGTCCATAATCTCCTCATAAGGAGGAGAATCACTATCGACCGCCTTTATCAGCTCATCGAACCAGAAACATGCGGCTGTAGCGACAGGGACAATGCATGAAATTGGTTGTAGAAGGTAACCCTGCTGAACAAACATCTTTTTAAGCAAACCTTCTAATTTTTTATCCATAGGATCTTTGAAAGCACAACTATCCTCTATGGGTATAGTGGTGCGTTTGTTTAAAGTGGAAACCGCTCCCTCGACCTTGGGGACTGTCTGCCATAAGTCCTTTCTGGGGTCGACCATAGGAAACAATTTTTTAAATATGGGGGGAGGGACGAAAGGAATACCGGGCCTTTCCCATTCTTTATTAACAATGTCCGCCACCCGCTTGGGTATAGGAAAAGCTTCTGGGAGCCCCGGCACCTCTAGGAACTTGTCCATCTTACATAGTTTCTCTGGGATGACCAACTTGTCACAATCATCCAGAGTGGATAATACCTCCTTAAGCAGAATGCGGAGATGTTCCAACTTAAATTTAAATGCAATCACATCAGGTTCAGCTTGTTGAGAAATGTTCCCTGAATCAGTAATTTCTCCCTCAGACAAAACCTCCCTGGCCCCATCAGACTGGGTTAGGGGCCCTTCAGAAATATTATTATCAGCGTCGTCATGCTCTTCAGTATCTAAAACAGAGCAGTCGCGCTTACGCTGATAAGTGTTCATTTTGGCTAAAATGTTTTTGACAGAATTATCCATTACAGCCGTTAATTGTTGCATAGTAAGGAGTATTGGCGCGCTAGATGTACTAGGGGCCTCCTGAGTGGGCAAGACTCGTGTAGACGAAGGAGGGAACGATGCAGTACCATGCTTACTCCCCTCACTTGAGGAATCATCTTGGGCATCATTGTCATTGTCACATAAATCACATTTATTTAAATGAATAGGAATTCTGGCTTCCCCACATTCAGAACACAGTCTATCTGGTAGTTCAGACATGTTAAACAGGCATAAACTTGATAACAAAGTACAAAAAACGTTTTAAAATAAAACCGTTACTGTCACTTTAAATTTTAAACTGAACACACTTTATTACTGCAATTGCGAAAAAACATGAAGGAATTGTTCAAAATTCACCAAATTTTCACCACAGTGTCTTAAAGCCTTAAAAGTATTGCACACCAAATTTGGAAGCTTTAACCCTTAAAATAACGGAACCGGAGCCGTTTTGCACTTTAACCCCTTTACAGTCCCTGGTATCTGCTTTGCTGAGACCCAACCAAGCCCCAAGGGGAATACGATACCAAATGACGCCTTCAGAAAGTCTTTTCTAAGTATCAGAGCTCCTCTCACATGCGACTGCATGCCATGCCTCTCAAAAACAAGTGCGCAACACCGGCGCGAAAATGAGGCTCTGCCTATGCTTTGGGAAAGCCCCTAAAGAATAAGGTGTCTAAAACAGTGCCTGCCGATATTATTATATCAAAATACCCAGATAAAATGATTCCTCAAGGCTAAATATGTGTTAATAATGAATCGATTTAGCCCAGAAAAAGTCTACAGTCTTAATAAGCCCTTTTTGAAGCCCTTATTTACAATCGTAATAAACATGGCTTACCGGATCCCATAGGGAAAATGACAGCTTCCAGCATTACATCGTCTTGTTAGAATGTGTCATACCTCAAGCAGCAAGAGACTGCTCACTGTTCCCCCAACTGAAGTTAATTGCTCTCAACAGTCCTGTGTGGAACAGCCATGGATTTTAGTGACGGTTGCTAAAATCATTTTCCTCATACAAACAGAAATCTTCATCTCTTTTCTGTTTCTGAGTAAATAGTACATACCAGCACTATTTTAAAATAACAAACTCTTGATTGAATAATAAAAACTACAGTTAAACACTAAAAAACTCTAAGCCATCTCCGTGGAGATGTTGCCTGTACAACGGCAAAGAGAATGACTGGGGTAGGCGGAGCCTAGGAGGGATCATGTGACCAGCTTTGCTGGGCTCTTTGCCATTTCCTGTTGGGGAAGAGAATATCCCACAAGTAAGGATGACGCCGTGGACCGGACACACCTATGTTGGAGAAATGTTTTTTATTATAGAAAACTGCACCTTTATACTCCCAATGGCTGAGGCACTCACCACCCTAGACCCAGATAGTTAACAGAAGAAACGCTCTCCTCAGGTTCAAGTCTTACCCGGAATGGAGGAAATGAACATAGAGTGCAAGACAGTAGTTCCCCTGTTATTACAAGAACAGCAAGTAATAGGAGCTGTGCAACAATTTCAAAAACGAAAGTGAAACTTAAAAGTGAAACCCGTTTGTTCAAGCCAAAAACACACAGTCTATCAGCCCAGGAAAAAAATCACACAAAGCAGCATGTAAATAATTAATACACTGATTAATTAACCCCAACTGTTCAATAAACCGCCTTCAGAGGATATTATCCCAGGATCCTATCAAGGTATAAAGGAGCCACACTGTGACCCTGTTTTATAGGGTTTTATGTGTAAAAATTGAAACGATCTTACCTCCAGGATCCATGCTGTGGAACAGAAGACAGCCTCTCAAGTGTGATAGTCTTATAGCAGCGCTCCTGACATGGACTTGAGTGAGAGAAAGCAGGCAGTGAAACTTGTCGTCAACACAGATTGCTTAGGAGTTGTTACTTTCATCAATACTCTCACTGAGAGGTTGACATGACTACTTAAGACTCCAGTCCTATCTGGAAGGGCAGATACCTTTTTCAGGTCTCTCTGACTCTTCTCTGCCACCACCTAACATGACGAAAGGCAAAGAATGACTGGGGTAAATAGGAAGTGGGAGGGATATTTAAGCCTTTGGCTGGGGTGTCTTTGCCTCCTCCTGGTGGCCAGGTGTTGTATTTCCCAACAGTAAGGAATGAAGTCGTGGACTCTCCCTATCTTAGGAAGGAAATAAATGTAGTGAAAAAAGTTACTTATAAACTACAATAAAATCACCAACTTAAGTTACATATTATCTCATGAACTTTTATGCAAGGTTGCCACCAGCAGTGGTTCTTGGCCAAAATGTTTTGGAGGTGGTAAACGTCCAAGAAACCTAAATATCAAGGTACAAAGGTGTGAGACATTTTCTTCTACAATTTATTGTTAGCTTTAAAGGGACATAAAACAAGTTGGGATAGAGACAAAATATAATAATATGTACTTTAATTACTTTACCTGCAAATTTATACTGCAGCACCTCGAAATGAACCCTTTCCTTTAAGTTTACAAATTATACAGCTCTAACTCCCCCACACATTTCCTTCTATGGTTGTATCTATATCTATTGTTGTTTTGGTAGAATGCAAAAGTGCATAGGGATTATCTGTTGGAGCATGCCTAGAAGTTGTGAACTTAGTTGAAATACAATGCCTGTATCTTAACACTAATAACGGGGATAGACTGCTCCAGACAGCATGTTGTTGTTTTTTTTGTTGTTGTTTTTTTAAGTATTTTTGCTTATTTTTTAAAATTATTTTAAAAACAGAATTTATGCTTACCTGATAAATTTCTTTCTTTTGCGATGTACCGAGTCCACGGATTCATCCTAACTTGTGGGATATTGTCCTTCCTGACAGGAAGTAGCAAAGAGAGCACCACAGCAGAGCTGTTTATATAGCTCCCCCCTTAACTCCACCCCCCAGTCATTCGACCGAAGGCCAAGGAAGAAAAGGAGAAACTATAAGGTGCAGAGGTGACTGAAGTTTACATAAAAAAACACAATTTATGCTTACCTGATAAATTTATTTCTCTTGTGGTGTATCCAGTCCACGGATCATCCATTACTTGTGGGATATTCTCATTCCCAACAGGAAGTTGCAAGAGGACACCCACAGCAGAGCTGTTATATAGCTCCTCCCCTCACTACCATATCCAGTTATTCGACCGAAAACAAGCAGAGAAAGGGGAAACCATAGGGTGCAGTGGTGACTGTAGTTTAAATTTAAATATACCTGCCTTAAAATGACAGGGCGGGCCGTGGACTGGATACACCACAAGAGAAATAAATTTATCAGGTAAGCATAAATTGTGTTTTCTCTTGTAAGGTGTATCCAGTCCACGGATCATCCAATACTTGTGGGATACCAATACCAAAGCTAAAGTACACGGATGAAGGGAGGGACAAGGCAGGTACTTAAACGGAAGGTACCACTGCATGTAAAACCTTTCTCCCAAAAATAGCCTCCGAAGAAGCAAAAGTATCAAATTTGTAAAATTTAGAAAAAGTATGAAGCGAAGACCAAGTCGCCGCCTTGCAAATCTGTTCAACAGAAGCCTCATTTTTAAAGGCCCAAGTGGAAGCCACAGCTCTAGTGGAATGAGCTGTAATCCTTTCAGGAGGCTGCTGTCCAGCAGTCTCATAGGCTAAGCGTATTATGCTTCTTAGCCAAAAAGAAAGAGGTTGCCGAAGCCTTTTGACCTCTCCTCTGTCCAGAGTAGACAACAAACAAAGAAGATGTTTGACGAAAATCTTTAGTAGCTTGTAAGTAAAACTTTAAAGCACGAACCACGCCCAGATTATGTAATAGACGTTCCTTCTTCGAAGAAGGATTAGGACACAAGGATGGAACAACAATCTCTTGATTGATATTTTTGTTAGATACCACCTTAGGTAAAAACCCAGGTTTGGTACGCAGGACTACCTTATCAGAATGAAAAATCAGATAAGGAGAATCACATTGTAAGGCAGATAACTCGGAGACTCTACGAGCCGAGGAAATAGCTACCAAAAAAAGGACTTTCCAAGATAAAAGTTTGATATCTATGGAATGAAGAGGTTCAAATGGAACTCCTTGAAGAACCTTAAGAACCAAATTTAAGCTCCATGGTGGAGCAACAGGTTTAAACACATGCTTGATTCTGACTAAAGCCTGACAAAATGCCTGAACGTCTTGAACATCTGCCAGACGCTTGTGTAAAAGAATAGACAGAGCAGAAATCTGTCCCTTTAAGGAACTAGCTGACAAGCCTTTCCAAGCCTTCTTGGAGAAAAGATAATAACCTAGGAATCCTGACCTTACTCCATGAGTAACCCTTGGATTCACACCAATAAAGATATTTACGCCATATCTTATGGTAAATTTTCCTGGTGACAGGCTTTCGTGCCTGTATTAAGGTATCAATGACTGACTCGGAGAAGCCACGCTTTGATAAAATCAAGCGTTCAATCTCCATGCAGTCAGTCTCAGAGAAATTAGATTTGGATGGTGGAAAGGACCCTGAAGTAGAAGGTCCTGTCTCAGAGGCAGAGTCCATGGTGGAAAGGATGACATGTCCACTAGATCTGCATACCAGGTCCTGCGTGGCCACGCAGGCGCTATTAAAATCACTGATGCTCTCTCCTGCTTGATCTTGGCAATCAGTCGAGGGAGCAGAGGAAACGGTGGAAACACATAAGCCAGGTTGAAAGACCAGGGCGCTGCCAGAGCATCTATCAGCGTCGCCCTGGGGTCCCTGGACCTGGATCTGTAACAAGGAAGCTTGGCGATCTGTCAAGATGCCATGAGATCCAGTTCTGGTTTGCCCCAGCGATGAATCACTTGTGCAAACACCTCCGGATGGAGTTCCCACTCCCCCGGATGAAAAGTCTGTTGACTTAGAAAATCCGCCTCCCAGTTCTCTACACCTGGGATATGGATAGCTGATAGGTGGCAGGAGTGATTCTCTGCCCAGCGAATTATCTTTGAGACTTCTAACATCGCTTGGGAACTTCTTGTTCCCCCTTGATGGTTGATGTAAGCCACAGTCGTGATGTTGTCCGACTGAAATCTGATGTACCTCAGAGTTGCTAACTGAGGCCAAGCCTGAAGAGCATTGAATATCGCTCTTAATTCCAGAATATTTATTGGAAGGAGAGACTCCTCCTGAGTCCACGATCCCTGAGCCTTCAGGGAGTTCCAGACTGCACCCCAACCTAGAAGGCTGGCATCTGTTGTTACAATTGTCCAATCTGGCCTGCGAAAGGTCATACCTTTGGACAGATGGACCTGAGATATCCACCAGAGAAGAGAATCCCTGGTCTCTTGGTCCAGATTCAGTTGAGGGGACAAATCTGTGTAATCCCCGTTCCACTGACTGAGCATGCATAGTTGCAGCGGTCTGAGATGTAAGCGTGCAAACGGCACTATGTCCATTGCCGCTACCATTAAGCCGATTACTTCCATACACTGAGCCACCGAAGGGTGCGGAATGGAATGAAGAACCCGGCAGGAATTTAGAAGCTTTGATAACCTGGACTCCGTCAGGTAAATTTTCATTTCTACAGAATCTATCAGAGTCCCTAGAAAGGAAACTCTTGTGAGTGGGGATAGAGAACTCTTTTCCTTGTTCACTTTCCACCCATGCGACCTCAGAAATGCCCGTACTACGTCCGTATGAGACTTGGCAATTTGGAAGTCTGACGCCTGTATCAGGATGTCGTCTAAATAAGGGGCTACTGCTATGCCCCGCGGCCTTAGGACCGCCAGAAGGGACCCTAGAACCTTCGTGAAGATTCTTGGGGCTGTAGCTAATCCAAAGGGAAGAGCTACAAACTGGTAATGCCTGTCCAGAAAGGCAAACCTGAGAAACCGATGATGATCTTTGTGTATCGGAATGTGAAGATAAGCATCCTTTAGATCCACTGTAGTCATATATTGACCCTCCTGGATCATAGGCAGGATGGTACAGATAGTTTCCATCTTGAATGATGGAACCCTGAGGAATTTGTTTAAGATCTTTAGATCCAAAATTGGTCTGAATGTTCCCTCTTTTTTGGGAACCACAAACAGATTTGAGTAAAAACCCTGTCCTTGTTCCTCTTTTGGAACTGGATGGATCACTCCCATAACTAGGAGGTCTCGTACACAGTGTAAGAATGCCTCTCTCTTTATCTGGTTTGCAGATAATTGTGAAAGGTGAAATCTCCCTTTTGGGGGAGAAGCTTTGAAGTCCAGAAGATATCCCTGGGATATAATTTCCAACGCCCAGGGATCCTGAACATCTCTTGCCCACGCCTGGGCGAAGAGTGAAAGTCTGCCCCCCCCCCCTAGATCCGTTACCGGATAGGGGGCCGTTCCTTCATGCTGTCTTAGAGGCAGCAGCAGGTTTTTTAGCCTGCTTACCTTTGTTCCAGGTCTGGTTTGGCCTCCAGACCGCCTTGGACTGAGCAACAGTTCCCTCTTGTCTTGCATTAGAGGAGGTTGATGCCGCACCTGCCTTAAAGTTTCGAAAGGCACGAAAATTAGACTGTTTGGCCCTGGATTTGGACCTGTCCTGAGGAAGGGCATGACCTTTACCTCCAGTGATATCAGCAATAATCTCCTTCAAACCAGGCCCGAATAAGGTCTGCCCCTTGAAGGGAATGTTAAGCAGCTTAGATTTTGAAGTCACGTCAGCTGACCATGATTTAAGCCATAGCGCCCTGCGCGCCTGTATAGCAAAACCAGAATTCTTAGCCGTTAGTTTAGTCAAATGAACAATGGCATCAGAAACAAAAGAATTGGCTAGCTTAAGTGCCCTAAGTTTGCCAAGTATGTCATCCAATGGAGTCGCTACCTGTAAGGCCTCTTCCAGAGACTCAAACCAGAACGCCGCAGCAGCAGTGACAGGGGCAATGCATGCAAGGGGCTGTAGGATAAAACCTTGTTGACAAAATATTTTCTTAAGGTAACCTTCTAATTTTTTATCCATTGGATCTGAAAAAGCACAACTGTCCTCGACAGGGATAGTAGTACGCTTTGCTTAAGTAGAAACTGCTCCCTCCACCTTAGGGACTGTCTGCCATAAGTCCCGTGTGGTGGCGTCTATAGGAAACATTTTTCTAAAAATAGGAGGGGGAGAGAACGGCACACCTGGTCTATCCCATTCCTTAGTAATAATTTCTGTAAACCTTTTAGGTATTGGAAAAACATCAGTACACACCGGCACTGCATAGTATTTATCCAGTCTACACAATTTCTCTGGCACTGCAATTGTGTCACAGTCATTCAGAGCAGCTAAAACCTCCTTAAGTAATACGCGGAGGTGTTCAAGCTTAAATTTAAATGTAGAAACATCAGAATCAGGTATTCTTCCTGAGTCAGAAACATCACCCACAGACTGAAGTTCTCCATCCTCAGCTTCAGCATATTGTGAGGCAGTATCAGACATGGTTCTTAAAGCGTCAGTATGCTCTGCATTTCGTCTAACCCCAGAGCTATCTCGCTTACCTCTAAATTCAGGTAGTCTGGCTAATACCGCTGACAGTGTATTATCCATGACTGCCGCCATGTCTTGTAAAGTAAACGCTATAGGTGCCCTTGATGTACTTGGCGCCATTTCAGCGTGAGTCCCTTGAGCGGGAGTCAAAGGATCTGACACGTGGGGAGAGTTAGTCGGCATAACTTCCCCGTCGACAGATTCCTCTGGTGATAAATTTTTTAAAGACATAATATGATCTTTATTGCTTAAAGTGAAATCAGTACATTTGGTACACATTCTAAGAGGGGGTTCCACCATGGCTTTTAAACATAATGAACAAGGAGTTTCCTCTATGTCAGACATGTTTATACAGACTAGCAAGCTTGGAAAACACTTTAATTCAAGTTAACAAGCAAATATAAAAAACTGTACTGTGCCTTTAAGAGAAACAAATTTTGTCAAAATTTGAAAAACAGTGAAAAAAGGCAGTAAATCAAACGAAATTTTTACAGTGTATGTAATAGGCTAACAGAGCATTGCACCCACTTGCAAATGGATGATTAACCCCTTAGTTCAAAAAACGGATAAAAAAAAACGACAGACGTTTTTTAACAGTCACAGCAAACTGCCACAGCTCTACTGTGGCTCCTACCTTTCCCAATAAACGTTTTTAGGCTCTTTAGAGATGTCCTGTAGCATTCAGGGAACTTCTGAGGAAAACTGGATGTCTCAGTCTGTAATTTTAACTGCGCAAAAAAGCGCTAAAATAGGCCCCTCCCACTCATATTACAACAGTGGAAGGCCTCAGGAAACTGTTTCTAGGCAAAAATAAAGCCAGCCATGTGGAAAAAATTAGGCCCCAATAAAGTTTTATCACCAAGAATATATAAAAAAATGATTAAACATGCCAGCAAACGTTTTATATAGCATATCTATAAGGGTATTACCCCTGAGAGTAAGCATGATACCAGTCGTTATTAAATCACTGTATTCAGGCTTAACTTACATTTATCAGGAATCCGCAGCATTTTCTAGCATTTCCAATCCTAGAAAAAATTATAACTGCACATACCTGATAGCAGAGTAAACTGCACGCCATTCTCCCTCTGAAGTTACCTCTCTCCTCAGACATATGTGAGAACAGCAATGGATCTTAGTTACAACCTGCTAAGATCATAGAAAACTCAGGCAGATTCTTCTTCTGTCTCTGCCTGAGATAAAATAGCACAACTCCGGTACTATTTAAAATAACAAACTTTTGATTGAAGTAAATTAACTATTTTTCACCATTCCTTCTTACTACCTCCATGCGCGTTGAGTTGCAAGAGAATGACTGGATATGGTAGTGAGGGGAGGAGCTATATAACAGCTCTGCTGTGGGTGTCCTCTTGCAACTTCCTGTTGGGAATGAGAATATCCCACAAGTAATGGATGATCCGTGGACTGGATACACCTTACAAGAGAAATACTATCTGTCTTGAATAGACAGGGCGGGCCGTGGACTCGGTACATCACAAAAGAAAGAAATGTATCAGGTAAGCATAAATTCTGTTTTCTTTTGCAAGATGGATTCATCCTATCTTGTGGGATACCAATACCAAAGCTTTAGGACACGGATATAGGGAGGGACAAGACAGGAACCTAAACGGAAGGCACCACTGCTTGCAAAACCTTTCTCCCAAAAATAGCCTCCGAAGAAGCAAAAGTATCAAATTTGTAAAATTTGGAAAAGGTATGAAGCGAAGACCAAGTTGCAGCCTTACAAATCTGTTCAACAGAAGCATCATTTTTAAAAACCCATGTGGAAGCCACCGCTCTAGTGGAGTGAGCTGTAATTCTTTCAGGAGGCTGCTGTCCAGCAGTCTCATAAGCCAAACGGATGATGCTTTTTAGCCAAAAGGAAAGAGAGGTAGCCATAGCCTTTTGACCTCTACGCTTTCCAGCATAGACAACAAATAAAGAAGATGATTGGTGAAAATCTTTGGTTGCCTGCAAATAAAACTTCAAGGCACGAACCACGTCCAAGTTGTGCAACAGACGGTCCTTCTTAGAAGAAGGATTAGGACACAGAGAAGGAACAACAATTTCCTGATTGATATTCCTGTTAGAAACAACCTTAGGGAGGAACCCAGGTTTGGTAAGCAAAACCACCTTATCAGCATGGAAAACAAGATAAGGCGAGTCACATTGTAATGCAGATAGTTCAGAAACTCTTCGAGCTGAAGAGATCGCAACTAGAAACAGAACTTTCCAAGATAGAAGCTTAATATCTATGGAATGCATGGGTTCAAACGGAACCCCCTGAAGAACTTTAAGAACTAAATTGAGACTCCATGGCAGAGCAAGTGGTTTAAACACAGGCTTAATTCTAACTAAAGCCTGACAAAAAGCCTGAACGTCTGGGACATCTGCCAGACGCTTGTGCAACAGAATAGACAAAGCAGATATCTGTCCCTTTAAGGAAGTAGCAGACAATCCTTTCTCCAATCCTTCTTGGAGAAAAGACAAAATCCTAGGAATCCTGATCTTACTCCATGAGTAGCCTTTGGATTCACACCAAAAAAACAGAATTTATGTTTACCTGATAAATTACTTTCTCCAACGGTGTGTCCGGTCCACGGCGTCATCCTTACTTGTGGGATATTCTCTTCCCCAACAGGAAATGGCAAAGAGCCCAGCAAAGCTGGTCACATGATCCCTCCTAGGCCCCGCCTTCCCCAGTCATTCGACCGACGTAAAGGAGGAATATTTGCATAGGAGAAATCATATGATACCGTGGTGACTGTAGTTAAAGAAAATAAATTATCAGACCTGATTAAAAAACCAGGGCGGGCCGTGGACCGGACACACCGTTGGAGAAAGTAATTTATCAGGTAAACATAAATTCTGTTTTCTCCAACATAGGTGTGTCCGGTCCACGGCGTCATCCTTACTTGTGGGAACTAATACCAAAGCTTTAGGACACGGATGATGGGAGGGAGCAAATCAGGTCACCTAGATGGAAAGCACCACGGCTTGCAAAACCTTTCTCCCAAAAATAGCCTCAGAAGAAGCAAAAGTATCAAATTTGTAAAATTTAGTAAAAGTGTGCAGTGAAGACCAAGTCGCTGCCCTACATATCTGATCAACAGAAGCCTCGTTCTTGAAGGCCCATGTGGAAGCCACGGCCCTAGTGGAATGAGCTGTGATTCTTTCAGGAGGCTGCCGTCCGGCAGTCTCATAAGCCAATCTGATGATGCTTTTAAGCCAAAAAGAGAGAGAGGTAGAAGTTGCTTTTTGACCTCTTCTTTTACCAGAATAAACAACAAACAAGGAAGATGTTTGTCTGAAATCCTTTGTAGCCTCTAAATAGAATTTTAGAGCACGAACTACATCCAAATTGTGCAACAAACGTTCCTTCTTTGAAACTGGATTCGGACACAAAGAAGGCACGACTATCTCCTGGTTAATATTTTTGTTAGAAACAACTTTCGGAAGAAAACCAGGTTTAGTACGCAAAACCACCTTATCTGCATGGAACACCAGATAAGGAGGAGAACACTGCAGAGTAGATAACTCTGAAACTCTTCTAGCAGAAGAAATTGCAACCAAAAACAAAACTTTCCAAGATAATAACTTGATATCAACGGAATGTAGGGGTTCAAACGGAACCCCCTGAAGAACTGAAAGAACTAAATTAAGACTCCAAGGAGGAGTCAAAGGTTTGTAAACAGGCTTGATTCTAACCAGAGCCTGAACAAAAGCTTGGACATCTGGCACAGCCGCCAGCTTTTTGTGAAGTAAAACAGATAAAGCAGAAATCTGTCCCTTCAAAGAACTTGCAGATAATCCTTTCTCTAAACCTTCTTGAAGAAAGGATAGAATCTTAGGAATTTTTATCTTGTTCCATGGGAATCCTTTAGATTCACACCAACAGATATATTTTTTCCATATTTTATGGTAAATTTTTCTAGTTACAGGCTTTCTGGCCTGAACAAGAGTATCAATGACAGAATCTGAGAACCCTCGCTTTGATAAAATCAAGCGTTCAATCTCCAAGCAGTCAGTTGGAGTGAGGCCAGATTCGGATGTTCGAACGGACCTTGAACAAGAAGGTCCTGTCTCAAAGGTAGCTTCCATGGTGGAGCCGATGACATATTCACCAGATCTGCATACCAAGTCCTGTGTGGCCACGCAGGAGCTATCAAGATCACTGATACCCTCTCCTGTTTGATCCTGGCTACCAGCCTGGGAATGAGAGGAAACGGTGGGAACACATAAGCTAGGTTGAAGCTCCAAGGTGCTACTAGTGCATCCACTAGAGTCGCCTTGGGATCCCTGGATCTGGACCCGTAGCAAGGAACCTTGAAATTCTGACGAAACGCCATCAGATCCATGTCTGGAATGCCCCACAATTGAATTATTTGGGCAAAGATTTCCGGATGGAGTTCCCACTCCCCCGGATGAAATGTCTGACGACTCAGAAAATCCGCTTCCCAATTTTCCACTCCTGGGATGTGGATTGCAGACAAGTGGCAGGAGTGAGTCTCCGCCCATTGAATTATTTTGGTCACTTCTTCCATCGCCAGGGAACTCCTTGTTCCCCCCTGATGGTTGATATACGCAACAGTCGTCATGTTGTCTGATAGAAACCGTATGAATTTGGCCTTTGCTAGCTGAGGCCAAGCCTTGAGAGCATTGAATATCGCTCTCAGTTCCAGAATATTTATCGGGAGAAGAGATTCTTCCCGAGACCAAAGACCCTGAGCTTTCAGGGGTTCCCAGACCGAGCCCCAGCCCACCAGACTGGCGTCGGTCGTGACAATGACCCACTCTGGTCTGCGGAAGCTCATCCCTTGTGACAGGTTGTCCAGGGTCAGCCACCAACGGAGTGAATCTCTGGTCCTCTGATCTACTTGTATCGTCGGAGACAAGTCTGTATAATCCCCATTCCACTGACTGAGCATGCACAGTTGTAATGGTCTTAGATGAATTCGCGCAAAAGGAACTATGTCCATTGCCGCGACCATCAAACCTATTACTTCCATGCACTGCGCTATGGAAGGAAGAAGAACAGAATGAAGTACTTGACAAGAGCTTAGAAGTTTTGATTTTCTGGCCTCTGTCAGAAAAATCCTCATTTCTAAGGAGTCTATTATTGTTCCCAAGAAGGGAACTCTTGTTGACGGAGATAGAGAACTTTTTTCTACGTTCACTTTCCACCCGTGAGATCTGAGAAAGGCCAGGACAATGTCCGTATGAGCCTTTGCTTGTGGTAGAGACGACGCTTGAATGAGTATGTCGTCCAAGTAAGGTACTACTGCAATGCCCCTTGGTCTTAGCACCGCTAGAAGGGACCCTAGTACCTTTGTGAAAATTCTTGGAGCAGTGGCTAATCCGAATGGAAGTGCCACAAACTGGTAATGCTTGTCCAGAAAGGCGAACCTTAGGAACCGATGATGTTCCTTGTGGATAGGAATATGTAGATACGCATCCTTTAAATCCACCGTGGTCATGAATTGACCTTCCTGGATGGTAGGAAGAATTGTCCGAATGGTTTCCATTTTGAACGATGGAACCTTGAGAAATTTGTTTAGGATCTTGAGATCTAAGATTGGTCTGAATGTTCCCTCTTTTTTGGGAACTATGAACAGATTGGAGTAGAATCCCATCCCTTGTTCTCCTAATGGAACAATAGCAAACCCCGAATTTTTCGCCGCTAATCTAGCCAATTGCAAAGTGGCGTCTAAAGTAAAAGAGTTAGCCAATTTAAGAGCATGAATTCTGTCCATAATCTCCTCATAAGAAGAATCTTTATTGAGCGACTTTTCTAGTTCATCGAACCAGAAACACGCTGCTGTAGTGACAGGAACAATGCATGAAATTGGTTGTAGAAGGTAACCTTGCTGAACAAACATCTTTTTAAGCAAACCCTCTAATTTTTTATCCATAGGATCTTTGAAAGCACAACTATCTTCTATAGGGATAGTAGTGCGTTTGTTTAGAGTAGAAACCGCCCCCTCAACCTTGGGGACTGTCTGCCATAAGTCCTTTCTGGGGTCGACCATAGGAAACAATTTCTTAAATATAGGGGGAGGGACAAAAGGTATGCCGGGCCTTTCCCATTCTTTGTTTACAATGTCCGCCACCCGCTTGGGTATAGGAAAATCTTCGGGGGGCCCCGGGACCTCTAGGAACTTGTCCATCTTACATAATTTCTCTGGAATGACCAAATTGTCACAATCATCCAGAGTAGATAACACCTCCTTAAGCAGAGCGCGGAGATGTTCCAATTTAAATTTGAATGTAATCACATCAGGTTCAGCTTGTTGAGAAATTTTCCCTGAATCTGAAATTTCTCACTCAGACAAAACCTCCCTGGCCCCCTCAGACTGGTGTAGGGGCATGTCAGAACCATTATCATCAGCGTCCTCATGCTCTTCGGTATTTTCTAAAACAGAGCAGTCGCGCTTTCGCTGATAAGTGGGCATTTTGGCTAAAATGTTTTTGATAGAATTATCCATTACAGCCGTTAATTGTTGCATAGTAAGGAGTATTGGCACACTAGATGTACTAGGGGCCTCCTGTGTGGGCAAGACTGGCGTAGACGAAGGAGGGGATGATGCAGTACCATGCTTACTCCCCTCACTTGAGGAATCATCTTGGGCATCATTTTCTCTAAATTTTGTGTCACATACATCACATCTATTTAAATGAGAAGGAACCTTGGCTTCCTCACATACAGAACATAGTCTATCTGATAGTTCAGACATGTTAAACAGGCATAAACTTGATAACAAAGTACAAAAAACGTTTTAAAATAAAACCGTTACTGTCACTTTAAATTTTAAACTGAACACACTTTATTACTGAATATGTGAAAAAGTATGAAGGAATTGTTCAAAATTCACCAAAATTTCACCACAGTGTCTTAAAGCCTTAAAAGTATTGCACACCAAATTTGAAAGCTTTAACTCATAAAATAACGGAACCGGAGCCGTTTTTATATTTAACCCCTATACAGTCCCTGGTATCTGCTTTGCTGAGACCCAACCAAGCCCAGAGGGGAATACGATACCAAATGACGCCTTCAGTAAGCTTTTTCTATGTATCTGAGCTCCTCACACATGCATCTGCATGCCTTGCTTCCCAAAAACAACTGCGCATTAGTGGCGCGAAAATGAGGCTCTGCCTATGATTAGAGAAGGCCCTCAGTGAAAAAGGTGTCCAATACAGTGCCTGCCCGTTATTTAACATAATTCCCAAGAATAAAATAACTCCTCAAAGCTATAAACTATTAAAAATGCTTATAAATCAATCGTTTTAGCCCAGAAATATGTCTACCAGTCTTTAAAGCCCTTGTGAAGCCCTTTATTCTTATTTAATAAAAATGGCTTACCGGATCCCATAGGGAAAATGACAGCTTCCAGCATTACCAAGTCTTGTTAGAAATGTGTCATACCTCAAGCAGCAAAAGTCTGCTCACTGTTTCCCCCAACTGAAGTTAATTCCTCTCAACAGTCCTGTGTGGAAACAGCCATCGATTTTAGTAACGGTTGCTAAAATCATTTTCCTCTTACAAACAGAAATCTTCATCTCTTTTCTGTTTCAGAGTAAATAGTACATACCAGCACTATTTTAAAATAACAAACTCTTGATTGAAGAATAAAAACTACATTTAAACACCAAAAAACTCTAAGCCATCTCCGTGGAGATGTTGCCTGTACAACGGCAAAGAGAATGACTGGGGAAGGCGGAGCCTAGGAGGGATCATGTGACCAGCTTTGCTGGGCTCTTTGCCATTTCCTGTTGGGGAAGAGAATATCCCACAAGTAAGGATGACGCCGTGGACCGGACACACCTATGTTGGAGAAAGATATTTATGCCATATCTTATGATAGATCTTCCTGGTGACAGGCTTTCAAGCCTGAATCAAGGTATCTATGACCGACTCAGAGAAACCCCGCTTTGATAAAATCAAGCGTTCAATCTCCAAGCAGTCAGTTGCAGATAAATTAGATTTGGATGCTTGAATGGACCTTGAATCTCAGTGGCAGAGTCCATGGTGGCAGAGATGACATGTCCACCAGGTCTGCATACCAAGTCCTGCGTGGCCACGCAGGCGCTATCAAAATCACTGAAGCTCTCTCCTGTTTGATTCTGGCAATCAGACGCGGAAGGAGAGGGAATGGTGGAAACACATAAGCCAGGTTGAACGACCAGGGTACTGCTAGAGCATCTATCAGTAGTGCCTGAGGATCCCTTGACCTGGATCCGTAACAAGGAAGTTTGGCGTTCTGATGAGACGCCATCAGATCCAATTCTGGTGTGCCCCATAGCTGAACCAGTTGAGCAAACACCTCCGGATGGAGCTCCCACTCCCCCAGGTGAAAAGTCTGACGACTTAGAAAATCTGCCTCCCAGTTCTCCACCCCTGGGATATAGATCGCTGATAGATGGCAAGAGTGAGTCTCTGCCCATCGGATTATCCTGGAAACTTCTATCATCGCTAAGGAACTCCTTGTTCCCCCCTGATGATTGATATAATACAGTCGTGATGTTGTCCGACTGAAACCTGATGAATCCGGCCGAAGCCAGCTGAGGCAACGCCTGAAGAGCATTGAATATCGCTCATAATTCCAGAATATTTATCGGTAGGAGGGCCTCCTCCTGAGTCCACAAACCCTGTGCTTTCAGGGAATTCCAGACTGCACCCCAGCCCAGTAGGCTGGCGTCCGTCATCACAATAACCCACGCTGGCCTGCGGAAACACATTCCCCTGGACAGGTGATCCTGTGACAACCACCAAAGAAGAGAGTCTCTGGTCTCTTGATCCAGATTTATGTGAGGAGATAAATCTGCGTAATCCCCATTCCACTGTTTGAGCATGCATAGTTGCAGTGGTCTGAGATGCAAGCGAGCAAACGGAACTATGTCCATTGCCGCTACCATAAGTCCGATTATCTCCATACACTGAGCCACTGACGGCCGAGGAATGGAATGAAGAGCTTGGCAGGTGGTTAAAATCTTTGATTTCCTGACCTCCGTCAGAAATATTTTCATGTCCACCGAATCTATCAGAATTCCCAGGAATGGAATTCTTGTGAAAGGAATAAGAGAACTCTTTTTCACGTTCATCTTCCACCCATGAGATCTTAGAAAAGCCAACACTAAGTCCGTGTGAGACTTGGCAAGTTGGAAAGTCGACGCTTGAATTAAGATGTTGTCTAGATAAGGCACTACTGCTATGCCCCTCGGCCTTAGGACCGCCAGAAGGGATCCTAGCACCTTTGTGAAGATTTTTGGCGCCGTGGCCAACCCGAAGGGAAGAGCCACAAACTGGTAATGCCTGTCTAGAAAGGCAAACCTGAGGAACTGGTGATGATCTTTGTGGATAGGAATGTGTAGATACGCATCCTTTAGATCCACGGTAGTCATATATTGACCCTCCTGGATCATTGGTAAAATAGTCAGAATGGTCTCCATCTTGAAGGATGGAACTCTTAGGAATTGGTTTAGGATCTTGAGATCTAGAATTGGTCTGAAGGTTCCCTCTTTTTTGGGAACCACAAACAGATTGGAGTAGAAACCTTGCCCCTGTTCTGTTTTCGGAACTGGGCAGATCACTGCCATGGTAAAAAGGTCTTCTACACAGCGTAAGAACGCCTCTCTTTTTGTCTGGTTTACAGACAATTGAGAAAGATGGAACCTCCCCCTTGGAGGAGAATCTTTGAAATCTAGGAGATACCCCTGGGTTACAATTTCTACGGCCCAGGAGTCCTGAACGTCTCTTGCCCAGGCCTGAGCAAAGAGAGAAAGTCTGCCCCCTACTTGATCCGGTCCTGGATCGGGGGCTACCCCTTCATGCTGTCTTAGTGGCAGCAGCAGGCTTTTTGGCCTGTTTGCCCTTGTTCCAAGCCTGGTTAGGTCTCCAGGTTGGCTTGGATTGAGCAAACTTCCCCTCTTGCATTGCAGCAGGGGAAGAGGAAGCGGGACCACCCTTGAAGTTTCGAAAGGAACGACAATTATTTTGTTTGGTCCTTGTATTATTTGACTTACATCTTCTGTTTACCATTCCTGCTTAGAGCCAGCAAAGAGAATGACTGGGGGGTGGAGTTAAGGGGGGAGCTATATAGACAGCTCTGCTGTGGTGCTCTCTTTGCTACTTCCTGTCAGGAAGGACAATATCCCACGTTAGGATGAATCCGTAGACTCGGTACATCTTGCAAAAGAAATACTTGCTAGCAATTTTTAAACATTTTTTTATACCAACTATTTTTAATTAATTCACTATTTTATGATATGTACAGACCTCAACCTGTTTTATGGCACTTTAAGGTGTTTTTTTTTTTTTAATTCCCCTTTCTAACTTCTTTATCTTTTTCCTTAGTCTACATAGAATACCAAACACACAACAAGTCACTATTTTGTATATTTAGGTTAGTTGGCATCTTTGGGAATGCACATAGCTGCTGTGGCCACCCAATCCTTATTTTTGAGTTTAGGCTAACGTGGATAATAGAGCACAAGTTCTGAAATACAAGCTAAATTAATAAAATTCCAATAAAACATAAAATAGGATATATACAATAACAAAAATATAGGATATTTGGTTTTTATGTATTTTGATGCTGCATTTATTTTTTGAGTCACGCTCCTTGGCTAAATTTGCTTATTGTTGACAGCAAAAAATCCTTTTTTGTTGATCTTTTTAAATATTCTTGCTTGACATACAAACTAATTAAATGTAATTAGAATAACATAATGTACACATCTCACAGAAAGTGATCTACATACCTCATATTTATCTTGTAGCATCTTAAATTTATAATTAACCTCTAGTCTTGCCTCTAATTATCATGAACCAGCTGTGCCAGATCTATTTGGTAAATCTTGAGATAATCTGGGAACTGATGAAAACTACTTGGCTACTAAATCTACCTAATTTTTAAACCTCAAATAATATCTGATCATTGTTTTGATCCTGTTTGTTTCTTTTTTCTTTTACATTGAGGCTAACCATAAAAAGGGAATTTTCTAATGTTTAAATATGCATCATGCTGTTTGCCTAAACGAAAGAACAGATAGTTTAGATTTGCAATACAACAAAATAACCTCCTTTAATATTTCAATATATATCTTTCTTTAGAGGGAACTTTCACTGCTTTATACGCTTAAAAGGCTATATTGGTCGCCCACAAATCTGTAAAATGGGAAGAACATTTAAAGGGACAGTCTAGGCCAAAATAAACTTTCATGATTCATATAGAGCATGTAATTTTTAAAAAATTTCCAATTTACTTTTATCACCAATTTTGCTTTGTTCTCTTCGTATTCTTAGTTGAAAGCTTAACCTAGGAGGTTCATATGCTAATTTCTTAGACCTTGAAGCCCACCTCTTTCAGATTGCATTTTAACAGTTTTTCACCACTAGAGGGTGTTAGTTCACATATTTCATATAGATAACACTGTGCTCATGCACGTGAAGTAATCTGGGAGCAGGCACTGATTGGCTAGACTGCAAGTCTGTCAAAAGAACTGAAAAAAGGGGCAGTTTGCAGAGGCTTAGATACAGGATAATCACAGAGGTTAAAAGTATATTATAATAACTGTGTTGGTTATGCAAAACTGGGAAATGGGTAATAAAGGGATTATCTATCTTTTAAAACAATAAAAATTCTGGTGTAGACTGTCCCTTTAAGTGAATGATGGTGACAATCACCAAAGGACATGTAGAAAGTATGCGTTGAGAAAAAAACAAAACTTTTCTTCGGTCCATTGAGGCAGTGTTTCAGTTTTTCAATTAGGTGGAATTAAAGTTAAAATAGCTAATCCAAAAAGCAGAAAACAAACCCTCATTAAAGAGATATGAGACCCAAAATTTGTCTTTCATAATTTTAAACAATTTTCTAAATTTACTTCTATTAGCAATATTTTTGTACTCTTGGTATCATTTGTTGCAAGAACACAAGAGGGCAGCACTTTTTCCTGCCATGTAGTGCTCCAGATGGCTACCTAGGTATCTCTTCAACAAAGAATATCATGGAAACTAAGCAAATTTAATTATATAAGTAAATGGGAAACTTGTTTAAAATGGTACACTCTGCCTGAATGACAAAAGAAAATTTTGGGGGTTTCATATCCCTTTAAGAACTCAGGGGCCTAGGTAGAAGGAATTGTAATGTACACTGAGATGGGACAAGTTCTCGGACTACAGAAATAGGCTAACCCAGAGATGGAGGGTTATTTTTTTCTTCTCTTTTTCCTGATGATACAAGAGGTGCTGGTAACTTCCTCTGACCCATAGATAGACTCACTCTTCAGATAACATACTGTATTATGTGATTCTGTGTACTATGGCAAACACCAATGTTAAAGGACTAGTAAATACAGTAGATTTGAATAATTAACAAATGCAAGAAAACAAGACAATGCCCTTAGTCTGAACTTCACATGAGTAGTAGATTTTCTTCTAACAAATTTCAAAGTTATGTATATTTCCACTCCCCCTGTACCATGTGACAGCCATCAGCCAATCACAAATGCATATACGTACAGTATATGCTGTGAATTCTTGCACATGCTCAGTAGGAGCTGGTGACTCAAAAAGTGTAAATATAAAAGATTGTGCATATTTTTTTTATTGAAAGTAAATTGGAAAGTTGTTTAAAATGACATGCTGTATCTGAATCATCAAGTTTAATTTGACCTGAGTGTTCCTTTAATGTTAGAACCTATGTACATTTTTCTGTTTATTTTAAAGCGATGGTAAAGTTGACATGTTTTAAAATCAGGTCCAGAATATAAGCAATATTTTAGATGAACTTTAATTGATCACTTTTAATGAAGAACTGTAAATTACTTTTTAATCTAGCTGCGCCATTCTAATACCCCACAATCAGGACGCCCACTGAAAAAGTGCCGTATGACTAAAGCGCTGATTGGAGAATAGTTCAACACATTAGCTCACTGAAAGAAATGAGTTTTAAAGTTGGTGGCCGGAGTGCAAGGTATTAGAAGTGATCAGTTAAAGTCCCTATAAAATACCGCTTAGATTCCGGAGCTGGTTTTAAAACATGTAGTTTACCATCACTTTAAAAATGTCATTAAAAAATTCAATGAAGTTTGTAAAAAATATATAGCTAATCCGAATAATCTTTCAAATGATGGTAGAGGTTTTAAGTCATTGGTGAAATGGCTTAAAGGGCCACTGAACCCAATTTTTTTCTTTTGTGATTCAGATAGAGCAGGCAATTTTAAGCAACTTTCTAATTTACTCCTATTAGCAATTTTTCTTCGTTCTCTTGAAATCTTTATTTGAAAAAGAAGGCATCTAAGCTAAGGAACCAGACAATTTTTGGATCAGGACCCTGTACAGCACTTGTTTATTGGTGGGTGAATTTATCCACCAATCAGCAAGAACATCCCAGGTTGTTCACCAAAAATGGGCCGGCATCTAAACTTACATTCAGGGTCAATAGGTTTTACAGCTCCTCTGATTATAATCCATAAAATTTATATGATTGTGAATTTTATGTTAATTTGCAATGGTAAAATGTGTGTTGAAAATCATTTGTGCTACTGTTTCATAATGTGAATACTGAAAATGAATCGTTATTAAAGGGAAGGTCAATTTTCAAGAATGAGTGCCCGGTTTTTAAAAATACTATTAAAAACAAGGGCACTTTCATTCATGAACGTTTACATTGCAGCAGTTTTGTTAAAATACTTACCTTTTTCTTCTTCCAAGCCGGATCCCCCGCCCGCAGCTGCTCTGCACTTACGTCAGCAATGACGAATCTGGCTTCCTCCAATCTTGGCTCCCCCCCCAGAGCAAACATTTCCTGAGGCCACGCCGTGATTGGAGGAAGCCGGTTTCGTCATTGCTGTGTAAGTACAGCAGGAAGAAACGAACGGGGGATCGCTGGTCTGGCTTTGAGGAAGAAAAAGGTAAATATTTCTAAAATACGCTGCAATGTAAACTTTCATGAAAGTGCCCCTGTTGTTAATAGTATTTTTAAAAACTGGGCACTCATTCATGCAACTTTACCTTTACTTTAAAGGGACATTAAACCCACAACATTTATTTCATGGTTTAGAAAGAGCATGCAATTTTAAACAACTTTCTAATTTACTTCTATTATCTAACTTGCTTCATTCTCTTGATATTCTTTGCTGAAAAGCATATCTAGATAGGCTCAGTAGCTGCTGATTGGTCGCTGCACATAGATGCCTTGTGTGATTAGCTCACCAATGTGCATTTCTGTTTATTCAACAAAGGATATCTAAAGACTGAAGCAAATTAGATAATAGAATTAAATTTGAATGTTGTTTAAAATCGTATTCGCTTTCTGAATCAATAAAGAAAATGTTTGGGCTTAATGTCCCTTTAAGCTTGCTTTGCTGTGTGTATTCGTAAGGAGCACTGCTAGAGGCATGTTCTTGCAGGTCTCTACATGAGTGTAAATGTTTGTTCAGATATAGCATAACATCTACTAGCTTAGGAATAAAGTTTACTAATTAATAAGATATATTAAAAGGTACAGTGTCTCCAATTATTCATTTGTTTACAAACTGCTCCTTTAGCTTTGTTTTGGCAAATTTAAATAGCTGAGTTTGTCTGTGGTATCCCCACACATACAGACAATTTCAATACAAACATAGCCAAAAGCAGAAATTACACTTCCAGTAGGGGGTCGAAAAGATAAGTAATGAAATGTTAATTATTGGGCGTATGTACACAGACAGAGATACGATTTGTGTGCATAGAAAGTGATAAAATAAGATGATTTCCCTGCAAACTCAGCCCATTTAAATAGTTTTTTTTTTTTTTTTTTATCAAAGAACAAAACCAGCTATTTCATATACAAATATAAACCTACATTAAAATTTGAGCAGAAAATAATTTTAGGTGGCAAGCAAAGTTTCTTATTTTTTTTACATTTGCAATTATATGTGAAAGTATAATACATATCTTTTCTTACCTTGTTACCAAGAAGGCTGGATCTTTTATTACTTCAGGACCCACACGGATATCTAATTACTTTGGTTAAGAAGTTGAACCATAAATGAAATGCCAGATAATCTTACAACTTTGCAATTTTTATTATTCAGACACAAGTCTTGTGGTTTCACCATATTATACTGAAAAGAACCCTGAAGAATTCCAGTGTTAGAGAGTTTTATATCTAAAGGGACAATCTGATAAAATAAATAAATGGTTAGATCATGTCATTTTTGCATTAAGGGAAATTACAGTTAAAAAGAAACTGCTTCATTCTCTTTGTATCCTTTATTGAAAGAGCAGCAATGCACTACTGGTAGCCAGCTGCCAATTGGTGGCTGCACATAAATGCCTTTTGTCACTGGCTCACTCAATATGTTCAAATAGCTTCTAACAGTGCATTATTACTCCTTTAAAAAAGGATACCAAGAGAATAAAGAAAATTTGATCATAGCAGTAAATTGAAAAGTTGTTTAAAATTGTATTCTCTATCTGAATCATGAAAAAAACACATTGGGTTTCAGGTGTCTTTACTGGCCCTACGCAACTTATTGTTCAACCTCCTAAAACTACTTTACACATGAGGGCCACAGATAAATATTTTAGAAGCCTTAAGGGCCACATATTCATGTATGGATATCCACACAAATAATTCCTAAAAATGTCTAGTGCCACAGGGCCATGTGTTGAATGTTGCAGGGTACCCTGATTACCCTCTATCACCTCATTGAGTTTGCCCACTAGCTAGAAGCCCCCAAAGCAAATCTATTTAGTTCCACTTTTTTTCTGGGACCACAAAAGCTACGACACACATTCACAGTTCTGCCATTTTCCCTAGGGCCCAAAAAACTTTTGCAGAGGGCCACATGTGGCCCAGGGGCCACCAGTTGGCCATCCCTGATCTACATAATAATTTTGCTCTCACTTGACAGCGGACAGAGAAGACAAACATCCTCACAGCATTACAAGAATCTTCTTATTCATGTTTCTTAGACGGACCATCACCTCTAGTGATTTAAATAATTTCTCTAGACCGTGACTTGTCAAGTGCTCAGTAAATCAACTCTGTAAGATTCCACGGAAGCATCTCCAGTGTGCCGTTTACACGTATTAAATAAATCAAATGTTAGAGAAAAAAAAAAAAAGATGAACTGCATACTTGGACGTTTTCCTAAAAAATATATTATTGGAAATTTGAGAGGATGGTTATTCAATCCAAATATGCATGATTTAGTTAAGCTAAAAAAAAGTCTGCCATGCCACCTTTAACCTCAATTATTTTGTAATTAATGGAGTGTGATGAGGAATCTTCTATAAAACTGAAAAAATAAATAAAGGCAACTTGAACTCACTAAAACATATGGACAGTAATTTATTTTAGTATTATATTGTGATATCCCAGTTATGGCTCGTTTATATAAACATATACATTTATATTCCTTTTGGTTACTCAGCAAATATATAGTTGTATTTCTTTTTGATTTAAATGAAAATGATTCATAACTTTTGAAACACTGCTAGTTATGTATCACAATCATCTTAATTCTAAATTAAAGGGACAGTCTACTCTAAAATGTTTATTGTTTAAAAAGATAGATAATCTCTTTATTACCCATTCCCAAGTCTTGCATAACCAACACAGTTATAGTAATATACTTTTTACTCCTGTATTTACCTTATAATAAACCTCTGCAGACAGCCCCCTTATCTCAAGACTATTTACAGACATGCATTTATCCAATCAGTGCGGACTCATTAAAAAACTCCACGGGAGTGAGCACAATGTTATCTATGGCACACATGAATTAGCACTATCTTGCTGTGAAAAGCTAATAAAAATGCATGAGATAAGAGGGTGTCTGTAGTGGCTTAGAAACAGATAGAAATTTAGAGGTTTAAGGCTTATAAAGTATATTATATAACAATGTTGCATGTGCAAAGCTGGGGAATTGGTAGTAAAGGCATTGTCTATCTTTTTAAACAAGAGTAATTTTGGAGTAGACTGTCCCTTTAAGTGTATTGCCAAAACCCCTTAAAGGGATAATAAACCCACATTTTTTTCTTTCATGGTTTTAAAAGAGCATGCAACTTTCTAATTAATTTATATTATCTAATTTGTTTTATTCTCTTGATATTCTTTGCTGAAAAGCATATCTAGATAGGCTCAGTAGCTGCTGATTGGTTCCAGCACATAGAAGCCTCTTGTGATTGGCTCACCCATGTGCATTGCTGTTTCTTCAACTAAGGATATCTAAAAAATGAAGCAAAATAAATAATAGAAGTAAATTGTAATGTTTTTAAAATTTGTATTCTCTATCTGAATCATAAAAGAAAAAATGTGGGTTTAGTGTCCCTTTAACACGGGCAAGCACTATTCAAAATCACGTGACGCAGCATAACTTTTCCAACAAGACTGATTGAAGAAAAGGATACAAGCTCACATTATACACACTTCCACACATGGCATCTTTCAGCAGAAAGACAAACATGAAAGTTAAAATCAAACTGTCATGGTTCACAACAAGCAGGCAATTTTAAAGGGATAGTAAAAACAAAATCAACCAATTCATGATTCAGATAGAACACTCATTTTCAAACAGGCATTCTCGAAATCTGGCCTGTTAAGGAGATCAGGTGAAATAATCAGCTGATTAGTAAACATGCTGATTTTACCTGCTCTCATCCAAGGTCATCCTGAAAATCTGGCCTGTTAAGGAGATCAGGTGAAATAATCAGCTGATTAGTAAACATGCTGATTTTACCTGCTCTCATCCAAGGTCATCCTGAAAATCTGGACTGTTGGAGAGGCCCGAGGACAGGTTTGAAAACCAGTGAGATCGAACAGGCAATTCTAGCTTTCCAATTAATTCTATTATATAATTTGCTTCACGCTTTTTGTATACTTAAGTAGATAAAAAATCAGCAATGCACTACTGGGAGCTAGTTGCTGATTGTTTTCTGCCCATATATGCATCATGTCATTGGCTCACTTGATGTGTCCAGCTAGCTCCCAGTAGTGAATTGCTTCTGCTTCAACAAAGAATACCAAGATAACAAAGCAAATTTTATAATAAAAGTTAAAGGGTCAGTAAACCTTAAAAATAATGTTATATAATTCTGCACATAGTGCAGAATTATATAACATTATATTAGCCAAACTTTGTAAATCATAATATTCCCTTTTTATTTTGTAAAAATACCGCTGTTTTACAGACCCGCTCTCTGTACTCTGCTGAGCGGGTCTGTTGTTTTTACTGAGTGCACCGGGCCAGCTGTATAGTCACAGCCCGGCCCGACTGCGCCATTAGACACAGTGCAGCTTGCTCCTGCTCTGTCTGACAGCGGGAGCGAGCTGCACTGTGTCTAAAGGCGCGGTCGGGCCGGGCTGTGACTATACAGCTGGCCCGATGCGCTCAGTAAAAACAACAGTGCAGAATTATATAACATTATTTTTAAGGTTTACTGTCCCTTTAATTGGGAAGACATTTAAAATTGCATGTTCTATCTGCATCATAAAAGAAAAAAATGGGTTTCATGTCCCTTTTCAATTTGCTTTTTTCATATATATATATATATATATATATATATATATATATATATATATATATATATATATATATACATACATACATATACACTTTATGTATATATATATATATATATATATATATATATATATATATATATATATATATATATATATATATATATATATATATATATATATATATATATATATATATATATATATATATATATACATATACACTTTATGTATATGTCTGTCCCGGGACAGCGGAAGGAGAGAGCTTCGTGCACACTCATCTTATTTCCCTATTCAGTGTAAGGATGTTAACTATGAAATCTCCTAAAAGTTAAGTGAAATCTCATGAGATCACAGTAAAAGAGTTCATGACCTCAGCACTGCTGATGCTGATTGGCTGCTGTTCATTTCTTCATTATTATTATATATAATACAAAAGACAAAATAAAGAAGTCATCAAATATTCACATCATACTTGATCAAGTGTTTACAGTTGGTTATAGTCCTCATTTTCTTTTGCCCTTTCATTAGTTTAATTGGACCAAATAATATATTCTTAGCAAAATTCAGGGGTTTTATCCTGTCATTATTGAAAAATAAAGAAAAATAGCATCTAATAGATGATTATCAATATTGGAAAGTAAGGATAAACATCTATCGAATAATTAATAATGAAATGATGTAGTCATTTAGTTTATCTGGATGCCAATGCCAAAACTAAGCACAGTAAAAATGCATAACTCTGTAAAACCTATAATAAAATGGGTAACGTCAAAAAGGGGTTGTGTGGCTTGTCGAGGGTATAAGGAGATAATTTTATAGCGACTTAAGCGGGTTCATTTATATTAGATCAGTCTGATTTATTTATGAAAATATATGACCTTGTAATATATATACACATTAAGGTGATATACGATAATCTCATTGAAATTTAGCTCCTCGTATTATATATGTAACAGTATATGCTCTCATCTCTCCCGTAGCCTCGGCCGCTAGCCACGTGGTAGACAAAAGCTCCCTTTAAGCTCTGCATATTAGAACTTTGTTTTTAAAATGCTGTACATTGGGCCCCCCACAAACCCCACAGGAGTCTCTTAGGTGTAAGTAGACGTGTTGTAAAAACTGCAGTAGCCATAATATAGATAATCTACGATGAGCTTCCGAGACAAATATAATTCCCTAATAGAAGATTCATATATCATTGAGTTGTCAAACATCTTAATACATGGTTTTAAGGTTAAAATAAAGCATTGTAATTGCAGACATTAGACAAACAAGCAAATAAGAGAAAATTAATTGGGCAATGCTATTCAGGACTAACAATCTTAGAAACATAGATATTGACGGCAGATAAGAGCCATAGGCCCAGAAAGTCTGCCCGATATGACCTAACAGTATAAACTTATCTAGTTTGTAGGATAGCCTTAAGCTTGTCCCATGCATTTTTAAAGTCCCCCACAGTGTTTGTTGCTACTACCTCTTGAGGAAGTTTATTCCATAAATCAATCACTCTTTCTGTAAAGAAGCTTCCTCAAATTACTCCTGAATCTACTACCCTTTAGCTTGAGAGCATGACCCCTTCCTTGTTCTTGAATTTTCCATTTTATGTAAAATACCCACAGCCTCAGTTTTACTAAACCCTTTAACGTACTTGAAAGTTGCTATCATATCACCTCTTTCCCTTCTCTCCTCTAAGCTATACATATTTAGGTCATTGAGCCTATCCTGATTTTTAGACCATGTATTATTTTGGTAGCCCTCTTAATTATATGTTAATGTAATATCTATCTTAATCCGTCTAGATAACAAGTCATATTATCATCATTTTGGTATCAGTCCTTTATCCCCTAGGTTTTGGTTGCAAGAGTGAGCAGACTTGTAGTTTAACTTTAGAGTCTCAAGGCAAATATATTCCATCTCACATTGGATGTAAAGGGGATTGTGTATTATCTGTCCCTAAAGTTTCTCTGAGAATGGCCTTGTTTCGTTTTTTTACTGTACAGGTTATGGGTATATTCTGCAAGATGCATAGTCTTTCTTGTCTCCATCGACGTTGCTGTTACCGATGAAGGGAGTCTCCGTGTTGCAAGCACTGTTTTCTGGGGGTCCCCCACCAACCTCTTTAATAATGCGGTATGTGCTGGAGAACCTCCCTTCTTAAAAGGGCTATTCCGCAGGACGGTCATGTATTGACAATGGAGAATCTGTGTCTGCTGTGGCCTCTCTTGGCGGGTTATTTGATGTCTCAGGCAATTTTGAACTGCGTAGCAGTCTGTGCTCCATAGGTAGAGTGACTCTCTCTGATGTTGCATGCAGTGTTCTTAATCCTGCGATCTCGGTTGTGCAGCGGGCCAATAGATAATCCATCAGGGGATGATCCATTAAGTGCTGAAATAATGCTTCTAGCTTTAGCCATTGTGTGCAAGCGATACCACATGGCCCTGCTGCTGCTGCCATTATTGTGACTGTTGTGTTATACTGATAAAGTGTTTTCGTTGTCCTTTTTCTTTTAATCAGCCCTCTTCGTGTATAATCCAAGTTGTTGTTATTGCTCACGATAGAAGAGCAGCGTACTCAGTTGAGGCAAAACACCTGCCGGGGGGGGGGAGCGTCGCCTGCTGTGTGCCGCCGCTCCAGGCCCTTAACGTTTAATGCCAAGGTCCAGATTCACTAATAAAGTTTGTAGCAAGATAAGTTTGGCAGGGCGATATGCTGTGATATTGCTGTGGGTATTTTCGAGTGTTCAGCTATAATTTGACTCCTTTAACCGGCGGATTAGTGGAGATTCAGCCGGAGCCTAGGAATGTGCGACCATTTCGGATTGCTGATCAGACACGCCCCCCCCTTCAATTTGCTTTTATCATAAAATGTACTATGTTCTCTTGGAATTCTTTGTTAAAAAACATGCATAGGTAGGATCAGTAGCAGCAATACACCACTGAGTGCTGGTTGCCAATTGGTTGATATGCATAAATGGCTTTTGTCATTGGCTCACCTAACTCTCAGTGGTGCATTGCTACCCTAGTGCTGAACTTAAAGGTATAGGAAAGTCAAAGTTAAATTTGCATGATTCAGATAGAGCATGTAACTTTAAGACGCATTTAAATTCACTTCTATTTTCAAATGTGCTTTGTTCTCTTGTTATCCCTTGTTGAAAAATATGCACATATCCTACACTAGTGGGAGCTAGCTGCTGATTGGTGCCTGCACACATTTGTCTCTTGTGATTGGCTAACTAGATGTGTTCCTCTAGCTGCCAGTAGTGCAATGCAGTTTCTTCAGCAAAGGATAACAAGAGAATGAAGCAAATTTGGTAATAGAAGTAAATTGAAAGGTTGTTTATTATTGTATGTTCTATCCAAATCATGAAAGAAAATTGTGGCGTTTCCTGTCCCTTTAAGTATTTCTTTAAACCATTTGCAGGAATGCAAGCAATAGTATGATAACATTCTCTAACACATATGGGCATTTTCTTTTTGCACTTTTATGTCTATTTAATATGCAGAACTACTGCTTATATAAGTTATCATAGAGTGACCTAATTTAGCTACGCTTCCTTTTGTCTATATTTGCATATCATTGGTTAGAGCAGTTTTACATACCCTTAAAGGGACAGTCTACACGAGAATTGTTATTGTTTAAAAAGATAGATAATCCCTTTATTAACCATCCCCTAGTTTTGCACAACCAACACTGTTATATTAATACATTTTTTACCTCTGTGATTATTTTGTATCTAAGCCTCTGCAAACTGCCCCCTTACTTCAGTTCTTTTGACAGACATCCATTTTAGACAATCAGAGTTGGCTCACTGGATCTCCACGTGCATGAGCACAGTGTTAGCTATATGTCACACATGAACTAACACCCTCTAGTGGTGAAAAACTGTTAAAATGCCCTGAGAGAAGAGGCCGCCTTCAAGGGCTTAGAAATTTGCATATGAACCTCCTAGGTTTAGCTTTCAACTAAGAATACCAAGAGAACAAAGCAAAATTGGTGATAAAAGTAAATTGGAAAATTGTTTAAAATTACTTTATCTGAATCAAGAAAGTTTATTTTGGACTAGACTGCCCCTTTAAGGGATAGAAAGGTCAAAAATAAAACGTGCATGGGAGCATTTAAATTCTACAATTGCTTCTAATAAAAGTTATTGTTTTTCTGCGGCATATGCACATATCCTGGGAGGGCCCGTGCACCAGTATTTAAACACCACACCTCAGAGAGTCAGTGGCTTGTATGAGACAAATCTGCAGAAGCAATACACTCCACTGCCAGCTCTCTGAGTGTGCATGTTTTTTTGAATGCTGGTGCACGGGCTCTCGCAGGATATGTGCATATGCCACTGAAAAACAGTAATAACTCTTACTAGAAGAATTTTTGCTAATGTAATGAAGTATATTGAAATGTGCCCAAGCATGTTTCAATTTTGACCTTTCTATCCCTTTAAAGGGATAGTAAACCCAAATATTTTTTTTCATGATTCAGATAGAGCAGACAATTTTAAGCAACTTTCTAATTTACTACTATTATCAATTTTTCTTCGTTCTATTGCTATCTTTATTTGAAAAAGAAGGCATCTACGCTAAGGAGCCAGCCAATGTTTGGTTCAGACCCTGGACAGCACTTGTTTATTGGTGCTGTCCAATCAGCAAGGACAACCCAGGTTGTGAACCAAAAATGGGCCGGCTTCTAAACTTACATTCTTGCTTTTCAAATAAAGATAGCAAGAGAAAAAGTAAAATTTATAATAGGAGTAAAATTAGAAAGTTGCTTAAAATTGCATGCTCTATCTGAATCATGAAAGAAAAAAAATTGGGTTCAGTGTCCCTTTTTTTTTTTTAGATCTTTATTTAATATCCAACAGGTTATACAAATTCATACAATCAACTGTTAACACAGAGGAATATGCAAAACGACAAAAACAAATACAGCTTAGTTAACTTAATGCAGTACCTCACTTAATGCTTGCAAGGTAACTCAAAATATTACTAATAAAGAAAAAAGAGAAGACAAAAAGAAATTTTTTTTTTACCTTAAGTTAGGCTAACCTGCCTATTACTGAAATTCAGTGTTTATTCCACTCAGTTAAATGGTCACCTGTTGGAGAAGTTTTACTTTCCCCCTATAGCTTAAAATACCTCCAATTAAGAGCTGACAGAAACTTAAGTCTTGTTATTCTATCGAAAACCTTCATCCTTAATTGGAGTGAACCCAACAACAAACAACAATCAAACAGACAGACAAACAAACAAACATACAGATAAACAGACAAATAGATAAAATAATAAAAAAAAAAAAAAAAAAAGAAAGAAAGGGGGAAAAGGGAGGAGAGAAAAATGAACAAGGAGGGGGAGTAAGTGAATTACAGGGTTCAGTGTCCCTTTAAGCAACTTTCTAATTTACTCCAATTATCAATTTTTCTTCATTCTCTTTGTATCTTTATTTGAAAAAGCAGGAATGAAAGCTTTGGAGACAGCCTATTTTTAGTTCATTACCCTGGATAGGGCTTGCTGATTGGTGGCTACATTTAGCCATGCAATCAGAAAGCACAACCCAGGTTCTGAACCTAACATGGGCCGGCTCCAAAGATTTTATTCCTGCTTTTTTAAATAAAGATACCAAGAGAACGAAGAAAAAATGATAATAGAAGTAAATTAGAAAGTTGCTTAAATCTGAAGTCTGAATCACGAAAGATAAAAATTTGGGTTTAGTATCTCTTTAAATAGAGAAAGTTCAGCAATTTCCATGATTTAATTTGAGTTTATTCACATACCACTCACAATCTATGGTTCGTAACAAACCTTTAGCTTCCTGTTTCCCACAAAACACAAGAACACCAGACTTTCCCACTATTGCAACTAAATAGGCTGTTGAGATATGAATATTAAACAGGACGCTGCATCTATTTACATTCCTGGACATCAAGTAGTTTAGCAGATTGCACTGCACAAGGATGATAAAATACGCTATGATATAATCTACAGATTGCTCGTTTTCCTTCAAAATCACACTCAGAAGTTTCATTAACACGTGAATCTAGATATTTATTTCTGAATACATTTTTTAAATATCTTATTTAAATTGACAGTCTAGTCAAAATTAAACTTTATTATCAATTTTGCCTATATACATATATATGTACATGTTAATATGCGTATATACATATATATGTACGTGTTAATATGTGTATATACATATATATGTACGTGTTAATATGCGTATATACATAGATATGTACGTGTTAATATGGGTATATACATATCTATGTATGTGTTAATGTGCTTATATACATATATATGTACGTGTTAATATGCATATATACATATGTATGTGTTAATATGCGTATATACATATATATGTACATGTTAATATGCGTATATACATATATATGTACATGTTAATATGCGTATATACATATATATGTACATGTTAATATGCGTATATACATATATATGTACATGTTAATATGCGTATATACATATATATGTACGTGTTAATATGCGTATATATATATATATATATAGATATGTACGTGTTAATATGGGTATATACATATCTATGTATGTGTTAATGTGCTTATATACATATATATGTACGTGTTAATATGCGTATATACATATATATGTACGTGTTAATATGCGTATATACATATCTATGTATGTGTTAATGTGCTTATATACATATATATGTGCGTGTTAATATGCGTATATACATATATATGTACGTGTTAATATGCGTATATACATAGATATGTACGTGTTAATATGGGTATATACATATCTATGTAGTGAACCAAGAGAAAACAGAGTGTAGTGTCCAGGGAATGAACAATGAACTCAGGGACTGCGCTGTGGATCAGCCTTATAAGATGAAAAAGTTATTGTGGATTTTTGTACCCAAAAAACCTGATCAAAGGCTACCAATGTCTGTATTTACAGGCATTATTCATATACAGTGTAGCTAAAGGAAGACTCAGAGCCGCTGTATCACAAAAAGGAAGTAATATCCCTATTAAACTTCCAAATTTTAAAATTGTGTAAAGGAAAAGGTATCGTGATATAAGCGCATCTAAATAAATCCTTTATAAATCACCTAACTAATATGAGGTGATGCTACCGTTAGATAATGATATAATCAATATTATCTAAATAAAACTATCCTGAAAAATGTACCTGAAGAAATAACAGAATTTATGCTTGCCTGATAAATTACTTTCTCCAACGGTGTGTCCGGTCCACGGCGTCATCCATTACTTGTGGGAAATATTCTCCCCCACAGGGAAAGGCAAGGAGAGCACACAGCAAGAGCTGTCCGTATAGCTCCCCCTCTGGCTCCGCCCCCCCAGTCATTCGACCGAAGGTTAGGAGAAAAAGGAGAAACTATAGGGTGCCGTGGTGACTGTAGTGTATAAAGAAATTTTTTTTTAACCTGATTAGGAAACCAGGGCGGGCCGTGGACCGGACACACCGTTGGAGAAAGTAATTTATCAGGTAAGCATAAATTCTGTTTTCTCCAACATTGGTGTGTCCGGTCCACTGCGTCATCCATTACTTGTGGGAACCAATACCAAAGCTTTAGGACACGGATGAAGGGAGGGAGCAAATCAGGTTACCTAAATGGAAGGCACCACGGCTTGCAAAACCTTTCTCCCAAAAATAGCCTCCGAAGAAGCATAAGTATCAAATTTGTAGAATTTGGCAAAAGTGTGCAGAGAGGACCAAGTCGCTGCCTTACATATCTGATCAACAGAAGCCTCGTTCTTGTAGGCCCAAGTGGAAGCCACAGCCCTAGTAGAGTGAGCTGTGATTCGGTCAGGAGGTTGCCTTCCGGCAGTCTCATAAGCCAATCGGATAATGCTTTTCAGCCAGAAAGAGAGAGAGGTAGCAGTAGCTTTTTGACCTCTCCTCTTACCAGAGTAAACGACAAACAAAGATGAGGTTTGTCTAAAATCTTTTGTTGCTTCTAAGTAGAACTTTAAAGCACGAACAACATCTAAATTGTGTAACAAACGTTCCTTCTTTGAAACTGGATTCGGACACAGAGAAGGAACAACTATTTCCTGGTTAATATTCTTGTTGAAAACAACTTTTGGAAGAAAACCAGGCTTAGTACGCAAAACAACCTTATCTGAATGGAAAACCAGATATGGTGGATTACATTGCAAAGCAGATAATTCAGAAACTCTTCTAGCAGAAGAAATAGCAACCAAAAATAGGACTTTCCAAGATAATAACTTAATATCTATGGAATGTAAAGGTTCAAACGGAACCCCTTGAAGAACTGAAAGAACTAAATTTAGACTCCAAGGAGGAGTCATGGGTCTGTAAACAGGCTTGATTCTAACCAAAGCCTGAACAAAAGCTTGTACATCTGGCACAGCTGCCAGTCGTTTGTGTAACAAGACAAATAAAGCAGAAATCTGTCCTTTTAGAGAACTAGCTGACAACCCTTTATCCAAACCTTCTTGGAGAAAGGAGAGAATCTTTGGAATTTTAATCTTACTCCAGGAGAATCCCTTGGATTCACACCAGCAGATATATTTTTTCCATATTTTATGGTAAATCTTTCTAGTCACAGGTTTTCTGGCTTGGACCAGAGTATCTATCACAGAATTCGAAAACCCACGCTTGGATAAAATTAAGCGTTCAATTTCCAAGCAGTCAGCTGCAGAGAAACTAGATTTGGATGTTCGAATGGACCTTGTACTAGAAGATCCTGTCTCAAAGGTAGCTTCCATGGTGGAGCCGATGACATATTCACCAGGTCTGCATACCAAGTCCTGCGTGGCCACGCAGGAGCTATCAGAATCACAGAGGCCTTCTCCTGTTTGATCCTGGCTATGAGCCTGGGAAGGAGAGGAAACGGTGGAAACACATACGCTAGGTTGAACGACCAAGGCGCCACTAATGCATCCACTAGAGTCGCCTTGGGATCCCTGGATCTGGACCCGTAGCAAGGAATCTTGAATTTCTGACGGGACGCCATTAGATCCATGTCTGGAATGCCCCATAATTGGGTTAACTGAGCAAAGACCTCCGGGTGGAGTTCCCACTCCCCCGGATGGAAAGTCTGACGACTCAAATAGTCCGCCTCCCAGTTGTCTACTCCTGGGATGTGAATAGCGGATAGATGGCAGGAGTGATTCTCTGCCCATTGGATAATCTTGGTTACTTCCTTCATCGCTAGGGAACTCTTTGTTCCCCCCTGATGATTGATGTACGCAACAGTCGTTATGTTGTCCGACTGAAATCTTATGAACCTGGCTTCCGCTAGCTGAGGCCAAGCCAGGAGCGCATTGAATATTGCTCTTAGTTCCAAAATGTTTATCGGGAGAAGCGACTCTTCCCGAGACCATAGGCCCTGAGCTTTCAGGGAGTCCCAGACCGCGCCCCACCCCAAGAGGCTGGCGTCGGTCGTGACGATGACCCACTCCGGTCTGCGGAAACTCATTCCCTGAGACAGGTGATCCTGGGTCAACCACCAGAGAAGTGAGTCCCTGGTTACCTGGTCTACTTGAATTTGGGGAGACAAGTCTGTATAGTCCCCATTCCACTGATTGAGCATGCACAGTTTTAATGGTCTTAGATGAATTCGAGCAAAAGGAACCACGTCCATTGCTGCGACCATTAGTCCTATTACTTCCATGCACTGAGCTATGGAGGGTTGAGGAATAGAATGAAGAATTCGACAAGCGTTTAGAAGCTTTAGCTTTCTGACTTCTGTCAGGAAGATCTTCATTTCCACAGAATCTATTATTGTTCCCAGAAAAGGAACCCTTGTGGACGGTGACAGTGAACTCTTTTCTATGTTCACCTTCCACCCGTGAGATCTGAGAAAAGCCAACACAATGTATGTGTGGGCCCTTGCTTTGGAAAGAGATGACGCTTGGATTAGGATGTCGTCTAGATAAGGTGCTACAGCGATGCCCCTCGGCCTTAGGACCGCTAGAAGGGACCCTAGCACCTTTGTGAAAATTCTGGGAGCGGTGGCTAAACCGAATGGAAGAGCCACGAACTGGTAATGTTTGTCCAGAAAGGCGAACCTCAGGAACTGATGATGAGTTTTGTGGATTGGAATATGCAGATACGCATCCTTTAGATCCACGGTAGTCAAATATTGACCCTGCTGGATTGTCGGCAAGATTGTCCGAATGGTTTCCATTTTGAAGGATGGAACTCTGAGGAACTTGTTTAATATCTTTAAATCCAGAATTGGCCTGAAAGTTCCCTCTTTTTTGGGAACCACAAACAGGTTTGAGTAAAAACCTAGACCTTGTTCCCCGGAGGGGACTGGGTTTATCACTCCCATCTTTGATAAGTCTCTTACACAATGTAAGAATGCCTGTTTCTTTATCTGGTCTGAAGATAAGCGAGACAGGTGGAACCTTCCCCTTGGAGGAAGTCCCTTGAACTCTAGCAGGTATCCCTTGGAAACTATCTCTAGTGCCCAGGGATCCGGAACATCTCTTGCCCAAGCCTGAGCGAAGAGAGATAGTCTGCCCCCTACCAGATCCGGTCCCGGAGCGGGGGCTACCCCTTCATGCTGTCTTGGTAGCAGCTTCTTAGCCTTAAACGGCCTATCCTGTGGGAGGGCATGGCCCTTACCCCCAGTGATGTCTGAAATAATTTCCTTCAATTCCGGCCCAAAAAGGGTCTTACCCTTGAAAGGAATATTAAGTAACTTAGTCTTGGACGACACATCTGCCGACCAGGATTTTAGCCAAAGCACCCTCCGCGCTACTATAGCAAAACCTGAGTTTTTCGCCGCCAATTTCGTTATTTGAAAGGCGGCATCCAATATAAAGGAATTAGCTAATTTCAATGCGTGAATTCTGTCCATGACTTCTTCATAGGAAGTCTCTTTCTGGAGCGACCTTTCTAGTTCCTCGACCAAAAGGACGCCGCTGAAGTGACAGTAATAACACACGTAGCTGGTTGAAGGATGAACCCTTGCTGAACAAAAATCTTTTTAAGCAATCCTTCCAATTTTTTATCCATAGGATCTTTGAAAGCGCAGCTGTCCTCTATAGGAATAATGGTGCGCTTCGCTAGTGTTGAAACAGCTCCCTCAACCTTCGGGACCGTCTGCCATGCGTCCCTTCTAGGGTCTACTATGGGAAACATTTTCTTAAATATAGGAGGTGGGGCAAAGGGTACACCTGGCTTCTCCCACTCCTTTTCCACTATGTTCGCTACCCTTTTGGGTATTGGAAAAGCGTCGTCGTGCACTGGGACCTCTAAAAATTTGTCCAATTTGCGCAACTTCTCTGGTACTACCATAGAATCACAGTCATCCAGAGTAGCTAATACCTCCTTTAGCAAAGCGCGGAGATGTTCTAGCTTAAACTTAAATGCTACTATATCAGGTTCTGCCTGTTGAGAAATTTTTCCTGAGTCTAAAATTTCACCCTCAGACAGCCCTTCCCTCACAGCCAATTCCGATTGATGTGAGGGTAAAATAGATAAAGCATCGTCAGCGTCTGATTGTTCATCCCTTTAATCTGTATTTAAAGCTGAACAATCACGCTTTCTCTGAAATGCTGGCAGTTTGGATAAAAGATTTGCTATAGAATTATCCACTACTGCTGTTAATTGTTGCATAGAAATAAGCACTGGCGCGCTAGGTGTCGCCTGCGCGGGCAAAGCTGGTGTAGACACAGAAGGAGAGGATGTAGAACTATCCCCACTACCTTCATTAGATAAATCATCTTGGGCAACATTATGAAATGTAACAGAGCTGTCCTCATTTTGTTTGGACGCTATGGCACAATTATCACAAACACTCAAAGGGGGAACCACATTTGTCTCTACACACACAGAACATAGGTTATCTGATGGCACAGACATGTTAAACAGATTTAGGCAGGCAAACAATGCAATAAAAACGATTTTAAACAAAAACGTTACTGTCTCTTTAAATAATAAAATGACACACTTTATTTCTGAATGTTCAAAAAACTATGAAAGCAATATCCGATTTTTCTGAAATTTGGACCCCAGTGTCTTAATGCTTAGAAAGTATTGCACAGCAAATATGGAGACTCTAGCTCTTAAAACAAGCAAACCGGAGCTAATTGTTGGATTTAACCGTTTTTATACACCACAATCACTGCTACAGCATTGCTGCAGCTTTTACCTTCCTTAGGGGTCAACCATCCACAGAAATAAGCCTTCTGGGGTCACTTTCTGAGCCACAGGACCCTCTCACATGGAACTGCATGCACTGCCTTGGAATCAACTACGCAGCTGAAGTGCCAAAATGAGGCCTCCTCCCTCAGTACACTAGAGTGAAGGGGCCTTCCTGACTAGATTTAGGTGTCTAAAGCAAGCCAGATCAATAAAAAACGTCCCCAAGTGTATATGAGCTTATAAAACATTTCAATTGCCATCATATTGTAATAAAAAACAATCGATTTGGCCCCTAACAGTGTCTACCAGCATAAAAATCAAAAAGGGGAAGCCTGTTATCTTTTTTGCTGAGGTGAAAGAAAAATGGCTTACTGTTTTCCCTGAGGGGAAAAATGACTCATCTAGCATTAGCCTGTGTTGTTAGAAGGAGACTAGTCATACCTGAAGCAGATGAGTCTGCAAACTGTTACCCCCAACTGAAGTTCTCTGGTTTCAACAGTCCTGCGTGGTAACAGAAATGGATTTTAGTTACTTGTGCTAAAATCATAGCCCTCTTAAACAGAAATCTTCATCACTTTTCTGTTGTAGAGTAAATAGTACAAGCCAGCACTATTTTAAAATAACAAACTCTTGATAGAAGAATAAAAAACTACAACTAACACCACAAACTCCTCACCATCCCCGTGGAGATGCTACTTGTTCAGAGCGGCAAGGAGAATGACTGGGGGGGCGGAGCCAGAGGGGGAGCTATATGGACAGCTCTTGCTGTGTGCTCTCCTTGCCTTTCCCTGTGGGGGAGAATATTTCCCACAAGTAATGGATGACGCCGTGGACCGGACACACCAATGTTGGAGAAATATAGATTACTACTGAAAGAAAGAATATGTTAAAACATAAAATACCTCAAAAAAATATATTGAATAGAACAACTCAGGTAAAATGCAGTAAAGTAAAAATAATATGAGTTAAACAAAGGAAAACATAAAACATGAAAAATGACAAGATCTAAAATAAAGTCCACAAGAATAATGACATTTGTAAAGTCACCAGAGGATACACAATATACCAATGCAAAGTCTATAATACACCCGTGTAGATATCAGAGGTGATATTTTGATACTTTTGTCTCCGTGGTGACTTGTCAAAACAGATGTGCTGGGTAGAGTGTGAGAGTTTCTTGTCCGTTAGTGCATACAGATGGGTACTCTGTATGCGTGTTAATATGCGTATATACATATATATGCACGTGTTAATATGCGTATATACATATCTATGTATGTGTTAATGTGCTTATATACATATATATGTACATGTTAATATGCGTATATACATATATATGTACGTGTTAATATGCGTATATACATATATAAGTATCTGTTAATATGCGTATATACATATATATGCACGTGTTAATATGCGTATATACATATGTATGTGTTAATATGCTTATATACATATATAAGGATCTGTTAATATGCGTATATACATATATATGTACGTGATAATATGCGTATATACATATGTATCTGTTAATATGCGTATATACATATAAACACACAAATATAGATGTATATATTTATATACATATATATTTTAAATTTGCTGCCCATCACTGTGCGACTTACCCACTTCGCTGCGCTTAGATTCTCTGCCGTGTATGATGGCATTAGAAAGAGGTTCCCATTGGAGCCTATGGAAGTGCGCTCTCATGAGCGCAAAGCTTCCATACAACGTGACCGTGAGGTCGCCTTCGCATTACGGCTCACTTCTTATACCAGCTCCGATCAGCCAATAGAATGCAAGCTCAATCTGATTGGCTGATTGGATCAGCCAATCAGATGGAACTTGAATCTGGATTGGCTGATTTCATCAGCCAATCAGAATTTTCCTACCTTAATTCCGATTGGCTGATAGAATCCTATCAGCCAATTGGAATTCGAGGGTCGCCATCTTGGATGACGTCCCTTAAAGGAACCTTCATTCTGTGTTAGGACGTCGGAAGAAGAGGATGGATCCGCGCCGGAGGTCTTGAAGATGGAGCCGCTCGTCGTCGGATGGAAGAAGATAGAAGATGCCGCTTGGATGAAGATGTCTACCGGTCCGGATCTCCTCTTCTGCCCACATAGGATGAAGACTTCTGCACGATGATGGACCTCTTCAGCCGCCGCTTGGATCAAGACTTCAGCCCGATGATGGACGTCTTCAGCCCCCGCTTGGGCTTGGATGAAAACTTCGGAGCCTGGACCGATCGGTGATACCCGGCGTGGTGAAGGTAGGATGATCTTCAGGGGCTTAGTGTTAGGTTTATTTAAGGGGGGTTTGGGTTAGATTAGGGGTATGTGGGTGGTGGGTTGTAATGTTGGGGGGGGGGGGGTATTGTATGTTTTTTTTTACAGGCAAAAGAGCTGTTTTCTTTGGGGCATGCCCCGCAAAAGGCCCTTTTAAGGGCTGGTAAGGTAAAAGAGCTTTTCTATTTTTTTTTTAGAATAGGGTAGGGCATTTTTTTATTTTGGGGGGCTTTGTTATTTTATTAGGGGGCTTAGAGTAGGTGTAATTAGCTTAAAATTTTTGTAATATTTTTCTAATGTTTGTAAATTATTTTTTTATTTTTTGTAACTTAGTTCTTTTTTTATTTTTTGTACTTTAGTTAGTTATTTAATTGTATTTATTTATAGATATTTTATGTAATTAATTTATTGATAGTGTAGTGTTAGGTTTAATTGTAACTTAGGTTAGGATTTATTTTACAGGTAATGTTGTAATTATTTTAACTAGGTAGCTATTAAATAGTTATTAACTATTTAATAGCTATTGTACCTGGTTAAAATAATTACAAAGTTGCCTGTAAAATAAATATTAATCCTAAAATAGCTACAATATAATTATTCGTTATATTGTAGCTATATTAGGGTTTATTTTACAGGTAAGTATTTAGCTTTAAATAGGATTAATTAATTTAATAAGAGTTAATTTATTTAGTTAGATAAAAATTATATTTAACTTAGGGGGGTGTTAGGGTTAGACTTAGCTTTAGGGGTTAATAAATTTAATAGAGTAGCGGCGAGGTCCGGTCGGCAGATTAGGGGTTAATACTTGAAGTTAGGTGTCGGTGATGTTAGGGAGGGCAGATTAGGGGTTAATACTATTTATTATAGCATTATTGAGGCGGGAGTGAGGCGGATTAGGAATTAATAACTTTATTATAGTAGCGGTGAGGTCCGGTCAGAAGATTAGGGGTTAATTATTGTAGGTAGGTGGCGGCGACGTTGTGGGGGGCAGATTAGGGGTTAATAAATATAATCTAGGGGTCGGCGGTGTTAGGGGCAGCAGATTAGGGGTACATAGGGATAATGTAAATTGCGGCGGTGTGCGGTCGGCAGATTAGGGGTTAAAAAATTTTTAATAGACTGGTGGCGATGTGGGGGGACCTCGGTTTAGGGGTACATAGGTAGTTTATGGGTGTTAGTGTACTTTAGAGCACAGTAGTTAAGAGCTTTATGAACCGGCTTTAGCCCAGAAAGCTTTTAACTCCTGACTTTTTTCTGCGGCTGGAGTTTTGTCGTTAGATTTATAACGCTCACTTCAGCCAAGACTCTAAATACCGGTGTTAGAAAGATCCCATTGAAAAGATAGGATACGCAAATGGCGTAGGGGGATCTGCGGTATGGAAAAGTCGCGGCTGGAAAGTGAGCGTTAGACCCTTTAATGACTGACTCTAAATACCAGCGGGCGGTAAAAACCAGCGTTAGGACCCCCTAATGCAGAACTCTAAATCTAGGCGAGAATTTGTTAACACAACAAAGAAGTAAACTCCTGTCTTTTCCAGACTCCAGATTGGCTCTTCCAAATAAGAAAAGCAAACAAACAAAGTGTTAATCTGTTCAAATAACATTTAGATTCTGCCGATATGTTAATCTATTGTAAGACTGCAGTAAATGCTTTATATACAAAGTGTTTGCCGTCCCTTAAAGCTTAAAGGGACAGTCTAGTATAAATTAAACTTTCATTATTCAGATAGGACTTGTAATTTTAATCAACTTTCCAATTTACTTTTATCATCAAATTTGCTTTTTTCTCTTGGTATTCTTAGTTTAAACTAAACATAGGTAAGCTCATATGCTAATTTCTAAGCCTTTGAGGGCTGCCTCTTATCACATGCTTTTTAAATCTCTTTTCAACACAAAGAGACAGAAAGTACACGTGGGTCATTTAGATAACACTGTTTTCAGGCACAGGGGGTTATTTAACCCTGTGAGTGCTAACAACGGCTCAGAGCCGTCGCTAGCACTCAACTACCTTTATGGCAATCTGGGGGCTCCCACCCGCTCCTACCCTGGCGATTGGGCCTGTATAGTGACAGGCACCGCCAGGGCTTCCCATTACGTGCGGTGACGTCACGCACAATGACGTGATGACGTCACAGCGCAACTTTATTTAACATTGTCAATACAAAGTATAGGGAAAGGGGGCATGCTGCTTAGAAACCTGTATCTCAGGGATCTAAGCAGCTACAGACCCCCAAGACCATTGGAAAGGTAATCCCCTAATCTTTCCAATGGTATACGTCTTGGGGATCTGGGGTGGAGGGGAGTACATTTTTGTTGTTGAAAACAGTAAAAATCTGAAAAATATTAAATCCAGCTTAGCACTCAAAGGGTTGGGATACTCAGGTCAAATTTAATTTTCATGATTCAGATACAGCATGTAATTTTAAACAACTTTACAATTTACTTCCATTAAAAAAAATGTGCAGTCTTTTATATTTACAGTTTTTGAGTCACCAGCTCCTACTGAGCATGTGCAAGAATTCACAGACTATACGTATATGCATTTGTGATTGGCTGATTGCTATCACATGGTACAGGGGGAGTGGAAATAAACATAAATTTGAAATTTGTTAGAAAAAAATCTACTACTTATTTGAAATTTAGAGTAAATGCTATTACAGGCAGTCCTCGGGTTACAGACATCCGACTTAAGTACAACTCGTACTTACATACAGAGAAAATAGAGCTTTATCGACAATCCTTCTTTCCAGGATAATCCAAAATACTGAAAATCCAATTGTCACAAGGACAGAAAGTGATGTGAAATTTTCTGAACAGGGGCACAGATAGCAAAACAAACTTTATCCTATGCTATCCAAAACAAAAAAAAAATGTTTGGCTAGAGTTTCACCTAAAAAAAGTGCCTGTTCCAACTTACATACAAATTCAACTTAAGAACAAACCTAAAGTACCTATCTTGTACTTAACCCGGGGACTGCCTGTATATTGTCTTGTTATCTTGCATTTGTTGATTATGCAAATTTACTGTGTTTACTGGTCCTTTAAGATTTAGCACAAAACAATGCTAAATTTAAGACAATAGATAATAAACGGTCAGTCGTGTGATCAGGAGGCTGGAAGAAGGTTCCTAGCTACAAGGTAATCACAGAGGTAAAAAGTATATTATTATATCTGTGTTGGTTATGCAAAACTGGGGAATGGGTATTAAAGGGATTATCAATCTTTTAAAACAATAACAATTCTATGGTAGACTGTCCCTTTAAACCACATAGTTATTTCATGAACAGGGAAAAAAGGAAATGTATGCTTACCTGATAAATTGATTTCTTCTATGATACGACGAGTCCACGGATTCATCCTTTACTTGTGGGATATTATCCTCCTGCTAACAGGAAGTGGCAAAAAGCACCACAGCAGAGCTGTCTATATACCTCCTCCCTTGACTCCACCCCCCAGTCATTCGACCGAAGGTATAGGAAGAAAAAGAAGAAACTAAAAGGTGCAGAGGTGACTGAAGTTTTAAACCAAAAAATATAATCTGTCTTAAATTGACAGGGCGGGCCGTGGACTCGTCGTATCATAGAAGAAATCAATTTATCAGGTAAGCATAAATTTCCTTTTCTTCTATTAGATATGACGAGTCATAGTCAGATTCATCCTTTACTTGTGGGATACAATACCAAAGCTACAGGACACAGATGAACGGGAGGGACAAGACAGATACCTAAACAGAAGGCACCACTGCTTGAAGAACGTTTCTCCAAAAACAGCCTCAGAAGAAGCAAATGTATCAAATTTGGAAAAGGTATGAAGGGAAGACCAAGTCGCAGCCTTACAAATCTGTTCAACAGAAGCATCGTTTTTAAAAGCCCATGTGGAAGCCACTGATCTAGTAGAGTGAGCTGTAATTCTTTCAGGAGGCTGCTGTCCAGCAGTCTCGTATGCCAAACGGATGATGCTTTTCAGCCAAAAAGAAAGAGAGGTAGCCGTAGCTTTTTGACCTCTACGCTTTCCAGAATAGACAACAAACAGAGAAGATGTTTGACGGAAATCCTTGGTCGCTTGCAAGTAAAACTTCAAAGCACGAACCACGTCTAAGTTATGTAACAGACGCTCCTTCTTAGAAGAAGGGTCAGGACACAGAGAAGGAACAACAATTTCCTGATTAATATTCTTATTTGAAACAACCTTAGGAAGGAATCCAGGTTTAGTGCGCAAAACCACCTTATCAGAATGGAATAGAAGATAAGGCGAGTCGCATTGTAATGCAGATAGCTCAGAAACTCTTCGAGCAGAAGAAATAGCAACTAAAAACAGAACTTTCCAAGATAGAAGTTTAATATCTATGGAATGCATGGGTTCAAACGGAACCCCTTGAAGAACATTAAGAACTAAATTCAAACTCCATGGCGGAGCAACAGGTTTAAACACAGGCTTAATTCTAACCAAAGCCTGACAAAACGACTGAACGTCTGGGACATCTGCCAGACGCTTGTTTAGTAAGATTGACAAAGCAGAAATCTGTCCCTTTAAGGAACTAGCTGATAACCCCTTCTCCAATCCTTCTTGGAGAAAGGACAAAATCCTAGGAATCCTGATCTTACTCCATGAGTAGCCTTTGGATTCGCACCAATAAAGATATTTACGCCATATCTTATGATAAATTTTCCTAGTGACAGGCTTCCGAGCCTGAACCAAGTTATCAATGACCGACTCAGAGAATCCCCGCTTAGAAAGAATCAAGCGTTCAATCTCCAAGCAGTCAGATGCAGAGAAACTAGATTTGGATGTTGGAACGGACCCTGAATGAGAAGGCCCTGTCTCAGTGGCAGTTTCCACGGTGGCAGTGATGACATTTCCACCAGGTCTGCATACCAAGTCCTGCGTGGCTACGCAGGCGCTATCAATATTACCGAAACCCTCTCCTGTTTGATTCTTGCAATCAGATGAGGTAGAAGAGGAAAAGGAGGAAACACATAAGCCAGGTTGAACGACCACGGTACTGCTAGAGCATCTATCAGTACCGCCTGAGGATCCCTTGATCTGGACCCGTAACAAGGAAGTTTGGCATTCTGACGAGATGCCATCAGATCCAATTCCGGTGTGCCCCATTGATGAATCAATTTTGCAAACACCTCCGGATGGAGTTCCCACTCCCCCGGATGAAAAGTCTGACAACTTAGAAAATCCGCTTCCCAGTTCTCCACTCCTGGGATATATATTGCTGATAGATGGCAAGAGTGAGTCTCTGCCCATTGAATTATTTTGGAAACCTCTATCATCGCTAGAGAACTCTTTGTTCCCCCTTGATGATTGATATATGCTACAGTCGTGATATTGTCCGACTGGAACCTTATGAATTTGTTCGAAGCCAGCTGAGGCCACGCTTGAAGCGCGTTGAATATTGCCCTCAGTTCCAGAATATTTATTGGTAGTAAGGACTCCTCCTGAATCCACACACCCTGAGCCTTCAGGGAATTCCAGACTGCACCCCAGCCCAAGAGGCTGGCGTCCGTCGTCACCATGCTGGCCTGCGGAAGCACATTCCCTGAGACAGATGATCCTGTGACAACCACCAAAGAAGAGAGTCTCTGGTCTCTAGATCCAGATTTATCCGCGGAGATAAATCTGCATAATCCCCATTCCACTGTCTGAGCATGCACAGCTGCAGTGGTCTGAGATGTAAGCGAGCAAACGGAACTATGTCCATTGCCGCTACCATTAGTCCAATTACCTCCATACACTGAGCCACTGATGGCCGAGGAATGGAATGAAGTGCCCGGCAAGTGGTTAAGATCTTTGATTTTCTGATCTCCGTCAGAAAAATCTTCATGTCTACCGAGTCTATCAGAGTTCCTAGGAATGGAACTCTTGTCAGAGGAACAAGTGAACTCTTTTTTTATGTTCACCTTCCACCCGTGAGCTCTTAGAAAAGCCAACACGATGTCCGTGCGAGATTTGGCTAGATGGTAAGTTGACGCCTGAATCAAAATATCGTCCAGATAGGGCGCCACTGCTATGCCCCGCGGCCTTAGAACCGCCAGAAGGGACCCTAGCATCTTTGTGAAAATTCTGGGAGCTGTGGCCAACCCGAAAGGAAGGGCCACAAACTGGTAATGTTTGTCCAGGAAGGCAAACCTGAGGAACTGGTGATGATCTTTGTGGATAGGAATGTGAAGATACGCATCCTTCAAATCCACAGTGGTCATATATTGACCCTCCTGGATTATTGGTAAAATTGTTCGTATGGTCTCCATCTTGAAAGATGGGACCCTGAGAAATTTGTTTAGTTTTGAGATCTAAAATCGGTCTGAAGGTTCCCTCTTTTTTGGGAATCACGAACAGATTGGAGTAAAACCCCTGCCCTTGTTCTACTTTTGGAACTGGGCAGATTACACCCATGGTATATAGATCTTCTACATAGCGTAAGAACGCCTCTCTTTTTGTCTGGTTTATAGACAAATGTGAAAGATGAAATCTCCCCCTTGATCTAATTTGATTCATTCTCTTGATATTCTTTGCTAAGTAGCATATCTAGATATGCTCAATAGCTCCTGATTGGTAGATGCACATAGATGCCTCGTGTGATTGGCTCACCCATGTGCATTGCTATTTCTTTAACAAATGATATCTAAAGAATGAAACAAGTTAGATAATAGAAGTAATTTGGAAAGTTATCTAAAATTGTATTCTCTACCTGAATCATGAAATAATTTTTTGGGGTTTAGTGTCCCTTTAAGTGTCGCTTTAATTGCGCTAGAAGTAAGCTTTTTGCGCTCGTCAGGTTGCACTCGTAATACGAGTTGAAAGTAAACTGTTTTTGTTCGAGCACTAACCCGACGAGTGCAAAAATTTAAACTTAGAATAACGTTTGTGCGTTCACATATTTCCCCACCAAAGTCAATGGAAAAAAAACACCCCACTTGCGCGCAAACATATTTTTATGTGCGCTATCCCAACATGAAAATATGATTATTTCACATTACAATGTTCTTCACAAACAAGCATATGTTCTATGCAACCCCCACCCCCACATTCTTGCCCTTCCTTGTTATGAGTTAATGTTTCTCCATTAAAGGGACATTATACACTAATTTTTTCTTTGCATAAATGTTTTATAGATGATCTATTTATATAGCCCATAAAGTTTTATTTTTTTAAATGTATAGTTTTGCTTATTATTAAATAACATTGCTCTGATTTTCAGACTCCTAACCAAGCCCCAAAGTTTTATGTGAATACCGTCAGCTACCTTCTCTAGCTTGTTCCTGTTTGTGTAAAGGGTCTTTTCATACGCAAAAGAAGGGGGAGGGGGGAGCTACCTTTTCAACAGAGCTAAACTGACAGCTTCTAAGTAAGTTTTATAAACAGTTTTATACTGGATTTTTAGATCAGTGTCTGTGCATATTATTCTTTATAGTAGTGTCTATTACATACAGTTATATGAAAATGAGTGTATACTGTCCCTTTAACTTTGAAGACTATTTCACTAGTTCAACATAGCTTTTATCCATTCACTCTAAATTAAAAAAGGACTTGAAAATGGTGGTGTTTTGATATGGGCTGTATATATTTTGTTATGGTTCTAGTTACTTTTTATTGATTAAAGTTGCAAATACTGCTGCCATAGACTGCTATCTATATACACATGCTCACAGGTTATATCAGCCGACCTAGGTTTACTCTTCAATAAAGGATATCAAAAGAATGAAGCAAATTTGAGAACAGTAATTGGAAAGTTGTTTAAAATTGCATGCAATCTGAATCATGAGTTTCGTTTAAATGTTGCTGTCCCTTTAATAATTTAGAAATGTTATTTATTCCCCTTAGAACTGATGTCTCTTTTCTGTCAGATCAATTATTTTTTTCAAGCTTATTTTGTTTAATGGCAAGCAATGGTGCGTTAAGCAACATTTAACATCTAAAGCAAACACAAAGCTCATTTATTCTCCCTATAAAAACATCTGTAATCCCTTTATCCCAGAAGTCTATACAAGCAGGATTCCATTTATTTTAAAAGGGAAAAAGATGATTTTTTTTTATACATTATTTATGGGACATTTCTTGTTCCTGAATTTAGTCAGGCAGTTTGTAGCAACTTGAGAAAAGCCATATTTTACTATGTTCTCCCCAGAACCTATTTAGTGCTAGATTACAAGTGGAGCGCTAATTTATCACAAATTTGCCAGTTTGCTGGCACGCGATAAGTAATCAATCATTACAATTAGCGCTTATACATTTAACCAGAGATCAGATCTCTGTTTAATTTTATAAATGTGCCCCAAATGCCCCTAAAATACAGTGGTGTGTATTTTATTAAAAAATAAAAATTGTAGCACTGTGCTCGTTCTCATGCTGTGTCTCACGGCATGAGAACAAGGCTCCCATTGGAGCCTATGGAAGCGACCACTTGTGAGCACAATGCTTCCTAGCAATGCGAACATTGCTGTCAACTTGTAATACCATTACATTAGTGTGAACTGGCATTACTCAGTGGAGCGCAAATATACCCTTCACAATATTTAGCGCTCCATTTGTCTGGCCCAAAATGGGCAAACCCCCCAGGTTTCATTTTTATGACCACCCTGCTAAAATGAAGCCAATATTAAGCTACCATTAGCTAATATTAAATTTTTTAATATTTATTGCACAAATTATCTTTAGATCAATTAATGTTAATTTTATGCAATTGTTTTGGATAGCTTAAAGGGACAGTATACTGTAAAATAGTTTTTCCCTTAATGTGTTTACATTTGCTTTTTTTACCAACTGCAGAGTAAAAAATGTCTGAAAATTAGCTTTTTAAGGTTTATTTCTGTATATTAAAGCTCTGATTTTGTGTTTTGAAGCCACAACCTAATAAAATGGGTTGAGCTTGTAGGTATAATCAGATCTCATTACTGTATCACATTGTGCACATATACCTGCTTCTTTATCTTATATCTGTCCTTATAACAATCCCCAATACTTTGAAAGAACAATGGAAAATCAACATTTTATTACCTTATCTCTGCTTTATCACACTGGGAGTGTAATTTCTTCTGCTGGCTGTGTTTACAAAGCTTATGTATAGCTGGTACGCGCGGCCACAAACTTTCAGAATAGGTGGGGATACCACATGCTAAATTAACAATTTCAAATGCCAATATAAGGGTAAAGGAGCTACTTGTAAACAATTTAATACACTCCAGCAGGTAAAGTGGATCATTGGGAACAAATTAAAGGGGAGAAAATTTTTGAGTAAACTGTCCCTTTAAAGGGATATGAAACCCAAAAAGTTTTATTTTTTAATTCAGACAGAGCAGACAATTTAAAAAGAAATGTTTTCCAAAATAAAAGTTTTGTTCCAATGATATTTTTTGTTGAAGAGATACCTAGGTAGGTGTTATAAAATAACATACCAGCAGAGTCTAAAACATTTTTAAAACAAATTAGCATCCCTTTGACTGCAATTTTTTACTTTCCACTATCCAAACTCCACACCGTTTCCTTCATTTGGAGGAGCCAATCTGGGCTTTAGGCTGCAAGCAACAAGGCTAGTCATAATAATAGTATAAAGTACATTGCTGTGTAGTTGTTATCAGTTAATGCCAACTATGTAAATATATATAGCAGAGTTAGCCTTGATAAGTCAGCAGGGTGCATTTCAAACTCGGAGAATTAGAAATTTCTATTTCAATTTTCAGAGCTAAATTACATGAAAAGGGGACAAAATAAATAATGAAAGTGGTTTCATTACGCGTAACTACACATTATATTTAAAAATCTCAAGATGTTTACTGTCCTTTTAAGCACTAATATGGCACACACTCTAGGTGCTTACCAAACCCATAAAGGTCAATAAAATGACAAAACACTAACTTTTTTTGTTAATAAATTTAGATAAGTTGTTAAGCACCTTTTCCTCTAGGGGGAGCTGAAGTTTAAGGGCAACCAGCATAATATTTACATTGCCATTTTATAGCTATTTCACTACCTGTAATATTTTACTTAGGAATGTTTAACGGTGCATCAGTAGCAGATTACATGACAGTGATTAAGCCATTTGTCATTACATAAATCTCTGCAGTCTGTAATTACACATGTCATTTTGCCTCCCCCATATAACTTACCATCATTTTACTGTTTATAACATACGCCAGCTGTCCTACAGATTATTAATGACTAACCCAGGTGTCACCAGACCTATCTAAGTTCATATCTCTACAGGCACGGCAAGCAGACCACCTGTCTTCGAACACCATAAAACCATATACCTTTAATGACATCATAATTCTGCGTAAAAAAAAAAAAACTGTGGAGACTAAGACAAAAAAAATACTGCACTTCCTATAAGAATTTTGGCAGTGACAAAATCAGTGATTCTGTGAGTCAATTATATGTGACTCTTCATGGAGTTTATGAAGGTTTAAAATAAAATTGAAAAAAAAAAAAAAAAAGAGTGAAAATTAAGGGGATATGAACCTCATGTTTTTGTGTGATTCAGATAGAGCGTACCATTTTAAAAAAAGTTTTCAATTTATTTCTATATATAATAATATAAAATATACTTTGTTCTCATGGTATTCTTTGTTAAAGAGATACCTAGGTAGATGTCTGGAGCTCTACATGGTAGGAAATAGTGCAAATAAATAACCTTCTTGCAAAACTGCTGTAATACAGCGCTCTAGACATATGCGCGCTTACATCTCTGCTTTTCAACAAAGGATACCAAAGGAACAAAGAAAATGTGACTATAGAAGTAAATTAGAAAAGTTGTTTAAAATTGTGTGCTCTATCTAAACCATGAAAGAAAAATATTGTTTGCCCCTTTAAACTAAAAAAAGAAATTAAAAAAATCTATTATACACTTTGAGCAACAATTAAAAACATGCTAATATCTTTTTATTGGTATGTTTAGCGGTGAAAAAAAGTAACGGTTTTCATCAGGAATGCCCATTTAAAATAAAATGAAAAAAAGATGAAAGTGAAAATTAGCAGTAACACAATAAAAATAAAAACTTGACTAAGGGCTCCATGTACTAAGCAGTCAGCGAGCTACCCGCAACAAATCTCGCGTCAAAATTCGCAAACTGATATGTACAAAGCCGTCAATTATGTTAAAACTCGCATCTTTAAAATTGCGAGCGTACTTATCCGCCAAACCTCGCTACCGCTCCATTTTTCACTGTAATTAGACACATTTGACCACCAACTCGCCAAAAACGAATGTACTAAAAAATCTATTTGTCCGCTCGCTACAATTTCCGCTCCCACCTCGTTATTTTTGCCTCGCCACCTTTTAGGTGGCGGGCAAGGTACAAAACAATAGGAAAGTCAATCTAGACGCCAGTCTAGACATATATAAAAGGCAGTAATATCAGCATTGTACTTACAGCATAACTGGCGTCTAATTTGTCTCTCATTTCCATGTACATAAATTGCGCCCAATTTGTCGACTGTAATTAAAGAGTAATCTATATTTTAAATTTGTATTGTATAGTTGTCAATCTTTATAATTATTTTTATATTAATATTTATATATTATCAGATCCAGATGAAGCCATATCCAAATTGTAAATAAATATTACAAAAATAACGCTCTGTTATCACTCTTCAAAAAATTTTGAACAATAATTAAGTTGTTTAGATAAGTTGAACTTTTATAGGAGCAAAATTCTATTCCCGCGACTACTATGATGTTCGTGACACCTTGCATGTCACGTGTTAATAATTGGCCAGACAATTCTACTGAAAGTTAAGTACATCAGCTTAGTCGCGGCGAGCGAGGCGTCAAATTTATCAACAATCCGCAACTGCTCGCGGCGGGCTAGACTTGTCTATTTATTGGGGGAATATTAGTACATAGCGACAGCGGACACCATTTCGCCCGCGGCGAGTAACGGCGAGTTTATCCGCGTCTACAATGACGGATGAATTGACGGCTTAGTACATGGAGCCCTAAGATGCAAACTCATCACGCACTGTGTTAATGTAACAAAAAGCAATGATGATTCATTTGAATCCACTGGAAAGACCGGTGATTGATTTAGAAAGACACATGTTTATTAAAGTGAATGTAAAGTTTGCGGAATGAGTGCCCGGTTTTTAAAAATCCTATTAAAAACAGGGGCACTTTCATTCATCAAACTTTACATTTCACTGGTTTTGTTAAAATACTTACCTTTTCTTCTTGAAAGACGCTCCTGCGCTTCTACGGCCTGTCGCAAGCCTCTTCATAAGTCAGCAATGACGATTCCGGCATCCTCCAATCACGGCTTCCCACCCCAGGGGAATCATTGCCTAAAGCAATGCCGTTATTGGAGGAAGGCCGGGATCGTCATTTCTGACGTAGGAAGAGGCAAGTACTTTAACAAAACCAGTGAAATGTAGTTTGATGAATGAAAGTGCCCCTGTTTTTAATAGGATTATTAAAAACCGGGCACTGTTTCATCAAAATTTACATTCACTTTAAGGGCAAGATTTATCATTACGATTCTACTATATTTCCCCCTAAAAATGTGCATGAGAAATAATGCTCCTGTTTATAATTCAAATGTGTGCCTTAAAACTGGGCAAGTTCAACTGGAAAATTCTCCTAAATTTGAGCGCACAGATCTACTTCTCTAAAGCAGTGTTTTTCAACCAGTGTGCCGTGGCACACTAGTGTGCCGTGAGAGATCCTCAGGTGTGCCGTGGCTGACAACAGTGAGGGGGTGTCCCTCTTTCAAATTTTGAAATATTGGGAGGTATGTGACGGGTTCATCAGGCATTATTTACAGCCATGACATTGACATTCATTCACAGACAATCATTATGATAGTTTGTAAAAGAATGTCAATATGTCATGTCTAGTTTGTAGGAGGCATGACAGCACAGTACAGTGTGTGTGTGTATGTATATATATATATATAAAATAACTCATTGTGTAGTTCATTAACAAATCTAGACAGGCCAGAGGCTTGTTTTCCCACAGAAAACCTCTGAATTACATATCTCCCCCTAATTTAAAATGTTGTTATATATATATATATATCCTGTATTAGGCTACGTGTGATTTTGTAAAATTTTGGGATGGTGATGTGCCGCAGGATTGTTTAATGTAAAAAAGTGTGCCACGGCAAAAAAAAGGTTGCAAATCACTGCTCTAAAGGAGCGCCGAGGGGAACCCATAGGAGAATTACACTGAGAATTCTTCTTGCGCTTGATAAATCTAGTCCTAAACGTTATGCCACTTGGAACAATTTACTTTTATTCAGTAAAGGAAAGACAGGTTTACACTATGCCATAGTGCAGTGTTTCTCAATTCCAGACTTAAATGACCCTTAACAGGCCAGATTTAAAGGATTCACCTGCCTGGGCACAGGCTAGACAGCAGGGGAGTAACTAGACTTCTTTGGAACCCAGGGCAAAGGCTGAGGTGGGGCGTCCCATTTAAACAGCATCTTTCTGGCAGTTTACAACCAGCAGATGAGGCGGAAGCCACAGGGAGAAAGAGGAACTTTTTCTCTATGATAGTTTCTCTTTGGTTATACACAATCTTCCTGTACAAATATGGTGACAGATTTTTCTATACAGCAACACTGGGCAGCCATTTTGGAAGCCTAGCACTATGTTGTAAATGCAAATCCACACACTTTCCCAAGTCTAAACATTTTTATAAGAAATCACATGATCTTGTTTGCTGCGTTTGTTTTCCAATAGCCAAATTCCAACCACCACTTGCCCTATTTGTAGCTAATCCGGGCTTGAGTCTACAGACAAGGCTAGCCATGGCCATATTGCTAGTATAAAGTGCATTGTTTTGGTGTATACTGTCCCTTTAAGCATTTTAGCATAACATCATTCTTCTGAACTACTAAAGGGGTTGCATGAAAGCTCAATGTAAAACAAAAGGAAAGACAGACACAACCAACCAAATTTCTCAGTGGCTAGACAGTGATAATCATTTTCAATGTCATTTTAAGAAGCTTTAGTGGTGGGTACAAATGTTTCCAAATATAGACGAGACAAGATGTTTTGAGGGAAGAAAAGAAAATATAGTTTTCTTCAACAATAACTCAAAGAATAGATGAGGCACAAGACACATAAATGATTGTATGTGAAGGCTGCTCATCATATGACACCAATAAATTACTTTACTGTTAAAGGGACACTGTAGTCAAATATACACTCGTGTTCTAACAATAGTATACCAATAAATAAATCTTTTTTCAAAGTACATCCTATTTCAAATCTTTGTTGTTTGCAATATATCAGTTTTATAATTTTTACCTTTTTCCAAACCCACGGATTTATACTCCCTAACTGTATTCCAATCCTGGAGGACAACTCCAGTTGGAACATGGCGACTAACGGATGCAATGCGCATGCGCAACTACACGCAACGTCATCGGCAACATCACCGTCTTAGGGCTAAGAAGACACTCTCTGTTGATCCAGCTTCAGATGAGTATGCTGCGCAGTGTGCGCATGCATTATTTTCTCTGCTGTCTGTGATGTCGGCTTCTATGCCGCAATATGCGCATGCGATACTAATAGAAAACTTTTGTGCATTCGTTTAATGACGAAATTGTATTTTAATTACATGCTAATACTGGGCATACGATTGGCCAGAATGTTATTTCTTAGACGGCCCACATTTGATGGCTGGTTAACGTGACGTCAGTGACATAAAATAAAAGTTTATTTTTCGGCTAAAGGGAGCTTCGTTTTTTAAAATGAAAAGGTAGATTTAATTTAATTTATACCAACAAAATAGTGGATAAAAAATTATCCACTGAAAGAATGCACCTAAGCACACTGTGCCCAGACTTATGGCGGTAAGATCCGAATATTGTAAAACATAACTTTCATTAAATTAACAATTAAAAAGACTAACAAAAAAGGTTAAAATATTCCACTCTGGTATGCCCCAGGTACAAATAAACCTAGGAGGTGACTATATCAAACGTGTGTGTGTGTGGCCTGATTATAGGTTAATGTCACCGCAATAGATTATAAACATATATAAAGCACTATAAGCACCTGACAATCGTCAAGTATTACGTACTCTGTTGTACAAATATTAGGAGTATAGTATAAATTCAAGGTACTATGTGCACTATAGTACCAGATTAGGTATATATAGAGTTTGGCTATAATATGGGGGATGGTAGTCACTGGCGCCCCCCTAAGAATGGCTAGGAGAGGTGTCAGGATACTAGTAGTGACAACGCTAATAGGTTGTAAGGGAGGGTGTTTGATAAGGTGGATTAATCCAAGTATTCTAAAAAGGATATAAAACTAGATCTTTATTGTCAGATCTAGACAATTTAATTTATAATTGCAATGTTTAATGTTGGGTGAGTGTTGCCTAAGAACAGCTAAAGTTAGTAATCCTTTAAAGGGACAGTCTAGTATAAATTTTCATTATTTAGATAGGACTTTTAATTTTAATCAACTTTCCAATTTACTTTTATCATCAAATTTACTTTTTTCTCTTGGTATTCTTAGTTTAAACTAAACATAGGTAGGCTCATATGCTAATTTTTAAGCCTTTGAGGGCTGCCTCTTATCACATGCTTTTTAAATCTCTTTTCAACACAAAGAGACAGAAAGTACACGTGGGCCATATAGATAACACTGTGTTCAAGCACAGGGGGTTATTTAACATTTTAACGCCGTTAGAACGTTGTATTCCGTCCAAATTATTCTGGGCATTAGCACCGATGGACGGAATACAACGTCCTAACCACTTGGCTTTCCTGAAGTCACTGGCGCTTCCCTGATGGAATCGCGGTCTGGAGGGCGTGCCTAGCATCATAGGGACGCCCCCTTGCGGTTTCATGCTTGATCGCGAGATTTTAATTTGTTTACATCGGAACAGTTGTTTCGATGTAGACACATTAACCCCGGCATGAAAGGGTTAAGATTTAGCACAAAACAATGCTAAATTTAAGACAATAGATAATAAACAGTCACAGTCATGTGATCAGGGGGCTGGAAGAAGGTTCCTAGATACAAGGTAATCACAGAGGTAAAAAGTACATTAATATAAATGTGTTGGTTGTGAAAAACTGGGGAATGGGTAATAAAGGGATTATCTATCTTTTAAAACAATAACAATTCTATAGTAGACTGTCCCTTTAAAGGGATACGAAACCCAAATTTGTTCTTTCATGATTCAGATAGAGCATGCAATTTTAAGCTACTTTCTAATTTACTCCTATTATAAATTTTTCTTAGTTCTCTTGCTATCTTTATTTGAAAAGCAGAAACGTAAACTTAGGAGCCGGCCCATTTCTGGAGCCGTATATGGCAGCAGTTTTGCAAGAATGGTATCCATTTGCAAGAGCATTAAGACTGCAGCACTATTTTCTGCTATGTAGCGCTCCAGACACTTACCTAGGTATCTCTTCAACGCAGAATAGCATGAGAATGAAAAACATTTGATAATAGAAATAAATTGGATTATTTTTTTTAAATGGTATCTTCTATATGAATCTACACTAAGTCACCACATCTCTCTTGATACTTCCTTTCTTGTCGAGAGCTGCAAGAGAATGACTGGGGGTGGCAGTTAGGGGAGGAGCTATATAGACAGCTCTGCTGTGGGTGTCCTCTTGCAGCTTCCTGTTGGGAAGGAGAATATCCCACAAGTAATGGATGAACCCGTGGACTGGATACACCTTTCATATCCCTTTAAGGATGATTTCAGCTTTTGGGACAATCACATCGTGTCAGTTCATCATATGTAGAGAAATTGCCCTCTTACACCCTATGGCAAACTTCCCTTTAAAGGGGTGCTGTACTCAAAAATGTTATATAAAACATATAAGAGAACAAATAATCAGATTGAAGATATTTTTGCCTTAAAAAAACAAACAAAAAAAAACACATAAGCAAAGCTGCTAACATTTACATTAAGCCTTATACAGTAATATCAGTTGTGTGGTTCCTACTAATGCTCACTAAACATATGTCCCACAGCTCAGTAAGGGGAAGGCGCATTCCTCTGCAAAGCCCGACAAAAAAACCTTGGCTAATCCAGGAAGGATAGGAACAACGCTAAAAACAAAGTGGACTTTAATATCAAGCGTAAAAAAGAGTGGTAAACTCCCCCTTTCAATGAGGTGACGTTTGCATCTCTGAACCAATAGCCGTGCGTGTCAACTGCCAGGATTTTTTATTTATTTTTTTACATGTTTTGAAGTTAAAATGTCCCTTTCAGATGAAATATAGAAAAAATATCAGTGTCAGTTTTAATGTTATATCCAAAAATCTTGTTCCCGTTTAACTTAAAGTGATGGTAAATCCTAGCGTTTCTGAAACACAAGGATTTACCATTGGAACAAATAAAGGGGACTTTCAGTCATGAAGTATAAATACTACATGCTGAAAGCTCCTTTATTTGTTAGCAGCGTTTGCCGCACTGAGCTGCACAGGCAGCCCATGGCAGAACGCTATTTGGCTGAGAGGTGACGTCTCCACCTCTTAGCCAATAGCCATGTGGGAAATCCGGCTTGGTGCTGGCACCCGATTTCCCGCATGGCTATTGGCTAAAAAGGTGGAAACATCATCTCTCAGCCAGAGTTCTGCCGTGGGCGGCCTGAGCAGCTCAGTAGAGCGAACACTGCAAACAAATAAAGGGGTCCCCTTTATTTGTTCCAATGGTAAACCCCAGCGTTTCACAAATGCTAGCACTTACCATTACTTTAAAGTGACATAAACCCCCAATTTTTTATTTTATGATTCAGATAGTGAATACAATTTTAAACAACTTTCCAATTTACTTCTATTATCACATTTTCTTTGTTTTCTTGTTATCCTTTGCTGAAAAGCACGAAGGTAAGCTCAGGAGTGTGCCCTTGTCTGCAGCACTATATGGCATCAGTTTTGCAACAATGTATTACATTAGCAAGAGCACTAGAGTCCTGTCATGCAGTGCTGCGGGCATGTGCACACTAAAAATCTAGTTATCTTTAACAAAGAATTACAAGAGAATGATGCAAATTTGATAATAGAAGAATATTGGATTTTTTTTTTAAATTGTATTCTCTATTTTTTTTTTAACAATTTTTTTTTAACTCTTTTTTTTTCCAGACCCCCAAGACTTACACTGTTGGAAAGGTTGGGTGATTACCTTTCCAATGGTGGGTCTTGAGGGGCTGTAGCTGCTTAGATGCTTGAGATACAGGCTTCTAAGCAGCATGCCCCCTGCTCCTATACTTTGTTAAGTATAAATAAAGTTGCGCGGTGATGTCATCATGTTATTGTGCATGACGTCACCACGCAAAACAGGAAGCCCCGGCGATGCCTGTCACTCTACAGGCACGATCGCCGGGTTAGGAGCGGGTGGGAGCCCCCAGATCTCCCTCAAGGTGGGAGAGTGCTAGCGACGGCTCTGAGCCGTCATTAGCACCAGAGTGGGAAACTTTTATGATTCAGCATTCAATTCTAAATAACTTTCCAATTTACATCTGTCATAAAATATGCTTCTTTCTATCACTATCCTTTCTTGAAGAGCATACGTAGGTAGGCTCAGGAGCAGCCATGCACAACTGGGAGCTAGCTGACTGGCGGCTGCACATAAATGCCTCTTGTCATTGGCTCACCAGATGTATTCAGTCAGCTCCCAGCAGCACATTGCTGCTCCTGAGCAAAGATATTAAAGCAAATTTGGCAATATAAGTTATTTGGAAAGATGTTCAAAGGGACACTAAACCCAATTTTATTCTTTCATGATTCAGATAGAGCATGCAATTTTAAGCAACTTTCTAATTTACTCCTATTATCAATTTCCGGTCTATTGATATCTTTATTTAAAAAAACAGGAATGTAAAGCTTAAGAGCCAGCCCATTTTGAGTTGAGGACTTGGGTTATGCTTGCTTATTGGTTTGCTAAATGAAGCCACCAATAAGCAAGCGCTATCCAGGATGCTGATCCTAAAATGGGCCAGCTTCTAAGCTTTAAATTCCTGCTTTTTAAATAAAGATAGCAAGAGAACGAAGAAAAATTGATAACAGGAGTAAATAAGAAAGTTGCTTAAAATTGCCTGCTCTATCTGATTCATGATAGAATGAATTTGGCTTTAGTGTCCCTTTAAATGGCATGCTCTATCTGAATCATGAAAGTTTAATTTTGACTTTACTGTCCCTTTAAACCCTGTTTGATATTGGTGACCAAGGGACAATTACCTGAGCTCAATAGTATCAGTGGTAACGGACAATAAGCAGAGCTTTCCTGCTGCATGTGAGCTGCACATCATCTTAAAACTGGTGTCTCATTGTTATTGAATGACTGAAGTGGGTGCTTATGGCTAGATATAAGAAGAAAAATTCCAGGAGGGGGGGGGGGTGGGGAGTTGGGTGGCATTTGCCTACACTCCGTATACCTATGCTGGTCGTCTTGTGCATTCCCTGCTGAAAATGACAGGAGCTAAATTTGGACTTATCTCAGCTACTGTAATTAGCAAAGCTGTTTAGTGATATGATAATAATATGAATATTGTTTCTTCCTGTGCCATCTGTATTCACAATCCCAAAGTGAAAGATTAATGAGGAATGTGTCCGTGGAGTGCTAATTACACTTCATTACTTATCTGGGTAAAGAACTACAGGGAAAACAGTGAACACATTTCTATTGTGCATATAAAAGAGCACTATTTAAAGGGACTCAAGTCAAAATTAAACTTTCATGATTCAGTTAGACCAAGCAATTTAAAAAAACTTTCCAATTTACTTCTATTAACAAAAATGTGCACAGAGTTTTTATATTTAAACTTTTTGAGTCACCAGCTCCTAATGAGCATGTGCAACAATTCACAGAATATACGTATATGCAATTGTGATTGGCTGATGGCTGTCACATGGTACGTGTATGCATTTGTGATTGGCTAATGGCTGTCACATGATAAAGGGGGAGTGGAAATAGACATAATATTGTCAGAAAACATAATATTGTCAGAAAAAAAATCTACCACTCATTTGAAGTTCAGACTAAGTGCTATTGCATTGTCTTTTTATCATCCATTTGTTGATTATGCAAATCTACTGTATTTAGTGGTCCTTTAAACACGGGGAGAAAAAAATCATAAATATATATATTTATCATTTTTAAATTAACAAGAAGTGTTTGACAGCACATAACGGCTCTATTTGTGGACCTAGCTAGCTAGTGCAACTAGACAGGACCAGATTTATAATAAGGCAGAGTAGGCACTGTCTCTGCCTATTATAAATACCGGTCAGCTGGCGACCTTAAAGGGACATTAAACCCAAACAATTTTGTTCATGATTCAGGTAGAACATGCAATTTTAAACAACATTCCAATTTACTTCTGTTATCTAATTTGTTTCATTCTTTAGATATCCTTTGTTGAAGAAATAGCAATGCGCATGGGTGAGCCAATCACATGTGGAATCTATGTGCAGCAGCCAATCAGCAACTACTGAGCCTATCTAGGATATGCTTTTCAGCAAAGTATATCAAGAGAATAAAGCAAATTAGACAATAGAAATTAGAAAGTTGTTTAAAATTACATGCTCTTTCTAAATCACGAAAGAAAAAAATTGGGTTTCATGTCCCTTTAACTAAGATGGCTGCTGGCCGTGAAATAGCACTATGCATGCGCGGCAGCCATCTTTGTTAAGATTGCCACGAGTATTACACACAATGCTATTATTTCACTGCCAGCAATCATCTTAGTTAAGACCGCTGACACAGTGGTGGACGCTGAGCTCTTCAGATTTTGATGCCTACAGGCACCTGGGCTGTAAATCCAGCCCTGCAACATTGTATTACATATTAAAAAACCTTTTGTTAGATGTGAAAAAATTACTGTATTATCCCTTTAAATTTCTGAGCATTGGTTGAAATGGCCTATAATCAATGCCAGAACAGCATAAGCTAATACAGAACAGTTTGCAGGAAAATATGTGTTTTATTTTCTGTTTGGTCAGGTTATGTTGGCTAAGCAGATTTTCTTTTTGTAGCTAATTCCCAGGGCACCCAGCTGTTTAACCATGCCCTCTCCCCTCAGTTTCCTAAATATTAAATGTCTACCCAAGATAAATGATTTAAGGAAGCAAAGTGCAGTTTTTCATGATTTTATTTATAGACACACAGTTCTGCTTTCAAAATGCTCTGGTCCAGCATTACTGTGCAGGCTGCGCCCTGTCTTACTTTATCTAACAAAGTGCTGAGCTTGATGGAGGGTGGGAGTCATTTAAACAAGGATGTGAGTACTTTATGACTTATAAGGAGAGGCTGTGTACACTCCTAGCTGGAAGATTAACAAATGGCTAATGATTCTGTTATCGGATTACATCCTCCCTTTCCGGTAACCTTACTCGAGGTGCAGACTGTCCCAAAATCAAAGCTCTCAATGCCTTGTATTATTTCCTGTGCTTGTAGAACATTATGCAAGTTTATATAAATCATTCCGGCCTAAATTCACCAAGGTGAGAACTTGAAAGCCGGTTAAAAAATACTCCAATTTGTTATTTAAAAGGGATATGAAACACTTTAAGATTATAATATACAATGTTTAATTATGTGTAGCTTAAAAATAAAATGATGCTTACCTGATCATTTTCTTTTCTTCTGAACGGGGAGAGTCCACAGCTGCATTCATTACTTATGGGAAAAACAGAACCTGGCCATCAGGAGGAGGCAAAGACACCCCAGCCAAAGGCATAAATACTTCCCCCACTTCCCTCATCCCCCAGTCATTCTGCCAAGGGAACAAGGAACAGTAGGAGAAATATCAGGGTGAAAAAAGATGCCAGAAGAACGAATAAAAAAGAATTTAAGGTCGCCCACAGAAAAAAAAAAACGGGTGGGGAGCTGTGAACTCTCCCCGTTCAGAAGAAAAGAAAATGATCAGGTAAGCATAATTTAAGTTTTTCTTCTTAAAACAGGGAGAGTACACACCTGCATTCATAACTTATGGGAAATCAATACCCAAGCTTATAGAGGACACCCGTAGGTCCGAAAAAACCCCGGGAGCAGAACAGAAACGGAATAGTAACATCCGTTTATGCCACAAATGAAAGCCACAGGCTTCCATTGGATAGGCCATCAGACTAAACGTCAAACCATAGTAACGAGAAAACCAAGTAGCTAGAAAAATTACGCCAGGACATTCCTGGCAAGTATAAGAGAAAAATCAAAGGAAAGAACCCACCACTGCTAAGGGAAGGTTCCTGCAAGGCCTCCCAACTTAAAGGGACACTGTACCCAAAAACTTTCTTTCGTGATTCAGATTGAGCATGAAATTTTAAGCAACTTTCTAATTTACTCCTATTATCAAATTTTCTCCATTCTCTTGGAATCTTTATTTGAAATGGAAGAATGTAAGTTTAGATGCCGGCCCATTTTTGGTGAACAACCTGGGTTGTCCTTGCTGATTGGTAGATAAATTCATCCACAAATAAAAAAGTGCAGTCCAGAATACAGGAACCAAAAAAAAGCTTAGATGCCTTCTTTTTCAAATAATGATAGCAAGAGAACAAAGAAAAATTGATAATAGGAGTAAATTAGAAAGTTGCTTAAAATTGCATGCTCTTTCTGAATTACAAAAGAAAAAATTTGGGTACAGTGTCCCTTTAAAAAAGGATCCTGTGAGAGACAAAATACGTGGTCAATGCCCAAACAGAGCAGTCAGAATATCTGAACCCTACTCCGAGCGAACAGTCCTATCATAGAAGCGACTGTCAATGTCCTAAGGACAAGAGAGATTAAAATATCCCAGCATCGACGATGCCCAATGATCAGATAATGAATCTCCAACCACGAGTTCCTAAAAATAGGAAGCAGGAAGGAGGCACCAACATCCAGAGAAACTAACTCGGGATCCAGGATACCTATCCTTATCACCCCTCGAAGGGAGGGTAATACAGCAGACAAGAGAGGCCCTCGGCCCACTGAACTCGAAGAGTCAGATGAGGAAACTACCTCTGGAGGAGCCAAAAAGTTATAGGCACAGCAGACCAGATCATTCCAACTCAAAGGAAAACAGGGAAACCCAGAAACATTCCATAAAGAAATTCCCAGAAAAAAACTCCATCTTTTCAGAAGCGAGAAAGGAAACCGCCTCAGTAGAAACAAGGAGATGTCCCCCTGCTGATGTCTGACAGATCCAAGACTTTTAAAATCTTGAAAACAAAATAACTGAAATGCCAAGTCCAAGACAAGGAGTAGATTAAGAAAACGGACCCCCAACACCAGGAGCCGGATCAAGACCAAAAACCTTGTGTAACAACCACAAAAGTTATCTGGAAAGGAAAAATTGCCCCAAAAAATGACACATGCCATACCCAAAGGGTTTTCAACTCTGATCACGCATGAGTATCCAAGTGGCTGTCTATGCAGCCCCAAAGGGCCTCTAAGATAACACCCACAAAGTCTGCAGACAAAAGGTAGAAGCCAAAGAGATCAGAACTCCATGAGAGAGAGAGAGAACACGACAGTCTCTAAAGATCCAGTCTGGATCAGCCCTCAAAACCCTATAGCGCAAGGAGTTAACGAATGAACGAAGACTCCTAAAACTCCCATTGGTTGACGGCAAGAGAGACTGCATAAGGATCCCCCAGATCCCCAAACATATAGGATCAAAAAAGAGGATACTACAAGGACAAAAAACAGTCCCCAAGAACCTAGTCTCTGCGACTAGATGACCGAAGTCCTACCCCAAAAAGGGTAAGCGCAAGCCAGCAATACTCAATAAGAGGAGATAAATACTGGTGAAAGAGATCCAAAATCGGACAATTTATCCACCAGGAGTACCAATAGGGGTGAAAGAGGTAACGGTATTAGGAACAGTAATTTCTAGGGAAAGCGCCTCACGGGACACAGAATCCTTAGGGGCAGAAGGCTCAGATGTCTCTACTCTCTCCCCAGAGGAAGAAAAAAGCACGCTATTATGGCATACGGAACATAATTGATTGGGCTGGATTACCCAGGCCTCCATACAATCTAAACAGGAAACAGAATCTAAATCTGAGAAATCCTCCTCAGAAAAAGAGTCCTACATAACTTGACCGAACAAAATTTGTACAAAAATAACTGGCACCTCACACCCACAATGGCTGGGGCACTTACCACCTCCTATGACCCAGACAAGTAGAGAAAGACCCTCTCCACCGACCCTCGTCAAGATAACGGAAATGGGGGAACGATAAACATGATCACGTCCGGTCACGAAGTGCAACCTACAGGTCAAGGAAAAGCACGCCAGTCCCATCAAGAAACTGCGTAGCTCAAAAAATCTGAATGTTCCATAAAAGCCCTGAGCCCAAAATCCATACACAACAGCAGACAGAATCACATAACATATATGATTAAAAGTCCCCCACTGTTTATTAACCCCCCTTAGGGGATATTAACCCTTGATTCCATAAAGATAAAGGAGTTCCACTGAGACCCTGTATTCTATTATTACATATATTCCACAGTGAAAGGAAAATGAAACGATCTTACCAGAATCTATGCCGTGGAACAGTAACACGGTCCTTCAAGTGTGACAGATAGTAGCGTCGCTCCTGACATGGACTTGAGTGCAGAAAGCAGGCAGAGAAAATCGTCAACGCTGATTGCTTACGGAGCTGTTGATATGAGTCGGATGGTTACGCAGAAAGACTCTCCCTGCATCTCCGGACTCCAACTTTCATCCAAGCTCTCACTGAGAGGCTGACAGCACTACTTAAAACTCCCGTCCCAACTCGAAGAGTACTACCCTCCATAAGAGACTATTCTGTTATCTTCTAACACTTCTCTGACAACCTCCTGTGACGAAAGGCAAAGAATGGCTTGGGGATGAGGGAAGTGGGGGAGGTATTTAAGCCTTTGGCTGGATTGCCTTTGCCTTCTCCTGGTGGCCAGGTTCTGTATTTCCAATAAGTAATGAATGCAGCTCTGGACTCTCCCCATTTTAAGAAGAAAAAAACAATATACTTTTCATTATTTATTATGCCCCCTTTTTTGGTTATTTAACTCTGAAACTTCTGGATTTCCTAAATCTGAGAATTGCAAGTGCACAATGCAAAATTATACTTTCATAAACCAGATAGGGCATGTAATTTTAAACAACTTTCCAATTTTGCTTTGTTCTCTTGGTATTCTTAGTTGAAAGTTAAACCTAGGTAGGCTTATATGCTAATTTCTAAGCCCTTGAAGGATGCCTCTTATTTGAATGCATGACACAGCTAGACACTGCTAGTTCATATGTGTCATATAGATAAAATTGTGCTTATGCCCGTGGACTTACTTGTGAGAGGGCACTGATTGGCTAAAATGCAAGTCGGCCAAAAGAACTGAGATAAGGGGGCAGTCTGCAGAGGCTTAGATACAAGGTAAACATAGAGGTAAAAAGTATATTAATATAACAGTGTTGGTTATGCAAAACTGGGGAATGGGTAATAATTGGATTATCTATCTTTTTAAACAATAACAATTCTCGAATAGACTGTCCCATCAACCAGTCCCAGCAGAGGCGATTATATGACACAAAATAATGTGAATATTGTAAGTAAATGACAGCGAAGAGCCTTCTCTACTCTAGTAAAAAGTCTGAATTTGCTCCTCCAAAACAGCCAAGTGGTGACTATGGGGGAGGGGATTGTCCAATGAAAAACAACTGGAGCAAAGTGTTAATGTATTTTGAATGTTTTCAAACGCAGTTGGTATATTATTCATTGCAAAGCTACAGAAAGGTCTTGCAATAACATTCTGTTTTATGTCCCTTTAAAGGGACATATTAGTGCCTGTAACTATGCACTTAACCTCAGCAAAGAAGTTATACACATAGTAAAACACTGTAAACTTGCCATAATGCATTGCAGCTCCTGTTCTGGATCCACCAGTAATTGGCGACTGCAAATATATGCCACTACTGTCTTGCACGCCAGTTGCTCAGTAGTGGCAATGAACTGTAGCTCCTCAATTAAATTTTATTATGTGTTTAACACCTTTGCAGAAGTTAAGCACAATGGTACAAGGTCCATCTTCTGCAGTTTTGTATCTAAACAAAAAAAAACAGAATTTATGCTTACCCGATAAATTACTTTCTCTTGTGGTGTATCCAGTCCACGGATTCATCCTTTACTTGTGGGATATTCTCCTTCCTAACAGGAAGTGGCAAAGAGAGCACACAGCAGAGCTGTCCATATAGCTCCCTCTCTAGCTCTACCCCCCAGTCATTCGACCGGAGGTTAGGAAGAAAAAGGAGAAACCATAGGGTGCAGTGGTGACTGTAGTTTAAACAAAAAAAATCTACCTGACTTAATAGCCAGGGCGGGCCGTGGACTGGATACACCACAAGAGAAAGTAATTTATCAGGTAAGCATAAATTCTGTTTTCTCTTGTAAGGTGTATCCAGTCCACGGATTCATCCTTTACTTGTGGGATAACAATACCAAAGCTTTAGGACACGGATGAAGGGAGGGAACAAGACAGGTACCTTAAACGGAAGGCACCACTGCTTGTAAAACCTGTCTCCCAAAAATAGCCTCCGAAGAAGCAAAAGTATCGAATTTGTAAAATTTGGAAAAAGTATGCAGCGAAGACTAAGTTGCTGCCTTACAAATCTGTTCAACAGAAGCCTCATTTTTAAAAGCCCATGTGGAAGCCACTGCTCTGGTAGAATGAGCAGTAATTGTTTCAGGAGGCTGGTGGCCAGCAGTCTCATAGGCCAAACGGATGATGCTTTTCAGCCAAAAGGAAAGAGAGGTAGCGGTCGCCTTTTGACCTCTCCTCTTACCAGAATAGATAACAAACAAAGAAGTTGTTAGTCTGAAATCCTTAGTTGCTTGTAAATAGAACTTTAAAGCATAACCACATCAAGATTGTGTAACAGACGTTCCTTCTTTGACGAAGGATTAGGACAAAGAGAAGGAACAACAATTTCCTGGTTAATATTCTTATTAGACACAACCTTAGGAAGAAAACCAGGTTTGGTATGCAAAACTACCTTATCTGCATGGAACACCAAGTAAGGTGAGTCACACTGTAAAGCAGATAACTCTGAAACTCTTCGCGCAGAAGAGATAGCTACCAAAAACAAAACTTTCCAAGATAAAAGCTTAATATCTATGGAATGTAAAGGTTCAAACGGAACCCCTTGCAGAACTGAAATAACTAAATTCAGACTCCATGGCGGAGCCACAGGTCTATAAACAGGCTTGATTCTGACTAAAGCCTTAGTAAACGAATAGACAAAGCAGATATCTGTCCTTTTAAGGAACTAGCTGACAATCCTTTCTCCAATCCATCTTGGAGAAAAGACAATATCCTGGGAATCCTAATCTTACTCCATGAGTAGCCCTTGGATTCGCACCAACAAAGATATTTTCGCCAAATCTTATGGTAGATTTTCCTGGTGACAGGCTTTCTAGCCTGAATCAGGGTATCGATAACCGCCTCAGAGAAACCACGCTTAGATAGAATTAGGCGTTCAATCTCCACGCAGTCAGACGCAGAGAAATTAGATTTGGATGTTTGAAAGGACCTTGAAGTAGAAGGTCCTGCCTCATTGGCAGAGTCCATGGTGGAACGGATGACATGTCCACTAGGTCTGCATACCAAGTCCTGCGTGGCCACGCAGGTGCTATTAGAATCACCAACGCCCTCTCCTGCTTGATTCTGGCAACCAGACGAGGAAGGAGAGGAAACGGTGGAAACACATAGGTCAGATTGAAGGACCAAGGCGCTGCTAGAGCATCTATCAACACCGCCTGGGGATCCTGGGACCTGGACCCGTAAAAAGGAAGTTTGGCATTCTGACTGGACGCCATCAGATCCAACTCTGGAGTGCCCCATAGCTGAGTGAGCTGGGCAAATACCTCCGGGTGGATGACTGAGAAAATCCGCTTCCCAATTGTCTACTCCTGGGATGTGAATTGCTGAGAGGTGGCAAGAGTGACCCTCCGCCCACCTGATTATTTTGGATACTTCCATCATTGCTAAGGGACTCCTTGTTCCCCCTTGATGGTTGATGTAAGCTACAGTCGTGATGTTGTCCGACTGAAATCTGATGAATTTGGCCGCAGCTAGCTGAGGCCATGCCTGAAGAGCGTTGAATATCGCCCTCAGTTCCAGAATGTTTATCGGGAGAAGAGCTTCTTCCCGAGACCATAAGCCCTGAGCTTTCAGGGAGTCACAGACAGCACCCCAGCCCAACAGACTGGCGTCGGTCGTTACAATGATCCACTCTGGTCTGCGGAAACACATTCCCTGAGACAGGTGATCCTGAGATAACCACCAGAGAAGAGAATCTCTGGTCCCCTGGTCCAACTGTATTTGAGGAGACAAATCTGCATAATCCCCATTCCACTGTTTGAGCATGCATAGTTGCAGTGGTCTGAGGTGTATCCGTGCAAAAGGGACTATGTCCATTGCCGCTACCATTAGTCCGATTGTCTCCATGCACTGAGCTACAGACGGCAGAGGAATGGAATGAAGAGCTCGGCAAATAGTTAAGAGTGTTAACTTTCTGACCTCTGTCAGAAATATTTTCATTTCTACCGAGTCTATTAGTGTTCCTAGGAAGGGAACTCTTGTGAGGTGGGAGAGAGAGAACTCTTTTTGATGTTCACCTTCCACCCGTGAGACCTCAGAAAGGCCACTACAATTTCCGTGTGAGACTTGGCTCTTTGGAAAGTTGACGCCTGAATTAAGATGTTGTCTAGATAAGGCGCCACTGCTATGCCCCGCGGCCTTAGCACCGCCAGGAGGGACCCTAGCACCTTTGTGAAAATTCTGGGAGCAGTGGCCAACCCGAAAGGGAGAGCCACAAACTGATAATGCTTGTCTAGAAAAGCGAACCTGAGAAACTGGTGATGATCTTTGTGGATAGGAATGTGTAAATACGCATCCTTTAGATCCACGGTAGTCATATATTGACCCTCCTGGATCATTGGTAAGATTGTCCGAATGGTCTCCATCTTGAATGATGGGACTCTGAGGAATTTGTTTAGAATTTTGAGATCCAGGATTGGTCTGAAAGTTCCTTCTTTTTTGGGAACCACAAACAGGTTTGAGTAAAACCCCAGCCCTTGTTCCGCAATTGGAACTGGGTGGATAACTCCCATTGTATGTAGGTCTTCTACACAGCGTAAGAACGCCTCTTTCTTTGTCGTGTCTGTAGACAGACGAGAAATATGGAACCTTCCCCTTGGAGAGGAGTCCTTGAATTCTAGAAGATATCCCTGGGATACAATCTCTAAGGCCCAGGGATCGTGTACGTCTCTTGCCCAGGCCTGAGCGAAGAGAGAGAGTCTTCCCCTAGTCCCGGATCAGGGGCTACCCCTTCATGCTGTCTTGGGGGCAGCTGCAGGCTTCTTGGCCTGTTTACCCTTGTTCCAGCCCTGGTAAGGTTTCCAGGCTGCCCTGGGTTGTGAAGTGTTACCCTCTTGCTTCGCAGCAGGGGAGGATGAAGCGAGACCGCTCCTGAAATTTCGAAAGGAACGAAAATTATTTTGTTTGTTCTTTGTCTTAAAGGATTTGTCCTGAGGGAGAGCATGGCCTTTTCCCCCAGTGATTTCTGAGATAATCTCTTTCAATTCAGGCCCGAAAAGGGTCTTTCCTTTGAAAGGGATGTTCAGCAGTTTGGATTTTGACGACACATCGGCCGACCAAGACTTGAGCCATAGCGCCCTGTGCACCAGAATGGCAAAACCTGAATTCTTTGCCGCTAACTTAGCTAGTTGGAAAGCGGCATCTGTGATAAAAGAATTAGCCAGCTTAAGAGCCTTAATTCTGTCCATAATATCCTCACATCGGCCGACCAAGACTTGAGCCATAGCGCCCTGTGCACCAGAATGGCAAAACCTGAATTCTTTGCCGCTAACTTAGCTAGTTGGAAAGCGGCATCTGTGATAAAAGAATTAGCCAGCTTAAGAGCCTTAATTCTGTCCATAATATCCTCATATGACGTCTCCGTCTGGAGCGCATCTTCCAGCGCCTCGAACCAGAAAGCAGCTGCAGTAGTTACAGGAACAATGCACACTATAGGTTGGAGAAGAAAACCTTGATGAACAAAAATTTTCTTAAGTAGACCCTCTAATTTTTTATCCATAGGGTCTTTAAAAGCACAACTGTCCTCAATTGGTATGGTTGTGCGTTTAGCAAGTGAAGAAACAGCCCCCTCCCACCTTAGGGACCGTCTGCCACGAGTCCCGCGTGGTGTCAGATATGGGGAACATTTTCTTAAAAACAGGAGGGGGAACAAACGGAATACCTGGTTTATCCCACTCCCTAGTTACTATATCCGCAATCCTCTTAGGGACCGGGAACACAGTGTAAACAGGAACTTCTAGGTACTTGTCCATTTTACACAATTTCTCTGGGACCACCAAAGGGTCACAGTCATCCAGAGTAACTAATACCTCCCTGAGTAATAAGCAGAGGTGTTCTAGTTTAAATTTAAATGGCAACGTATCTGAGTCTGTCTGAGGAGCAACCTTTCTCGAATCGGAAACTTCTCCCTCAGACAGCACATCCCTCGCCCCCATTTCAGAGCGTTGTGAGTGTATATCGGATACGGCTACTAAAGCGTCAGAATGCTCATAATCTGTTCTTTAAAACAGAGCTATCACGCTTTGCAGGTAACACGGGCAGCTTAGATAAAAATACTGAGAGGGTATTATCCATAACTGCCACCAAGTCTTGTAAGGTAAAAGAGTTAGACGCGCTAGAGGTGCTAGGCATCGCTTGAGCGGGCGTAACTGGTTGTGACACTTGGGGAGAGGTCAACGGGCTAACCTCATTACCTTCTGTCTGAGAATCATCTTGGGCCACATTTTTAAGTGCAACAATATGATCTTTAAAATGTATAGACATATCAGTACACGTGGGACACATTTTGAGAGGGGGTTCCATGGCTTCTAAACACATTGAACAAGGATTTTCCTTGGTGACAGACATGTTTAACAGACTAATAGTAAGACAAACAGGCTTAGAAATCACATTAATCAAGCAAAAACACACTTTGCAAAGAAACGTTACTGTGCCTTTAAGAAATAAAAAAGGTACACAATTTTCCAAAACAGTGAAAAATGCACCAAACTTTCTGAAATTTTCACAGTATGTACCTAAAGCATTGGTAAGATTGCACAGCTAGCAAAAAAAATGATTAACCCCTTAATGCCCAAACCGGATCAACAGTAAGCTAACAGACCGGTTAAAACAAATTTAGCACCTTGCCACAGCTCTGCTGTGGCCCTACCTTCCCTTAGGAGTCGGATTTATGGGGAAAAAGCTTCTTGTGGGTCCTCAAATTGTAGCAGGAGCCACCATGTGAACACAGCCTGAAGATCTAGTCCATCTAACTGCGCATCTGAGGCGAGACATTAGGCCCCTCCCACCTTACTCCGGTGCTGTGAGGCCTAAAGAAACACTCCTAGGAGTTATAATACTAGCCATGTGGGTAACAACCCCTGAAAGAAACCCAAAAGGACCTTCTAAGTGTCTCAAAAACAATGTTTATAAGTAAAAACCGTTTGCCATAAAAAAGTGTCAACCCATAAAAAAGTGTCAACCAGCATAAATTAGCCCTGTAATGTAAGCTTGTAATTCCATACTTAGTCTCTGAATAAAGCTTACCCTTCCCTCATGGGGATCTTATCAGTCATTTTCTAGCATTATCACAGTCTTGTCTAGAAATAAATGACTAAACATACCTTATTGCAGCTTAATCTGCAAACCATTCCCCCCAACTGAAGTTTTCTTGTACTCCTCAGTCCTGTGTGGGAACAGCAGTGGATTTTAGTTACAAAATGCTAAAATCATTTTCCTCTCTGCAGAAATCTTCATCACTTTTCTGCTAGAGAGTAAATAGTACACACAGGTACCATTTAAAATAAACTTTTGCTTGTAGAACAAAAACTACAAATCTAATACCACATTCACTTTACCCTTCCGAGAGAGACCCTATTGCTTAGAGCTGGCAAAGAGAATGACCGGGGGGTGGAGCTAGAGGGGGAGCTATATGGACAGCTCTGCTGTGTGCTCTCTTTGCCACTTCCTGTTAGGAAGGAGAATATCCCACAAGTAAAGGATGAATCCGTGGACTGGATACACCTTACAAGAGAAAAGGCAACCATTAAAGCAATATTAGAATGTTCTAAAACATCTGACCATTGTATTATTCTGATAGTATGTCCCTTTAAAAGGACAATTATACACTAGATTTTTCTCTCCATAAATGTTTTATAGATTATCCATTTATATAGCCCATCTGGGAGTGTTTTTTGTAAAAATCCATAGTTTGATTATTTTTTTAATAACGTGCTGATTTTCAGACTCCTAACCAAGCCTCAAAGTTTTAGATGTATACTGATATCTACAGATTCCTGCTTGTTCCGGTTTGTCTAATCTGTCTTTTCATGTGCAGGGAAAGCGGGTGTCTGCTGTTCCTGTTTACCCAGCCACTTTGAGTGGGTATCCCAGCCTAACCTCATCAACAGTGCTAAACTGGGAGCTTTTAAGTAAGTTTTAAAAAGGTTTTATACTGGATTTTTATCAGTATCTGTGCATTTTCGTCTTCATAGTAGAGTCTATTACATGCAGTTATGACAATTGGTGTACACTGCCCCTTTAACAAAGCATAGTCACGAAACTACTTCCTCTTGGCAGAACACCTGCATAAGAGCTGCCTGTTTCCTCTTACATAACCATATAGATCAAATGATAAGCATTTACATATGTATCTACCCTACAAAATGTGATCAGGAGCGTGCACGTGTCAAAGGGACATTAAACATATCTTGGTTTTGTTTCAAGTTTCCTAGAGAAGTCAAGAAACAAATTCTGTAACCTAGGTTTTCAAAATGCTGTGAATCAAACAGTTTCTTTAACAATTTTTCTGCATTTTGAAAATTACATGAGTTATAGATTTGACCTTTTTTTACCTTTCTAGGGAGTGTAAAACAAGCACAGCTTTTTTTTTAACTCACAAGCATGAGGTGATGTCCCTTTAAAGGGACCGTAAATACCTTAAGATTTGTATTTAAAATGGTTGTGCAATATAATTTGCAATATAATTTCACTATTCATTTTGCTCCCTTTTCATGTAATTTAGCTCTGAAAATTGAGAATTTTCTAATTCTCAGAACTTGAAATGCACCTGCTGACTTCTCAAGGCTAAACCCTGCAACATACCTGTCCCTAATTGGCTGTATCCTATAACAACTGCAAATAATGTAACTTATACAAACTTTATGACAGTAACAAGCCTTGTTGTCTGCACACTAAAACACAGATTGGCTCCTCCAAATAAGGCAAATGGTGAGTGGAGTTTGGCTATATTACAACTATCTTCTATTCCTCTAAAATATAATTTTAATGTAATATAATGACCCCCCCACCCCCCAAAAAAAAAGAAAAGAAAAATTCTCTCATGATTCAGACAGAGTATACCATTTTAAACAACGTTCCAATTTACTTCTGCTATCAAATTTGCTTCATTTACTTGGTGTCCTTTGTTGAAGGAGCAGTAAATCACTACTGGGAGCTAGCTGCGGATTGGTTGCTGGAAATATATGTCCCTTGTCATTGGTGACAACAGACATCAATGTGCAGCCACCAATCAGCAGATAGCTTCCAGTAGTGTATTGCTGTTCCTGAGCCTACTTATGTATGCTTTTAACAAAGAGAACGAAGCAAATTAGACATAAAATGGAAAGTTGTTTAAAGGGACAGTCAACACCAGAATGTTTGCTGTTTTAAATGATAGATAATCCCTTAATTACCCATTCCTCAGTTTTGCATAATCAGGACAGTTATAATTATACACGTTTTACCTATGTGATTACCTTGTATCTAAGTCACAGCAGACTGCCCCCTTATTTCAGTTCTTTTGACAGACTTGCATTTTAGCCAATCAGTGCTGTCTCCATGGTAAATTCACATGCATGAGCTCAATGTTATCTATATGAAACATGTGAACTAATGTGGTGAAAAACTATCAAAATGCATTTAGATTAGAGGCGGCCTTCAAGGTCTAACAAATTAGCATATGAACCTCCTAGGTTTAGCTTTCAACTAAGAATACCAAGAGAACAAAGACAAATTGGTGATAAAAGTAAATTGCAAAGTTGTTTAAAATTACATGCCCTATATGAATCATGAAAGTTTTTTTGGACTTGACTGTCCCTTTAAAATTGCATGCTCTATCTGAATCATGAAAGTTTAGTTTTGCCTTTCCTATCACTTTAAAATGGAAGGGTATGGTAAAACCTGATTAACCTACATCACATATGGTGAACACAGGAACATACCCCCTGAAGATTGTAAAACCTGATTAAACTATTCTAAAGCATAGTACAAACAGTACCACTATTCATAGCTGAAGCCAGCTGTTGCCACTTAGTTATTAAATCAGTATGACATTACTACATTAATACAAGGAACAGACCTAAAGCCTAAGATAGAGTGTTACACAATATGGAACTCATATATATATATATATATATATCATAATCAGGGATAGGCAAGGTGTCCATACACGGACACTGGTGTCCGTGACTGGCCCTTGCAGTGTCCGCCGCCCATTTTGCTGTGGGGAGGGAGGAGTAAGACAGATGAATACTGGTCCTGACTCCTCCTTAACACACGCTGCGCCACATTTTGCATGGTTGGGGCCACTCCCACATGATGCCGTTTAGTACCAGAAAATGACTCTGAGTGAGACAGAGAGAGAGGGAAGATTTAAGAAGTAAGCTGCCACTGTGTCCCTGGAGCTTTATATGTAAAGGTAAAGCACTTTAACCAGCACCTGAGGTTTATTATAAGTAGTATTTAAATAGAAAGAAAAGATATAGTAAGGTTGTGAATCATAACCTTAGTATATCTTTTCTTTCTGATTAAATAATAGGAAAGGGAAAATATTTAGTGAGAATAAAATTAGTGGCTTGTCAAGAGACTGCTAGCAATATTGGGTGATAAGTTATGGAATAAATAAAGCCTGAGTGAAATACTGGATGTGTATCTTCTGCATCTGTATAATAAAATTCACCAATATAAAATAATAGTTTTAATTGTAAATGTACCTTGGTGTCCTTCACTAAAGATCCTTACTTTAGAAAATGTCCGCCACAGCCTTGGCTCGTGCCTATCCCTGATCATAATAGGTACTTTCCAATGCTTTTATAGGAAATTTGATTACAAAAAATGACCGATGGAGGCGTATTTGACAAGAGAAACTTTACTGAGAACCAACAAGTCTACATCCTGTAAGGAAATCTGACGCATGCTATATAATAATAATTCTGTGTTGGTTCTTAAAGGAGCACTAAATGCAGTAAAATTTAGATCAGAGTCTTTCTTTGTAAGTTTTATATATTAGACCATGTACCATTTTAGTAGCCCCCTTTTGGACAGTTTCTAGTTTATTTATATCTTTCTGAAGATATGGTCTCCAGAATTTTACACAATATTCCAGATGAGGCCTAACTAGGTAGGCTCATATGCTAATTTGTGAGACCTTAAAGGGACACTGAACCCAAATTTTTTTTCTTGTGATTCAGATAGAGCATGCCATTTTAAGCAACTTTCTAATTTACTCCTATTATCAAATTTTCTTCATTTTCTTGGTATCTTTATTTGAAATGCAAGAATGTAAGTTTAGATGCCGGCCCATTTTTGGTGAACAACCTGGGTTGTTCTTGCCGATTGGTGGATAAATTCATCCACCAATAAACAAGTGCTGTCCATGGTACTGAACCAAAAAAAATTTGCTTAGATGCCTTCTTTTTCAAATAAAGATAGCAAGAGAACGAAGAAAAATTGATAATAGGAGTAAATTAGAAAGTTGCTTAAAATTGCATGCTCTGTTTTACGAAAGAAAAAATTTGGGTTCAGTGTCCCTTTAAAGACTGCCTCTAATCTGAATGCATTGACAGTTTTTCACAGCTAGAGGGCGTTAGTTGAGGTGTGTCATATAGATAACATTGAGCTCACGCACGTGAAGTTACCTAGGAGTCAGCACTGATTGGCTAAAATGCAAGTCTCTCAAAATAACAAATAAGGGGCAGTTTGCAGAGGCTTAGATACAAGTTAATTACAGAGGTAAAATGTGTATTATTATAAATGTGTTAGTTATGAAAAGCTGGGGAATGGGTAATAAAGGGATAATCAATCTTTTTAAACAACAAAAAGTCTGGTGCTGATTGTCCCTTTAAAGGGACAGTATACACTCATTTTCATATAACTGCATGTAATAGACACTACTATAAAGAATAAGATACACAGATAATGATATAAAAATTCAGTATAAAACTGTTTAAAAACTTACTTAGAAGCTGTCAGTTTAGCTCTGTTGAAAAGGCAGCTGGAAAGCCCACTGCAAGTGGGAAATATCAGACACTCCCCCCTCCCCCTTCTTTTGCATATGAAAAGACCCTTTAAACAAACAGGAGCAAGCTGGAGAAGGTAGCTGATGGTATTCACATAAAACTTTGGGGCTTGGTTAGGAGTCTGAAAATCAGAGCAATTTTATTTAAAAATAAGCAAAACTATACATTAAAAAAAAAATAGATAATCTACAAAACATTTATGCAAAGAAAAAATGAGTGTATAATGGCCCTTTAAGCCAGCATTCTGCCCACTTTACTTAGCGTCTAGTCCAAGGCAATGCATTTATAAGCAATAAATAAATGGCAGGGAGATTTGTGATATAAAAAAACAAAAGTTTATTTCCTAAGGTAAATATCCCTTTAAGGATTGTTATTGCCCCTTTTTCGCATTGCTCTATTTCTTAGTTTGCCTAGGGAGATCAGCTGCATCTCACTAATAGGTCCCAAAGTGTTCATAAACTATATCTCATTGTGTGGAAAATTGCCTGAAATTTCTGGGCAGGAATGTTCTTTTTTTTGGTGACATCAGACTAAATGTATTAAATGGCAAAAAAAACTTGTGATTATGTCAGCGTTAAGTTCTCGTTCTAATCCCAAAAGAAGCTTTTCTTAAAGGGACACTAAACCCAATTTTTTTCTATTTCATGATTCAGATAGAGCATGCAATTTTAAGCAACTTTCTAATTTACTCCTATTAGCAAATTCTTTTCATTCTCTTGGTATCTTTATTTGAAATGCAAGAATGTAAGTTTAGATGCCGGCCCATTTTTGGTGAACACACTGTGTTGTTCTTGCTGATTGGTGGTTAAGTTCACCTACCAATAATCAAGTGCTTTCCATTGTTCTGAACCAAAAAAAAAAGCTTAGATGTCTTCTTTTTCAATTAAAGAAAGCAAGAGAACGATGAAAAATTGATAATAGGAGTAAATTAGAAAGTTGTTAAAAATTGCATGCTCTATCTGAATCACAAAAGGAAAAATTTGGGTTCAGTGTCCCTTTAACGTTGCTTAGAAGCAGCTATTTCAAGGTAGTGTGTTGGGAGTTGGGACTGTCATTTTTTTGTCCTTTTAACAAAGTCATAATTAAAATCTCAATTGTCCTGCTTCTGGAGTAATAATAAACTGCAATTAGGGACAAATATGTGGCAAAGTTGTAGGCTTGTAAAGCCCATCGTGTGCTGTTTCAGTTTTCAGAACTAAAAAAAAATCCAAACTTAAAGGGACAGTCTATTCCAGAATTTGTATTGCTTAAAAAGATAGATAATCCCTTTGTTACCCATTCTCCAGTTTTGCATAACCAACACAGTTATATTAATATAGTTTTTACCTCTGTGATTTTTTTTCTTTCCTGATTTAGGTAGAACATACAATTTGCAACAACTTTCCAGTTTACTTCTATTATCAAATTACCTTCATTCTCTTGGTATCATTTGTTGAATGAGCAGCAATGCACTATTGGTTGCTAACTGAACACATGGGTGAGCCAATGGCAATCGGTATATTACAGAACCCCCCCCCCCCAACTGTCCCGATTTTTGTGGGACAGTCCAGATTTTAGGGGTCTGTCCCGCTGTCCCGGGTTGCTTGCCATCTGCCCCGCATTGCCCCATGCATTTATTGGGCCCATACTCAGAAGCAGTTGGCTTTTCTCTCCCAGGGTTATATACCGGTTAGATTCCCTGTGGAAAATAAATGGTGTGTGGGTTAAGCAGGAGTAAGAAGGTTGTATACCCTCTGACCTCAGGTAATGGTGACCTCTAACCGCTGGTAGTGATGACGTCTAACCCCTGGTGATAATACTAGCATGCCTTCAGTTTTATACGATGAGCAGTGCTAATACCAGGGTAAGTAACAGTGGCAGCCGCAGACTGCCAGCTAATGTGCTTGCCAACCCCAGGACCCCATACAATGAATTACAGATACCCATATATGATGTAGTGTGTGTGTGTGTGTATCTGTATGTATAAGTGTGTGTGTATGTATATGCATGTATAATTGTATGCTATGTAGTGTGTGTGTGTGTGTGTGCATGTATATGTGTAAGATATGTAGTGTGTGTGTGTATCTGCATGTATACGTGTAAGATATGTAGTGTGTGTGTGTATCTGCATGTATACGTGTATGCTATGTAGTGTGTGTGTGTGTATCTGCATATATAAGTGTATGCTATGTAGTGTGTGTTTGTATCTGCATGTATAAGTGTAAGCTATGTAGTGTGTGTGTGTGTGTGTATCTGTATGTATAAAAGTGTGTGTGTGTATCTGCATATATAAGTGTATGCTATGTAGTGTGTGTGTATCTGTATGTATAAGTGTATGTTGTGTAGCGTATGTGTATCTGCATGTATAAGTGTAAGCTATGTAGTGTGTGTGTGTGTGTGTGTGTGTGTGTGTGTGTATCTGTATGTATAAAAGTGTGTGTGTATCTGCATATATAAGTGTATGCTATGTAGTGTGTGTGTATCTGTATGTATAAGTGTATGTTGTGTAGCGTATGTGTATCTGCATGTATAAGTGTAAGCTATGTAGTGTGTGTATCTGCATGTATACGTGTATGCTATGTAGTGTGTGTGTGTGTGTGTGTGTGTGTATCTGTATGTATAAGTGTATGCAATGTAGTGTGTGTGTGTGTGTATCTGTATGTATAGGTGTATGCTGTGTAGTGTGTGTATCTGCATGTATAAGTGTAAGCTATGTAGTGTGTGTGCTTGTGTCTGCATGTATACGTGTATGCTATGTAGTGTGTGTGTGTGTTTATCTGCATGTGTAAGTGTATGCTATGTAGTGTGTGTTTCTGTGTATTTGAGTGTGTGTACATGTATATGTGTAGCTTGTGTTACTGTGCATTTTTGCTGACTTTAAAGGGACAGTCTACACCAGAATTTTTATTGTTTTAAAAGATAGATAATCCCTTTATTACACATTTCCCAGTTTTGCATAACCAACACAGTTATAATAATATACTTTTAACCTCTGTGATTATCTTGTATCTAAGCCTCTGCAAACTGCCCCTTTTTCAGTTCTTTTGACAGACTTGCAGTCTAGCCAATCAGTGCCTGCTCCCAGATAACACTGTGCTCGTGCACGTGAAGTTATCTATATGAAATATGTGAACTAACACCCTCTAGTGGTGAAAAACTGTTAAAATGCAATCTGAAAGAGGTGGGCTTCAAGGTCTAAGAAATTAGCATATGAACCTCCTAGGTTAAGCTTTCAACTAAGAATACCAAGAGAACAAAGCAAAATTGGTGATAAAAGTAAATTGGAAAATTGTTTAAAGTTACATGCTCTATCTGAATCATGAAAGTTTATTTTGGCCTAGACTGTCCCTTTAAAGGCCAGAATCTAAAAAAATTATGGGGAATGCAGAGAGCATTTTTTAAAGAATCTATTATTAAATGTCCAATTAAGATAAAAATATTTTGCACTGTCTCTGCAAAGGCTAATAAAATACAGAGCTCACCATACCAGTGGTTTGAGCTTGTGTTTGATTTGCTGCATAAACGTATTAAAAGATATGACTTTATTTAGAATTCTATTTATTTTACTTTGGTCTTGTGATTTTTCAAGCCCCATCCCTGCTCCTGCCCACCACTGTCCATCTTTTGAATTTTGAAATGTTGGGAGGTATGTATATATGCAGCTACCAATCAGCAGTTAGAACCTAGGTTCTTTACTGCTCCTGAGCTTACCTAGATAAACCTTTCAGCAAAGGATAAGAAGAGAAAAAAAGAAAATTAAATAATAGAAGGAAATTGAAAAGTTGTTTAAAATTTTATGTTTTGTCTAAATCATATAGGTTTAATTATGCCTTTACTGCCCCTTTAAAACTAATTTCTTAACTGAGAACTGAAATGAATACAACTGTATAACAGGCCTTGATAGAAGACAGACAAAAAAGAAAAATCAAAGGCGCTTAAGTAAGGATTTTGGATAATCAGAGTACAATTTAAACAGAACCACTGGCTATTTGGATTAACGTCGCTCAGAGTTTCCAGACCCACACTATGCAAGATCTTTATGAGAGACGTATTTAAACAGTTGGCGCACTGTCCGTGTCATTAAAAAGCTCAGACCCTTAACAGTGACCTTTCCAGCAAATAATGTCAGCTTTTTTGTTGACTACTTCAAAGGATGGAAGATCTGGAGACGCTGGAGAAATACCAGTCATGTTCTTATTTCTGAAATCCTCTATGTCTAATAGAAAACATTCACACAAATAAAGATGCAAATGAAACAGGCTGCCTTTTAATGAGACTCCCAAATGCAAATGAACCAGTAATCAAAACAGACCTAGTTAATGAGCAATGTTTTCATACAAACAAGAGAATCACTGCTGGTCAGCAAGACCCTTCTTCCAACAGTAAAAGGATTTGATGATTAAAAGGGACAGTCTACACTAGGGCTGGGCGATATGGGGGGGGGGAAGCTCCCACTGTAACCCCCCAATAAGCACCCCCTTTAACATCATAAGCACCGCCTGTAACCACCATCAGCCCCCAACCCACATAAGTCCCAGCGCACCCCCTCCCTTTAACCTGCATCAGCCACAGCGTACCCCCCTCCCTGTAACCTGCATCAGCCACAGCGCACCCCCCTCTCTGTAACCTCATCAGCCACATCGCTCCCTGGTAAGTCAGCCCCTCCTTGTAACCCGCATCAGCCATAGCGCACCCCGGTAAGTTGGCTCCCCTCCCTGTAACCCGCATCAGCCACAGCGAACCCCCCCTCCCTGTAACCCGCATCAGCCACAGCGCTCCGCGGTAAGTCGGCCCCCTCCCTGTAACCCGCATCAGCCACAGCGCACCCTGGTAAGTCGGCCCCCCTCCCTGTAACCCGCATCAGCCACAGCGCACCCCCTTCCCTGTAACCCACATCAGCCACATCGCTCCACGGTAAGTCGGCTCAATGTCCCAAGGTGGGCACGGGCAAGTCGGCAGCCCTCCTGTACGTCATAGGTGACGTCAAATGGGGCGAGGCTAAAAATCGCATACTGTCACGGTTTTAAAAACGTGGCGATTAATCGCGGTTTAAAATCTCATCCACAATTAAATCGTGCAGCCCTAGTCTACACCTTGGTCATCTTAAAGTCTTACCTTAGATTAAGCTGCAAATAGCCTTCTGCACATTTTCTATCTAATGCAGCAGGAATGGCAAAAAAAAGTTATTTTAAAATGATTATTGTTTCAGGACAGTTTGAAATGCCTGCCAAGCTCAGCCCACTGGTGACATCATGATCTGGGCTGCATATTTCGTCCAATCACAAAAGGCTCACTAGTTGTATTCAACAGACCATTTGCTTCATTCGCATGTTATTCTTTGTTGAAGAGATATCTAAATAGGTAGCGTGCAAATGTCTGGAGCCCTACATGACAGGAAATAGTGCTGCCATCTAGTGCTCTTGCTAATGTATAACATTAGTACTACATAACAGGAAATAGTGCTGCCATCTAGTGCTCTTGCTAATGTATAACATTAGTACTACATAACAGGAAATAGTGCTGCCATCTAGTGCCCTTGCCAATGTATAACATTAGTACTACATGACAGGAAATAGTGCTGCCATCTAGTGCTCTTGCTAATGTATAACATTAGTACTACATAACAGGAAATAGTGCTGCCATCTAGTGCTCTTGCTAATGTATACATTAGTACTACATAACAGGAAATAGTGCTGCCATCTAGTGCCCTTGCTAATGTATAACATTGTCGCAAAACTGCTGCCATATAGAACATGTGCACACTCCTGAACTTACTTTCCTGCTTTTTAACAAAGAATAAGAGAAGAATGAAGAACATTTGATAATAGCAGTAAATTGTGAAGGTTTTTTTTTTTTAAATTGTATGTTCTATCTGAATCATGAAAGAAAAACTGTGGGTTTTAGGTCTGTTTAAACTCACAATTTAATGCCCCTAAGCATATTTTATCTTGCATAGTACAAATTTTAAAAATAATGATTGTAAGTTGACTGATTATTATGTGACCCTGTATATCAAGTTATTATTCAGACAGTGCTGGGTCCCAGTTAAAGGGACATAATACTCATATGCTAAATCACTTGAAACTGATGCAGTATAACTGTAAAAAGCTGACAGGAAAATGTCACCTGAGCTTCTCTATGTAAAACAGGAAGATCTTTTACCTCACAATCTCCTCAGCTCAGCAGAGTAAGTTTTGTGTAAAAAGTTATACTCAGCTGCAGGTAAAAAAAAATAAAAAATGAAGAAATGAACAGCAGCCAATCAGCATCAGCAGTGCTGAGGTCATGAACTCTTTTACTGTGATCTAATGAGATTTGACTTAACTCTCATGAGATTTCATTGTAAACTTCCTTACACTGAATAAGAAATAAGATGAGTGTGCACGAAAGCTCGCTCCTTCGGCTGTCCTGGGACAGACATACTGATTTGCTGCTTAGAAATCCTTTACAATGGGATGTGGCTACTGAGGATATTTTGAGGTAAAATATCTTTTTTTTTTACATAGAGATGTTCAGGTGATATTTTCTAGTCAGCTTTTTACAGCGCTGCATCACTTTCAAGTGTTTCAACATTTGGGTATCATGGCCCTTTAAACTACATAATATATATCCAGGTCATTCTAATAGATGTTGGTCTTTAAGTTCAGCTCTTCATGTTAGGTGAGGTTGCATTAAAGGGACATTATACACTCATGTTTTCTTTGCATCAATGTTTTGTAGATGATCTATTTATATAGCCCATAAAGTTTTTTTTTTTTAAATGTATAGCTTTGCTCATTTTTAAATAACATTACTCTGATTTTCAGACTCCTAACCAAGCCCCAAAGTTTTAGGAGAATACCGTCAGCTACCTTCTCCAGCTTGCTCCTGTTTGTGTAAAGGGTCTTTTCATATGCAAAAGAAGGGGGGGAGAGTGTCTTATTTGCCACTTGCAGTGGGCTTTCCAGCTACCTTTTCAACAGAGCTAAACAGAGCTTCTAAGTAAGTTTTATAAACAGTTTTATACTGGATTTTTATATCAGTATCTGTGCATCTTATTCTTTATAGTAGTGCCTATTACATGCAGTTATATGAAAAGGAGTGTATACTGTCCCTTTAAGTCTCGCCCCTACAGAGAAACTTAAAGGGACATAAAACTAGTTGGGATAGAGACAAAATAATATAATATGTACTTTAATTACCTGCAAATTTATACAGCAGTTCCTCGCCATTAACCCTTTCTTTTTAGTTTCTGAATTGTAAAGCTCTAACTCCCCCCACACATTTCCTTCTATGGCTGTTTCTAAATCTATTGTTGCTTTGGTAGAATGCAAAAGTGCTTAGGGATTATCTGCTGGAGCATGCCAAGAAGCTGTGAGTTGGGGGTGGAGTTGGCTGCTCCAGGCAGCTTAGTTATGTAATTCATTTTGTTTATTTTTGAAAATTATTTTAAGATACTTGCCAGCTATTTTTAAACAATTTTTTTATGCAAACTATTTTTTAATTAGTTAGCCCTTTTTAGGATATGCACAGATCTCAACCAGTTTTATGTTCCTTTAATCCACAACAATCAGCAAATTTTTGATTCATTCGGAAGTTTAAGTTTGACAAATAACAGGAACATTCATTTAAAAAAATGCCCATCTAGTAGTTAACCCTAGTGTAATGTACACCTGGTCTGCTCTATGAGTCCTGTCCAGATTATGTAATATGAAACCATGACACGCGATTACTCTAGTCCATATCCTTATTTTGTATGCTTTTGCTTTCTTCTAGGTGGTTTTATAAATGAAACACCTACTTCTGGAAGAGTTTACATAGCTGGCTGCTGACAATTATAGGCAACCGTTAACCGTTATTTATTCCTTTTTCGTGGTTAACGTCTCTCAGTACTTTAAATGGCAACCAAATATTGGCATCGGTTTACTATTATGGGCTCCAATTAAAGGGACCGTATACACCATTTTTTTTCCATATAACTGCATGTAATAGACACTACAATAAAGAAGAATATGCACAGATACTGATTTAAAAATTCTGTATAAACCCTTTTAAAAAATTACTTAGAAGCATCCAGTTTAGCACTGTTGATGAGGTTAGGCTGGGACAACCAGTAAAAGGGGCTGGGAAATCAGGGACAGACCCTCCCCCACATATGAAAAGACAGATTATACAAACACGAGTCGCATCTGTAGACATCAGTATGCATCAGTATGCATATAAAGCTTTGGGGCTTGGTCAGGAGTCTGGAAATTAGCACAATTGTATTAAAAAATAGGCAAAACGGGGGGCGGAGCCGGCAGCCAAACTGGTAGGAAGTGTGGAGACAGAGCTCTGGCCACAAAAGTGTTAGTTTAGCTCATATAACCTGCTAAATACAGCAAAATTGCCCAAAACATATCTAGGGCAGCTACTACAACCACCCGGCACTGTTTCTTGCTCGTTTTTGCAAAAATTTACAATCGCAAATAACACCCGCTTGGGAGCTCCAGACCATTTTACAGGAAAGGCCGCGGTCGCGGCCTACACCGGCACACGCAGTTAAGCCTTCACTGGCGGAATTACACCTGATTACTGCAGGACCATCTCCTTGAACTACCGGACTACCAAACACACTGGGAGAGGTGAATATACTGGTTAACAACCAGTTTTTTATGGTATTAGAAACTCAACACTCCTAACGGCATCCCACGTGGCAGTTTGTAAGTAACCAACAACTTGCTTTTTTTTCTTTCTTTCACTAAGAGACATTCAATTCAGGTTCCTTAGATTTGGCTTTATAGCCATCATTCTACCTTCTGTTGAAGCATTGTATACAACTGCTACCTCACTGCGATTTTATTTGAATAAGCCTTGCAACTCTGTGGGTGGCAAATGGAAACCATTACTTTAAATCTTTACACACTCTACTGCCGCTCTTTATAATGTGAAATCCTCTAATTACCAGTGTGTAGACTGCAATATACCTCATTTATTTTGCCTTCATATTTGGACACTTTGCTCTATACTGATCCTCCACACGCCTAAATCAGATAACATTAGCCTCTGTGCAGCAAAAGCTCTCTTACTGACATTAAGAACTGTGGCCTTTTTTTTTTTACAAGTTACTGTACAGCTGTGTATTTTTCTCTTTTTGGATAAGACCCTCAGTGCCAAAATTGATGGTGAACATTATTCTAAAGTACTGCTGTAATACCAGACTTCATTGATTCCCAGGGCCAGATTTGACACCCTCCTCCCTTTCCCGCTATCCTCAGTGGTGACGGGTCATACCCCATCTCCTTTTTCCTGCTTCGCCCAAAAGGGGGCACTCCCTCAGGAGGGTGCCATACATGATACCTGACCCTGAGTGACAACTACCCCAGCGGAGGTCTGGAAATCCTATATTACACCAACAGCAACATAGGTGAAACACAAGAAACGCCTTAAGAGAATCAACAGCACTCCTCTACCTTAAAATGTGCTGCTAATTGTATTGCCTAAGGGGAGGGGAAGCCCCTCAGGCTCCGGATCCTACTACATATACACATTACTCTGGCTCACCCTGCAACATCAGTTTATAAAATTTTGATCTTCTAGCTGTGTCCTGTGCTCTTAATTGACAGGTGTGCCATTTGAAGTCCTGAAGATGGCACAATCCAACAAACGGAAACCAAAGCCGGTAGGTGGCCCTAAAAGGACTGTGGTGGACCATTTCAATCCAATGATATTATCTACAAATGAAGATTCACAAGATAGCACTAATACCTCAACACATGGATCAGATTTAGTATCCAATACCCTCCAAGCCCTCCAAGATGCTGCTCCAACAACTGTGACACCTTCGTTTATTTTATCATCTTTGCAAACTTTGCTTGAGGCACATCACTCCTCTTTTCAGTCCCAAATAACTGCCTCGCTGGCTGAGATGCGGCGAGATTTGATATCTACTTCTGAGAGAGTGGACACAATTGAGAGGAAGCAGGAAGACATGATAGTCGAACAGGGTAATGTCCTAGCATATGCCCAGAGTTTGGCGGAACAGCTTATTATGCTAGAAAACAAAGTGGCGGATGCTGAAGACCGATCCCGCCGGAATAATCTACGCCTCAGGGGGATCCATGAAAGCATATCTTCTAGTGACTTGGTCACCCACCTTTCTGAATTTTTCAATCATCTGGCACCACCGGCAAATCCAAATGAGGGACTCATTGATAGGGCACACAGGGCTCTACGCCCTAGAAGCCTAGCAACTGATAAACCAAGAGATGTCATTGTTCGGCTACACTTCTACACATACAAAGAGAGGTTAGTAAGAGCCTCTATGTCCAAACCCACCTTGCCTGAACAATTTCAGGACATTAACATCTTTGCCGATCTCTCTCACCACACCCTCCAGCAGCGAAAGTCTTTTGGAAGTTTCACCAAGTTTCTTAGGACAAACAACATAAAGTACAGATGGGGTCATCCGACCAGACTTTTTGTTCTCAAGGACAACCAGCAGTATATTGTTACCACTCTTGAACAAAGTCACAACCTTCTGCAAAAATGGAGTGCCACATCTTCATCTTCACCTGACTCTCCACTACAAAGCTCCTTGAACCCTATGGTCCCACAATGGGGTCCTTTACCCCAAAGACCATCCAGTGACTTAGCTACAACTACTCAGGCACGAGCAGATGACGATGACTGCACATGAGGTATAGGGGTGGTGGAGCATCTCCACCTCCCCACTGCTCACTAACCATCTGTCAATATATTTCACAAGTGACTTTCCATTGCTCAATGTTTTCTCTTTTTTTTTCCTCCTCCTTAGGTTTGATATATGCAAAGTATTTTATTTTAAAGTGTATATGTGTCTACTCTCTATACTACTCACTATCTTTTTGTTCTTTCTTTCCTTCTTTTTTCCATTTTTTTTTTTTTTCTCTCTTTTTCCTCTCTCTCTTCTCCTTCTCTTTTTCTTCTCTCTTCTCTCCAAGTCTCACCTCCTACTGGGGATAACTTTTCCTATTTGCTATGGGGGCCCGGGAAACACCTGAGCTTTTAAGAGCATATTTCTACTCTCTTATTGTTAGTATGCTTTGTTTATCTAGAGCGTGAGATGGCCGCATAATGGAGATGTAACACTGAATGCACCATTTTGTGGTGACCTCGCTTTCATATGCATTGTTCTCTCAGACTTGTCATTTACTTTCTAATCCACCTAAATTACAGATGATGTATGCTGTGTTGTATATGCCACTTGTGCTTCACGGTACCTCTTTCGGTGACATCCTCCCCCATCTATCTTACAATGGGTTCGGGCATTGTCTGCCGCCGGCAACACCGGGAAGTATCGTGCTTTCCAACTGGCATAATAGTTCTCTAGTATTTAATTGATAGTGCTTGAAGATGCCGTGAACTTACTGCAATGTACAGATTATATGTTGTTTTTACCATAGCGGTTATTATATTGTTGGGTACTACAAAAGTTTACTCGGTTGGCGGGGCGGATACATTCCGCCAGCTGATGGCCTAATATATCAATACTGTTGATGTTTTCTTACATTGTACTACCCTTTATATGTTGTATGGTTATGTGGAGCCACATCTTGGCTGATATATTTTGCAATACCTGGGCCATCCTGTGCTGCATGCTTCCTCCACTATTAGCATACTATCAGTCCCATCTTCTACTAGATGGGTTGACGAACTACCTGCGATTTTCGGGATGTGGAGGTGGGGTGCTGAACAAGGGGCTGGTTTACCCTTTTGCTTTAGATTCTCACTGTTATGTTGATGTTTAACATTCACTATTATTGCATTAATAGATTTGGTCTGAAATTGATGCTACTTCCCCCCAATCTCCCCCTCTTCTCTTCCCCTTTTTTTTTTTTTTTCTTTTTCTTCTCTCTCTTCCTTTTATCCCATCTTGACCCTCTCTTTTCTTTTCTACCCACTCTGTCAATCTTTCCCCCCTGGATCCGGGGCCTGTGTGTGTACTTATCCCTCCCTCCTCTCTTCCATTCACACTTTACTCTTTCTTTCCCCTGTCAAGCTCTCCCAATGATGCAGATTTAATAACTAAATTGCCAGCTGGCACTGGCTACCACTCCCCCCACTTAAAGTACTCTGGAAACGTATTCTAGAGACTGCATACGCGGTTTACCTTGTTTATATACCGCACCTTGTACTCTTATTTGACTGTTTGTACGTTTTAACTTGAATATTGTTTGTACCAGTATTATTTTCTTTTATTTATGAGACTGTGTTGAATTGTATTTATCCTAAGCAATCCTTTTTTTTTTTTTTTTTTCCCCTTCTCTTCTTTTCCTCCCCTTTTCCTCTCGTGTCCTCCGCCCTTTTTGTCCCTTCCCCAACTACCCATCACTGTCCTGACAATCCACCCGACCCCAGTCTATAGCGAGAGGACGCACATTTGTAACTATGCCATACTGTTGTGTCACTCACAATGTGAGAGGACTCAACTCTCCGACTAAGCGCAGTCTCTGCCTTAGATCTTTAGCCGAGGCTCGGGCCCACCTGGTTTTCCTTCAAGAGACCCACTGGGTAAAAGGTTCAAAGACACCCATCCAGTCTAAATTGTATCCGATAGTTGAAACTGCCAGTTTCTCTCAGAAGTCAAGAGGAACGGCTATCCTCATACATAAAGATGTCTCTTACGAGAAAATTTTTGTTGACTCTGACCCTCAGGGACAATACCTGATTCTAGTCTGTAAACTGGACGGTGCGCTGTATACGCTAGCCTCTTATTATGGACCTAATAAGCAACACATTCGGTCTCTACGCAAGTTTCTCCAGAAACTGGAGACTCTGCGTCAGGGCCTTTTGCTTCTCGCCGGGGATTTCAATCTTATATGGGACCCCAATCTGGATAGACGATCGGACACCCCCCGCAAATTCCCTAAGCCAATGGCTGAATTATTGCACCAATTTCGACACTTAATCTACCGCTTCAACCTATTTGACATCTGGCGTGCCCTTAACTCGACTGCTCGGGATTATACTTATTTCTCTCCAGTACATCGCTCATATTCGCGGTTAGATTTTTTCTTCTGTGACCCGGGTCTTCTGGATGGTGTGACTCGTACTTGGATTCCTCAATGCCCATGGTCCGACCATGATCCTGTATATATTAATTTACGATCCTCCATAGAACTTCAACGAGCGGCAACATGGCGCTTGCATCCTCACTTGTTTTCCAATCCTGGAACGGAGGCTTCCATTGCTGAAGACATTACCGAGTTTCTAGCTTCTAATGACAATGGTGAAGTTGACGACTTCACTTTATGGGCTGCACTGAAAGCATATATCCGAGGGTCGTTTATAAAAATAGCAGCAGCCGAGAAAAAACGCAAAGGAGAAACCCTTGCACAACTTACTATGAGCCTCCGAAAGATTTCTGGGGAACATAAAATGAACCCCACAGATACACTGTCCAAGCAACTAGTGGATCTTAAGGCCCGTATAGTACAGTTGGAGTCCGAGAGGACAGCCGTGAGACTTCTACGGCTTAAAGAAATATACTACCATAAGGGTAATAAAGCTGATAGATTATTGGCCAATAGGTTACGCCAGAAAACGGCGGCAGCGCGCATCCCCATGCTGAAGATAGATGGACGGTGTGTTATAAAACCCACAGATATTGGCAATGCTTTTGCAGATTACTATGCCGCCCTCTATAATCTACAACAGGACGGCTCAATTAGCCCTCCAACATCTGAGAATATTGAGACATTTTTAGCCTCGCTGAACCTCCCTTCGGCCCCACAAGACTGCATTGACTCTCTGCAGAATCCCATTTCACTAATAGAAATTAAAAAAGCTATCAAATCTCTTAAGGCCTTTAAATCACCAGGACCAGATGGCTTCTCTGATCTATTTTATAAAAAGTTTCAAACCCAACTACTTCCCATTCTAGGACGTTTCTTTACGCTAGCAAGCGAACGGGGCACCTTTTCGGCCGAATTTTTACAGGCCACTATCATTACTCTCCCGAAGCAGGGAAAGGACTTGACCCTTTGTGGCAGCTATAGGTCGATTTCACTGTTGAACCTAGACGTTAAGTTGTACGCTAAGATTTTAGCCTCGCGCCTCAATTCTTTACTACCAGCGCTGGTCATACCAGATCAGGTGGGCTTTTTCCTACATCGGCAAGGCCCAGACAATACAAGACGTCTCCTGAATGTCTACCTTGAAGCTCATGGTTCCCACTTGCCCTGTGTCACCCTGTCGTTGGATGCTGAGAAGGCCTTCGACAGGGTGAACTGGAAATATATGTTTGCTGTGCTGCGGCGCTTTGGTCTTCCGGAGCCCTTCATCACGGCAATCGCGGCTCTTTACTCTACCCCGTCAGCAGTAGTCAGGGGTCTGGGGTTTTGCTCCAGAACTTTCTCAATAACGAACGGCACGAGACAAGGATGTCCAATGTCCCCACTTATTTTTGCCCTCATGATGGAACCCTTAGCCGAGGCCATCCGGTCATGCCCCTTAATCCGAGGGGTATGTATCCATCACACGGAGCAGAAGACTGCTTTGTTTGCAGACGATCTAACAGTGCTTGTGTCGGATCCTATTACTTCTCTTCCCCATCTATTTTCCCTACTGAATAAATTCTCCTTAGTCAGTTACTACAAGCTAAATGTCCTCAAGACTGAGGCGTATGCTATTAACATTTCAGACGGGACTCTTAATGAACTGAAACGCACTTATAAGTTCGTGTGGTCTACGACTCATATCAAACATCTCGGGGTTTATCTCTCACATAGTATTCCGAAGATGATAGAATTGAATTTCAATCCCTTATTGTCAACTATTGAAAAATCGACCGACACTTGGAATGTCCCGTCACTGTCATGGCTGGGTCGAATCGCGGCCTTCAAAATGAGCCTCCTACCAAAGCTTACCTACCTATTCCGCTCCCTACCCATCCCGATTCCTAGATCTACAATTTACAAATTCCAACAACTATGTAACAAATTCATTTGGCGCAATAAGGTTCCGAGACTTGCTACTAATATTCTACAACAACCTCTTCTGGCTGGTGGGGCGGCTGCCCCCAATATCCTAAAATACCATGAGGCTGCCAGACTCTCTCATGTAACCCAATGGAAGCTGCCGTTGGAGAGTCGATGGGCAGAGATTGAACAAGCATCCCTCCCGGCTGGATTCACCCTACAAGATCTAGTGTGGATCCCTAGACACTCTAGGACGCCAGCCCTTTTGACTAATCCTATTGTCAAATCAAATTTGCAGTTTTGGGATAAGGTTCGCAACCTTTCAACCGTAGCGCCGCATCCCTCGCCATCGCATTCCCTTAGAGGGCTGCTATTGTCATTGCCAGACTCCCATCCCAACTTATGGCTCGCTTTGGGGTTGACTAGAATAGCAGATTTCTATGCAGGGGATAAGCTACTAAACTACCAGGACTTTCTTCTGAAGTTTAATCCGCCTCCTCGATTGCACTTTGAATTCTGGAGACTACGTAGCCTTCTCCTCTCGTGGGGCTTTGGTGCAGGCCCACTAAGGTCTAAAACCGCTTGGGAAGTTCGCTGGGACTCTATGACATCCCCCGGTAAACTTCTGTCCATCTCGTATCTTACGCTCATGAAGCCTCCAGTTTTCTATAAATCCCCTCCAGTACGGCGATGGGAATCTTCCCTGATGGTTTCAAACGAGCCACAACAATGGCGGATGGCTGTCCAATTAACCAAGAAAGCTATACACTGCATAACCCTGTACGAGCTATTTCTCAAGGTTATGCTACAATGGCATATGACTCCTATCCGCTTGTTTAAAATCTCGGCAGTCAATTCACCCAAATGTTGGAGGGGCTGTGAGGAGTTGGGAACGCCCCAACATATTTGGTGGTCTTGCAGTCAGATTCAGCCGCTTTGGCAAAAATCAATCCGATACTGCTCTTCGGGGAATATCCACTTACCTCTGTCCCCTAGTTCATGCTTGTTCCACATCTTGCCTAGGAAATTGACTCTACCTCAGAAACTATTCTGTATTTACCTATTTCTAGCTGTTAAATTGGCTGTAGCGCGTATGTGGCTGCAACGCACTGTCCCTTCGTGGGAGCAAGTGATGGACATACTGGATTTTGTTAAAAGAATGGAGTCCTATGTCTCCCATGTCCACGGGACCACAGACCTTCAGTCCCAAATTTGGGCACTTCGCCCAGAGTAATTCCCCCTACAAACACTTTGGGGACTTTAGGTTCCTCGGGTTAGTTGTAACCGGTGCTACTAATGTCCTCCTGCCCATTCCCCCTTTCTTCCCCTTATCTGAACCCTCCCAATCTCCCCCGCTCCTATCCCTTGTCGGTGTATACCCCCCTCCTTTTTTTTTTTTTTTTTTTTTTTTTTTTTTCTTTTCTTTCTCCTTTTTGGATAGCTTGACACAGTTTCTTTTTTTTTTCCTTTTTCTATGTATAATCTGGTTAACATTTCTGATTGTCATATTCTATGTTTAAGCTATAATTTTGGTATGAACATTTATGATGATGAAACCTCTATACACTAAGGAGTTTGCTGACTTATATGGGTTATTAATAATATGGGTCTTTTTTCCACAACAAATGGACTTTTGCACCCTCTCATGGAGAGGTGGGAATAAGATCATTGACCAACAGACACCGAACATGGACTTAAACATCCAGCATTCTCTCTCTTGTGCTCCTTATTTTATGTGATTGTTTTATATAATACTACCTCTGGTTAATCCTGTTATTCCTGTTGTATGTACTATTGATATGTATGTACATGCTTTTGATGCTCTTATGTTCATTTATCTTTTAAAACAATAAAAACTATTTAAAAAAAAAAAAAAAAAAATAGGCAAAACTATTCACTGTTTCAAAAATACTCACAGATGGGCTATATAAATGTATCATCTACAAAACATTTATGCAAAGAAAAATCTAGTGTACAATGTCCCTTTAATATATATTAAATGGTGGTGGTCTTGGAAAGCCACTACAAAGCAGATGTTTTTTTGTTTTTTTTTGTTTGTTTTTTTTAAGTAATTGGGAAAACATTAACAACCAACCCATTATTCTCAAGAACATGCACATTTAAATAGACTGAGCCTGCAAGAAGAGCAGATATACGAAATGAAAATACATAGGTACAGAAATTTCCATTTTCAGTAGCTATACTAAAGCTAAAGGTGCAATTTTGAATACATTACTCTGCAGCTCCTATAATAAGTATTTAGAAAAACATTAACAGGGGGCAATGTGTCTCTCGTTTACTTAGCTTTTCTATAGTGAAAACTATAGGTGGCAGTTTCAAAACGGCAAAATAAGCTATTTCTGATGACAAAATAAAGTTAAATGAGTAAGTTGTAAACAATTTAATATACTCCAGCGGGCAGAATGAATCATAGGGAACACATTTGCAATACAATGTCCTTTAAAGACATCTTGTAACAGATCTTGTTGTCTATAACAATATGGAAATACTATAGATACCCGATATTTTTCGAAGGTCAATTACATTTCTGCTAAAGTATTTCTTCTCTGCAGATTATATTCATTCAAAGTAAAATTCCGGCCAAAGCAAATAATGGCTAAAATGAAATTACAATACTGAAGTCTCCTTTGTGAAACTGCCAAGTAAAAAGCCAGCTTTGCACAAACTGACAGAATCCTTAACAAACGTCAAGATAAAAAGGTAGCAATTCAGCAGAAACAGCTGCATTTCTATTTCGGGGTAAATGTGCAAAGTAACAGACCACAGTTCTTAAGGCTTTTGAAGACTTGATATGTGATACTGTTCTATAAATCACACTGACCACGGACGGTGTGGTTTTAACATAACAATTTGCGGGCTGATCAGAAATAGTATCCGTTATCAAAGCTTCAATTGTTGTTGTCTAATCAAATAAATAATCAAATAAGACCTTGGTTTTTACATTTTTTAATACAATTAGTATTCAACTTAAAGTGAATGTAAAGTTTGCGGAATGAGTGCCCGGTTTTTAAAAATCCTATTAAAAACTGGGGCACTTTCATTCATCAAACTTTACATTTCACTGGTTTTGTTAAAATACTTAACTTTTCTTCTTGAAAGCCGCTCCTGCACTTCTCCAGCCCGTCGCAAGCCTCTTCATACGTCAGCAATGACGATTCCAGCATTCTCCAATCACGGCTTCCCCCCGGAAGCAACGCCGTGATTGGAGGAAGGCCGGGATCGTCATTTCAGACGTAGGAAGAGGCTTGCGACGGGCGGGGAAGTTAAGTATTTTAATAAAATCAGTAAAATGTAAAGTTTGATGAATGAAAGTGCCCCTGTTTTTAATAGGATTATTAAAAACTGGGCACTGTTTCATCAAAATTTACATTTACTTTAACATGTTTTTTTCTGTGTTTTTTATGTTAAGAATATATTTTTGAAAAATATTTAAATTGTGTTTTTTCATACACATAGCATTTTAAGTTAGCTTTAGTAAAATGTAAAGGGACATAATACTCATATGCTAAATCACTTGAAACTGATGCAGTATAACTGTAAAAAGCTGACAGGAAAATATCACCTGAGCATCTCTATGTAAAAAAGGAAGATATTTTACCTCACAATTTCCTCAGCTCAGCAGAGTAAGTTCTATGTAAAAAGTTATACTCGGCTGCTCCCAGCTGCAGGTAAAAATTAAAAAAAAAATGAAGAAATGAACAGCAGCCAATCAGCATCAGCAGTGCTGAGGTCATGAACTCTTACTGTGATCTCATGAGATTTGACTTAACTCTCATGAGATTTCATAGTAAGCTTCCTTTACCTGATTGGTGAAATAATATGAGAGTTCACGATGCTCGTCCTTTCAGCTGTCCCAGGACAGACACACTAAAATGTTGCTTAGAAATCCTTTACAATGGGAGGTGGCTACTGAGGAACTTTTGAGGTAAAATATCTTTCTTTTTTACATAGAATTGTTCAGGAGATATTTTCTAGTCAGCTTTTTACAGCTATGCTGCATCACTTTCAAGTGTTTAAACATTTGGGTATTATGGCCCTTTAAATAGACATTAAAGGCAAAATTGTCATGATTCAGACAGAGCATGGGATTTTAAACAACGTTCCATATGAAAAGACTGTACTCAATTTCATAATGGAAGGAAATTGGACACATTATTAAAGGGACATTGAATCCAAAAAAAAATATTTTGTGATTCAGATAGAGCATGCAATTTTAAGCAACTTTCTAATTTACTCCTATTATCAATTTTTCCTCGTTCTCGTGCTATCTTTATTTGAAAAAGAAGGCATCTAAGCTAAGGAGCCAGCAATTTTTTTTGTTCAGAACCATGGACAGCACTTGTTGTATTGGTGGGTGAATTTATCCACCAATCAGCAAGAACCCAGGTTGTTCACCAAAAATGGGCCGGCATCTAAACTTACATTCTTGCTTTTCAAATAAAGATACCAAGAGAATGAAGAAAATTTGATAATAGGAGTAAATTAGAAAGTTGCTTAAAATGGCATGCTCTATCTGAATAACAAAAGAAAAAAATTGGGTTCACTGTCCTTTTAAGCAGTTGCTACTACTGAGCATGTGCAAGAGTTCAAAGTGTATACATATGTCTGATTTGCTGCTGGCCGTCACATGATGTAGGAGGAAGGAAAATGCAAGATAACCAAAAAAAAAAAAAAAAAACTACTGTCTGATTGAAATTCAAGCTATTACATTATCCTTTCGTTATGCATTTGATGATTAAAGGTTATTTAAGTCACTTTAGCATGTGCACACTCTTCATCCTACTTTAGTATGCTCTCAGGTTTCAAGAAAAGGATACCTAAACAAAAAGGATATCAAGACAATAACACCAATTTGATAATAGAGGTACATTTAAAAATGGTTTAAAACCGCATAATCCCATGAAAGAAACATGTTGGGTATTGTGTCCCTTTAAAGGGACAGTCTAGTCAAAATTATACTTTCTTGATTCAGATAGGGACATGCAATTTTAAACAACTTTCCAATTCAATTTTATTATCACATTTGCTTTGTTCTCATGGTATTCTTAGTTGAAAGCCAAACCTAGTTAGGCTCCAATGCTAATTTCTAAGCCCTTGAAGGCCACCTCTTATCTCAGGGCATTTTGACAGTTTTTCACAACTAGAGTGCTTTAGTTCCTGTGTGCCATATAGATAACATTGTGCTCATGCCCGTGGAGTTACCTATGAGAAGGCACTGATTGGCTAAAAGGCAAGTCTTTCAAAAGTACTGAAATAAGGGGGCAGTCTGCAGAGGCTTAGATATAAGGTAATCACTGAGGTACAAAGTATATTAATATAACAGTGTTGGTTATGAAAAACTGAGGAATGGGTAATAAAGGGATTATCTATCTTTTTGAACAACAAAAATTCGGGAGTAGACTTTCAAAGTCCAATTAAATTCTTCAAACCTTATAATTCATTTTCCCATAATCAATAAGTCACTTGGTATTTATCTCTGGGATTTAACCACATTTCTTATTCAGTAGTAGTGTGATGTTTTATTAAAACTGCACCACATCAATTCAGCCCAATAAGCCTGAGTGGCAGATGTCCTGTGGCTTCAAAATATTCAACATTTAGTGCTATTAGAGTCACCTTTCATCAACTACCAATCAAGCAAGAAGATTATTTTCTGGCTAAATTATATCTATTTCAGGACATGAAAAGCCTGTAATAAACTAATCGGGTAGTCAAAGCACAGAGCGAGGATTAGTAATAGCTCTGGCCTTGATTTCTGGCACAGTAAAACACAATGAGATTTTATTTTGGACATCTAGTGAGTAATTATGTAACGGTATTAATAGTATTACTGCTGTAACCAGTTAGTTAAAAGAGTTTAATCTTAAAGGGGCATTCTTATGCAAAAAAAACCCCAACATATTATAACTTGTTATTGCATCTATAATTTTGCGTAACTCACATGCTACAAAAATGGCAGTTACCAAGCAGAAAATGGCCATTGGTTGCTACATGCAACTGCCGCTTCTGATTAACAGGAAGCCGCAATGATTGCATCTTCTGCATGGAGCTTTACTTATGTGTTTAACCTAATTGTGGGCGTTAAACATTTAGAAATTTGTTATCAAATGTTAGAGCATGTGATTTGGGCATTAGACTGTGCCCTTAAAGGGTCAGTTTGCCCAAAAATGTTCTCCCCTTTAAATTTTTGCCAATTAACCATTTTACCTTCAGGAATGTATTTAATGGTTTACAAGTAGATCCTTTACCCTTATTTCGACATTTAAAATAGCAAATTTAGCCTGTTGTATCCCCACCTATACGGAAAGTTTCTATACTGAAGTCTATGATACGGGCAAGCCTAAGTAAACACAGCCAGCAGAAGAAATCACACTCCCAGTGGGGTGCAGGACAGTTAAATAATAAAACATTAATTTCCCTTGTCCTCTCTAAGTATTGAGCTTTGGTTTTCCAGACAAATATAAAATAAGGAAACAAGTGTGTGATAACATAATGAGATCTGATATTACCTGCAAGCTCAACCCATTTCAATAGGTTGTGGTTTAAAAGCACAAAACCAGCTAATTTTATACTCGGCAGCAGTCATTGAAAATACATTGAGATAAACACTTTTACAATATACTGTCCCTTTAAATTAGCCTATTTAACCCTTTAATATCTAAGCAATTCATTTGCCAACACTAAGTGATTAAATGACATTATGATTGCACAGAATAACTCAGGAATGCCAAATAAGAGGTCACACCTGGAAAGAAAATGCTACAGTGGTACAAGCATTAAAAAGCATGAATACAAATGTAACTTAAATGGACAGTCAATTCCAGATTTTTTTGTTGTTGAAAAAGAAAGATAATCCCTTAATTACCTATTCCCCAGTTTTTCATAACCAACACAGTTATAATAATACTGCAAACTGCCCCCTTATTTCAATTCTTTTGACAGACTTGCATTTTAGCCAATCAGTGCTGACTCATAGGTAACTTCACGTGCGTGAGCTCAATGTTATCTATATTTCACACATGAACTAAATGTCCTCTAGTGGTGAAAAATTGTCAAAATGAATTCAGATTAGAGGCGGCCTTCATTGTCTAAGAAATTAGCATACAAGCCATCTAGGTTTAGCTTTCAAGTAAGAATACCAAGAGAACAAAGCAAAATTGGTGATAAAAGTAAATTGGAAAGTTGCATGCCCTATTTGAATCATGAAAATTTATTTTGGACTTGACTGTCCCTTTAAAAGACTGCACAACATCTCATGCTAATAGAGAAGTAATCAACTTTCACATCTTCTATAGGGGCAGTAACCATTACAAGGATCCTTTGCCCCCTGAGAAGTATTCAAAAAGGCAACTTAGCAAAGACATACATGCACTCTCGCAAGAGCAAGAAACAAGGCTGTCAAAAGCAACTGGGAACCCTGCGCTCTGCTGCAGCAACCTGTCATGAAGAACATAAATTGGCATCACAATGATGTCACAACCCATGCCCTCACAACTTACTTCCTGGAAGCCATATCAAAAACAAATCAGGAGTACAGCACAAAGTAATGCCGCTATAAAACCACAGCACAGACACATTTCTTTTAATTTATTAAAATTGCACACTTGTACACAGCTAGTGTGTTTGCTGCAAACACACACTCTCAGCTACTTTATTAGTTAAGTAATCGGCATAGCCGTGTTAACTCTTATGTTTCACATCTGGAGGCACTTGTCTGACGAAGTGGACAATAACCAAATTGAGGAAAAGACCTACAGCAACTACATGGTACAGGCGTACAGTTACCAGGGCAGGTTAGTAAGATACACATACTGTCCCCTTTAACTGGAAACGGCTGTCAAGTTTGCCTAGAGCAGTGGTTCTAAACCAAAGTGACCTCAAGGCCCGGTAAATTTTAGCTGGACATGTCCAGGGCCCGGTGGTTTTATTTATATATATATATATATATATATATATATATATATATATATATATATATATATATATATATATATATATATATATATATATATATATATATATAGTAAGCAGCAGGGATTTGCCCTATCAGGTCTGACCCTGAATTTGGGGGTCCTTTCTTTGGCCCTTAATGTTGGGGGTCCTGGCTCTGGAGGTTGATAGGTTGATGGGCCTGTTGGGGTTAGGGCAGGGAGGCTACCATGTTAATTTGCATAAATTTGAATACATTTGGGTCAGTGTGAGACAGTTTTCCTGGGGCCTTGATTGGTCTCAGTCTGCCCCTTGTGTGCAGTGGGGTAAGAGTGTGCAGTGGGGGCATGACAGGTCAGGGCCCACCAGCAGGGCTATCACGGCCCGGCAGTTGAGAAACCAGGGCCTAGAGGATATTGTACCGCCCATCCAGCCCACATGGGATCAGAAGCTAAGACTGGCTGACCCGATGAATGAAACACCTAGGGCTAGATTTATATGCACCCCTGTCCACCGCAGCTCGCCTCTGGCGGGGCAAATTTCCCTGAGGAATTTACCATTGCACACGAGCGCTATTTTGTGCTCGCGTGCAATCCTGCCCCCTGCCCACGCACAGCCAATCACACGCAAGCAGGAGCTGTCAATCTCCCCGGTTGGACTAGACTGCAGAGATTGAATTTCGCCACCTTAGAGGTGGCGAAAGGTTAGGAAAGCAGCGGTCTGATGACCGCTGTTTGTTAAATACGGCGAGCAGGTTCTCCTGTGAGAACCTGCAGCCATAGGGGCTCAAAGGCTGGCAAAAGCCTTTGATAAATGCACCCCCTAGTCTGTTTGCTGAGCAAAAGGCTTCGTGAAGGAACAGAAGGTTGGACTAATACATGCAGCAAGCACAGACCTGTGATCACAGCCACGCAGGGTTTAAAAACAACACACTGCATATAAAGCTCATCCAAGAAAATGTGTGTGGCCCCCTAAAGGGACACTAAACACTTTATGTACCACCCTCTAATTATGGATGCCACGATTTTGGAATCTAGGTTACACTGCAGATATCTGAAGGAGAGTTGCTGCAGATATCGGAAGGCAGATTTCAACATGTGGCACCCATGACTACAGGGAGGTGGGGAATATGTATTTAGTGCTTAATCTACTTTTTTCTTTTTTGGGTATAGCACTAAAGGACAGCACCATTATACCATAACATATTTTTATTTCTATAGTGGCTCTTTCGTTAAGGTACCAGTCAAAACAGTAGATTTGCATAATCATCAAATGCAAGATAACAATACAATGCAATAGCACTTAGTCTGAACTTCAAATGAGTAGTAGGTTTTTTTTGTCAAATTTAAAAAAGTTATGTCTATTTCCAGTTCCTCTGTACCATGTGACAGCCATCAGCCAATCACAAATGCATACACGTACCATGTGACAGCCATCAGCAAATCACAAATGCATACACATACCATGTGACAGCCATCAGCAAATCACAAATGCATACATGCTTATTCTGTGAATTCTTACACATGCTCAGTAGGAGCTGGTGACTCAAAAAGTTTAAATATAAAAAGACTGCACTTTTTTTTTAATGAAAGTTAATTGCAAAGTTGTTTAAAATTGCATGCTCTATCTGAATAATTAAAGTTTAATTTTGACTTGAGTGTCCCTTTAAAGCAGGGGTGTCCAAACTTTGCTCTCCAGAGGTTTTGGAACTACATTTCCGATGATGCTCAGCCAGCATTTTATCTAGTTGAGCATCATGGGAAATGTAGTTCCAAAACCTCTGGAGAGCAAAGTTTGGACACCCCTGCTTTAAAGCAATATTATAGTGCATGTGATAAAAGCGGTTTTTCCAACAACAACAAAAATAAACAATTAATATACATGTATTCTTTTAAATGGACAGTCTAGTCAAAATTAAACTTGCATGATTCAGATAGGGCATGCAATTTTAAACAACTTTCCAATTTACTTTAATCATAACATTGGCTTTCTTCTCTTGGTCTTCTTTGTTGAAAGTTAAACCTAGATAGGCTCATATGCTAATTTTTAAGATATTGAAGGCTGCCTCTTAACTCAGTGCATTTAACAGTTTTTCCCAGTTAGACTGTACTAGATCATGTGTGCCATATAGATTACATTGTGCTCACTCCAATGGAGTTACTTATGAGACAGCACTGATTGGCTAAAATGCAAGTCTGTCAAAAGAACTGAGATAAGGGGGCAGTCTGCAGCAGCTTAGATACAAGGTAATCACAGAGGTAAAAAGTGTATTAATATAAGTGAGTTGGTTATGTAAAGCTGGGGAATGGGTAATAAAGGGATTATCTATATTTTTAAACAATAAAAACATCTGGAGTAGACTGTCCCTTTAAGATATATATAAAATGCTAGCTTCACTGCTCTCACTCCTTGAGAACAGATGGTAAAGATTGTCTACTTTTCAACAACATGAGGCAGTTAATGAACTTGTGGCTTCCAAATTCCTTGTTAATGTTACTGTTCATCCTCTGAAGTTGAAGGCTGTTCCCCCTACACGTGTGGGTGAAACACGCAGCATTATTATGGAAGATGAACAACAGAAATATATCATTTAACAACTGTAAGCAGAACTCTACTGTGATCAAAACACAGGCTCTGTCTTTGTGTAGGTCTAAACATGAAGAACATTAAATTATCTTTGTAATGAGAAGAAACTATTTTTTGGTCCTTCTAAGCCATTCTTTTATTTATTTATCCACTATTTAAGTTGTTTCTCATCAGGTCAATAATCAAGAGCACCGCAAAATTACCGCAGCCCTACGTGGTGTCCAAGGGCTTAAATCTCTAGCCATCTAAGTAACACTAACTTTAAAGGGACATGAAACAAACATATTTTTTTTTTCGTTAAGCCAATAAGAAGAGGCATATTTGTGCAGCCACCAATCAGCAGCTAGTGCCCAGCCTATCTAGGTATGCTTTTAAACAAAGGATACCAAGAGAACTAAGTCAGTTAGGTGTTTACATTTCTATGCTGGACCTGAATCATTTTGGGTTTCATATCCCTTTAACTCTAGCCTCACATATATGTGCTCAGTAATGTTGTGAAAGTAACCTTATCTTGATAATGTAGTTGCAATTGCATCAGCACATTTGTGATATTATAATTTGACTACGTAACTCTCCATCATCATGTTGCTTTATCTCTCATTACAAGTGCCTGCTATTGGGTAAACCAGGATTTAGCCATATCCGCCTTTGTTCCCAGTCACCACACTTGTGCCAAACTCCCAGAATTCTCTGAATGGGAATTCTCTAACTGGCCATCTTTTAAACTACAACAAATGATACATGATCCATGCCACAGCGGCTTCTTGTCTAACCCACTGTGTAAGGATTGTGCCATGCTTTGCCAGACTCACAATAACCTACATCTCTCTCTATAACAAAAACAAAATGTCATCTTCTATCACTGCAATAACACAATCTGATAAGGGACAAATTGTACAATAGAAAGGGACATAAAACATAAAAATGCTTGTTTTTCAGGATTCAGATAGAACATACTATTTTAAACAATTTTCCCCATGTACTTCTAATGTCAAATTGTCTTTGTTTTCATGTTTACCTCTGTTGAAAAGCAGGACGGTAAGCTCAGGAGTGTGCACGTGTCCGCAGTACTATATGGTAGCGGTTTTGCAACAATGCTATACATTAGCAAGAGCACTAGATGGCAGAACTATTTCCTGTCATGTAGTGCCCCAGACATGTGCACGCTGCCTATCTAGATATCTCTTCAACAAATAATAACATGAGAACAAGGCAAATTTGATAACAGAAGTGAATTGGAAACTTTTTTTAAATTGTATTTTCTATCTGAATCATGAAAGAAAAAAATGGGTTTCATGTCTCTTTAATTGTGTATAGAAAAAACAAATCTGAATTAGACTTTCATTATAAATGTTGTCACATTTTCCTGTAATTTAACTCTAAAATAAATGTGGGCTTTTCCAAATCATGTTAGTCCTGACTTAAACACTGATATATCTCACACGATTCTCGGACATAATGCAGACGGACATTTGTCCATCAGACATACAGTATGTCCGAGAGACTATGTTCCCAGTTCGCCTGAGGGCAGATACGGTCCAGAGTACTCTGTTCCATTTAGAGCCTTGTGCTCCACAACCTCCTCTGGGAACCTAACCATGGGTCACACCCCGCACGTCTTGTGGTTTTCTGTCTGTGCATCTAGTTGTCAGTCTAATCTATCGCGTGGCCGGACTGTTATCCAACGGACATTTGTCTGACGGAATATTATCCAACACACAATTGTCAGTCAGACAAATGTCCGTCGGATAACAGTCCAGCCACGATCTCACACAGTCATTACTAGTAGTGCTTCATTTATAGCTGTCCTCAGCAGAGAAGGAAACTTAGGTTGCAAAATGTCAGTGCCCATTACATTACAGACACTAAACCTTTACACATTTTTTCTCCACAGTATTTAAACGGATATAATAAAATAAAATAATATCTGCATATTATTCTCAGGTTAATCTTTACCTTGAATACATCATTCTTTCTAGTATTTATTTTGCTTTAATGTCCCCTTTAAAGGAACATTAAACCCTAAAATTTTCTTTCATGATTCAGACAGAGACTACAATTTTAAACAACATTCCAATTTACTTCTATTAAAGGGCCACTGTAAGTAAATATTTTCTATGCCTGTTACTAACTAACTACCCCAAATACACTTTTTATCAATAGCATTTCATTAACATATCTCTACCGTATATCAGAAATCTTGTCTGCAAATTTAATTGTTTTCCAAACCCACTCCGTGGGTATGCTTTGCTCTGTACCAATCCGTTTACAATACCTAGGTTTCAAAATGGCGCTTTAAACACAAAGTTATTGGTTTAAGTATTTTGAACATGGAGTGCTGAAAATAGTGGGCAGGATAACGTGACATCATCGGCGAATAAAATATATAACTTTTAGAACGTTATGAAACTTCATTTTGGAGAAAATATAGGTCAGTAGGTATTAAATAATGTTTATTAAATGTAATATGTTAGTTGTTTAGCTTAAAAATTATAACAGAAAGTAATCCTTTAACTAATTTGCTTTATTCTTTATATATCCTTTGTTAAAGAAATAGCAATGCACATTGGTGAGCCAATCACATGAGGTAAATATGTGCAGCCACCAATCAGAAGCTACTGAGGATATCTAGATATGCTTTTCAGGAAGGAAAATCAAGAGAATGAAGCAAAATAGATAACAGACGTAAATGAGAAACTTGTTTTAATTGGTATTTTCTATCTGAATCATGAAAGAAAAAAAATTAAGTTTAATGTCCCTTTAAGGCTCATAAATAGACTAATAATAACTAGTTGACAAATGTTCTCAAACTTTGTAACAAAACAAATAAAACAAAAACACAGATTCATATAAAGGGATATGAAACCCATTTTTTTTATTTCAAGAGTTCAGATAGAGCATGTCATTTTAAACTCTTAATAATTAACTTATATTATCAATTTTTCTTTGTTCTGTTTGTATCTTTTGTTGAAAAGCAGGGACGTAAAGCTTAGGAGCAAGAATGTTATTCCTTTGCAAGAGCACTAGATGACAGCACTATTCCCCATCATGCAGCGCACCAGATACCTACCCAGGTAGCTCTTTAACAAAACAATCCCATGGGAACACAGCAAAAACTTTTTTTTTAAATTGTATGCTCTGTTTGAATCACAAAAGAAAATTGTTGGGTTTCATATCCCTTTAAAGAATAAAATTAAGTAAAATAATTTGAATGTTAACACTTTAATGCACTTGGGTGACAAGACTTACCTTTAACCATCTGCCGCTTCTCATCTACACTATAACATATAAAATTGTGTTAATGCAATTAATCCTAAATAAATCCCAAATAGAAAACACAACTAGGTTCCATTTAACAGGAATGATCATAAATTAGGTATAAAAAAAAGCCTGAAACCTAGGTTTTTATTTTGTATAACAATTTTCCCTTAATAAGTGTAGATTATCAACACATCATCTTTTTTCTATGAAAGCCTATTAAAAATCTGCATAATTAATTTAATATATATAATTGCATATTTATGAACAGAGTCACTGTTTATTAAAAGGATACGTCCTTGCTCAATAAAAGTTATGGCCGTCTTCAGGTTCTGTGCCATCCTTAACTTGACTACCATAGTAGGAAGACGTCTCCTGAAAAACAAATAAAAAATATATATATGTAAAAAAAAAAAAATCAAAAAAATCATTTTATCATTACACACAAAGTTTAACAATAGAAGTGGGAATTTAAAATTGCATGCTCTGTCTGAATGATTAAATTAAATGTTTGGTGTTACTTTCCCTTAAATAGTTGCAAGCCAAATAAACAATCAATTTTCTATGACCTGTTTTTTTTTGTTTGTTTGTTTGTTTGTTTGTTTTTGGGGGGGGGTTAAATTGGTGTTTTACTCTTCCATAATACCTTGCATTTTCAATGCTATTGCAAGTACATCACACTCTTCTAAGCAAAAATACAGAAATCCAGGCACCCATGGCCTAAAAACATAATTTATGCTTACCTGATAAATTCATTTATTTCATGGTGGTGAGAATCCACAATACATTACTTCTGGGAATTACTATTCCTTACCACTAGGAGGAGACAAAGATTCCCAACCCCCAAGAGCTCTATAAAACCCCTCCCTCCTCAGTCTAACGTATAGCCAAGCAAAATGAGGTAAGAAAAAAAGGAATAAGAGCCATAAAAGGAGCAGGGGGAAAAGGATGTGCTAAAATAAAAAACTAAACCCAAAAACAAAAAATGTGGGGTCTCGTGATCTCTTACCACCATGAAATAAATGAATTTGTCAGGTAAGCATAAATTATGGGGGTGTTTCAAACAGGTGGTGAGAATCCACAATCTATTACTCCTGGGAACTAATACCCAAGCTGTAGAGCCCACAAATAATAACAAAGGGAGGGATTTAAATCCCTGAGAAATTAAATCCACAACCCCAAGAAAATTAAGCAAATTTGATAATAGAAGTAAATTGCAAAGTTGTTTAAATTTGTATGCTCTATCTGAATCATGAAGGAACAGTTTTGGGTTCCTTGTCCCTTTACAGTGTTCTCCACACAAAATTTAGCCAGCCGGTTGGCATTATGAAGTAGTCGGTGGGGGCAGTGTAATATTTTCTAATATTCTATCATTTTCTGCTATCCAAAGCACAAATAAATTGCTTAATTTAAAAAAATGTATTTAAAGTGCCAGTAAACCTAAAAAATAATGTTATATAATTCTGCACATAGTGCAGAATTATATAACATTATACCAGTGCTAGCTTTATAAAACCTAATATATCCGGTAAACTTTTCTAAACAAACAGGGTTTTCCAGACCCAGGAGCGAGCTGCATTAAGTGTAATGGCGCGATCGGGCCGGGCTGTTACTAGAAAGCTGGCCAGATGCGCTCTGAGGGAAAACCAGACCCGCTCAGTAGAGCACAGAGGGCGGGTCTGGAAAACCCTGTTTGTTTATAAAAGTTTACCGGATATATTAGGTTTTATAAAGCTAGCACTCGTATAATGTTATATAATTCTGCACTATGTGCAGAATTATATAACATTATTTTTTAGGTTTACTGGCCCTTTAATAATGATTTGTGCAATAACAATTGAAAATTTTTAATATTAGCTAATTTCAGCCTAATACTGGCTAAACTTTTAGCCGGGTGGTCAGAAAAATCAGCCAGGTGGTGCACCCACTAAAAAGGTCCTGGGGAGAACACTGCTTTAAATAAATCCAATCCAAATGATAGCAGAACCACCAATAATCGAGATACCAAATCTTTTATTGACCCACAGTTAAAAAATAAAATGAGACCTGATTAAGGCCTGAGTTCCGAAACATTGTCATTTTTTTTTTTTTTTAAGTGTGGGTCAATAAAAGATTTTGTAACTGGATTACTGGTGGTGCTGCTATCATTTGTATTTATTTATGATAGGGGTGGTGGTGCTGCTATCATTTGTATTAGATTTATGATAGGAGTGGTGGTGCTGCTATCATTTGTATTGGATTTATGATAGGGGTGGTGGTGCTGCTATCATTTGTATTGGATTTATGATAGGGGTGGTGGTGCTGCTATCATTTGTATTGGATTTATGATAGGGGTGGTGGTGCTGCTATCATTTGTATTGGATTTATGATAGGGATGGTGGTGCTGCTATCATTTGTATTGATTTATGATAGGGATGGTGGTGCTGCTATCATTTGTATTGGATTTATGATAGGGGTGGTGGTGCCGCTATCATTAGTATTGATTTATGATAGAGGTGGTGGTGCTGCTATCATTTGTATTGATTTATGATAGGGGTGGTGGTGCTGATATAATTTGTATTAGATTTATGATAGGGGTGGTGGTGCTGCTATCATTTGTATTGATTTATGATAGAGGTGGTGGTGCTGCTATCATTTGTATTGATTTATGATAGGGGTGGTGGTGCTGATATAATTTGTATTAGATTTATGATAGGGGTGGTGGTGCTGCTATCATTTGTATTGGATTTATGATAGGGGTGGTGGTGCTGCTATCATTTGTATTGGATTTATGATAGGGGTGGTGGTGACGCTATCATTTGTATTAGATTTATGATAGGGATGGTGGTGCCGCTATCATTTGTATTAGATTTATGATAGGGATGGTGGTGCCGCTATCATTTGTATTGATTTATGATAGGGGTGGTGGTGCTGCTATCATTTGTATTGGATTTATGATAGGGGTGGTGGTGCTGCTATCATTTGTATTAGATTTATGATAGGGGTGGTGGTGCTGCTATCATTTGTATTGGATTTATGATAGGGGTGGTGGTGCTGCTATCATTTGTATTAGATTTATGATAGGGGTGGTGGTGCCGCTATCATTTGTATTGGATTTATGATAGGGGTGGTGGTGCTGCTATCATTTGTAGTAGATTTATGATATGGGTGGTGGTGCCGCAATCATTTGTATTGGATTTATGATAGGGGTGGTGGTGCCGCTATCATTTGTATTGATTTATGATAGGGGTGGTGGTGCTGCTATCATTTGTATTGGATTTATGATAGGGGTGGTGGTGCTGCTATCATTTGTATTAGATTTATGATAGGGGTGGTGGTGCTGCTATCATTTGTATTGGATTTATGATAGGGGTGGTGGTGCTGCTATCATTTGTATTAGATTTATGATAGGGGTGGTGGTGCCGCTATCATTTGTATTGGATTTATGATATGGGTGGTGGTGCTGCTATCATTTGTAGTAGATTTATGATAGGGATGGTGGTGCCGCTATCATTTGTATTGATTTATGATAGGGGTGGTGGTGCTGCTATCATTTGTATTGGATTTATGATAGGGGTGGTGGTGCTGCTATCATTTGTATTAGATTTATGATAGGGGTGGTGGTGCTGCTATCATTTGTATTGGATTTATGATATGGGTGGTGGTGCCGCTATCATTTGTATTGGATTTATGATAGGGGTGGTGGTGCCGCTATCATTTGTATTGGATTTATGATAGGGGTGGTGGTTCTGCTATCATTTGTATTAGATTTATGATAGGGGTGGTGGTGCTCAACCACATTAGCTTGCACACTATTGAAGACTTTATACCCAGGTGCTAGGATTGTGATCTTTTTTGTACTGCTTTAAATAAAAGGTACTATACACTCTTGGGCAAATTCTTAAGTCTTTGTGACTGTGGTTTTTAGCACTATCTAGTTACTTAAGGCCAGATTACAAGTGGAGTGCAAAATATTGCTTTTGCAAGGGCGATATTTGTGCTCCACTTTGTAATACCAGCACACGCAAATGTGCGCTGGTATTAAATGTTAGGTGCAATGCAAACGCGACCTCGCGTTCGCATTGCACGGAAGCATTGCGCTCACCAAAGGCACTTCCATAGGCTCCAATGGGAGCCTCGTTCTCATGCCATCAGACACAGCATGGGAAGCTAGCGCAGCGAAGGGTGTAAGTCACACAGCGATGGGCAGCAAATTGAAATATATATATATATATATATATATATATATATAAGCATATACATAAATATTAATAGAGAACACAGTTTTCAGTTTTTTTTCTAACTCCCCACACCTGCTCACTTTGACCCCTGATAAATGCTTTGTGCAGTTTATTTTTGGTGTTTTTTAAAATGCTACTATTTTTTAATTTTTAAAAAAGCACTGCACACTGTATTTTGGAGGCAATTGGGGCAAATTCTTCCCTCTGGTTAATTTTCGAAGTACTAATTGCTACAGCCAGCGTGCGGTAGCAATAAACAGCCACTTGTAATGGCTGGTTATCTATAACAGCAATAAATTAGCGCTCCACTTGTAATCTAGCCTTAATGTTTTAATGTTGTGAATTATTTTGGAACTATAGAAATAAATAATAACCATAACATGCTCTTGATGGTGCCACCTTCAACATTATATTCCAGCAAGAGCTGGGGCCTATAAACGCACTGTAGTTAATGGGGCAGGCTTTAGAGCTACAGCTTAAAAAAAAAGTCTTAGGGGAGCCCAGGAGACCTTAAAAACATAAATTATGCTTACCTGATAATTTCCTTTTCTTCTGATGGAAAGAGTCCACAGCTGCATTCATTACTTTTGGGAAATAAGAACCTGGCCACCAGGAGGAGGCAAAGACACCCCAGCCAAAGGCCCAAACACTCCCCCCACTCCCCTGATCCCCCAGTCATTCTGCCGAGGAACAAGGAACAGTAGAAGAAACATCAGGGTGAAAAGGTGCCAGAAGAATAGAAGGACGCCCCACATAAATTACGGGTGGGGAGTTGTGGACTCTTTCCATCAGAAGAAAAGGAAATTATCAGGTAAGTATAATTTATGTGTTTCTTCTTAAATGGAAAGAGTCCACAGCTGCATTCATTACTTTTGGGAAAACAATACCCAAGCTATAGAGGACACTGAATGCTAAGACGGGAGGGTACAATAGGCGGCCCATACTGAGAGCACCAAGCCTGAACACCAAATAAAAAAATCCTGCTTCGTCCGAAGACGAGAAAAAATTTCAAAGGAAAAGCCCTAGTGACACGGACTCACAGCCAGTCCAGAGACAAACTAGAGACCGCAAAACAGACTCGACTGAGCCAAAAGTCCTCCAAGAGACAACCTCGCCCAAGACACCCCCCCACATACATTGAGGGTAAAGCAGCCGAAATCCCCAAGGGGAACAAGGCAAAGGAGGACCAAGGAAACCAAAAGGCTCCTTAATACAAAAACAGCACCTCCAAGAGTGGGCCTAGCACACAGAGACCCAAATGAACCCAAACAGGGAAGGAGGACACGCCTATATCAGGCAAAACCAGGGATAAAACCAGGCACAGAGACCAAAAGACGTCTCCCCCAAATCCTGCAAGCAAGGAACGCAACTTTAAGGAGGCAAAAACCTCCCAGCAACCGGTCCTAGAATACCTAAGTATTCGACCGTGAAGAGCGTGCAACAGACCCAGGCAAAACCCCAAGTTCGAGAACACAGAGTCCCTAACAGGACGACACAGAGGAAGCTTGCAAGGAAGCAGTCATCAAACAACAGACCACACAAAACAGCCCCCGACAGAGGGCACGCTCCAGGCAACCTAAGCCGCCGGACCTATTTACAGGTCCTGAAAAAAAGGGGAACACAAAGCCTCAATCGAGGCCCCCCCGAGAAGGAGAGAATACCCTCAGAACCCAAGGGAAGAGGAAACCATCTCCTGTCAAAGGAGCAAGGAGAAACCATCTCCTAGAAGACTGAGCTATCAGTATAGACTCAGCAAGCTCACACATCTCAAAGGATACTGTGACCCAGAAACCGCTCGGGCATCCTGACCTGCAGACCCAGCTGGGCCACTATATAAGGGAACAAAAATCCCAAAACTGGTACAGGAACGAGCGTAAAGATGGCAGAGCTATTCCCCCAGAGTACAAGTACAACCCTACTCTGAAACCAGACAAGGCCATAGACCTAAGGATCTATCAAACAGGCCCCACAGTCTGACATGGAACCAGCAAGGTTACGGGTGGAACCAAATCCACCATGCAATTCCCGACCAGGAGAAGCCCCCAGTAAGGACTCCGTCTCCCTAAGAAGAGAATATACCCTAAAGAAAAAGGGAAGAGGCCGGAAGGGCAATAACCGACTTCAGGCGCGAAGCCACTGGCTAAACAAGAAGAAAAGATCCTAGAGAGGACCCCCTCACAAGTAGCTCACCCATCACAGGCACAGCCAACCCATTCGCCTGCGGAGCAGAGAATCCACAGGTACACTGGCAAACTGATAGGGGAATGCCACCCTAAGGCGCACCAGAAACTGGGAACCAGCGCCAGCAGCCGGGTAGAAACCCACATTCTTAAGGCGCAATCCACCCAACTAAATCCAGAAGACATGGGCTACTTTGTGGCAAGGAGTAATAAATACTCCATTAAATCAGGCCAACCCTGACCCGGTCCGTTAGAAGAAGCAAGGATCTGAAAACAACTTGCTAGCAAACCTTCAAGATGCAAATAGCTGCAGCTGGTTTCAAACTGCAAACCTTCCGCTTGCTAAGCAGCTAAGCAAACCCTCAGGCTACTACAGCTGGCCATAGCTCCAGTTCCCACCATTGTGGAACATCCCGACCAGCCCTGAGATCCAAAACTACCCCAAAACTGGGACAGGAGTGAAGCCCCAGAAAGAGGAAGACTCAGGAGAAAAACAGGTCCGGGTACCTAATAGTTCAGGCAACTATACCCTGGAACTAAACACCCCAACTGGCCAAAAAAACAGACAAAGGGAATGGAGCGTATCCAGAAAATTTTGATAGCGAAGACAACTCTAAAGCCCCAACTGAAGGAAGGAGCTACCCCTAGATAAAGTCCAACTCTCCAAGGAGCAAGGCTAGAAGTCAAATGAAGGGACTTCACAAGGTATCAGGACAACAGAAGGGATATTTTGAGTTCCCAAAACCCTACTAGCAGGGCTAGTCTCCCCATCACCTCCACACAGGCAGAGGGCACAGGGGAGAGAAAGGTGCTAAACCTTTCCAGCTCCGGGAACCCCGAGCTAAGCAAGTCCCTATAGGGATCAACCAACGTCCGGAACACAGATCCCCAAAGGAGATCTAACCACCCAGAGACAATGGAAGAAGACCCAAAGGTCTCATAACTCAGACAGACCCTAAGCGGCCCAGAGTAAGAGTCGTATCTAGATATGCTAGAAACAGCTTACACGCACCCCCTTAAGGTGTCAAAATCTACAACAGGTTTCAAAATAGAAAACCTTCCGCATGCTGTACAGCTATCCTACAAGCTGTTTGATCAAGCCCCAATAGGACCATCCAGGAGCCTGAGACTCACTGAGACCCCTATGTCATACAGTTAGACCCGCAAGGTGTTGTAGCCTCTCAGGAAAAACATTCACATTACAGTATATTGAAGATAAAGTAAAATGAAATGATCTTACCGGAATCTACGCCGTGGAACAGGAACATGGCCTTTCAAGTGTGACGAATAGTGGCATCGCCTCCGCCATGGTCTTGAGAGAAGAAAGCAGGCAGTGGAGCGAAGTTCGACAACGCTGAATGCTTGAGGAGCTGTTAAATATGAGTCGGGATGGTTTCGCAGAGAGACTGTCCCTGCATCTCCGGACTTATCCAAGCCCTCACTGAGAGACTGACAGGACTACTTAAAACTCCTGTTCCATGCCAAAGAGTACTACCCTTCATAAGAGACAAAAATAAAAATTACAAATTCTGACACTTCTCTGCCATCCTCCTGGGACAAAAGGCAAATAATGAATGGGGGATGAGGGGAGTGGGGCCTTTGGCTGGGGTGTCATGAATGCAGCTGGGGACTCTTTCCATTTAAGAAGAAAATAGGGATAGACCGATATCGTTTTTTCAGGGCCGATACAGATTATTGACCGCCTTTCAGGCCGATAACCAATAACAGGGGCCGATATTCTGTACATTTAAAGTTTTGAAAAAGCAACACAATTTCTACACAAATCTGGTATAAACTGAACATGCTTATTAAAATTTTAAACATTAAAAGTAAACAACTGGGAAAAATAAAGTGCTTGAAAATTAACTTATTAAATGACTTCCAAAAACATAGAAAAATGGCATAAATCCCTTTTATACTCAACAATTGCAAAGCTAGACACTATACAATTTTTGTAACGCTCCCAGTTAAGTAGAAAAACATAGTGCAGAAAGCATAACATTTGAGCATGTTCTCCTGTTAAACGGCTTCTGTTTTTTTCATATATTGCTGCCACTTCACTAAAAATACGCTCACTTGGTAACTTTACAGATAAGGGTTAAAAGTAAAGTAAAGCATAAATAAATAAATTATATATATATATATATATATATATATATGCTACCACTTGACAGGGAAAGAAAGAACATGCTGGAATATCAGTACTAGATTTATTGATTTGCTTTAATTTTTAATAGGCTCATATAGTTATTGGATTACAAATGCCTTCCCTGGTACTGAGGAGTGGACTATAAGTTTCTTTATTATGTCACTTATGGGCAGTTTTCTACATGTGTAACAGCGCCACCTATTGGTCAGAGCATTGTTATCCACTACTAGAGAAGATTGATACTAGTCTCCTGTACTGCATAGCTTTCTACTCAAGGTTTGTTGTTGTGGACATTAAATTGATGTGCCTGAACTATCATTTTTCTATGCCCATGAAATGGGAAAATAAAATATTTCAATTAAAAAATCGTCAAATATAGCAGCTTTAGTGAAATGTTTTGCAAATGTGTAAAATTTATCAGAATGCAACAAATAATGTTCTATTTGTGACAGCAATTAGCAAGCAGATTGATTTTATGTATTGCTGACCCCTATAAGCAAATCAAAAGTTATTGAGCTCTGTGTACTTCAGGGAAATTATGTAGTTTTAAGTGCTACTTAAAGATCACCTTTTCCATTTCACAAATTATATATGTTTGTTTATGCAAGTCCATCTACAGGACTGCCATTGGGGGTATAGTAGTTATCTGAGCTCCCAGGAACACCTGGGCTTGGACTCTGTTATCAGTGCCATTTATTATTAGATGCTATGCTATGTCCAGCTTATATGTGCTATAGATGATTTGTGTGATGATTTGTGTCACTTAAAACTACATAGTTTCCCTAAAGTACACAGAGCTAAATTTATTTTAATTTGCTCCATATCGGTAAGTTTCTGGCCTGATTATTTCCGAAATTCCAAATATCGGCCCTAAAAATCGGCCGCTCCGATGTATCGGTCTATCCCTACTTAAAAATTTGCATATTTGATGGACACCTCAGAGATTGACTTAGAAACAATTTAGAGATTGGTAAATATAATACATTATCAATTTTCTTGTTCAGATGATATAACTGGCATGAAAAACTCTGGAGTATTTTCTCTGACATGATGTTTTTACAATGTGAACTGAGAACATAAACAAACTACAGATTTTTTTTCTTTCTTTTTTCTTTCAAATATGAGAAACAAATTCTAATCTAGATCACTATTCGCCCTAATTTTTTCCCCATAATGCAACCATGAAAAAAAAAACAGCTGTATCTGAGACTGTTGCTCACAATTGCAGAATGGAATTACAGGAACAGGGGACAAAATAAACAATGAAAGCATATTGCAGATTTTTTTTTTTTTTTTTTTTTTTTTTTAAATATACGATTTATCATTTTATATTACCCTCTCAAAGTGTTTAATGTCCCTTTAACGATTTAAAGGAACACAAATGATCTGTTGCTCATCTCTTCAAGAATGATTCAATAGGTCTTCAAGACCTATTTTTGGGTATTCATTCTTTCTGCACTGTCAAATTAGCCAAGAATTCTTCAAGTGATTGGAACATCAAGTTTCTGATGAGATCACAACCAGACTACACAGAACAATGAGACAGGCACAAATGTATACACAGGTGGATTTTAAATTGAATCTCAATACATTCCATTCTTAATAAACCCCTTTGATGTTAGAGAGGATGGATATTGCCTATGTTAGCGCACTATCAATAAGCATACTTAGCTAATGAAAGACCCATAATAACTGGTGTAAAATACAACTGAATTCTAAGTAAATAAATTGGGATATAATGATGTTAATGTGAATTGTAAAAAAAAAAAAAAAGCCAGGAACACACATTCCCTCACTCCTAGTCAAGATATTTAAATTAAAAAAACATAGGGAAAAAGCTTTCAAAAAGATGGAGAAAGAGACAAGAGAATAGAGAGCAAAGAGGCAAAAATTAGAGAAAAAGAGATCCACTCAATAAACCTTTCAATAAATCCACTCAATAAAGAAACACAAAATTCAATTTTTTTTTCTTTCATTGTTCAGATAGAGCAGGCGATTTTAAATAACTTTCCAATTTACTTCTATTATCTCGTTTGTTTTGTTCGATTGATATTATTTGTTGAAAGATACCTAGGTAGGCTCAGAAGATGCTGATTGGTGGCTGCACATATATTTCTCATGCTATTGGCTCACCCAATGCATTAGCTAGCTCCCAGTAGTGCATTACTGCTTCTTAAACAAAGGATACCAAGAGAATGAAGCAAATTAAATAGAAGTAAATTGGAAAGTTGTTTAAAATTGTATGTTCTATCCGAATCAAGAAAGAAAATGTTAGGTTTCATGTCCCTTTAAGCTCAATATAGTTCAATTTATATATAATTCAATTTTTTTTTAATTATCTCAGAAAGTCTTTGAGAGAAATGGAATAATTTTAAGAATAACTTAATTTCGGCTACAATTCAGTAAAGAAAAGCCAGAAACAATACTAAAAATACAACTTCAAAAGAAAGAAAACTCAAAAATCTGTAAACCTGATTCAACTCTTTAAAACCTTAAAGGGGCAGTACATTAAAAATTAAACTTTCATAATTCAGATAGAGCATGCAGTTTTGAACAACATTTGATTTTTCTTTTGATACCTTATTCGCTTTGATCTCAGTGTCCTTTGTTGAAAAACATATTTGGGTAAGCTCAGGAGCAGTAATGCTGTACTGGGAGCTAGCTGCTGACTGGTGGGTGATCATCTACACCTTTTGTCATAGGCTTACCAGATGTGTTCAGCTAGCTCCAACTAGAAAATGTCTTTCCCAGGACAAAGCAGAACAAACTTGCACTGCTGAAAAATAACAAAATCTTGCTTGAAGAATCTTCTTCCAAACACCTAAACTTTACCACCTCCTTGCTCTTAACGTGGGCAAAGAGAATGACTGGGGTTGGAGGGAAGGGAGGTGATATTTAACAGCTTGGCTGTGGTGCTCTTTGCCGCCTCCTGCTGGACAGGAGTGATATTCCCAATAGTAATTAGAGATGATCCGTGGACTCACCGTGTCATTAGAAAGAAATGTGTCTATGCATATTTTTTTAAAAATGCGTGTTCTACAAAAACTTTTCAGTCTAATTCTCAAATGAATACATTTCGCTGTTTGCCAGACTTACCTACAAAAGGAGGAAGCAGAGACGTTATCACAGAGCAGAAGACTCTGTTTTGTAGGAATCAGACCCATGGAATACCTGGAACACATACAAAAGAAAATACATTATATTATTGTTGAACCATTATGCAATAATATCCAATTGTGCGACCACTGTAATAGCATGACCCCCCTATAAAAATCTTTAATTTAAGAAAATAAAAACACATTACAATATACAATTATTACTAACTGTGTCTGATTTTCCTGTAAAAGATCTCTGAATATTGTTTGAGATCCATTCCCTCCACAGAGGAAAGACCAACACTCAATACATAAAAATAAGTCATTAAAAGACAAATTAAACAGGGACAGTCTAGTCAAAATTAAACTTTCATGATTCAGATAGGTTATGCAATTTTAAACCACTTTCCAATTTACTTTTACCATCAAATTTGCTTTGTTTTCTTTCCATAAAGGGACACTAAACCCAATTTTTTTCTTTCATGATTCAGATAGAGCATGACATTTTAAGCAACTTTCTAATTTACTCCTATTATCAATTTTTCTGCGTTCTCTTGCTATCTTTATTTGAAAAATAAGGCATATAAACTAAGGAGCCAGCCAATTTTTGGTTCAGACCCTGGACAGCACTAGTTTAATGGTGGCTGACATTTAGCAACCAAACAGCAAAAACAACCCAGGTTGTGAACCAAAAATGGGCCAGCATCTAAACTTGCATTCTTACTTTTCAAATAAAGATAACAAGAGAATGAAGACAAATTGATAACAGAATTTATGTTTACCTGATAAATTACTTTCTCCAACGGTGTGTCCGGTCCACGGCGTCATCCTTACTTGTGGGATATTCTCTTCCCCAACAGGAAATGGCAAAGAGCCCAGCAAAGCTGGTCACATGATCCCTCCTAGGCCCCTCCTTCCCCAGTCATTCGACCGACGTAAAGGAGGAATATTTGCATAGGAGAAATCATATGATACCGTGGTGACTGTAGTTAGAGAAAATAAATCATCAGACCTGATTAAAAAACCAGGGCGGGCCGTGGACCGGACACACCGTTGGAGAAAGTAATTTATCAGGTAAACATAAATTCTGTTTTCTCCAACATAGGTGTGTCCGGTCCACGGCGTCATCCTTACTTGTGGGAACCAATACCAAAGCTTTAGGACACGGATGATGGGAGGGAGCAAATCAGGTCACCTAGATGGAAGGCACCACGGCTTGCAAAACCTTTCTCCCAAAAATAGCCTCAGAAGAAGCAAAAGTATCAAATTTGTAAAATTTGGTAAAAGTGTGCAGTGAAGACCAAGTCGCTGCCTTACATATCTGATCAACAGAAGCCTCGTTCTTGAAGGCCCATGTGGAAGCCACAGCCCTAGTGGAATGAGCTGTGATTCTTTCAGGAGGCTGCCGTCCGGCAGTCTCATAAGCCAATCTGATGATGCTTTTAAGCCAAAAAGAGAGAGAGGTAGAAGTTGCTTTTTGACCTCTCCTTTTACCAGAATAAACAACAAACAAGGAAGATGTTTGTCTGAAATCCTTTGTAGCCTCTAAATAGAATTTTAGAGCACGAACTACATCCAAATTGTGCAACAAACGTTCCTTCTTTGAAACTGGATTCGGACACAAAGAAGGCACAACTATCTCCTGGTTAATATTTTTGTTAGAAACAACTTTCGGAAGAAAACCAGGTTTAGTACGCAAAACCACCTTATCTGCATGGAACACCAGATAAGGAGGAGAACACTGCAGAGCAGATAACTCTGAAACTCTTCTAGCAGAAGAAATTGCAACCAAAAACAAAACTTTCCAAGATAATAACTTAATATCTACGGAATGTAAGGGTTCAAACGGAACCCCTTGAAGAACTGAAAGAACTAAATTGAGACTCCAAGGAGGAGTCAAAGGTTTGTAAACAGGCTTGATTCTAACCAGAGCCTGAACAAAAGCCTGAACATCTGGCACAGCCGCCAGCTTCTTGTGAAGTAAAACAGATAAAGCAGAAATCTGTCCCTTGAAAGAACTTGCAGATAATCCTTTCTCCAAGCCCTCTTGTAGAAAGGACAGAATCTTAGGAATTTTTACCCTGTTCCATGGGAATCCTTTCGATTCGCACCAACAGATATATTTCTTCCATACTTTATGGTAAATTTTTCTAGTTACAGGCTTTCTAGCCTGAATAAGAGTATCAATGACAGAATCTGAGAACCCACGCTTTGATAAAATCAAGCGTTCAATCTCCAAGCAGTCAGTTGGAGTGATGCCAGATTCGGATGTTCGAACGGACCTTGAACAAGAAGGTCCCGTCTCAAAGGTAGCTTCCATGGTGGAGCCGATGACATATTCACCAGGTCTGCATACCAAGTTCTGCGTGGCCACGCAGGAGCTATCAAGATCACCGAAGCCCTCTTCTGATTGATCCTGGCTACCAGCCTGGGAATGAGAGGAAACGGTGGGAACACATAAGCTAGGTTGAAGGTCCAGGGCGCTACTAGTGCATCTACTAGAGTCGCCTTGGGATCCCTGGATCTGGACCCGTAGCAAGGAACCTTGAAGTTCTGACGAGACGCCATCAGATCCATGTCTGGAATGCCCCATAATTGAGTTATTTGGGCAAAGATTTCCGGATGGAGTTCCCACTCCCCCGGATGAAATGTCTGACGACTCAGAAAATCCGCTTCCCAATTTTCCACTCCTGGGATGTGGATTGCAGACAAGTGGCAGGAGTGAAGCTCCGCCCATTGAATTACTTTGGTCACTTCTTCCATCGCCAGGGAACTCCTTGTTCCCCCCTGATGGTTGATATATGCAACAGTCGTCATGTTGTCTGATTGAAACCTTATGAATTTGGCCTTTGCTAGTTGAGGCCAAGCCTTGAGAGCATTGAATATCGCTCTCAGTTCCAGAATGTTTATCGGGAGAAGAGATTCTTCCCGAGACCATAGACCCTGAGCCTTCAGGTGTTTCCAGACCGCGCCCCAGCCCACCAGGCTGGCGTCGGTCGTTACAATGACCCACTCTGGTCTTCTGAAGCTCATCCCTTGGGACAGGTTGTCCAGGGTCAGCCACCAACGGAGTGAATCTCTGGTCCTCTGATCTACTTGGATCGTCGGGGACAAATCTGTATAATCCCCATTCCACTGTCTGAGCATGCACAGTTGTAATGGTCTTAGATGAATTCGCGCAAAAGGAACTATGTCCATTGCCGCAACCATCAAACCTATTACTTCCATGCACTGCGCTATGGAAGGAAGAAGAACAGAATGAAGTACTTGACAAGAGCTTAGAAGTTTTGATTTTCTGGCTTCTGTCAGAAAAATCTTTATTTCCAAGGAGTCTATTATTGTTCCCAAGAAGGGAACTCTTGTTGACGGGAATAGAGAACTTTTTTCTACGTTCACTTTCCACCCGTGAGATCTGAGAAAGGCTAGGACAATGTCCGTATGAGCCTTTGCTTGTGGCAGAGACAACGCTTGAATCAGTATGTCGTCCAAGTAGGGTACTACTGCAATGCCCCTTGGCCTTAGCACCGCTAGAAGGGACCCTAGTACCTTTGTGAAAATTCTTGGAGCAGTGGCTAGTCCGAATGGAAGTGCCACAAACTGGTAATGCTTGTCCAGAAAGGCGAATCTTAGGAACCGATGATGTTCCTTGTGGATAGGAATATGTAGATACGCATCCTTTAAATCCACCGTGGTCATGAATTGACCTTCCTGGATGGTAGGAAGAATTGTCCGAATGGTTTCCATCTTGAACGATGGGACCTTGAGAAATTTGTTTAGGATCTTGAGATCCAAAATTGGCCTGAATGTTCCCTCTTTTTTGGGAACTATGAACAGATTGGAGTAAAACCCCATCCCTTGTTCTCCTAATGGAACAGGATGAATCACTCCCATTTTTAACAGGTCTTCTACACAATGTAAGAATGCCTGTCTTTTTATTTGGTCTGAAGACAATTGAGACCTGTGGAACCTTCCCCTTGGGGGTAATTCCTTGAATTCCAGGAGATAACCTTGAGAAACTATTTCTAGCGCCCAAGGATCCTGAACATCTCTTGCCCAAGCCTGAGCGAAGAGAGAGAGTCTGCCCCCCACCAGATCCGGTCCCGGATCGGGGGCCAGCATCTCATGCTGTCTTGGTAGCGGTAGCGGGCTTCTTGGCCTGCTTACCCTTGTTCCAGCCTTGCATCGGTCTCCAGGCTGGCTTGGTTTGAGAAGAATTACCCTCTTGCTTAGAGGATGTAGAATTTGAGGCTGGTCCGTTTCTGCGAAAGGGACGAAAATTTGTTTTATTTTTAGCCTTAAAAGACCTATCCTGAGGAAGGCCGTGGCCCTTTCCCCCAGTGATGTCTGAAATAATCTCTTTCAAGTCAGGGCCAAACAGCGTTTTCCCCTTGAAAGGGATGTTAAGCAACCTGTTCTTGGAGGACACATACGCTGACCAAGACTTCAGCCAAAGCGATCTGCGCGCCACAATAGCAAAACCTGAATTTTTCGCCGCTAATCTAGCTAATTGCAAAGTGGCGTCTAAGGTAAAAGAGTTAGCCAACTTAAGTGCTTGAACTCTGTCCATAACCTCCTCATAAGAGGATGCTTGATTGAGCGACTTTTCTAGTTCCTCGAACCATAAACACGCTGCTGTAGTGACAGGAACAATGCATGAAATTGGTTGTAGAAGGTAACCTTGCTGAACAAACATCTTTTTAGCAAACCCTCTAATTTTTTGTCCATAGGATCTTTAAAAGCACAACTATCTTCTATAGGGATAGTGGTGCGTTTGTTTAGAGTAGAAACCGCCCCCTCGACCTTGGGGACTGTCTGCCATAAGTCCTTCCTGGGGTCGACCATAGGAAATAATTTCTTAAATATAGGGGGAGGGACAAAAGGTATGCCGGGCCTTTCCCATTCTTTATTTACAATGTCCGCCACCCGCTTGGGTATAGGAAAAGCTTCGGGGGGCACCGGGACCTCTAGGAACCTGTCCATTTTACATAATTTCTCTGGAATGACCAAATTGTCACAATCATCCAGAGTAGATAACACCTCCTTAAGCAGAGCGCGGAGATGTTCCAATTTAAATTTAAATGTAATAACATCAGGTTCAGCTTGTTGAGAAATTTTTCTTGAATCTGAAATTTCTCCCTCAGACAAAACCTCCCTAGCCCCTTCAGACTGGTGTAAGGGCATGTCAGAACCATTATCATCAGCGTCCTCATGCTCTTCAGTATCTAAAACAGAGCAGTCGCGCTTTCGCTGATAAGTGGGCATTTTGGCTAAAATGTTTTTAATAGAATTATCCATTACAGCCGTTAATTGTTGCATAGTAAGGAGGATTGGCGCACTAGGTGTACTAGGGGCCTCCTGAGTGGGCAAGACTGGTGTAGACATAGAAGGGGATGATGCAGTACCATGCTTACTCCCCTCACTTAAGGAATCGTTTTGGGCAACATTATTATCAGTGGTATCATTGTCCCTACTTTGTTTGTCACATTTATCACATATATTTAAATGGATAGGAACCTTGGCTTCCGAACATACAGAACATCGTCTATCTGATAGTTCAGACATGTTAATAGGCATAAACTTGGTAACAAAGCACAAAAAACGTTTTAAAATAAAACCGTTACTGTCTCTTTAAATTTTAAACTGAACACACTTTTTTACTGAATATACGCAAAAGTATGAAGGAAATGTTCAAAATTCACCAAAATTTCACCAGTGTCATAAAGCCTTAAAAGTATTGCACACCAAATTTGAAAGCTTTAACTCTTAAAATAACGGAACCGGAGCCGTTTTTACATTTAACCCCTATACAGTCCCTGGTATCTGCTTTGCTGAGACCCAACCAAGCCCAGAGGGGAATACGATACCAAATGACGCCTTCAATAAGCTTTTTCAGTGGATCTGAGCTCCTCACACATGCATCTGCATGCCTTGCTTCTCAAAAACAACTGCGCATTAGTGGCGCGAAAATGAGGCTCTGCCTATGACTAGAAAAGGCCCCCAGTGAAAAAGGTGTCCAATACAGTGCCTGTCCGTTTTTTTAACAATTTGCCAAGATTAAAATAACTCTCCTAAGTTATAGACCATTAAACATGCTTATATAGTAATCGTTTTGGCCCAGAAAAATGTCTACCAGTCTTTAAAGCCCTTGTGAAGCCCTTGTATTCTTATATTGAAAATTAAGAAAATGGCTTACCGGATCCCATAGGGAAAATGACAGCTTCCAGCATTACCAAGTCTTGTTAGAAATGTGTCATACCTCAAGCAGCCAAAGTCTGCTCACTGTTTCCCCCAACTGAAGTTAATTCCTCTCAACAGTCCTGTGTGGAAACAGCCATCGATTTTAGTAACGGTTGCTAAAATCATTTTCCTCTTACAAACAGAAATCTTCATCTCTTTTCTGTTTCAGAGTAAATAGTACATACCAGCACTATTTTAAAATAACAAACTCTTGATTGAAGAATAAAAACTACATTTAAACACCAAAAAACTCTGAGCCATCTCCGTGGAGATGTTGCCTGTGCAACGGCAAAGAGAATGACTGGGGAAGGCGGAGCCTAGGAGGGATCATGTGACCAGCTTTGCTGGGCTCTTTGCCATTTCCTGTTGGGGAAGAGAATATCCCACAAGTAAGGATGACGCCGTGGACCGGACACACCTATGTTGGAGAAAATAGGAGTAAATTAGAAAGTTGCTTAAAATTGCTACTCTGACTGAATCATGAAAGAAAATATTTGAGTTCACTGTCCCTTTAAAGCTAAACCTAGGTAGGCTCATAAACGGATTTCTAAGCTGGTATCACAGAGGTAAAAAGTGTATTAAAGGGACAGTCTACTCCAAAATTTTTATTGTTTAAAAAGATAGATAATCCCTTTATTACCCATTTCCCAGTTATGCACAACCAACACTTTTTTACCTCTGTGATTACCTTGTGTCTAAGCCTCTGCAGACTGCCCCCATATTTCAGATTTTTTGACAGACATGCATTTTAGCCAATCAGTGCTGACTCATAAGTAACTCCATGGGAGTGAACACAATGCCATCTATATAGCACATATGAACTAGTGACTTCTAGCTATGAAAAACTGTCAAAATGCCATGAAACAAGAGGCGGCCTTTAAGGGCTTAGAAATTAGCATATGAGCCTAAATAGGTTTAGTTTTCAACAAAGAATACCAAGAGCACAAAGCAAATTTGATTTTAAAACTAAATTGGAAAGTGGATTAAAATTGCATGCTCTTTCTAAATCATGAAAAAAACATAATTTATGTAAGAACTTACCTGATAAATTCATTTCTTTCATATTAGCAAGAGTCCATGAGCTAGTGACGTATGGGATATACATTCCTACCAGGAGGGGCAAAGTTTCCCAAACCTCAAAATGCCTATAAATTCAGTCCCTCACCACACCAACAAATCAGTTTAACGAATAGCCAAGAAGTGGGGTGATAAGAAAAAAGTGCGAAGCATAAATATAAGGAATTGGAATAATTGTGCTTTATACAAAAAAATCATAACCACCACAAAAAAGGGTGGGCCTCATGGACTCTTGCTAATATGAAATAAATGAATTTATCAGGTAAGTTCTTACATAAATTATGTTTTCTTTCATGTAATTAGCAAGAGTCCATGAGCTAGTGACGTATGGGATAATGACTACCCAAGATGTGGATCTTCCACGCAAGAGTCACTAGAGAGGGAGGGATAAAATAAAGACAGCCAATTCCGCTGAAAATAATCCACACCCAGACAAAGTTTAAAACTTATAATGAAAAAAACTGAAATTATAAGCAGAAGAATTAAACTGAAACAGCTGCCTGAAGTACTTTTCTACCAAAAACTGCTTCAGAAGAAGAAAACACATCAAAATGGTAGAATTTAGTAAAAGTATGCAAAGAAGACCAAGTTGCTGCTTTGCAAATCTGAACAACCGAAGCTTCATTCCTAAACGCCCAGGAAGTAAAAACTGACCTAGTAGAATGAGCTGTAATCCTTTGAGGCGGAGTTTTACCCGACTCGACATAAGCATGATGAATTAAAGAAAAGGCAAAAGCCTTCTGACCTTTCCTAGAACCAGAAAAGATAACAAATAGACTAGAAGTCTTTCGGAAATTCTTAGTAGCTTCAACATAATATTTCAAAGCTCTAACTACATCCAAAGAAAGCAATGATTTCTCCTTAGAATTCTTAGGATTAGGACATAATGAAGGAACCACAATTTCTCTACTAATGTTGTTAGAATTCACAAGATTAGGTAAAAATTTAAAAGAAGTTCGCAACACCGCCTTATCTTGATGAAAAAACAGAAAAGGAGACTCACAAGAAAGAGCAGATAAATCAGAAACTCTTCTGGCAGAAGAGATGGCCAAAAGGAACAAAACTTTTCAAGAAAGTAATTTAATGTCCAAAGAATGCATAGGTTCAAAAGGGAGGAGCTTGAAGAGCCCCCAGAACCAAATTCAAACTCCAAGGAGGAGAAATTGACTTAATGACAGGTTTTATACGAACCAATGCTTGTACAAAACAATGAATATCAGGAAGATTAACAATCTTTCTGTGAAAAAGAACAGAAAGAGTAGAGATTTGTCTTTTCAAGGAACTTGCAGACAAACCTTTATTCAAACCATCCTGAAGAAACTGTAAAATTTTCGGAATTCTAAAAGAATTGATGAGAAAGACACCAAGAAATATAAGTCTTCCAGACTCTATAACATATCTCCCTAGATACGGATTTACGAGCCTGTAACATAGTATTAATCACAGAGTCAGAGAAACTTCTTTGACAAAGAATCAAGCGTTCAATCTCCATACCTTTAAATTTAAGGATTTGAGATCCTGATGGGAAAAAAGGACCTTGTGACAGAAGGTCTGGTCTTAACGGAAGAGTCCACGGTTGGCAAGAGGCCATCCGGACAGGATCCGCATACCAAAAACCTGAGAGGCCATGCTGGAGCCACCAGCAGAACAAATGAGCATCCCTTCAGAATCTTGGAGATTACTCCTGGAAGAAGAACTAGAGGCGGAAAGCTATAGGCAGGATGATACTTCCAAGGAAGTGACAACGCATCCACTGCTTCCGCTTGAGGATCCCTGGATCTGGACAGATACCTGGGAAGTTTCTCGTTTAGATGAGAAGCCATCAGATCTATTTCTGGAAGACCCCATATTTGAACAATCTGAAGAAATACCTCTGGGAGAAGAGACCATTCGCCTGGATGAAACGTGTGGCGACTGAGATAATCCGCTTCCCAATTGTCTATACCTGGGATATGAACCGCAGAAACTAGACAGGAGCTGGATTCCGCCCATACCAGAATTCGAGATACTTCTTTCATAGCCAGAGGACTGTGAGTCCCTCCTAGATGATTGATGTATGCCACAGTTGTGACATTGTCTGACTGAAAACAAATGAACGATTCTCTCTTTAGAAAAGGCCAAGACTGAAGAGCTCTGAAAATTGCACGGAGTTCCAAAATATTGATCGGTAATCTCACCTCCTGAGATTCCCAAACTCCTTGCGCTGTCAGAGACCCCCACACAGCTCCCCAACCTGTAGGACTTGCATCTGTTGAAATTACAGTCCAGGTCGGAAGCACAAAAGAAGCCCCCTGAACTAAACGATGGTGATCTGTCCACCACGTCAGAGAGAGTCGTACAATCGGTTTTAAAGATATTAATTGAGATATCTTTGTGTAATCCCTGCACCACTGGTTCAGCATACAGAGCTGAAGAGGCCGCATGTGAAAACGAGCAAAGGGGATCGCGTCCGATGCCGCAGTCATAAGACCTAGAATTTCCATGCATAAGGCTACCGAAGGGAAAGATTGTGACTGAAGGTTTCGACAAGCTGATATCAACTTTAGACGTCTCATGTCTATCAAAGATAGAGTCATGGATACTGAATCTATCTGAAAACCTAAAAGGTTACCTAAGTCTGAGGAATCAATGAACTTTTTGGTAAATTGATCCTCCAACCATGATGTTGAAGAAACAACACAAGTCGATTCGAATGAGATTCTGCTAAATGTGAGGACTGAGCAAGTACTAAGATATCGTCCAAATAAGGAATACCACAATACCCTGTTCTCTGATTACAGACAGAAGGGCACCGAGAACCTTCGTAAAAATTCTTGGAGCTGTAGCTAGGCCAAACGGCAGAGCCACAAACTGGTAATGCTTGTCTAGGAAAGAGAATCTCAGAAACTGATAGTGATCTGGATGAATCGGAATATGCAGATATGTATCCTGTAAATCTATAGTAGACATATAATGCCCTTGTTGAACAAAAGGGAGGATAGTCCTTACAGTTACCATTTTGAATGTTGGTATCCTTACATAGCGATTCAATATTTTTAGATCCAGAACTGGTCTGAAGGAATTTTCCTTCTTTGGTACAATGAAGAGATTTGAATAAAACCCCAGTCCCTGTTCCAGAACTGGAACTGGCAAAATTACTCCAGTCAACTCTAGATCTGAAACACATTTCAGAAATGCTTGAGCCTTCGCTAGGTTTACTGGGACACGGGAAAGAAAAAATCTCTTTGCAGGAGGCCTTATCTTGAAGCCACTTCTGTACCCTTCTGAAACAATGTTCTGAATCCAAAGATTGTGAACGGAATTGATCCAAATTTCTTTGAAAAAACGTAATCTGCCCCCTACCAGCTGAGCTGGAATGAGGGCCGCACCTTCATGTGGACTTAGGAGCTGGCTTTGACTTTCTAAAAGACTAGGATTTATTCCAGACTGGAGATGGTTTCCAAACTGATACCGCTCCTGAGGATGAAGGATCAGGTTTTTGTTCCTTGTTGTGACAAAAGGAACGAAAACGATTATTACCCTGGAAAGAAAGGGAAAGCAGAGTAGACTTAGAAGACATAACAGCATTCCAAGTCTTAAGCCATAAAGCTCTTCTAGCTAAAATAGCTAGAGACATATACCCGACATCAACTCTAATGATATCAAAGATGGCATTACAAATAAAATTATTAGCATGTTGAAGAATAAAAATGCTATGAGAAATATGATCTGTTACTTGTTGCGCTAAAGCTTCTAACCAAAATATGAAGCTGCAGCAACATCCGCTAAAGATATAGCAGGTCTAAGAAGATTACCTGAACACAAGTAAGCTTTTCTTAGAAAGGATTCAATTTTCCTATCTAAAGGATCCTTAAGGAAGTACCATCTGCCGTAGGAATAGTAGTAGGCTTAACAAGAGTAGAGACAGCCCCATCAACTTTAGGGATTTTGTCCCAAAACTCTAATCTGTCAGATGGCACAGGATATAATTGCTTAAAACGTTTAGAAGGAGTAAATGAATTACCCAAATTATTCCATTCCCTGGAAATTACTTCAGAAATAGCACTAGGGACAGGAAAAACTTCTGGAATAACTACAGGAGATTTAAAAACCTTATCTAAACATTTAGGGGTCGATCCGATATAAAGCGTCGCCCGCAAAAGCCGGCGACGCCAATATTTACGCTGATTTGGTATCCTATATACGGCGTAACCTAGAAGTTACGCGCGTATATTTCTGCCGTCGCCCGTAGTTTTTTGGGCCATAGGCAGGTATACCAAACCAGCGCAGTTTGGTATCCAATATGCAGCGTAAGGACTTACGTGGCGAAAATGGAGAAAACTTACTCCATTTTCACCTCGCCACAAAAAGCAGCCGTAAGAAGCCTTACGCTGACTATTGGAGCCCCGTAACTTCCTAAACTGGCTGCTAAAATAAACCTAACACCTAACGCATGCGCAATGTCTATCTACCTGTCAACCGCGATCCCCCCCCCCCCGAAATCCCTAATAAAGTTATTACCCCCTAAACCGCCGCTCCCGGACCCCGCCGCCATCTACATAAACTAACCCCCTACTGTGAGCCTCTAAAACCGCCGCCATCTACCTTATCTATCCCCTAATCTGACCCCTTACACCGCCGCCACCTATATAAAAATTATTAACCCCTAATCTAATCCCCCTATACCGCCGCCAGCTATATTAATATTATTAACCCCTAATGTAAGCCCCTTACACCGCCGCCATCTCTATTAAAATGATTAACCCCTAATTTAATCTACCTACCCCGCCGCCAGCTATATTATCTATATTAACCCTAAGTATATTATAGAGTTAATATAGTTATTACATTATATATATTAACTATATTAACCCTAATTATATTAGGGTTAATAAAGTTACTATAGTATTTATATTAACTATATTAACTCTATCTAACCCTAACACCCCTAACTAAATTTATATTAAATTAATCTAATTCATTTATAAACTAAAATATTCCTATTTAAATCTAAATACTTACCTATAAAACAAACCCTAAGATAGCTACAATATAATTAATAATTACATTGTAGCTATGTTAGGGTTAATATTTATTTTACAGGTAAATTGTTAATTATTTTAACTAGGTATAATAGATATTAAATAGTTATTAACTATTTAATATCTACCTAGTTAAAATAATTACCCAATTACCTGTAAAATAAATCCTAACCTAAGTTACAAATACACCTACACTATCAATAAATTTAATAAACTACAAACATCTATCTAAAAATACAATTAAATTAACTAAACTAAATTACAAAAAAAAAAAAACACTAAATTACAAAAAATAAAAAAAAGATTACAAGATTTTTAAGCTAATTACACCTATTCTAAGCCCCCTAATAAAATAATAAACCCCCAAAATAAAAAAAAAATCCCTGCCCTAGTCTAAATTAAACAAATTTCAAAGCTCTTTACCTTACCAGCCCTTAAAATGGCCTTTTGTGGGGCATGCCCCAAAGAATTCAGCTCTTTTGCATACAACAAATACAATCCCCCCCCCCATTACAACCCACCACCCACATACCCCTATTCTAAAACCACCCAAACCCCCCTTAAAAAAGCCTAACACTACCCCCCTGAAGATCTCCCTACCTTGTCTTCACCACACCGGGCCGAACTCCTGATCCGATCCGGGCGATGTCTTCCTCCAAGCGGCAAAGAAGAATTCTTCCTCCGGCGATGTCTTCCTCCAAGCGGCAAAGAAGAATTCTTCCTCCGGCGACGTCTTCCTCCAAGCGGCAGCAAAGTCTTCATTCTTCCGGCGGCATCTTCAATCTTCTTTCTTCGCTCCGCCGCCGCGGAGCATCCATCCTGGCCGACTGCTGTACTTGGAATGAGGTACCTTTAAATGACGTCATCCAAGATGGCGTCCGCCGAATTCCGATTGGCTGATAGGATTCTATCAGCCAATCGGAATTAAGTTAGAAAAATCTGATTGGCTGATTGAATCAGCCAATCAGATTCAAGTTCAATCCGATTGGCTGATCCGAACAGCCAATCAGATTGAGCTCGCATTCTATTGGCTGATCGGAACAGCCAATAGAATGCGAGCTCAATCTGATTGGCTGATTGGATCAGCCAATCGGATTGAACTTGAATCTCATTGGCTGATTCAATCAGCCAATCAGATTTTTCTAACTTAATTCCGATTGGCTGATAGAATCCTATCAGCCAATCGGAATTCGGCGGACGCCATCTTGGATGACGTCATTTAAAGGTACCTCATTCCAAGTACAGCAGTCGGCCAGGATGGATGCTCCGCGGCGGCGGAGCGAAGAAAGAAGATTGAAGATGCCGCCGGAAGAATGAAGACTTTGCTGCCGCTTGGAGGAAGACGTCGCCGGAGGAAGAATTCTTCTTTGCCGCTTGAAGGAAGACATCGCCGGAGGAAGAATTCTTCTTTGCCGCTTGGAGGAAGACATCGCCCGGATCGGATCAGGAGTTCGGCCCGGTGTGGTGAAGACAAGGTAGGGAGATCTTCAGGGGGGTAGTGTTAGGCTTTTTTAAGGGGGTTTGGGTGGTTTTAGAATAGGGGTATGTGGGTGGTGGGTTGTACTGGGGGGGGGGATTGTATTTGTTGTATGCAAAAGAGCTGAATTCTTTGGGGCATGCCCCACAAAAGGCCCTTTTAAGGGCTGGTAAGGTAAAGAGCTTGTTTAATTTAGACTAGGGCAGGGAATTTTTTTTATTTTGGGGGTTTATTATTTTATTAGGGGGCTTAGAATAGGTGTAATTAGCTTAAAAATCTTGTAATCTTTTTTTTATTTTTTGTAATTTAGTGTTTGTTTTTTTTTGTAATTTAGTTTAGTTAATTTAATTGTATTTTTAGATAGATGTTTGTAGTTTATTAAATTTATTGATAGTGTAGGTGTATTTATAACTTAGGTTAGGATTTATTTTACAGGTAATTGGGTAATTATTTTAACTAGGTAGATATTAAATAGTTAATAACTATTTAATATCTATTATACCTAGTTAAAATAATTAACAATTTACCTGTAAAATAAATATTAACCCTAACATAGCTACAATGTAATTATTAATTATATTGTAGCTATCTTAGGGTTTGTTTTATAGGTAAGTATTTAGATTTAAATAGGAATATTTTAGTTTATAAATGAATTAGATTAATTTAATATAAATTTAGTTAGGGGTGTTAGGGTTAGATAGAGTTAATATAGTTAATATAAATACTATAGTAACTATATTAACCCTAATATAATTAGGGTTAATATAGTTAATATATATAATGTAATAACTATATTAACTATAATATACTTAGGGTTAATATAGATAATATAGCTGGCGGCGGGGTAGGTAGATTAAATTAGGGGTTAATCATTTTAATAGAGATGGCGGCGGTGTAAGGGGCTTACATTAGGGGTTAATAATTTTAATATAGATGGCGGCGGTGTTAGGGGCTCACTTTAGGGGGTTATAGATATAATATAGCTGGCGGCGGGGTACGGGAGCGGCGGTTTAGGGGTTAATAACTTTATTAGGTTGCGGCGGGGTACGGGAGCGGCGGTTTAGGGGTTAATAGTTTTTTTATTGTTAGGCTAGTGAGGGGGGATAGCGGATAGAGGGTTAGACAGTGCGGGCTATGTTAGGGAGGCGTGTTAGACAGTGCGGGTGTTTTAGACTTTAGTCAGGTTTTATAGGCGCCGGCAGTTTCTAACGTGGCGCAAGTCACTGGCGACGCCAGAAATTTGTACTTGCGCAGATTTCTGGACATCGCTGGTTTGTCAGACTTACGGCACGTTAGCATCTGACGGCGACCTATATGGGATAGCTCGAGTTGCGAGCTGAAACTGCGGGCGACGCCGGTTCCCTCGCTTGCGCCGCAAACTGCGATCTATATCGGATCGCGCCCTTAGATTTAGTATCAAGAGGACCAGAATCCTCAATTTCTAATGCAAATAGGACTTCTTTAAGTAAAGAACGAATAAATTTAATTTTAAATAAATATGAAGATTTATCAGCATCAACCTCTGAGACAGAATCCTCTGAACCAGAAGAACCATTATCAGAATCAGAATGATGATGTTCATTTAAAAATTCATCTGAAAAATGAGAAGTTTTAAAAGACTTTTTACGTTTACTAGAAGGAGGAATAACAGACATAGCCTTCTTAATGGATTTAGAAACAAAAACAGAATTTATGCTTACCTGATAAATTACTTTCTCCAACGGTGTGTCCGGTCCACGGCGTCATCCTTACTTGTGGGATATTCTCCTCCCCAACAGGAAATGGCAAAGAGCCCAGCAAAGCTGGCCATATAGTCCCTCCCAGGCTCCGCCTACCCCAGTCATTCGACCGACGGACAGGAGGAAATATATATAGGAGAAACCATATGGTAACGTGGTGACTGTAGTTAGAGAAAATAATTCCTCAGACCTGATTAAAAAACCAGGGTGGGCCGTGGACCGGACACACCGTTGGAGAAAGTAATTTATCAGGTAAACATAAATTCTGTTTTCTCCAACATAGGTGTGTCCGGTCCACGGCGTCATCCTTACTTGTGGGAACCAATACCAAAGCTTTAGGACACGGATGAAGGGAGGGAGCAAATCAGGTCACCTAAACGGAAGGCACCACGGCTTGCAAAACCTTTCTCCCAAAAATAGCCTCCGAAGAAGCAAAAGTATAAAATATGTAAAATTTGGCAAAAGAGTGCAGTGAAGACCAAGTCGCTGCCTTACATATCTGGTCAACAGGAGCCTCGTTCTTGAAGGCCCATGTGGAAGCCACAGCCCTAGTGGAATGAGCTGTGATACTTTCAGGAGGCTGCCGTCCGGCAGTCTCAAAAGCCAATCTGATAATGCTTTTAAGCCAAAAGGAAAGAGAGGTAGAAGTTGCTTTTTTACCTCTCCTTTTACCAGAATAAACAACAAACAAGGAAGATGTTTGTCTGAAATCTTTTGTAGCCTCTAAATAGAATTTTAGAGCACGGACTACGTCCAAATTGTGTAACAAACGTTCCTTCTTTGAAACTGGATTCGGTCATAAAGAAGGTACAACTATCTCCTGGTTAATATTTTTGTTGGAAACAACCTACGGAAGAAAACCAGGCTCAGTACGCAAAACCACCTTATCTGCATGGACTAGATAGGGCGGAGAACACTGCAGAGCAGATAACTCAGAAACTCTTCTAGCAGAAGAAATTGCAACCAAAAACAAAACTTTCCACGATAATAACTTAATATCTACGGAATGTAAGGGTTCAAACGGAACCCCTTGAAGAACTGAAAGAACTAGATTAAGACTCCAGGGAGGAGTCAAAGGTCTGTAAACAGGCTTGATTCTAACCAGAGCCTGAACAAACGCTTAAACGTCTGGCACAGCTGCCAGCCTTTTGTGAAGTAAAACAGATAAAGCAGAGATCTGTCCCTTCAGAGAACTTGCAGAAAATCCTTTCTCCAAACCTTCTTGTAGAAAGGAAAGAATCTTAGGAATTTTTATCTTGTTCCATGGGAATCCTTTAGATTCACACCAACAGATATATATTTTCCATATTTTATGGTAAATTTTTCTAGTTACAGGCTTTCTAGCCTGAATAAGAGTATATATTACAGAATCTGAAAACCCACGCTTTGAAAGAATCAAGCGTTCAATCTCCAAGCAGTCGGTTGGAGGGAAACAAGATTCGGATGTTCGAATGGACCCTGAACAAGAAGGTCCTGTCTCAAAGGTAGCTTCCATGGTGGAGCCGATGACATATTCACCAGGTCGGCATACCAAGTCCTGCGTGGCCACGCAGGAACCATCAAGATCACCGAAGCCCTCTCCTGATTGATCCTGGCTACCAGCCTGGGAATGAGAGGAAACGGTGGGAATACATAAGCTAGGTTGAAGATCCAAGATGCTACTATTGTATCCACTAGAGTCGCCTTGGGATCCCTGGATTTGGACCCGTAACAAGGGACCTTGAAGTTCTGACGAGAGGCCATCAGATCCATGTCTGGAATGCCCCATAATTGAGTTATTTGGGCAAAGATTTCCGGATGGAGTTCCCACTCCCCCGGATGCTCCTCCATCACCAGGGAACTCCTTGTTCCCCCCTGATGGTTGATATATGCAACAGTCGTCAAGTTGTCTGATTAACACCTTATGAATTTGGCCCTTGCTAGTCGAGGCCAAGCCTTGAGAGCATTGAATATCGCTCTCAGTTCCAGAATGTTTATCGGGAGAAGAGAGTCTTCCCGAGACCATAGACCCTGAGCTTTCAGGGGTTCCCAGACCGCGCCCCAGCCCACCAGACTGGCGTCGGTCGTGACAATGACCCACTCTGGTCAGCGGAAGCTCATTCCCTGTGACAGGTTGTCCAGGGTCAGCCACCAACGGAGTGAATCTCTGGTCCTTTGATCTACTTGGATCGTCGGAGACAAGTCTGTATAATCCCCATTCCACTGTCTGAGCATGCACAGTTGTAATGGTCTTAGATGAATTCGTGCAAAAAGGAACTATGTCCATTGCCGCAACCATCAAACCTATTACTTCCATGCACTGCACTATGGAAGGAAGAAGAACAGAATGAAGTACCTGACAAGATCTTAGAAGTTTGATTTTCTGGCCTCTGTCAGAAAAATCTTCATTTCTAAGGAAACTATTATTGTTCCCAAGAAGGGAACTCTTGTTGACGGGGACAGAGAACTTTTTTCTATGTTCACTTTCCACCTGTGAGATCTGAGAAAGGCTAGGACAATGTCCGTATGAGCCCTTGCTTTGACAGAGACGACACTTGAATCAGGATGTCGTCCAAGTAAGGTACTACTGCAATGCCCCTTGGTCTTAGCACCGCTAGAAGGGACCCTAGTACCTTTGTGAAAATCCTTGGAGCAGTGGCTAATCCGAATGGAAGTGCCACAAACTGGTAATGCTTGTCCAGAAAGGCGAACCTTAGGAACCAAAGATGTTCCTTGTGGATAGGAATATGTAGGTACGCATCCTTTAAATCCACCGTGGTCATGAATTGACCTTCCTGGATGGTAGGAAGGATCATTCGAATGGTTTCCATATTGAACGATGAAACCCTTAGAAACTTGTTTAGAATCTTGAGATCTAAAATTGGTCTGAATGTTCCCTCTTTTTTTGGGAACTATGAACAGGTTGGAGTAAAACCCCATCCCTTGTTCTCCTAATGGAACAGGATGAATCACTCCCCTTCTTGACAGGTCTTCTACACAATGTAAGAATGCCTGTCTTTTTATTTGGTTCGAAGATAATTGAGACCTGTGGAACCTTCCCCTTGGGGGTAGTTCCCTGAATTCCAGGAGATAACCTTGAGAAACTATTTCTAGCGCCCAAGGATCCTGAATATCTCTTGCCCAAGCCTGAGCAAAGAGAGAAAGTCTGCCCCCCACCAGATCCGGTCCCGGATCGGGGGCCAACACTTCATGCTGTTTTGGTAGCAGTGGCAGGTTTCTTGGCCTGCTTACCCTTGTTCCAGCCTTGCATCGGTCTCCAGGCTGGCTTGGTTTAAGAAGTATTACCCTCTTACTTAGAGGGTGTATAATTTGAGGCTGGTCCGTTTCTGCGAAAGGGACGAAAATTTGGCTTATTTTTAGCCTTAAAAGACCTATCCTGAGGAAGGGCGTGGCCCTTTCCCCCAGTGATGTCTGAAATAATCTCTTTCAAGTCAGGGCCAAACAGTGTTTTACCCTTGAAAGGGATGATAAGCAATTTGGTCTTGGAGGACACATCCGCTGACCAAGACTTTAGCCAAAGCGCTCTGCGCGCCACGATAGCAAACCCTGAATTATTCGCCGCTAATCTAGCTAATTGCAAAGCGGCATCTAAAATAAAAGAGTTAGCCAATTTGAACTCTGTCCATAACCTCCTCATACGAAGATTCTTTATTGAGCGACTTTTCTAGTTCTTCGAACCAGAAACACGCAGCTGTAGTGACAGGAACAATGCATGAAATTGGTTGTAGAAGGTAACCTTGCTGAACAAACATCTTTTTAAGCAAACCCTCTAACTTTTTATCCATAGGATCTAGAAAACACAACTATCTTCTATAGGAATAGTAGTGCGTTTGTTTAGAGTAGAAACCGCCTCCTCGACCTTGGGGACTGTCTGCCATAAGTCCTTTCTGGGGTCGACTATAGGAAATAATTTCTTAAATATAGGGGGAGGAACAAAAAGGTATGCCGGGCCTTTCCCACTCCTTATTTACTATGTCCGCCACCCGCTTGGGTATAGGAAAAGCATCAGGGGACACCGGAACCTCTAGGATGTCCATCTTACATAATTTCTTTGGAATGACCAAATTGTCACAATCATCCAGAGTAGATAATACCTCCTTAAGTAGTGCGTGGAGATGTTCTAATTTAAATTTAAATGTTACAACATCAGGTTCAGCTTGTTGAGAAATTTTCCCTGAATCTGAAATTTCTCCCTCAGACAAAACCTCCCTCCTGGCCCCTTCAGATTGGTGTGAGGGCATGTCAGAACAGTTATCATCAGCGTCCTCTTGCTCTTCAGTGTTTAAAACAGAGCAATCGCGCTTTCTCTGATAAGTAGGCATTTTGGATAAAATGTTTGCAATAGAATTATCCATTACAGCCGTTAATTGTTGCATGGTAATAAGTATTGGCGCACTAGATGTACTAGGGGCCTCTTGTGTGGGCAAAACTGGTGTAGACACAGAAGGGGATGATGCAGTACCATGCTTACTCCCCTCATTTGAGGAATCATCATGGGCAATATCATTATCTATGGCATTATTGTCCCTACTTTGTTTGGACACTATGACACAATTATCACATATATTTAAATGGGGAGAAACCTTGGCTTTCATACATATAGAACATCGTTATCTGATGGTTCAGACATGTTAAACAGGCTTAAACTTGTCAACAAAGCACAAAAAACGTTTTACAATAAAACCGTTACTGTCACTTTAAATTTTAAACTGAACACACTTTATTACTGAATATGTGAAAAAGTATGAAGGAATTGACCAAAATTTCACCACAGCTTCTTAAAGCCTTAAAAGTATTGCACACCAAATTTGAAAGCTTTAACCCTTAAAATAACGGAACCGGAGCCGTTTTTACATTTAACCCCTATACAGTCTCAGGTATCTGCTTTGCTGAGACCCAACCAAGCCCAGAGGGGAATACGATACCAAATGATGCCTTCTATAAGCTTTTTCAGTGGTTCTTAGCTCCTCACACATGCATCTGCATGCCTTGCTTTCCAAAAACAACTGCGCATTAGTGGCGCGAAAATGAGGCTCTGCCTATGACTAGAAAAGGCCCCCAGTGAAAAAGGTGTCCAATACAGTGCCTGCCGTTGTTTTAAAACAATCCCCAAGATTATAATAACTATTAATAGTTATAATCTGCCAAATATGCTTAGTAAAGTAATCGTTTAGCCCAGAAAAATGTCTACCAGTTTTTTAAGCCCTAATGAAGCCCTTTATTCTTATACTAAACTAAGAAAATGGCTTACCGGTTCCCATAGGGAAAATGACAGCTTCCAGCATTACCAAGTCTTGTTAGAAATGTGTCATACCTCAAGCAGCAAAAGTCTGCTCACTGTTTCCCCCAACTGAAGTTAATTTATCTCAACAGTCCTGTGTGGAAACAGCCATCGATTTTAGTAACTGTTGCTAAAATCATTTTCCTCTTACAAACAGAAATCTTCATCTCTTTTCTGTTTCAGAGTAAATAGTACATACCAGCACTATTTTAAAATAACAAACTCTTGATTGAAGAATAAAACATAATTTATGCTTACCTGATAAATTCCTTTCTTCTGTAGTGTGATCAGTCCACGGGTCATCATTACTTCTGGGATATTACTCCTCCCCAACAGGAAGTGCAAGAGGATTCACCCAGCAGAGCTGCATATAGCTCCTCCCCTCTACGTCACTCCCAGTCATTCGACCAAGGACCAACGAGAAAGGAAAAGCCAAGGGTGAAGTGGTGACTGGAGTATAAATTAAAAAATATTTACCTGCCTTAAAAACAGGGCGGGCCGTGGACTGATCACACTACAGAAGAAAGGAATTTATCAGGTAAGCATAAATTATGTTTTCTTCTGTTAAGTGTGATCAGTCCACGGGTCATCATTACTTCTGGGATACCAATACCAAAGCAAAAGTACACGGATGACGGGAGGGATAGGCAGGCTCTTTATACAGAAGGAACCACTGCCTGAAGAACCTTTCTCCCAAAAATAGCCTCCGATGAAGCAAAAGTGTCAAATTTGTAAAATTTGGAAAAAGTATGAAGCGAAGACCAAGTTGCAGCCTTGCAAATCTGTTCAACAGAGGCCTCATTCTTGAAGGCCCAAGTGGAAGCCACAGCTCTAGTAGAATGAGCTGTAATTCTTTCAGGAGGCTGCTGTCCAGCAGTCTCATAAGCTAAACGAATTATGCTACGAAGCCAAAAAGAAAGAGAGGTAGCGGAAGCTTTTTGACCTCTCCTCTGCCCAGAGTAAATGACAAACAGAGAAGACGTTTGTCGAAATTCCTTAGTTGCCTGTAAGTAAAATTTTAGAGCACGGACTACATCCAGGTTGTGCAGTAGACGTTCCTTCTTTGAAGAAGGATTTGGGCATAAAGAAGGAACAACAATCTCTTGATTGATATTCCTGTTAGTAACTACCTTAGGTAAGAACCCAGGTTTAGTACGCAGGACTACCTTATCCGAATGAAAAATCAAATAAGGAGAATCACAATGTAAGGCTGATAATTCAGAGACTCTTCGAGCTGAGGAAATAGCCATTAAAAATAGAACTTTCCAAGATAACAACTTTATATCAATAGAATGAAGGGGTTCAAACGGAACGCCCTGTAAAACATTAAGAACAAGGTTTAAACTCCATGGTGGAGCAACAGTTTTAAACACAGGCTTAATCCTGGCCAAAGCCTGACAAAAAGCCTGGACGTCAGGAACTTCTGACAGACGTTTGTGTAACAGAATGGACAGAGCTGAGATCTGTCCCTTTAATGAACTAGCAGATAAACCCTTTTCTAAACCTTCTTGTAGAAAAGACAATATCCTAGGAATCCTAACCTTACTCCAAGAGTAACCTTTGGATTCACACCAATATAGGTATTTACGCCATATCTTATGGTAAATCTTTCTGGTAACAGGTTTCCTAGCCTGTATTAAGGTATCAATAACTGACTCAGAAAACTCACGTCTTGATAAAATCAAGCGTTCAATTTCCAAGCAGTCAGCTTCAGAGAAGTTAGATTTTGATGTTTGAAGGGACCCTGTATCAGAAGGTCCTGTTTCAGAGGTAGAGACCAAGGTGGACAGGATGACAAGTCCACCAGGTCTGCATACCAAGTCCTGCGTGGCCACGCAGGTGCTATTAGAATCACTGATGCTCTCTCTTGTTTGATTCTGGCAATCAATCGAGGAAGTAACGGGAAGGGTGGAAACACGTAAGCCATCCTGAAGTCCCAAGGTGCTGTCAGAGCATCTATCAGGACTGCTCCTGGATCATGAGATCTATCTCTGGTTTGCCCCAACGTCGAAGTATTTGGGCAAAGACCTCCGGATGAAGTTCCCACTCCCCCGGATGAAAAGTCTGACGACTTAAGAAATCCGCCTCCCAGTTCTCCACTCCCGGGATGTGGATTGCTGACAGGTGGCAAGAGTGAGACTCTGCCCAGCGAATTATCTTTGATACTTCCATCATAGCTAGGGAGCTTCTTGTCCCTCCCTGATGGTTGATGTAAGCTACAGTCGTGATGTTGTCCGACTGAAACCTGATGAACCCCCGAGTTGTCAACTGGGGCCAAGCCAGGAGGGCATTGAGAACTGCTCTCAATTCCAGAATGTTTATTGGCAGGAGACTCTCCTCCTGACTCCATTGTCCCTGAGCCTTCAGAGAATTCCAGACGGCACCCCAACCTAGAAGGCTGGCGTCTGTTGTTACAATTGTCCAGTCTGGTCTGCTGAATGGCATCCCCCTGGACAGATGTGGCCGAGAAAGCCACCATAGAAGAGAATTTCTGGTCTCTTGATCCAGATTCAGAGAAGGGGATAAGTCTGAGTAATCCCCATTCCACTGACTTAGCATGCACAGTTGCAGTGGTCTGAGGTGTAAGCGTGCAAAGGGTACTATGTCCATTGCCGCTACCATTAAGCCGATTACCTCCATGCATTGAGCCACTGACGGGTGTTGAATGGAATGAAGGGTGCGGCAAGCACTTTGAAGTCTTGTTAGCCTGTCCTCTGTCAGGTAAATCTTCATTTCTACAGAATCTATAAGAGTCCCCAGGAAGGGAACTCTTGTGAGTGGAACGAGTGAACTTTTCTTTTCGTTCACCTTCCATCCATGTGACCTTAGAAATGCCAGCACTAACTCTGTATGAGACTTGGCAGTTTGAAAGCTTGAAGCTTGTATCAGAATGTCGTCTAGGTATGGAGCTACCGAGATTCCCCGCGGTCTTAGTACCGCCAGAAGAGCACCCAGAACCTTTGTGAAGATTCTTGGAGCTGTAGCCAATCCGAATGGAAGAGCCACAAACTGGTAATGCCTGTCTAGGAAGGCAAACCTTAGGTACCGATAATGATCTTTGTGAATCGGTATGTGAAGGTAAGCATCTTTTAAATCTACAGTGGTCATGTACTGACCCTCTTGGATCATAGGTAAAATTGTCCGAATAGTCTCCATCTTGAACGATGGAACTCTTAGGAATTTGTTTAGGATCTTTAAGTCCAGGATTGGTCTGAAAGTTCCCTCTTTTTTGGGAACCACAAACAGATTTGAGTAAAACCCCTGTCCCTGTTCCGATCGTGGAACTGGATGGATTACTCCCATTAACAAGAGCTCTTGTACGCAGCGTAGAAACGCCTCTTTCTTTGTCTGGATTGTTGACAATCTTGACAGATGAAATCTCTCTCTTGGAGGAGAGTATTTGAAGTCCAGAAGGTATCCCTGAGATATTATCTCTAGCGCCCAGGGATCCTGAACATCTCTTGCCCAAGCCTGGGCGAAGAGAGAAAGTCTGCCCCCCACTAGATCCGATCCCGGATCGGGGGCCCTCAATTCATGCTGTTTTAGGGGCAGCAGCAGGTTTCCTAGTCTGCTTGCCCTTGTTCCAGGACTGGTTAGGTTTCCAGCCTTGTCTGTAGCGAGCAACAGCTCCTTCCTGTTTTGGTGCAGAGGAAGTTGATGCTGCTCCTGCTTTGAAATTACGAAAGGAACGAAAATTAGACTGTCTAGTCTTGGCTTTGGCTTTGTCCTGAGGCAGGGCATGGCCTTTACCTCCTGTAATGTCAGCGATAATCTCTTTCAACCCGGGCCCGAATAAGGTCTGCCCTTTGAAAGGTATATTAAGCAATTTAGACTTAGAAGTAACATCAGCTGACCAGGATTTTAGCCACAGCGCCCTGCGTGCCTGAATGGCGAATCCTGAATTCTTCGCCGTAAGTTTAGTAAGATGTACTACGGCCTCCGAAATTAATGAATTAGCTAGTTTAAGGACTCTAAGCCTGTCCGTAATGTCGTCCAGAGTAGCTGAACCAATGTTCTCTTCCAGAGACTCAATCCAGAATGCCGCTGCAGCCGTGATCGGCGCAATGCATGCAAGGGGTTGCAATATAAAACCTTGTTGAACAAACATTTTCTTAAGGTAACCCTCTAATTTTTTATCCATTGGATCTGAAAAAGCACAGCTATCCTCCACCGGGATAGTGGTACGCTTAGCTAAGGTAGAAACTGCTCCCTCCACCTTAGGGACCGTTTGCCATAAGTCCCTTGTGGTGGCGTCTATTGGAAACATTTTTCTAAATATCGGAGGGGGTGAGAACGGCACACCGGGTCTATCCCACTCCTTAGTAACAATTTCAATAAGTCTCTTAGGTATAGGAAAAACCTCAGTACTCGTCGGTACCGCAAAATATTTATCCAACCTACACATTTTCTCTGGTATTGCAACTGTGTTACAATCATTCAGAGCCGCTAACACCTCCCCTAGTAATACACGGAGGTTTTCCAGTTTAAATTTAAAATTTGAAATATCTGAATCCAGTCTGTTTGGATCAGAACCGTCACCCACAGAATGAAGCTCTCCGTCCTCATGTTCTGCCACCTGTGACGCAGTGTCTGACATGGCCCTAATATTATCAGCGCACTCTGTTCTCACCCCAGAGTGATCACGCTTACCTCTTAGCTCTGGTAATTTAGCCAAAACCTCAGTCATAACAGTAGCCATATCCTGTAATGTGATTTGTAATGGCCGCCCAGATGTACTCGGCGCTACAATATCACGCACCTCCCTCTGAGCGGGAGATGTAGGTACTGACACGTGAGGCGAGTTAGTCGGCATAACTCTCCCCTCGTTGTTTGGTGAAATTTGTTCAATTTGTACAGATTGACTTTTATTTAAAGTAGCATCAATACAGTTAGTACATAAATTTCTATTGGGCTCCACTTTGGCATTGCAACAAATGACACAGGTATCATCCTCTGAATCAGACATGTTTAACACACTAGCAAATAAACTTGTAACTTGGAAATACAATTCAATTAGAATAATATTAAAACGTGCTGTGCCTTTAAGAAGCACAGAAGATCTATGACAGTTGAAAATTAATAAATTGAAACAGTTATATCCTCAATCCTTGTAAATAACACAACTTTAGCAAAGGTTTAATCCCATTAGCAAAGATAACAAATTCTGAAAGCAGGAAACAAATTACAGAATAAACGTTTTTTATCTCAGTCAAACTATAATTCTCACAGCTCTGCTGAGAGAAATTACCTCCCTCAAAATAAGTTTTGAAGACCCCTGAGCTCTGTAGAGATGAACCGGATCATGCAGGGAATACAATGAGTTGCTGACTGAAATATTTGATGTGTAGTAAAAGCGCCAAAAAACGGCCCCTCCCCCTCACACACAGCAGTGAGGGAGAACAGAAACTGTCAGAAAACAGATTAAGCAACTGCCAAGTGGAAAAATAGTGCCCAAACATTTATTCACTCAGTACCTCAGTAAATGAAAACGATTTTACATTCCAGCAAAAACGTTAAACATAATCTCTAGTTATTAAACAGCTTTATGTATTTCTTACAGTGTAATTCTAGTGAAGTACCATTCCCCAGAATACTGAAGTGTAAAGTATACATACATGACATTATATCGGTATGGCAGGATTTTCTCATCAATTCCATTGTCAGAAAATAAAAACTGCTACATACCTCTATGCAGATTCATCTGCCCGCTGTCCCCTGATCTGAAGTTTACCTCTCCTCAGATGGCCGAGAAACAGCAATATGATCTTAACTACTCCGGCTAAAATCATAACAAAAACTCTGGTAGATTCTTCTTCAAACTCTGCCAGAGAGATAATAACACACTCCGGTGCTATTTTAAAATAACAAACTTTTGATTGAAGATATAAAACTAAGTATAATCACCATAGTCCTCTCACACATCCTATCTAGTCGTTGGGTGCAAGAGAATGACTGGGAGTGACGTAGAGGGGAGGAGCTATATGCAGCTCTGCTGGGTGAATCCTCTTGCACTTCCTGTTGGGGAGGAGTAATATCCCAGAAGTAATGATGACCCGTGGACTGATCACACTTAACAGAAGAAAACTACATTTAAACACCAAAAAAACTCTTAGCCATCTCCGTGGAGATGTTGCCTGTGCAACGGCAAAGAGAATGACTGGGGTAGGCGGAGCCTGGGAGGGACTATATGGCCAGCTTTGCTGGGCTCTTTGCCATTTCCTGTTGGGGAGGAGAATATCCCACAAGTAAGGATGACGCCGTGGACCGGACACACCTATGTTGGAGAAATCTCTTATGTTATCAGGAACACTCTGAGTATTAGATGTTGACAGAACAGCAACAGGTAATGTAACAGTACTAAAGGAAATATTATCTGCATTAACAGTTTGTCATGACAAAACAGTACAAACAACAGCTGGAAGAACAGATACCATAAGTTTACAGTAGATACACTTAGCTTTGGTAGCTCCAGCCCCAGGCAGCGATTTTCCAGAAGTATCTTCTGACTCAGTTTCAACGTGGGACATCTTGCAATATGTAATAGAAAAAACAACATATAAAGCAAAATTGATCAAATTCCTTAAATGACAGTTTCAGGAATGGGAAAAAAATGCCAGTGAACAAGCTTCTAGCAACAAGAAGCAATAAAAAATGAGACTTAAATAATGTGGAGACAATAGTGACGCCCATATTTTTTTAGTGCCAAAAATGACGCCCACATTATTTGGCGCCTAAATGCTTTTGGCGCCAAAAATGACGCCACATCCGGAACGCCGACACTTTTGGCGCAAAAATGATGCAACTTCCGGCAAAACACGTATGACGCCGGAAACAGAAAAAAAAATTTTGCGCCAAAAAAGTCCGCGCCAAGAATGACGCAATAAAATGAAGCATTTTCAGCCCCCGCGAGCCTAACAGCCCACAGGGAAAAAGTCAAATTTTTAAGGTAAGAAAAAAATGATTTATTGATTGATTTATTCATATGCATTATCCCAAATATGAAACTGACTGTCTGAAATAAGGAATGTTGAACATCCTGAGTCAAGGCAAATAAATGTTTGAATACATATATTTAGAACTTTATAAAAAAAAGTGCCCAACCATAGCTTAGAGTGTCACAGAAAATAAGATTTACTTACCCCAGGACACTCATCTACATGTTGTAGAAAGCCAAACCAGTACTGAAACGAAAATCAGCAGAGGTAATGGTATATAAATAAGAGTATATCGTCGATCTGAAAAGGGAGGTAAGAGATGAATCTCTACGACCGATAACAGAGAACCTATGAAATAGACCCCGTAGAAGGAGATCATTGAATTCAAATAGGCAATACTCTCCTCACATCCCTCTGACATTCACTGCACGCTGAGAGGAAAACCGGGCTCCAACCTGCTGCGCATATCAACGTAGAATCTAGCACAAACTTACTTCACCACCTCCATAGGAGGCAAAGTTTGTAAAAACTGATTTGTGGGTGTGGTGAGGGGTGTATTTATAGGCATTTTGAGGTTTGGGAAACTTTGCCCCTCCTGGTAGGAATGTATATCCCATACGTCACTAGCTCATGGACTCTTGCTAATTACATGAAAGAAATGTGTTTCATATCCCGTTAGGGTTTGTAAAAGAGGAAGTGGTCATTTGCCTGGCAAAGCTTTCTATATATTTAATTATGTTTTCGACTTGCAAGGTTTTAGTTCTTTATTTAAGAGTTCTACTTTTATCCCTATTTGGTGTAAAAGAAACATTACAGTTATCAACTGCTGTGCACTACAGAGACAGATTAAAAAGCCTTGAGTATGTTCTGGTTATCTCCATTGCTGTAGCTAAGGGCTAGATTTATTAAGCCCCTACGGCAGCAAGTTCTCTCAAGAACTTGCTCGCCGGTATTTATCAAGCAGCGGTCACCAGACCGCTGCTTCCCTAACATCTACGCCACCTCTATTGTGGCGAAATTCAATCTCCTCGGTCGAGTCCGACCGAGGAGATTGACAGCTCCTGCCCGCGCGTGATTTGCTGTGCGCGGGCAGGGGGAGGGATTGCACGCAAGCGCAAAATTGCGCTCGTGTGCAATGTTAATTACCTGCAGGTAATTTCGCCCCGCCACAGGCGAGCTGAGGCGTACAGGGGCGCGTATACGCGCCCCTGTACGCCTCAGCGTTGATAAATCTAGCCCTAATAAGAGCCAGATAGAGATGACCTCCTACACTAATCACCGTGTGTAAAATTATAGGGTCAACAGTTTAGATTCTGCTAAATGAATCCCAGCCTTATTGAAGCTGAAGTAAAAGTTAAAATATAGGGAAAAATATCAAAATAAATAATGAAAGTTCTAAAAGGTAATTGATATTTTAATAACAATGAAAAAAAATGTATCAATTGTTTATGCAAGTTAGTATTTCTCATACTGGTTACAGGAACAGTAAACACCTTAAAATGTTAATATAAATTGTTTAGTTACATAGTAAAGCAACTTTTTAATATACTTAAATATGTATTTTTGCACAATTTTCACGTAATTTAGCTTTGAAAATTGTAGATTTTCTATTTCTTAGAACTGGATATGCTCCCTGCTGGCTTTTCAAGACTAACCCTGCTTTTTCCATTTAACAGAAAACAACTGCAAAACAATGCATTTTATACTAACATTATGGGGCCCATTTACTAAGCAGCAGATGCTGCTTGTTGCGCGCGAACCTTCAGGCTCGCCGGAAACAGAAATTAAGATGCAGCAGTCTCAGCCTGCTGCTTCTTCACCGCATCAGAGGTGGCTGACGAGTTGACGGCAATCATCCAGATCAAATACGATTAGGATGATTGATGACCCCTGCTAGCGAATGTGCAGGGGGAGGCATTGCACACACATTTCACCAGAAATGCTTTGTGCAATGATAAATGCCGACAGCGCATGCTGTCAGCATTTAGTAATGTCGGGCAGACATGATTCGCTACAGAGAATAATGTCCGCCCGACATTTGAAAAATCTGCTCTTATGGCTGTAGATAGCCTTGTTGTCTGCAAAATAAAGCCAGATTGGCGCCTCCAAAAAAGAAAATGGTGGGTGCTGCAAACAAGATGTCAATTTGCTTTAAAATGTTTAGACATGGCTGATATGTTATTCTATTAAAAACACAATAGAAACAGGTTTACTGCCCTATTAAAATTACTTCAGTTAGTTCAGTTAGTAAGGGCTAGATTTATCAAGGGCTAGGATAATTCTCCTTGGTATTCTCCTCCGAGATCTCTGCAGCTCGCCCTTGGAGAGGCGCATCGGTATAGACAAATTTATCAAAAAACTGCAAGTATTAATTTGCGCCGTTTGGAAGGCGAGCTGGGGCGGATTATGATGAATTTCTCTGCACAAAAAAAAGGAAGTTCTCTTGATTTATCATTTCAAACCCGTGTTTCTTTAGGTAGTAATTTGCCCTCTTCAAGTAATCTATTAAATTTGCGTTTTACATGGGGCAAATTTGCACATTAATTTTGGTGTGTTACCACAATACATTTTTGCTTTAACTTTGTTATAATAATGACCCTTTGTAACCATAACACATAATACAATTTCTGTTCTTTTTGGAGCAATTTTACATTCTATATGTGGCATTTGTATCAAGCCATAGGTAAACCTGCTAGAATCAGAAAGTTCTACATCAGAAATAGATGTGAAAATGACACAAGCTCAAAGACATAATTATTTCTACTGCTGTTCTCCACAGTACCTATGGAGAGCTATAATGTGCGTATTTGTAGGAGAAATTTGTGTTCTCCAAAAGCACAAAAATGATAAATTGGTAACTGGGCATAATACAAAGGCAGACTCTAGGAAATGCGACTAAAACTAACAAATGTAACCCTTTTTAAGCTCACTGGTGCGCCTTGGCGAATAAAGTGAGAGTAATGTATAGTCGCACTTGTCCAATTTTAGAAGTACTTTGCATTAATAAATCAGGGGATTCAGTGGCACAATTTTAGGAGAATTACTTTGATAAATCCAGCTCCAAATGTGCGTAATTAAACCAGTATTTAAAAATCACCCATCCATAAAATATAAAAGAATTTGTGTGTGAATGTTTTTATGACATGGAAAAACTCCTTTCTCTTCTCTGTACTCTGCTTGATGGTGTAAAGACATAGTAATTTATGTATGAAGATTGTATTTCCTTGTAGGGGAATAAATCACTACTCCATTAACGAGACAAAACAAGCTACATACTACCGACATTGTCATTTCACATAATTTACGAGGGTGATGACAATTAGTTTTCACTGAGTCATATATCACCGGAATCTATTGCATTCTTTATCAGATTACATGAACAGTTTATTATCCAATCAAAGAGGAGGTTGAGAATACAATGACCTCCTCTAGGTAAAAGAATACCCAAGAAAGCAGTTTTTCTCAAATATTTAAAATTTTGCAAGCGGTCCAATCAGAATTGGAACCCAATTTTCAAAGATTCTAAAACTGAACAAGTCCTAGTAGAATATATTTTTTTATACATTGCTAGCTATCTGTAATATATATTTTTATTCAGCTAAAAAAGTGCAGTTTATGAACCAAAAATAATAACTGTTATATGCACTTTTTAAGAGAACTTTACGGAACAGTAAACACCTTAAGATTTTTACATAGTGTTTAATAGAGATGTGAATTTCGAGGTTATTTTTGTTACAGAATTAAACTTTCTGCAACAGAAACACTAAAATCTAGATTTTCACAGATTTCCGCATGTTGCAGCTGTACAAGAATGCATTTGACCACGAAAATAGCCGACTGGCACAAAGTGCAGCCTTCTTCCACATTCAGAGGTTCACAAAACCTCCGAATGCACATCTAGTGTTCTCCACAGACAATTTTGCCAACCGGGTGGCATTTTTAAGTAACCAGGTGGCATTGCCAAGTAGCCAGGTGGGGGCAGTATAATATTTTCTAACATTATATAATTTACAGCTATCCAAAGCACAAGTTAATTGCATAATTTAACATAAATAATAATGATAATTTGTGCAATAAAAATTGAATATTTTTAATACTAATTTTAGCTTATTGTAGGCTAAAATTTTAGTTTGGTGGTCGGTAAAATCAGCCGGGTGGTAAAAAGGTCCTCTGGGGAGACCACTGCACATCTCCAGTGTTTAGTTAGGTGCAATGAAACAACTTTGCAATATGTTCATTATTTATTTTGCCCCTTTTCAAGGAATTGAACTCTGAAAATGAAGAATTCTCTAATTTTCAGAACTTACAATGCACCATCCTGATTTCTCAAAGCTAACCCGCTACATATATTACCCTAATTTGCTTTAGCTGGTAACAACAGCAAAACAATGCACTTTATACTAACATTATGACCAAGGCTAGTCTTGTCGTCTGCAGACTAAAGCCCAGATTGGCTCCTTCAAATAAGGCAAACTGGGGGTGGAGTTTGGCTATTGAAAAACAATTGCCGTAAAAAGGATTTTAAATTTGTTTTAAAAACATTTAGACTTGGCTGATTTTATTCCACAACAATACGACAGAAATGTCTTCTAATTACAGGGTGTTTACTGAAAAAAATATAAATTAAAAAAAAAAGTGATGTTTTGTGGAAGGTGATAGGCAGACAGTAAGTACAGACACACAGGAGATGTGGTTAAACATTTCATCTGTTCTCACTATAAAGAGACATTGTGTAACTGACGGCAACTTAACAGCTTCTCCTATGAAGGACTATTTTACAAGCACAATGCAATGCAAAAAAGAAAAATATTTAATACAATGTCAAATAAATCACATAAAAACATTTCATAAAAACATTTCACATATACATACAAAAAGAGAAGAAGTTAAAAAGTTCATAGTGTCATAAGCGAAATGGTTAATTCGCATAGAAAGCTTCAGAGGTTTAGTTTAGTTCCTCCAATCACGGCGTTGCCTCAACCCATGATTGGAGGAAGCCGGATTCGTCATTTTTGATGTAAGAAGAGGCTTCCGACGGCCGGGGGAATTTCTGGAGCGGATGTCAGGATTAAAAGGTAAAAGGAAAACAGTGAAATGTCAATTTTGATGAATTAAAGTGCCCTTGTTTTTAATAGGATTATTAAAAACCTGGTACTAATTCATCAAAATTGACCTTAACTTTAATAATTTTCTTTTTTTGCCTTTCAGCTGGATATTATATATTTGCGCTTTATTAAGCTATTTCATTTTACCATTTCAGTTTGGTACTACATATATTAAGCTGCCTGTTGGAGCAGCGCAGCAGTTATTTCTAGTAAACCTATTACTAGAAAACGTTTTTTCTTTTCTGCTATTTATTTATAGGGGAATGGGAATCCTTATATATAGCTACTGCTTTGTATGAGTTTCTTTAAACTAGCGCTGTGACATTGTTTTGGAATATGGAAAGTCTGTCAAAAGAGCTGAAATAAGGGGCAGTCTGCAGAGGTTTAGATACAAAGGTAATCGCAGAGGTAAAAAGTGTATTAATATAACTGTTATCTATCTTTTTAAATAATAATTCTGGAGTAGACTGGAAAGACATTTTTTTCAGGACCAAAAAAAGATGTTAAAAGTTCAGTTTACCTAACAGCAAGTCTACAAACCACTTATCAGTAGTTCTAAGAAATTACGCTCGTTTTCTTTAATTGATGGCTGAGCAACCATTACTATTATTATTTTTCAATAAAAAAAAACCCAGCATACATATAATCTGGTGTAAAAAGACAGTACACAGAAGTTTAATGCATTCCTTAGTTCCCAGGAACATGGAAGGGGAAAAAAATCCAAGTCTGGTGACACTTTTTTTTATACAACCAACTGCTTTTTTCAAAATCATCATTATAATCAACATATTTATGCTACAAATTACCTCCGTTTATCAATGCTTTCCTGAAGCACCCTTAAAGGGATACTAAACCCACATTTTTTCTTTCATGACAGAACATATTAAGCAACTTTCTAATTTACTCCTATTACCAATTTTTCTTCGTTCTCTTTATTTAAAAAGCAGAAATTTAAAACTTAGGCCTATTTTAGGTTCAGCACCATGTATAGCGCTTGCTTATTGGTGGATACATTTAGCCACCAATAAGCAAGCATAACCCAGGTTCTGAACCAAAAATGGTCCGGCTCCTATGAGATACATTCCTGCTTTTTAAATAAAGATAGCTAGAGAACAAAGAAAAATTGATAATAGGAGTAAATTAGAAAGTTGCATGCTCTATCTGAATGATGCAAGAAAAAAATGTGGGTTTAGTATCCCTTTAAGTTTTTGAGCGCTTTCAAATTTCCAATTCCATGCTTATTTTCTACCCACACAATATTGTTTTGGTTTTGTTTGTTTTTAAACAGAACATAAAAGGGACATTTTAGTCAAAATTAAAAACTTTCATGATTCAGATAGGGAATGTAATTTTAAACAACTTTCAAAATTACTTTTATCATCAATTTTGCTTTGTTCTCTTGGTATTCTTAATTGAAAGCTAAACCTAGGTAGGCCCAAATGCTAATTTCTAAGACCTTGAAGGCCGTCTCTTATCTGAATGCATTTGACAGTTTTTCACAGCTAGAGGGCGTAAGTTCATGTTTGCCAAATAGATAACATTGAGCTCACGCACGTGAAGTTACCTAGGAGTCAGCACTGCTTGGCTAAAAAGCAAGTTTGTCAAAAGAACTGAAATAAGGGGGCAGTCTGTAGAGGCTTAGATACCAGGTAATCAGAGGTAAAAAAAAGTATACTAATATAACAGTGTTGGTTATGCAAAACAAGGGAATGGGTAATAAAGAGATTATCTTTTTAAATAATAAAAATTCTGAAGTAGACTGTCCCTTTAACTGTCAGAATACATCCTTTAGTTTGAAGACTTTTTTTTGTGTATTTTCTTTTTATATAGTACACGCAAGAAAGATCTGTGTTCTTTATTTATTTATTTATTTTTATTTTGCAAAGAAATACTTAATGCCTCAACATTTGGAAAATATTCCCCTTACCGAAACAGCAATATGTAGAATTATACACCTTTGTTTTCCAAAAAAAATAAGCAATTGAAAATCAGACACTACCATTCAATCTTAAAGGGACAGTCTACACCAGAATTTTTATTGTTTTAAAAGATAGATAATCCCTTTATTACCCATTTCCCAGTTTTGCATAACCAACACAGTTATAATAATATACTTTTAACCTCTGTGATTATCTTGTATCTAAGCCTCTGCAAACTGCCCCTTTTTTCAGTTCTTTTGACAGACTTGCAGTCTAGCCAATCAGTGCCTGCTCCCAGATTACTTCACGTGCACGAGCACAGTGTTATCTATATGAAATATGTGAACTAACACCCTCTAGTGGTGAAAAACTGTTAAAATGCAATCTGAAAGAGGTGGGCTTCAAGGTCTAAGAAATTAGCATATGAACCTCCTAGGTTAAGCTTTCAACTAAGAATACCAAGAGAACAAAGCAAAATTGGTGATAAAAGAAAATTGGAAAATTGTTTAAAATTACATGCTCTATCTGAATCATGAAAGTTTATTTTGGCCTAGACTGTCCCTTTAAATTATTTGTACCATCTTACACTTACAACCAACATTTTTTTCTTTCATGATTCAGATAGAGAATACAATTTTAAAAAATATTTCCAATTTACTTATATTATCAAATTTACTTCATTCTCATGTTATTCTTTGTGGAAGAAATATCTAGATAGGTAGCATGCGCGTCTGGAACTCTACATGACAGGAAATAGTGCTGCCATCTAGTGACCTTGCTAATGTATAACATTGTTGCAGTCACGTGCACACTCCTAAACGTACCTTCCTGCTTTTCAACAAAGGATAACCTGGAAACAAAGATAATTTGTTTAACATTGTATGTTCTTTCTGAATCATGGAAGAAATATTTTGGGTTTTATGTCCTTTTAAAGCAGTAAGAATAAAATATTTAACCAGACAATACTATAAAAGTTCTAAAAATTACACAAAATTCTCACTGCATTTCTAGTGCAACTAGGGCTGCTGATTGGATCAGCAGCAGTTTCTGCTCGGGGTCAGCAGTGCTCTGCGACTCCCAAGGTGCAGGGTTGTTATTTTTAAAATGACAAGCTCTAATGAATTAGAGCAGGGCTCGACAAACCCAGGAGCCTGGGAGCCACTGGCTCCTAGAATGTTACCCCTGGCTCCTTACTTTTTGGGTTATTCTCCATATATCTATATACAAATCCAACTGTCTGGCTCCTAAAAAATATTCCTGGCTCCTAAATATTCTTATTGGAACCTAATTTTTGAACATATTCGTCAAGCACTGAATTAGAGCATAGTCTTTTCTGTCCATTTAAATAAGTGGCATTAGATCTTGGACTGTACGTTAGCCAATCTATTCATTGAATTAAAGACGGTCTGGCATGTCCTGATAATATTATAAACCTTGCTTTAAATGGCTAGAGTGCCCATATTTTGAGACCTTAAAAACACACTGCCTTGGCTTTGGCAAATTTATAAGAAAATAACTGTAGAAAACCAGATGTATATATTTAGGAGTGTTCCGCTAGAAAAATAGCTCTTTGTTGAACACTCATATAATATCAGTGTTGAATTATAGCACAAATAAACCATTTTTATGATAACATTATCCAACATGAAGCCCAGAATGCTTTCAATGCTTTCATTGTATAACTAGTATTTAAGTTGCAATATACTTGGATCTCATCAGGCAGCCAATTTCAACACTTTCCTCTAAAATCTTGAATTTGGCTGCACGGAAAAAAAAAAAAAAATAATATCTATGAAACCCACAGTATAAACTCCAGGTGTTTTTAATTTTCCATGCATTGTATGTTTTTAACTTATTTAATTTAAAAGCTTTTAAGCAACTTGGATAAAACATATTTTATAAACTGCAGACATCAAGGGTATCTCAAGATTCTCACGCAACTCTGATTTGCAAAATTGTGATGAAAACAAAAATTATGCTTACCTGATCATTTCATTTCCATCATGGGGAGGAGAGGTCACGGCTTTATTCATTACTTTTGGGAAATAAGAACCTGGCCAGCAGGAGGAGGCAAAGAAACCCCAGCCAAAGGCTTAAATACGAAATAGAAAGAACAAGAGGGGCGCCTCATGTGCATATCAGTATGCTACGTAGAAAAAAAAATGAAGTAAGCCAAGTGGGTACTCACATGCGATTATAGTACACTTATGTACTAGTAGGTGCAGGCTGGAACCTAAGGTGTACCAGCTAACCCTTTGTGGTAAGACAAGATGATATCACAGTGATGGAGCTCATGTGGCTGCACTCCTCCTCATAGATAAATCCAGAACTGTATAGAAAATGATAAGGAACAAGAGGGACGCCTTATGTGCACATCAATATATCCATATATATGAAAGCAAAGAAAAGAGCCAAATGGGTACTCACAATTGGCCCGAGTACACTTATGTACTAGTAGGAGCTGGCTAGTATCTTCAGGTGTACCAGCTAAACCTCTCCAGGTGCAGAGAATATAGTACCGGGGAATCCTGTCACACTATATGCTGATGGATAGTCAGGAGTAGTATATATAACTGCTATAGAAGGTAATGAACCAAAGCTTGCATAAAACAAGTTCAGTTTATTAAAACAAATATTAGAATATTAAAACAATAGCAAGCAGTATTAAAATCATGCAACGCGTTTCTCAACCCAGCATGGGTTGTTTCATCAGGCATAGTAATCCTTCTGACAATCCATTTAAACAAAGCTTGGTCCAATAGTGAACCAGGACACACCCCTAATGGGCGTTACTAGATGTGTTGCTAATTAGTGTATATCAATCCAATAACACCAATATATGCATATATAGAAATACATGACAGTGCTTATTAGTATTAACAATGTATATAGTTGTTCGACATGATAAGCTTTAGAAACATTCGTCCTCATTTTAACAGAAATAAAGTTCATAGGTTCTGGTGAATACAATTGTATATAACAGAAAAACAGAATTTATGTTTACCTGATAAATTACTTTCTCCAACGGTGTGTCCGGTCCACGGCGTCATCCTTACTTGTGGGATATTCTCTTCCCCAACAGGAAATGGCAAAGAGCCCAGCAAAGCTGGTCACATGATCCCTCCTAGGCTCAGCCTACCCCAGTCATTCGACCGACGTTAAGGAGGAATATTTGCATAGGAGAAACCATATGGTACCGTGGTGACTGTAGTTAAAGAAAATAAATTATCAGACCTGATTAAAAAAACCAGGGCGGGCCGTGGACCGGACACACCGTTGGAGAAAGTAATTTATCAGGTAAACATAAATTCTGTTTTCTCCAACATAGGTGTGTCCGGTCCACGGCGTCATCCTTACTTGTGGGAACCAATACCAAAGCTTTAGGACACAGATGAAGGGAGGGAGCAAATCAGGTCACCTAAATGGAAGGCACCACGGCTTGCAAAACCTTTCTCCCAAAAATAGCCTCAGAAGAAGCAAAAGTATCAAACTTGTAAAATTTGGTAAAAGTGTGCAGTGAAGACCAAGTCGCTGCCCTACATATCTGATCAACAGAAGCCTCGTTCTTGAAGGCCCATGTGGAAGCCACAGCCCTAGTGGAATGAGCTGTGATTCTTTCGGGAGGCTGCCGTCCGGCAGTCGCGTAAGCCAATCTGATGATGCTTTTAATCCAAAAAGAGAGAGAGGTAGAAGTTGCTTTTTGACCTCTCCTTTTACCGGAATAAACAACAAACAAGGAAGATGTTTGTCTAAAATCCTTTGTAGCATCTAAATAGAATTTTAGAGCGCGAACAACATCCAAATTGTGCAACAAACGTTCCTTCTTTGAAACTGGTTTCGGACACAGAGAAGGTACGATAATCTCCTGGTTAATGTTTTTGTTAGAAACAACTTTTGGAAGAAAACCAGGTTTAGTACGTAAAACCACCTTATCTGCATGGAACACCAGATAAGGAGGAGAACACTGCAGAGCAGATAATTCTGAAACTCTTCTAGCAGAAGAAATTGCAACTAAAAACAAAACTTTCCAAGATAATAACTTAATATCAACGGAATGCAAGGGTTCAAACGGAACCCCCTGAAGAACTGAAAGAACTAAATTGAGACTCCAAGGAGGAGTCAAAGGTTTGTAAACAGGCTTAATTCTAACCAGAGCCTGAACAAAGGCTTGAACATCTGGCACAGCGGCCAGCTTTTTGTGAAGTAACACAGACAAGGCAGAAATCTGTCCCTTCAGGGAACTTGCAGATAATCCTTTTTCCAATCCTTCTTGAAGGAAGGATAGAATCCTAGGAATCTTAACCTTGTCCCAATGGAATCCTTTAGATTCACACCAACAGATATATTTTTTCCAAATTTTGTGGTAAATCTTTCTAGTTACAGGCTTTCTGGCCTGAACAAGAGTATCGATAACAGAATCTGAGAATCCTCGCTTCGATAAGATCAAGCGTTCAATCTCCAAGCAGTCAGCTGGAGTGAAACCAGATTCGGATGTTCGAACGGACCCTGAACAAGAAGGTCTCGTCTCAAAGGTAGCTTCCAAGGAGGAGCCGATGACATATTCACCAGATCTGCGTACCAAGTCCTGCGTGGCCACGCAGGAGCTATCAAGATCACCGACGCCCTCTCCTGATTGATCCTGGCTACCAGCCTGGGGATGAGAGGAAACGGCGGGAACACATAAGCTAGTTTGAAGGTCCAAGGTGCTACTAGTGCATCCACTAGAGCCGCCTTGGGATCCCTGGATCTGGACCCGTAGCAAGGAACTTTGAAGTTCTGACGAGAGGCCATCAGATCCATGTCTGGAATGCCCCACAGCTGAGTGACTTGGGCAAAGATTTCCGGATGGAGTTCCCACTCCCCCGGATGCAATGTCTGACGACTCAGAAAATCCGCTTCCCAATTTTCCACTCCTGGGATGTGGATAGCAGACAGGTGGCAGGAGTGAGACTCCGCCCATAGAATGATTTTGGTCACTTCTTCCATCGCCAGGGAACTCCTTGTTCCCCCCTGATGGTTGATGTACGCAACAGTTGTCATGTTGTCTGATTGAAACCGTATGAACTTGGCCCTCGCTAGCTGAGGCCAAGCCTTGAGAGCATTGAATATCGCTCTCAGTTCCAGAATATTTATCGGTAGAAGAGATTCTTCCCGAGACCAAAGACCCTGAGCTTTCAGGGATCCCCAGACCGCGCCCCAGCCCATCAGACTGGCGTCGGTCGTGACAATGACCCACTCTGGTCTGCGGAATGTCATCCCTCGTGACAGGTTGTCCAGGGACAGCCACCAACGGAGTGAGTCTCTGGTCCTCTGATTTACTTGTATCTTCGGAGACAAGTCTGTATAGTCCCCATTCCACTGACTGAGCATGCACAGTTGTAATGGTCTTAGATGAATGCGTGCAAAAGGAACTATGTCCATTGCCGCTACCATCAACCCGATCACTTCCATGCACTGAGCTATGGAAGGAAGAGGAACGGAATGAAGTATCCGACAAGAGTCTAGAAGTTTTGTTTTTCTGGCCTCTGTCAGAAAAATCCTCATTTCTAAGGAGTCTATTATTGTTCCCAAGAAGGGAACCCTTGTTGACGGAGATAGAGAACTCTTTTCCACGTTCACTTTCCATCCGTGAGATCTGAGAAAGGCCAGGACAATGTCCGTGTGAGCCTTTGCTTGAGGAAGGGACGACGCTTGAATCAGAATGTCGTCCAAGTAAGGTACTACAGCAATGCCCCTTGGTCTTAGCACAGCTAGAAGGGACCCTAGTACCTTTGTGAAAATCCTTGGAGCAGTGGCTAATCCGAAAGGAAGCGCCACGAACTGGTAATGTTTGTCCAGGAATGCGAACCTCAGGAACCGATGATGTTCCTTGTGGATAGGAATATGTAGATACGCATCCTTTAAATCCACCGTGGTCATGAATTGACCTTCCTGGATGGAAGGAAGAATAGTTCGAATGGTTTCCATCTTGAACGATGGAACCTTGAGAAACTTGTTTAAGATCTTGAGATCTAAGATTGGTCTGAACGTTCCCTCTTTTTTGGGAACTATGAACAGATTGGAGTAGAACCCCATCCCTTGTTCTCTTAATGGAACGGGATGAATCACACCCATTTTTAACAGGTCTTCTACACAATGTAAGAATGCCTGTCTTTTTATGTGGTCTGAAGACAACTGAGACCTGTGGAACCTCCCCCTTGGGGGAAGTCCCTTGAATTCCAGAAGATAACCTTGGGAGACTATTTCTAGCGCCCAAGGATCCAGAACATCTCTTGCCCAAGCCTGAGCGACGAGAGAGAGTCTGCCCCCCACCAGATCCGGTCCCGGATCGGGGGCCAACATTTCATGCTGTCTTGGTAGCAGTGGCAGGTTTCTTGGCCTGCTTTCCCTTGTTCCAGCCTTGCATTGGTCTCCAAGCTGGCTTGGCTTGAGAAGTATTACCCTCTTGCTTAGAGGACGTAGCACTTTGGGCTGGTCCGTTTCTACGAAAGGGACGAAAATTAGGTTTATTCTTTGCCTTGAAAGGCCGATCCTGAGGAAGGGCGTGGCCCTTACCCCCAGTGATATCCGAGATAATCTCTTTCAAGTCAGGGCCAAACAGCGTTTTCCCCTTGAAAGGAATGTTAAGTAACTTGTTCTTGGAAGACGCATCAGCCGACCAAGATTTCAACCAAAGCGCTCTGCGCGCCACAATAGCAAACCCAGAATTCTTAGCCGCTAACCTAGCCAATTGCAAAGTGGCGTCTAGGGTGAAAGAATTAGCCAATTTGAGAGCATTGATTCTGTCCATAATCTCCTCATAAGGAGGAGAATCACTGTCGACCGCCTTTATCAGCTCATCGAACCAGAAACATGCGGCTGTAGCGACAGGGACAATGCATGAAATTGGTTGTAGAAGGTAACCCTGCTGAACAAACATCTTTTTAAGCAAACCTTCTAATTTTTTATCCATAGGATCTTTGAAAGCACAACTATCCTCTATGGGTATAGTGGTGCGTTTGTTTAAAGTGGAAACCGCTCCCTCGACCTTGGGGACTGTCTGCCATAAGTCCTTTCTGGGGTCGACCATAGGAAACAATCTTTTAAATATGGGGGGAGGGACGAAAGGAATACCGGGCCTTTCCCATTCCTTATTAACGGGAACCTGTGGATGACAGATGGAAGAGGCGCCTCATGGGACAAGTATCGTTTCAGACAGCAAAGGGACACACATAAGCGGCGAACCCCCCACACAGAGTGTTACTCACAAGAGCGGCGGTACAAACGTGTACCCAGACAGGCAGGACGGAACCAAAGGTCGCCCGTCAGACAGGCGTAAACTCAGTACGCTAGGCAAACGTCACTCAGCAAGCAGCGTCAGAGTAAACCCAGCAGGGGAACCAATAGAGTCGAAGGGAACTCGACACAGCGGACCTCCAAAGGGGATCAGGAACGTAGCCAAATTCTAATGTGAAGTTGGTCTTTTGACTACATAGAGGTATAGATCCCTTATCTCTGCTATATCGCACTGGGAGTGTAATTTCTTCTGCTGGCTGTGTTTACAAAGCTCATCTATAGCTGGTACGCGCGGCCACAAACTTTGGCTGAAAGTTTGTGGCCGCGCGTACCAGCTATAGATGAGCTTTGTAAACACAGCCAGCAGAAGAAATTACACTCCCAGTGCGATATAGCAGAGATAAGGGATCTATACCTCTATGTAGTCAAAAGACCAACTTCACATTAGAATTTGGCTACGTTCCTGATCCCCTTTGGAGGTCCGCTGTGTCGAGTTCCCTTCGACTCTATTGGTTCCCCTGCTGGGTTTACTCTGACGCTGCTTGCTGAGTGACGTTTGCCTAGCGTACTGAGTTTACGCCTGTCTGACGGGCGACCTTTGGTTCCGTCCTGCCTGTCTGGGTACACGTTTGTACCGCCGCTCTTGTGAGTAACACTCTGTGTGGGGGGTTCGCCGCTTATGTGTGTCCCTTTGCTGTCTGAAACGATACTTGTCCCATGAGGCGCCTCTTCCATCTGTCATCCACAGGTTCCCGTTGTCCATTCATCATTCCTGAGAGAGCTGCCTGGATTGCCGTTTGCCGAATCCGCCATTAGCCATATGCTGTGATCATTTGCGCACTTCTATAGAGACTCTGTGTGCTTTCTCGGTTCTCTTAATCTACCATTCCTTATTAACAATGTCCGCCACCCGCTTGGGTATAGGAAAAGCTTCTGGGAGCCCCGGCACCTCTAGGAACTTGTCCATTTTACATAGTTTCTCTGGGATGACCAACTTGTCACAATCATCCAGAGTGGATAATACCTCCTTAAGCAGAATGCGGAGATGTTCCAACTTAAATTTAAATGCAATCACATCAGGTTCAGCTTGTTGAGAAATGTTCCCTGAATCAGTAATTTCTCCCTCAGACAAAACCTCCCTGGCCCCATCAGACTGAGTTAGGGGCCCTTCAGAAATATTAATATCAGCGTCGTCATGCTCTTCAGTATCTAAAACAGAGCAGTCGCGCTTACGCTGATAAGTGTTCATTTTGGCTAAAATGTTTTTGACAGAATTATCCATTACAGCCGTTAATTGTTGCATAGTAAGGAGTATTGGCGCGCTAGATGTACTAGGGGCCTCCTGAGTGGGCAAGACTCGTGTAGACGAAGGAGGGAATGATGCAGTACCATGCTTACTCCCCTCACTTGAGGAATCATCTTGGGCATCATTGTCATTGTCACATAAATCACATTTATTTAAATGAATAGGAATTCTGGCTTCCCCACATTCAGAACACAGTCTATCTGGTAGTTCAGACATGTTAAACAGGCATAAACTTGATAACAAGTACAAAAAACGTTTTAAAATAAAACCGTTACTGTCACTTTAAATTTTAAACTGAACACACTTTATTACTGCAAATGCGAAAAAACATGAAGGAATTGTTCAAAATTCACCAAATTTTCACCACAGTGTCTTAAAGCCTTAAAAGTATTGCACACCAAATTTGGAAGCTTTAACCCTTAAAATAACGGAACCGGAGCCGTTTTGAACTTTAACCCCTTACAGTCCCTGGTATCTGCTTTGCTGAGACCCAACCAAGCCCCAAGGGGAATACGATACCAAATGACGCCTTCAGAAAGTCTTTTCTAAGTATCAGAGCTCCTCTCACATGCGACTGCATGCCATGCCTCTCAAAAACAAGTGCGCAACACCGGCGCGAAAATGAGGCTCTGCCTATGCTTTGGGAAAGCCCCTAAAGAATAAGGTTCTAAAACAGTGCCTGCCGATATTATTATATCAAAATACCCAGATAAAATGATTCCTCAAGGCTAAATATGTGTTAATAATCAATCGATTTAGCCCAAAAAAAGTCTACAGTCTTAATAAGCCCTTTTTGAAGCCCTTATTTACAATCGTAATAAACATGGCTTACCGGATCCCAGAGGGAAAATGACAGCTTCCAGCATTACATCGTCTTGTTAGAATGTGTCATACCTCAAGCAGCAAGAGACTGCTCACTGTTCCCCCAACTGAAGTTAATTGCTCTCAACAGTCCTGTGTGGAACAGCCATGGATTTTAGTGACGGTTGCTAAAATCATTTTCCTCATACAAACAGAAATCTTCATCTCTTTTCTGTTTCTGAGTAAATAGTACATACCAGCACTATTTCAAAATAACAAACTCTTGATTGAATAATAAAAACTACAGTTAAACACTAAAAAACTCTAAGCCATCTCCGTGGAGATGTTGCCTGTACAACGGCAAAGAGAATGACAGGGGTAGGCGGAGCCTAGGAGGGATCATGTGACCAGCTTTGCTGGGCTCTTTGCCATTTCCTGTTGGGGAAGAGAATATCCCACAAGTAAGGATGACGCCGTGGACCGGACACACCTATGTTGGAGAAATTATTATTTACAGGTCTCCACAGTTTTTAATACAAATGATCTTGCAGAGTCTACAATCAGATACAAGTAGTCTAGAATACACAATTGATTTAGAAATACAATACATTGTGATTGTTAGCATTATGATCTGATGGAGGTGTGTTTTAATGCGAATAATCACAATGTATATATAGACAGCTCTGCTGTGGGTGATCCTCTTGCAGCTTCCTGTTGGGAAGGAGAATATCCCACAAGTAATGGATGAATCCGTGGACTGGATACACCTTACAAGAGAAATAATAATTTTCTGTTATATACAATTGTAATCACCAGAACCTATGAACTTTCTGTTAAAATGAGGATGAATGTTTCTAAAGCTTATGTCAAACAACTATATACATTGTTAATACTAATAAGCACTGTCATGTATTTCTATATATGCATATATTGGTGTTATTGGATTGAAAAACACTAATTAACAATACATCTAGTAACGTCCATTAGGGGTGTGTCCTGGTTCACTATTGGACCAAGCTTTGTTTAAATAAGGATTTCAGTTAGAAGGATTACTGTGCCTGATGAAACAACCCATGCTGGGTTGAGAAACGCGTGCATGATTTTAATACTGCTTGCTATTGTTTAAATATTCTAATACTTGTTTTAATAAACTGAACTTGTTTTATGCAAGCTTTGGTTCATTACCTTCTATAGCAGTTATATATACATACTACTCCTGACTATCCATCAGCATATAGTGTGACAGGATTCCCCTGTACTATCTACTCTGCACCTGGAGAGGTTTAGCTGGTACACCTGAAGATACTAGCCAGCTCCTACTAGTATATAAGTGTACTCGGGCCAATTATGAGTACCCATTTGGCTCTTTTCTTTGCTTTCATATATATGGATATATTAATGTGCACATGAGGCGCTCCCTCTTGTTCCTTATAATTTTCTAAAGGCTTGAATACATCCCCCACTCCCCTCATCCCCCAGTTATTCTGCCAAAGGAACAAGGAACAGTAAGAGAAATAGCAGGGTATAAATGGTGCCAGAAGATAAATTAAATTTAGGTCTGCCCACCAGAGTTACGGGCAGGTGCCATAGACTCTCCTCCCCACGATGGAAATAAAATTAGGTAAGAATAATTTATGTTTTCCATCTAAAGGGGAGGATAGTCCACGGCTTCATTCATTACTTTTGGGAAACATATACCCAAGCTTTAGAGGACACTGAATGAAACCAGGAGGGCAAAAGGCGGACCCTAATCTGAGGGCACCACAGCCTGTAAAACCTCTCTCCTAAAAACAGCTTACACAGAAGCAAAAACATCAAATTTGTAAAACTTTGTAAAAGTGTGTAAGGAGGACCAGGTAGCCGCCTTACAAATCTGCTCCATAGAGGCCTCATTATTGAAGGCCAAAGACAAAGCCACAGCTCTAGTTGAATGAGCCGTGATCCTCTGAGGAGGCTTATGTCCCGCTGTCTCATAGGCCAAGCGAATCAATCTCCTCAACGAAAAGGACAAAGAAGTAGAAGAGGCCCTCTGCCCTTGCACTTCCCGGAATACACCACAAAAAGAGATGTAGAGTGTCTGAAATCCTTCGTAGCCTGAAGACAGAGCTTTAAGGCCTGAACCACATCCAGATTATGAAGTAACCTCTCCTTAGAAGAAGAAGGGTTAGGACACAAGGAAGGAACAATTATTTCCTGATTGATGTTACGGTTAGACACCACCTTGGGAAGAAACCCCAAACCGGTGCAAAGAACAGCCTTATCCGTATGAAAGACCACATAAGGAGGCTCGAATTGCAAAGCAGCCAGGTCAGATACTCTGCGTGCCGATGCAATAGCCAACAGAAAGAGAACTTTCCAGGACAGAATCTTAATGTCAATAAAATGCATAGGCTCAAACGGAACCCTCTGCAATACCTTAAGGACCAAGTTTAAGCTCCATGGGGGAGCAGACTGTCTAAAATTTTTAGTATTTACAACATTATATCTCAGCACCGATATTATTATATATCCAAAGTCCTAAGGTTTAAAAAGACCTGAGCAAAGTATCTTTTGATTATTTCTGATTCTAGACAGAGCCTGAACAAAAGATTGAATGTCAGGAAGCTCAGCGAATCTCCTGTGCAACAAGACTGATAAAGCCGTAATCTGTCCCTTTAAGGAACTGGTGGCAAGACCCTTCTCCAGACCCTCTAGGAGAAAAGACAGAATCCTGGATACCTTCACCTTGTGGCAAGGATATCCGTGTTTCTCACACCAGGACAAGTAAGTCCTCCACACCTTATGGTAGATGCGACGAGTGACTGGCTTTCTTGCCTGAACTAGAGTGTCAATCACACTTTCAGAAAAAACTCTCTTGGCTAAGACTAAGCGTTCAATCTCCACACAGTCAGCCTCAGAGAAACGAGATTTTGATGTTGAAAGGGACCCTATTCCAGCAGATCCCTGCGACAGGGTAACCTCCATGGCGGAGAGGATGACATCCCCACCAGATCCGCAAACCACATACTCCGCGGCCACGAAGGAGCAATCAGGATGGCCGAAGCTCGCTCCTGCTTGATTCGTGCCACTACACGAGGTAGAAGTGGTAACGGTGGAAAAATGTAAGCTAGGCTGGATCCCCAAGGAAAGTATAGGGTATTGGCACCCTATCGAGATGCGCTACGGGTCTCAAGCGGACTAGTCGATTCACAGGCAGCTCTCCCAATAAAACTATGTCAGATGTAAAATCCTAAACAGGAAATAAGAAGGCGCCAATAGGGTGATATCGTAAAGATCCTAAACAGACAATACAGATGGGCGAATTCGTACTCACAAACGATGCGGCACTTGATAATGCCTGAAATCGCAAGCCGGGACCTCACAGTCGCCCGGCAGACAACACACAGCAATGGCCACCAGTCGATCACGTGCGACCTTCCACAAATCAGGATCGGACCTGCAACAACGCCTTCCAATGGATTCACCAATCGTACCAGGAGCTGGAAGGGGTGTGTGGATATGATGCGCCCTGTTATCGCCAAAGTGCTCGCTCGTTGAAAGAGCGAATTCAACATGTAGGACAGTTCAAAATAGAGGTGAACTCCAGCAGAGATACAAGTTAAAATAATTTTAATAACAGTTTAAAATCCAGCAACGAGCTTCTCGGCTACACAGAGCCGTTTCATCAGGCAGTCATCAGGACAGCCTGATGAAACGGCTCTGTGTAGCCGAGAAAGTAGATCCCTTAGGCTTTGCCTTCTTATCCTACAGTAGGAAAGCTCCCTTGCCTTTCGTAACCGTGGATATGATCGAATCCAATCCTGTACCGAACAGAATCTTTCCTTGAAAAGGCAGGGACAACAGCCTCGACTTAGAGGTCATCTAGATTGTAAGTTCACACAGGAATAGGGCCCTCAATCCCCCAAATTTTGTCTTTTATTGTATTGTTTCTCCATTGTACGGTTATCCTTGTACCCATGGGCAGCACTGCGGAATCTGTTGGCAAGCTGAGAGTCGGGAACGGGGAACAGTCTCTTAGAAGAAGAAAAAGGGGAAAAGGAAGAATCTAATCACTCCCATTCATTCTTAATATTAGCCATCTTAACAGGAACCGGGAAGGTCTGAGGCACCACCCTGTCCTCGTATACCTTATCAAGCTTAGGAATCTAAGGTTGCTCCGGAAGCTTCGGTTCCGGAACCTCCAGAGTAGCAAGCACTTGCTTCAGTAAAAAGCGCAAATTCTCCCTCCTAAACCTAAAAAGTCAGGCTCCTCCGCAGCCGGAGGATGAGATGACACAGACTCTGACCCAGAAGAAGCCTCCTCCGAAGAGTCGGAGTGGGCCTCGTCATCGTATAATGCCTCTGATATTTCCATAGGCATAGACAACCCCTTGGCTAGGCCGCCATAATAAACCCTACATTTTTGCTTAGCAAAACGTGGTAAGGCATGGATCACTTTTGATACCGCCGTTTGCAGGTGATCCGCAAAATCTGAGGGCCAACGAATCTCACGTAGGAGTAATGGTTGGACCCTGGGGCGCTGCATGTGCACTCAGAGATGAAAGCAGGGAATGCACCTCCCGGGACAGGGCGCCCTCAGAGGTGGACGGCTCAGTAGTACTAGACATCCCTTTAGTTTTAAATGTCGCAACTTTATCAAGGCATGTGGAACATAGTTGAGCAGGCTGATCTACAAGAACCTCCTCACAATAAACACAGGAATAAGACTTTGTTAAAGAGGGAGTACCCTCTAACGTGTCAGAGTCCTCCATAGCTTGCGCTGTTATTGTGGACTAGACTAGCTTAAAAAACAGGCACCTTTATACTCCAATGGCCGAGGCACTCACCACCTCCTATGACCCGGACTACAGAAACCGCTTCGTCTCCTATGCCGCTAATCAACAAAGGAAGTGAAAACTCACACCCGGTCACCTGGGATGCCTCACAGGACCGCCCCTGAACTAAGGAGAAAACGCGCCAAAATCGGACTCGCAAATACTCCCAGAAGTCAACCTGAAGTTCCACCATTGCCAGAGCCACATCTTGCACATAACGCAGCAATAACACAAACAATATTATGTATAAACCCTCCTGTTCAATAATCCCCTCTCTAGGAATATTAACCCTTGATTCCATAGGATAGAAGGCGCTACACTGTGACACTGTCTTCTGTGTTATCATTATGTATAAAAATTAAACTATCTTGCCAGAATCAACGCCGTGGAACAGGAACACAGCCTTTCAAGTGTGACAGGTAGAAGAATCGCTCCTGACATGGACTTGAGTGCAGAAAGCAGGCAGTGAAACTCGTCAACGCTGATTGCTTGTGGAGCTGTTAATATGAGTTGGGATGGTTTCGCAGAAAGACTCTCCCTGCATCTCCAGACTCTAACTTTCATCCAGGTTCTCACTGAAAGGCTGACAGGACTACTTAAAACTCCAGTCCTATTCCGAAGAGTACTACCCTCTATAAGAGACTACTCAGAATCTTCAGCACTTCTCTGCCATCCTCCTGTGACGAAAGGCAAAGAATGACTGGGAAATGAGGGGAGTAGGGGAGGTATTTAAGCCTTTGGCTGGGGTGTCTTTGCCTCCTCCTGGTGGCCAGGTTCTTATTTCCCAAAAGTAATGAATGAAGCCGTGGACTCTCCTCCCATTTAGATGGAAATAAGGGGTGTAAAATCTATAACCGGGATGTCTAGTAATTTCAAAAGAAAGGATCTTTTTTTTTTTTTTTATTATTAAAAATTCCAGAGACCACATTTTCCAAATTATGGTTTATCAAAAGAAAAGAAATGTTCTTCTCCGAAAGCAAGCTTTAAATGTTTAGTTATTTAGCACACTACATAGCATTCCACAAACCTAGAGGTACATACAGGCAAAGAAAAACATAATTTATGCTTACCTGATAAATTCCTTTCTTCTGTTGTGTGATCAGTCCACGGGTCATCATTACTTCTGGGATATTATCTGCTCCCCTACAGGAAGTGCAAGAGGATTCACCCAGCAGAGTTGCTATATAGCTCCTCCCCTCTACGTCACCTCCAGTCATTCGACCAAAGACCAACGAGAAAGGAGAAGCCAAGGGTGTAGTGGTGACTGAATTATAATTTAAAAAATATTTACCTGCCTTAAAAAACAGGGCGGGCCGTGGACTGATCACACAACAGAAGAAAGGAATTTATCAGGTAAGCATAAATTATGTTTTCTTCTGTTATGTGTGATCAGTCCACGGGTCATCATTACTTCTGGGATACCAATACCAAAGCAAAAGTCCACGGATGACGGGAGGGATAGGCAGGCTCATTATACAGAAGGAACCACTGCCTGAAGAACCTTTCTCCCAAAAAACAGAATTTATGTTTACCTGATAAATTTCTTTCTCCAACGGTGTGTCCGGTCCACGGCGTCATCCTTACTTGTGGGATATTCTCTTCCCCAACAGGAAATGGCAAAGAGCCCAGCAAAGCTGGTCACATGATCCCTCCTAGGCTCCGCCTACCCCAGTCATTCGACCGACGTTAAGGAGGAATATTTGCATAGGAGAAACCATATGGTACCGTGGTGACTGTAGTTAAAGAAAATAAATTATCAGACCTGATTAAAAAAACCAGGGCGGGCCGTGGACCGGACACACCGTTGGAGAAAGAAATTTATCAGGTAAACATAAATTCTGTTTTCTCCAACATAGGTGTGTCCGGTCCACGGCGTCATCCTTACTTGTGGGAACCAATACCAAAGCTTTAGGACACGGATGAAGGGAGGGAGCAAATCAGGTCACCTAAATGGAAGGCACCACGGCTTGCAAAACCCTTCTCCCAAAAATAGCCTCAGAAGAAGCAAAAGTATCAAACTTGTAAAATTTGGTAAAAGTGTGCAGTGAAGACCAAGTCGCTGCCCTACATATCTGATCAACAGAAGCCTCGTTCTTGAAGGCCCATGTGGAAGCCACAGCCCTAGTGGAGTGAGCTGTGATTCTTTCAGGAGGCTGCCGTCCGGCAGTCTCATAAGCCAATCGGATAATGCTTTTAATCCAGAAGGAGAGAGAGGTAGAAGTTGCTTTTTGACCTCTCCGTTTACCAGAATAAACAACAAACAAAGACAAAGTTTGTCTGAAATCCTTAGTAACTGCTAAGTAAAATTTGAGAGCACGAACTACATTCAAGTTGTGCAACAAACGTTCCTTTTTTGAAACTGGATTAGGACACAAAGAAAGGTACAACTATCTCCTGGTTAATGTCTTTGTTAGAAACAACTTTTGGAAGAAAACCAGGTTTAGTACGCAAAACCACCTTATCTGCATGGAACTCCAGATAAGGAGAAGAACACTGCAGAGCAGATAATTCTGAAACTCTTCTAGCAGAAGAAATTGCAACCAAAAACAAACTTTCCAAGATAATAACTTAATATCAACGGAATGTAAGGGTTCAAACGGAACCCCCTGAAGAACTGAAAGAACTAGGTTGAGACTCCAAGTAGGAGTCAAAAATTTTGTAAACAGGCTTGATTCTAACCAGAGCCTGAACAAAGGCTAGAACATCTGGCACAGCTGCCAGCTTTTTGTGAAGTAACACGGACAAGGCAGAAATCTGTCCCATCAAGGAACTTGCAGATAATCCTTTTTCCAATCCTTCTCGAAGGAAGGATAGACTCTTAGGAATCTTAACCTTGTCCCAAGGGAATCCTGCAGATTCACACCAACAGATATACCAAATTATGTGGTAATTTTTCTGGTTACAGGCTTTCAGGCCTGAACAAGAGTATTAATAACAGAATCTGAGAACCCTCGCTTTGATAAGATCAAGCGTTCAATCTCCAAGCAGTCAGCTGGAGTGGGTCGAACGGACCTAGAACAAGAAGGTCTCGTCTCAAAGGTAGCTTCCATGGTGGAGCCGATGACATATTCACCAGATCTGCATACCAAGTCCTGCGTGGCCACGCAGGAGCTATCAAAATCACCGACGCCCTCTCCTGATTGATCCTGGCTACCAGCCTGGGGATGAGAGGAAACGGCGGGAACACATAAGCTAGTTTGAAGGTCCAAGGTGCTACTAGTGCATCCACTAGAGCCGCCTTGGGATCCCTGGATCTGTACCCGTAGTAAGGAACTCTAAAGTTCTGACGAGAGGCCATCAGATCCATGTCTGGAATGCCCCACGGTTGAGTGACTTGGGCAAAGATTTCCGGATGGAGTTCCCACTCCCCCGGATGCAATGTCTGACGACTCAGAAAATCCGCTTCCCAATTTTCCACTCCTGGGATGTGGATAGCAGACAGGTGGCAGGAGTGAGACTCCGCCCATAGAATGATTTTGGTCACTTCTTCCATCGCTAGGGAACTCCTTGTTCCCCCCTGATGGTTGATGTATGAACTTGGCCCTCGCTAGCTGAGGCCAAGCTTTGAGAGCATTGAATATCGCTCTCAGTTCCAGAATATTTATCGGTAGAAGAGAGTCTACCCGAGACCAAAGACCCTGAGCTTTCAGGGATCCCCAGACCGCGCCCCAGCCCATCAGACTGGCGTCGGTCGTGACAATGACCCACTCTGGTCTGCAGAAGGTCATCCCTTGTGACAGGTTGTCCAGGGACAGCCACCAACGGAATGAGTCTCTGGTCCTCTGATTTACTTGTATCTTCGGAGACAAGTCTGAATAGTCCCCATTCCACTGACTGAGCATGAACAGTTGTAATGGTCTTAGATGAATGCGCACAAAAGGAACTATGTCCAGTGCCGCTACCATCAAACCTATCACTTCCATGCCCTGCGCTATGGAAGGAAGAGGAACGGAATGAAGTATCCGACAAGAGTCTAGAAGTTTTGTTTTTCTGGCTTCTGTCAGAAAAATCCTCATTTCTAAGGAGTCTATTATAGTTCCCAAGAAGGGAACCCTCGTTGACGGAGATAGAGAACTCTTTTCCACGTTCACTTTCCATCCGTGAGATCTGAGAAAGGCCAGGACAATGTCCGTGTGAGCCTATACTTGAGGAAGGGACGACGCTCGAATCAGAATGTCGTCCAAGTAAGGTACTACAGCAATGCCCCTTGGTCTTAGCACCGCCAGAAGGGACCCTAGTACCTATGAGAAAAACCTAGGAGCAGTGGCTAATCCGAAAGAAAACGCCACGAACTGGAAATGCTTGTCCAGGAATGCAAACCTTAGGAACCGATAATGTTCCTTGTGGATAGGAATATGTAGATACGCATCCTTGAAATCCACCTTGGTCATGAATTGACCTTCCTGGATGGAAGGAGGAAGTGTTCGAATGGTTTCCATCTTGAACGATGGAACCTTGAGAAACTTGTTCAAGATCTTGAGATCGAAGATTGGTCTGAACGTTCCCTCTTTTTTGGGAACTATGAACAGATTGGAGTAGAACCCCATCCCTTGTTCTCCTAATGGAACAGGATGAATCACTCCCATTTTTAGCAGGTCTTTTACCCAATGTAAGAATGCCTGTCTTCTTATGTGGTCTGAAGACAACTGAGACCTGTGGAACCTCCCCCTAGGAGGAAGCCCCTTGAACTCCAGAGAATAACCTTGGGAGACTATTTCTAACGCCCAAGGATCCAGAACATCTCTTGCCCCAGCCTGAGCGAAGAGAGAGAGTCTGCCCCCCACCAGATCCGGTCCCGGATCGGGGGCCCGCATTTCATGCTGTCTTGGTAGCAGTGGCAGGTTTCCTGGCCTGCTTTCCTATGTTCCAGCCTTGCATAGGTCTCCAGGCTGGATTGGCTTGAGAAGTATTACCTTCCTGCTTAAACTTAGGTTTATTTTTGGTCTTGAAAAGACCTGTCCCGAGGAAGGGCGTGGCCCTTGCCCCCATTGATATCAGAGATAATCTCTTTCAAGTCAGGGCCAAAGAGTGTTTTCCCCTTGAAAGGAATGTCAAGCAATTTGTTCTTGGAAGACGCATCCGCTGTCCAAGATTTTAACCGAAGCGCTCTGCGCCACAATAGCAAAACCCAGAATTTTTTCGCCGCTAACCTAGCCAATTGCAAGGTGGCGTCTAGGGTGAAAGAATTAGCCAATTTAAGAGCACGAATTCTGTCCATAATCTCCTCATAAGAAGAAGAATTACTAATAATCGCCTTTCCTAGCTCATCAAACTAGAAACACGCGGCTGCAGTGACAGGGACAATGCATGCAATTGGATGTAGAAGGGAACCTTGCTGAACAAACATCTTTAGCAGACCTTCTAATTTTTTATCCATAGGATCTTGGAAAGCACAACTATCTTCTATGGGTATAGTGGCGCGCTTGTGTAGAGTAGAAACCGCCCCCCCGACCTTGGGGACTGTCTGCCATCAGTCCTTTCTGGGGTCGACTATAGGAAAACAATTTTATAAATATGGGGGAAGGTACTAAAGGTATACCGGGCCTGTCCCATTCTTTACTAACAATGTACGCCACCCGCTTGGATATAGGAAAAGCTTCGGGGGGCCCCGGGGCCTCTAAGAACTTTTCTATTTTACATAGTGGTTCTGGAATGACCAGATAATCACAATCATCCAAATTGGATAACACCTCCTTAAGCAGAGCGCGGAGATGTTCCAACTTAAATTTAAAATTAATCACATCAGGTTCAGCTTGTTGAGAAATGTTTCCTGAATCTGAAATTTCTCCCTCAGACAAAACCTCCCTGGCCCCCTCAGACTGGTGTAGGGGCCCTTCAGAAACCATATCATCAGCGTTCTCATGCTCTACAGAATTTTCTAAAACAGAGCAGTCGCGCTTTCGCTGATAAGTGGGCATATTGGCTAAAATGTTTTTGATAGAATTATCCATTACAGCCGTTAAATGTTGCATAGTAAGGAGTATTGGCGCACTAGATGTACTAGGGGCCTCCTGCATGGGCAAGACTGGTGTAGACGAAGTAGGGGATGATGCAGTACCATGCTTACTCCCCTCACTTGAGGAATCATCTTGGGCATCATTTTTACTAAATTTTTTATGACATAAAATACATATAGTTAAATGAGAAGGAACCTTGATTTCCCCACATTCAGAACACAATCTATTTGGTAGTTCAGACATGTTAAACAGGCATAAACTTGATAACAAAGCACAAAAAACGTTTTAAAATAAAACCGTTACTGTCACTTTAAATTTTAAACTAAACACACTTTATTACTGCAATTGCGAAAAAGTATGAAGGAATTGTTCAAAATTCACCAAAATTTCACCACAGTGTCTTAAAGCCTTAAAAGTATTGCACACCAAATTTGGAAGCTTTAACCCTTAAAATAACGGAACCGGAGCCGTTTTTATATTTAACCCCTTTACAGTCCCTGGAATCTGCTTTGCTGAGACCCAACCAAGCCCAAAGGGGAATACGATACCAAATGATGCCTTCAGAAAGACTTTTCTATGTATCAGAGCTCCACACACATGCAGCTGCATGCCATGCTGTCCTCAAAAACAAGTGCGCCATTACCGGCGCGAAAATGAGGCTCTGACTATGATTAGGGAAGCCCCTAAAGAATAAGGTGTCAAAAACAGTGCCTGCCGATATAATCATATCAAAATACCCAGAATAAATGATTCCTCAAGGCTAAATATGTGTTAATAATGAATCGATTTAGCCCAGAAAAAGTCTACAGTCTTAATAAGCCCTTGTGAAGCCCTTATTTACTATCTTAATAAAAATGGCTTACCGGATCCCATAGGGAAAATGACAGCTTCCAGCATTACATCGTCTTGTTAGAATGTGTCATACCTCAAGCAGCAAGAGACTGCACACTGTTCCCCCAACTGAAGTTAATTGCTCTCAACAGTCCTGTGTGGAACAGCCATGGATTTTAGTTACGGTTGCTAAAATCATTTTCCTCATACAAACAGAATTCTTCATCTCTTTTCTGTTTCTGAGTAAATAGTACATACCAGCACTATTTGAAAATAACAAACTCTTGATTGAATAATGAAAAACTACAGTTAAACACTAAAAAACTCTAAGCCATCTCCGTGGAGATGTTGCCTGTACAACGGCAAAGAGAATGACTGGGGTAGGCGGAGCCTAGGAGGGATCATGTGACCAGCTTTGCTGGGCTCTTTGCCATTTCCTGTTGGGGAAGAGAATATCCCACAAGTAAGGATGACGCCGTGGACCGGACACACCTATGTTGGAGAAATAGCCTCCGAAGAAGCAAAAGTGTCAAATTTGTAAAATTTGGAAAAAGTATGAAGCGAAGACCAAGTTGCAGCCTTGCAAATCTGTTCAACAGAGGCCTCATTCTTAAAGGCCCAAGTGGAAGCCACAGCTCTAGTGGAATGAGCTGTAATTCTTTCAGGAGGCTGCTGTCCAGCAGTCTCATAGGCTAAACGTATTATGCTACGAAGCCAAAAAGAGAGAGAGGTAGCAGAAGCTTTTTGACCTCTCCTCTGCCCAGAATAAACGACAAACAGGGAAGAAGTTTGGCGAAAATCTTTAGTTGCCTGCAAGTAGAACTTGAGGGCACGAACTACATCCAGATTGTGTAGAAGACGTTCCTTCTTAGAAGAAGGATTTGGACACAAGGATGGAACAACAATCTCTTGATTGATATTCCTGTTAGAGACAACCTTAGGTAAGAAACCAGGTTTAGTACGCAGAACTACCTTGTCTGAGTGAAAGATCAGATAAGGAGAATCACAATGTAGGGCTGATAACTCAGAGACTCTTCGAGCCGAGGAAATAGCCATTAAAAATAGAACTTTCCAAGATAACAATTTTATATCAATGGAATGAAGGGGTTCAAACGGAACACCCTGTAAAACGTTAAGAACTAAGTTTAAACTCCATGGCGGAGCAACAGCTTTAAACCCAGGCTTGATCCTAGCTAAAGCCTGACAAAAGGCCTGGATGTCTGAATTTTCTGACAGACGCCTGTGTAACAAGATGGACAGAGCTGAGATCTGTCCCTTTAATGAGCTAGCCGATAAACCCTTTTCTAAACCTTCTTGTAGAAAAGACAATATCCTAGGAATCCTAACCTTACTCCAGGAGTAATCTTTGGATTCACACCAGTATAGGTATTTACGCCATATTTTATGGTAAATCTTTCTGGTAACAGGCTTCCTAGCCTGTATCAGGGTATCAATAACCGACTCAGAAAAACCACGTTTTGATAAAATCAAGCGTTCAATTTCCAAGCAGTCAGCTTCAGAGAAGTTAGACTTTGATGTTTGAATGGACCCTGAATCAGAAGGTCCTGTCTTAGAGGTAGAGACCAAGGCGGACAGGATGACATGTCCACTAGATCTGCATACCAAGTCCTGCGCGGCCATGCAGGCGCTATTAGAATCACTGATGCTCTCTCCTGTTTGATCTTGGCAATCAATCGAGGAAGCAGCGGGAAGGGTGGAAACACATAAGCCATCCTGAAGTTCCAAGGTGCTGTCAAAGCATCTATCAGAACCGCTCCCGGATCCCTGGATCTGGATCCGTAGCGAGGAAGTTTGGCGTTCTGGCGAGACGCCATGAGATCTATCTCTGGTTTGCCCCAACGTCGAAGTATTTGGGCAAAGACCTCCGGATGAAGTTCCCACTCCCCCGGATGAAGAGTCTGACGACTCAAGAAATCCGCCTCCCAGTTCTCCACTCCCGGGATGTGGATTGCTGACAGGTGGCAAGAGTGAGACTCTGCCCAGCGAATTATCTTTGATACTTCTATCATTGCTAGGGAGCTTCTTGTCCCTCCCTGATGGTTGATGTAAGCTACAGTCGTGATGTTGTCCGACTGAAACCTGATGAACCCCCGAGTCTTTAACTGGGGCCAAGCTAGAAGGGCATTGAGAACTGCTCTCAATTCCAGAATGTTTATTGGCAGGAGACTTTCCTCCTGACTCCATAGTCCCTGAGCCTTCAGAGAATTCCAGACAGCGCCCCAACCTAGAAGGCTGGCATCTGTTGTTACAATTGTCCAGTCCGGCCTGCTGAACGGCATCCCCCTGGACAGATGTGGCCGAGAAAGCCACCATAGAAGAGAGTTTCTGGTCTCTTGATCCAGATTCAGAGTGGGGGACAAATCTGAGTAATCCCCATTCCACTGACTCAGCATGCACAATTGCAGCGGTCTGAGATGTAGGCGTGCAAAGGGAACTATGTCCATTGCTGCTACCATTAAGCCGATCACCTCCATGCATTGAGCTACTGACGGGAGTTGAATGGAATGAAGGACACGGCATGCATTTAGAAGCTTTGTTAATCTGTCTTCTGTCAGATAAATCTTCATTTCTACAGAATCTATAAGAGTCCCCAAGAATGGAACTCTTGTGAGAGGCAAGAGAGAACTCTTCTTTTCGTTCACTTTCCATCCATGCGACCTTAGAAATGCCAGAACTAACTCTGTATGAGACTTGGCAGTTTGAAAGCTTGAAGCTTGTATCAGAATGTCGTCTAGGTACGGAGCTACCGAAATTCCTCGCGGTCTCAGAACCGCTAGAAGGGCACCCAGAACCTTTGTGAAGATTCTTGGAGCCGTAGCCAATCCGAATGGAAGGGCTACAAACTGGTAATGCCTGTCTAAGAAGGCAAACCTTAGATACCGGTAATGATCTTTGTGAATCGGTATGTGAAGGTAAGCATCCTTTAAATCCACTGTGGTCATGTACTGACCCTTTTGGATCATGGGTAAGATTGTCCGAATAGTTTCCATTTTGAACGATGGAACTCTTAGGAATTTGTTTAGGATCTTTAAATCCAAGATTGGCCTGAAAGTTCCCTCTTTTTTGGGAACCACAAACAGGTTTGAGTAAAACCCTTGTCCTTGTTCCGACCGCGGAACCGGATGGATCACTCCCATTAATAATAGATCTTGTACACAGCGTAGAAACGCGTCTTTCTTTATTTGGTTTGTTGACAACCTTGACAGATGAAATCTCCCTCTTGGGGGAGATAATTTGAAGTCTAGAAGGTATCCCTGAGATATGATCTCTAGCGCCCAGGGATCCTGGACATCTCTTGCCCAAGCCTGGGCGAAGAGAGAGAGTCTGCCCCCCACTAGATCCGGTCCCGGATCGGGGGCCCTCGGTTCATGCTGTCTTAGGGGCAGCAGCAGGTTTTCTGGCCTGCTTGCCCTTATTCCAGGACTGGTTAGGTTTCCAGCCTTGTCTGTAACGAGCAACAGCTCCTTCCTGTTTTGGTGCAGTGGAAGTTGATGCTGCACCTGCTTTGAAATTCCGAAAGGGACGAAAATTAGACTGTCTAGCCTTAGCTTTGGCTTTGTCTTGAGGCAGAGCGTGGCCCTTACCTCCTGTAATGTCAGCGATAATCTCTTTCAAACCGGGCCCAAATAAAGTTTGCCCCTTGAAAGGTATATTAAGTAATTTGGACTTAGAAGTTACATCAGCCGACCAGGATTTTAGCCACAGCGCCCTACGTGCCTGAATGGCGAATCCTGAATTCTTAGCCGTAAGTTTGGTTAAATGTACTACGGCCTCCGAAATGAATGAATTAGCTAGTTTAAGGACTCTAAGCCTGTCCGTAATGTCGTCCAGCGTAGCGGAACTAAGGTTCTCTTCCAGAGACTCAATCCAAAATGCTGCCGCAGCCGTAATCGGCGCGATGCATGCAAGGGGTTGCAATATAAAACCTTGTTGAACAAACATTTTCTTAAGGTAACCCTCTAATTTTTTATCCATAGGATCTGAAAAAGCACAGCTATCCTCCACCGGGATAGTGGTGCGCTTAGCTAAAGTAGAAACTGCTCCCTCCACCTTAGGGACCGTTTGCCATAAGTCCCGTGTGGTGGCGTCTATTGGAAACATCTTTCTAAATATTGGAGGGGGTGAGAACGGCACACCGGGTCTATCCCACTCCTTAGTAACAATTTCAGTTAATCTCTTAGGTATAGGAAAAACGTCAGTACTCGCCGGTACCGCAAAGTATTTATCCAACCTACACATTTTCTCTGGTATTGCAACAGTGTTACAATCGTTAAGAGCCGCTAAGACCTCCCCTAGTAATACACGGAGGTTTTCCAATTTAAATTTAAAATTTGAAATATCTGAATCCAATCTGCTTGGATCAGAACCGTCACCTACAGAATGAAGCTCTCCGTCCTCATGCTCTGCAAGCTGTGACGCAGTATCAGACATGGCCTTAGAATTATCAGCGCACTCTGTTCTCACCCCAGAGTGATCACGCTTGCCTCTTAGTTCTGGTAACTTAGCCAAAACTTCAGTCATAACAGTAGCCATATCTTGTAATGTTATCTGTAATGGCTGCCCAGATGTACTAGGCGCCATAATATCACGCACCTCCCGGGCGGGAGACGCAGGTACTGACACGTGAGGCGAGTTAGACGGCATAACTCTCCCCTCGCTGTTTGGTGAAATTTGTTCAATTTGTACAGATTGGCTTTTATTTAAAGTAGCATCAATACAGTTAGTACATAAATTTCTATTGGGCTCCACCTTGGCATTGGAACAAATGACACAGGTATCTTCCTCTGAATCAGACATGTTTAACACACTAGCAATAAACATGCAACTTGGTTACAATCTTAGTTAACAAAAACGTACTGTGCCTCAAAGAAGCACTAAACGATTAAATGACAGTTGAAATAATGAACTGAAAAACAGTTATAGCATCACTCTTTAAAAACAACACAACTTGTTAGCAAAGGTTTGTTCCCATTAGTAAAGTAACACTAATTAAATTTTAAACATAAAAATCATAGAGCAACGTTTTAAAACACAGTCACTACATAAGTCTCACAGCTCTGCTGAGAGAAACTACCTCCCTTCAAAGAAGTTTGAAGACCCCTGAGTTCTGTTAGAGATGAACCGGATCATGCAGAAAATACAAGAGTAACTGACTGGAAATTTTTGATGCGTAGCAAAGAGCGCCAAAAACGGCCCCTCCCCCTCACACACAGCAGTGAGAGAGAAACGAAACTGTCATAATCAAAACAAGTAAACTGCCAAGTGGAAAAATAATGCCCAAATATTTATTCACTCAGTACCTCAGAAATGCAAACGATTCTACATTCCAGCAAAAACGTTTAACATGAATTAAATACCTATTAAAAGGTTTAATGTATTTTTACAGAGTAATTCCGGTGAAATACCATCCCCAGAATACTGAAGTGTAGAGTATACATACATGTCATTATAACGGTATGGCAGGATTTTCTCATCAATTCCATTCAGAAAATAAAAACTGCTACATACCTCAATGCAGATTCAACTGCCCGCTGTCCCCTGATCTGAAGCTTTTACCTCCCTCAGATGGCCGAGAAACAGCAATATGATCTTAACTACTCCGGTTAAAATCATAAGAAAAACTCTGGTAGATTCTTCTTCAAACTCTGCCAGAGAAGTAATAACACGCTCCGGTGCTATTGTAAAATAACAAACTTTTGATTGAAGTTATAAAAACTAAGTATAATCACCATAGTCCTCTCACACCTCCTATCTAGTCTTTGGGTGCAAGAGAATGACTGGAGGTGACGTAGAGGGGAGGAGCTATATAGCAACTCTGCTGGGTGAATCCTCTTGCACTTCCTGTAGGGGAGCAGATAATATCCCAGAAGTAATGATGACCCGTGGACTGATCACACATAACAGAAGAAAGATATACATTGGATCCACATAAAAACGAAATATATAATGCATTCACATAGAGAAATGTAACAGGAGAAGCAGAAGTGCAGTGCAAGTTAGGGAACGACCAAATAAAAAGCACTGGATGGCCATATTATGGTCACTAGTGCTTAAATTAAAGGGACACTCAAGTCAAAATTAAACTTTCATGATTCAGATAGAGCATGCAATTTTAAATAACTTTCCAATTTACTTTTATTAACAAAATGTGCACAGTCTTTTTATATTTACACTTTGAGTCACCAGCTCCTACTGAGCATGTGCAAGAACTCACAGAATAAACGTATAGACCTTTGTGATTGGCTAATGGCTGTCACATGATGCAGTAGGAATGGTAGATATAACTGAAATTTTTCAGAAAAAAAAAACTATTACTCATTTGAAGTTCAGACTAAGTGCTATTGCATTGTCTTTTTATCATGCATTTCTTGATTATGCTAATCTACTGTATTTACTGGTCCTTTAATAAAATCATACTTTTGTCTTATGCAGCATCATTTTAATAAGTTTTTACTTCATGTGCGCACACTGTGACTTGCTCTAATGTGTTGTTATTTTTCCCATGAATCCTTTCCCTCTTCTTTTATTATTTTATACTCCAAGCAGGCTCCAGTAATAGATATAATTTATGTTCTGTAGAACAAAATATGGGAAACACTGATTGAGGATCAAATGAAAATACTCCATGGGAGAAATACAGAAGTTTGCAAATCCCAAACACTAAATTATGATTTTTTTTGACACAACCCATTTAGCCATTTGGAAGTAGATACTATGTCCCAGAGTACTTTGCCTAGCGTACCCAGTTGACGTGGTGCCTACATCCACCTTTGGGCTCATGCTGTGGTCCCCATTGTCAGCTGTGACAGTGAAGACTGCGGCCAGGGGCAGAAGGCATCTGCCTTCATATGGTAAGGAAGAACTGATTGTTCTACCTTTACCATATGAAGGCAGATCGCTGATACAGTGACACACAGAGAGGCAGGGCTACATGATAAAGGAGCTTATGAGGGGAGAGGGGCCCTACATTATGATCCCTTGGTGAAGTGAGGTGGGAAGGGGGTTGCTTCACTACTGAAAAACAATTTTTTAATATTAAATACATAAAAACTAAAAAAAAATAATGTATGTAAACTGGGTACTGGCAGACAGCTGCCAGTACCTAAGAAGGAGGAGACCATTGGGAGGGATCAGCAAGGTGGAAAGGTAAGGGGGGGATCCTACACTGCAGAATAATAAAAAAAAAAAAAAAGCCCTAAAACCTAATACTGCCATACAGTCTGCCAGTACGTAAGATGGTGGTGACCAGTGGGGGTGAGGGAGGGATCGGAGAGGGAACAGGTGGTGGAAGGTGTCAGGTGGGAGTGTAATCTCTACACTACAGCTAAAATTAACCTTACAAGCTACCTGATTAACCCTTTCACTGCTGGGAATATTAGAAGTGTGGTGCACAGCTGCAATTAGCAGCCTTCTAATAACCAAAAAGAAATGACAAATCCATGCATGTCTACTATTTCTGAACAAAGGGGATCCCTAAAAAGCTTTTACAACCATTTGTGTTATGACTGCAAAAGCGGTATGTAAGTAATTTTAGTAAGAAACCCAAAGTTTGTGAAAAAGTTAACGATTCTTTTAATATCCCATTTGGCGGCAAAACAGTGGCATGAAATATACCAAAATGGGACCCCTTGATCCATACCGGATCTCTCCCAAAAAGCTATCTTCCCTCACTGTCCCCCCCACACTGGTCACTACCATTTTAGGTACTGACAGACAGTCTGCCAGTATTCAGTTTATGGATAATTTTTATTTTTATTTTGTGTGTGTGTGTGTGTGTGTGTATGTATATATATATATATATATATATATTTTTTTTTTTTTCCATAGAGTAGGGAACCCTCCTCAACACCTAACTCCCAGATACCCCCCAAACAACTCTAACCCTACCCCATCTAAAAGCGACCATCTTAGGTACTGGCAGCTGTCTGCCAGTACCCAACTTATATGTGTTTTTTTTTTCTTTTTATTCCTATATAAAAATCTGTAGTGTAGCAATCCCCCCTCAGCCCCCCAATAGATTTTCACTGGGGCCCCCTCCCTCACTCATTTCTGTAGTGTAGCTGGCGATCCCTCTCCCTCCAAAAAAATGTTTCCGTAGGTAGGGAAACCACCTTCCCGCGATGCACTGCCCACCCTTCTCTTTCCCCCCACACCACCCACGGCAGCATCGCAAGCCGATGCAAACAGTGACACAGAGTGTCAATGTTTACATTGGCAATCTGCCATCATATTGTAAAGGGAGTAAGATCAGCGCTCCCTAACCTTATGAAGGCAGATGCCCTCTGCCTCTGGCTGCAGTCTTAGCTGTCAAAAGTTGACAGTGGACTGCAGCATGAGGCAGAAGGTTAGACGTAGGTACTTTGTCAACAGTGTTTGCTAGGCAAAAGTACTCTGTGACATAGGATCTATGTCCTGGCGGCTTAAGGGGTAATCCCTGGAAAGAGGTAAGAAACATAGTTAAAAAGTCAGATGTGAAATAACAATACACTGGTTGGTGATATATATATTTGTAGTTGACAATCGCTGCCTGTGTCCAGCTCAATAGCAAAAATGTACAGCCACACTGGAGCTGGCTTTCTCTCTGTGTAATCCTTTTGTAGGGACTAAAAAGAAATAGTTACAGGCAAGTGACAGTGCAACAATAAAATGCTCTAATACATTAAAGTATTTCTTACTGCAGTTTTATGTCCCCTTAAAGCGATATGAAACCCAAAAGTTTATTTTGTGATTCAGACAGAGCACAAAATTTAAAAAAAAAAAAAAGTTTCTAATTTACTTCTATTATCAAATGTATGATTCCAATTGTATTCTTTGTTGCATACAAAGAAAATTTGCTAATAAAAGTAAATTAGAAAGTTGTTTTTTTTAAATTATAAGTTCTATCTTTATTATGAAAGAAAAATAATTTGGGTTGCAGGTACCTTTAACACTCAAATTCAGCAAGCCGTATCTGCAACCAATTAAACTGATCACTGATACAAAGTATTTCATGAGTTCATATCCTTTATGGCAAAAAAATGCTTATAAGCTAATAAAAAAAAATCATCTGTTTTCTTCATCATCCACACATCTTCCAACACCATCCAAAGATCATCTGTCCCAAAAAAAAATAACAAAACTGATTTTGTTTGGAATAAAACCAAAGAAGGTGACTCAGTGATGAATGGATAATATATTTCATGAAGATATCAGACATCACCCTACTTTCCAACACCTGCTTTCCACATTAAATTGGCTTCTTAGTGTCTGCTGAACCAGTTATATCAGAAATGTAAAGGTGTCTAGTCACTTAATAGTTTCAGGTGAACACAATAGGAAAAACAGGTTTGATTGTTTAAACATTAAGTCTGCATAAATATATTTATACTGCTATTACAGTCTCTGCAGTTAAAGGGACAATGTTCTGTAAACACCTTTCCCTTAAAAGGGACAGTAAACACTGAGATTTCAATATAAAATGTTTAGTTATGTGTACGGATACACTTCCATTATTTATTTTGCCCCCTTTTTGCATAATTTAGCTCTTAAAATTGAGCCATTTTTAATTTTCTAAACTTGGGGAATTCAGTTTCGAGTTTAAAGGGACATGAAACACAATGGGGTTTTTTTCGTTCATGATTTAGATAGATCCTGACATTTTAAATAACCTTCCAATGTATTTTTATTATTTAATTTGCTTTGTTCTCTTTGTATACTTTGTTGAAAAGTATACCTAGGTAGGCTAGAAGCTGGTGATTGGTAGCTGCACATATTTGCCTCATTTGATTTTAGCTAGCTCCCAGTAGTGCAATACTGCTCATTCAACAAAGGATACGAGAATGAAGCAAATAAGATAAATTTGAAAGTTGTTTAAAATCCTATGATCTGGTGGTTCCGGAGGAGGAGCTCAGGTGTATGGTCGTCTGCAGCACCTGTTTAGCATTACCTCCACACTAAGCTGTTGGTGAAATCTTTGCGCCTAAAACCCTCAGACCTGGGTAGCTTGATAAAGTTAATCCACCGCTTCTGGAACCACACAGTGCTATAACATTGCACTGAGCTGCAGGTTGCAGCTATTTGAGAACATTATTCGCAAATTTAATACTACAGAAAAGAGACTTTTGCGGTAAATTGGGAAAAATTTACCTAGCCTGTGTTAATTTGATCTCACACCTGAATAGGAGTAGAGGACGGCTTAATTTAACAAAGAGAGATTTACCTGGCTAATATCCCACATATGGCCAAATCAACGGCAAATTACTGAATTCGGAGTGCTACTCTGGTATACCGGGTTTGTGACACCCGCAACCCTCTGGTTCCCCCTGCTTATATTTTTTATACCTGGCTACAGAACCATAGCTTTTGTACCGGACAGAGTGGTTCCAGGCCGATCCGGGTTACACTTACCTGCAGGAAAGGAAGAGGTAGAGAGGCTTTGGAAGCGGCTGTCTTTCTCCTAAGTGCCCCCTCCCACCGGTGCTGCGTGAGGGGCACGGACTCTTACCGTCACCTCTCCTGCTCTTAGTCTGGATCCTACTGCTTTCGACACCTGGCTGCATAACTGAAGCTTCTTACCTGACGGAGAGGTTCCAGGTTGTCCCCTGTTACACCTGCCTGCGGAAGAGAGGGAATAGAGAGGCTCTGGAGACGGCTGCTCCTCGTCCGAGTGTTCCCTCCCACCGGTGCTGCGTGAGGGACGCGGATCGTTTCTCTTGCCTCTCCTGTTCCTGGATCAGCTGCTCCTTCGCTCCCTGGTATCGGCCTGGCCTGGAGATGACTGGGTATCATCTCTTGATCCGGGTGTAGTTTGATCAAGCGATCCCCCTCCCACCGGTGCTGCGTGAGGGGGGCCGCACGGTAGAAAGGCTCTCTCACTTACCGCAGACAAGCCAGGAGTCAACAACGGGTAATGTTAAAATTGACTATATGTCATCTCCCTTTTCTTTCATATATAGGGGTCATAGACTGTTAAAAAAGCATTAAACGAACTTTGCTTAACACGGCCCTCCGGAATAAACGGACATAAGTCTATATGAGGACATAACTGTATATTGTCTATAATACTGGACTTCCTTAATATCTCTACTTTGATCTGGCGCATTACATTTATATCTGCCTGAAATATTTGTCTATTGGTAGATGGACGCTAACCCCCACAAACATAATATCATATCTGTTAGTGTTTTGTTTTTTACACTGCGCAAATTATTCCTTTTTTTAAAGGGAAAGAGGGGGGGCATTGTTATATTGTTGTTTTCATCACTTTAATGGTATTAGATGCTAAGTAATATCACTGAACAGCTCAGTATGGCCACACACTTTATCTTTGTAGCAAGGCCTGAATTCAGGCTCTGGCTAAACTGTGTTTAACAACTTAAGTGTTAAAGTAGTACAGGTATCTTTTTTTCTCTTTTTTTTTTTTTTTTTTTTTCTTCTAGATTTCCGCCTGGTTGAAAACTAAAAGTTTATATATCCATAAATATAAATTGATAAAGCAAGGGCGGCAGAATAAAATAATTTATTTTTTTCTTTCTAGGATACAGTCTAATAGAAAATCCATATAAATAGACATCTGTAAGGATAAATTTTTAAGACCAGCAACTGCTTCTACTTTTTTCTTTGTAATAATTAGGACCTGGTGAGAACTGATGTATCACAATTCTTAGAAGTTTCCAAGAGCTAATCTATTTTTTCATATATATCACACAACTTAAATAGCATACTATCTGCTTAATAGAACCTAGGTGCCGCTCAGGAAAGGAAACAGAAAAGTTAACTAAAGCTATATTTATACCTACAATATAAGACATAAAAAGGACCTGATGAAATGAGATACAGATAGGCCAGTCTATATTATCTATGTGTCTGTAAGATATATAGTTTCCATCTGTTGGAATAACACCAGATCCTTGCTGAATACAACTCAAGTAGGCTAACTATACTAGTCTCCTTGGTGGCACTCCTTTTTCTTTTTTTTGGACTATGTCTCTTGTATCTTTTCTCAGGAAATTGGGTGATCCTTAAAGGGACACATTATTAATACCGCTGGTAAAAATTAACGTGGTGCCTTTTTTTCATTTATAATATCTCCTGGCTCTTGCATCCATGTTTGGACTTATGCCCACGCTAAACTAGCACTGGTTTAATTCTCACTTTACCCCTTCCCTCTTCCCCTCCCCCCCCCCCCCTTTTAAAATTTTCAACCTTTTTTTTTTTCTCTACCCTCCTTCCTCACTGGATATTATCACCGCGCACTTATCTGCCCCCACTTGTCTATTCGAGTTCGCTTTGCCCTCTCAAAATTTAACCTTATATCCACTGTAAACCCTTGCACCAACCTCACGTAACACAATTTTGGGGTATTTATCTCTTCTCTTCCCCTTCTTGGTTGTTTTCTCTTTTGGCACATGGACAAATTCCTTCACACTTCACCTAGGAATCCCTCTCCAAACATGGCAGCAAGACAAAGGGATAGGAAATTGAAGGCTAACCAAGAGACCGCAACGGACGCACAATCTTCACTGTTAAACACATCAGCGGTACAAGAAATAACTAATATCCATAGCTTGGTTGCTAGTATATCTGAAGCGCTCTCCCCTAAATTTGAAGCTCTTAGAGCTGAAATTAAGCAAGACTTACTCTCCTTGACACAGGAGGTTCGTCAATTCTCTAGCAGGCTCCAAGAAGCCGAACAAAGAGTGTCGGACCTGGAAGACCTAACAATAACACATAGTTCAAATCTTGAAGTTGTAAATACTAATTTACAAAAAATCCAAAATAGATTAGAGGACTTAGAAAATCGCTCCAGAAGAAATAATGTAAGAATTGTGGGTCTACCGGAAGAACAGCAGTATGAAAACCTTGTCAATTTTGTATCAGAAACCTTGCCCGCAATTTTAAAAATGCCATCCACCTTTTATCCCATCCCAGTAGAGAGAGCGCATAGATTAGGCCCACCTCGTATAGGCGATAAAGGTAGAACTAGACCCAGATCTGTTATAGCCAGACTATTAAATTTTCAAGATAAACTTACTTTATTTCAGTACTATCGAAAACAGCAGCCGGTTAAGGTTGGAGATGCTACAATCCTTTTGTTTCAGGATTTCTCTGCGGAAACCGCAGCAAAGAGAAGGGACCTTGCCCCTGTTTGTTCTAAGCTAATACAAAAAGGATACCAGGCAACCATAATATATCCCTATAAATTAAAGGTTAAAGTTAGAGAGGTTACTCATTTCTTTGAAGAAGCCCACTTGGCTGAGAACTTCTATAATACATTGGATCCCTTGGTTCAGGGATAACATGGCTGAATATTTCAATTTGGTATAACATATAGACAAATGTTTTTGAGGAAGACTGTGTTTTTTTTCTTTTTTCTTTTAAATATGAGTCTCAAGATTTTAACACCTCCCCCCCCCCAGTGTGGAATTATGCATCTATTAGAGAAGGGAGAGGAAAAGAAAGAAATTTTTTTTTTTTTTTTTTTTTCCTTCCTCTCTGCCCCTTCTTCCTTCTTTGCCCCTTTTTCCTCCACTACCTCCCTAACTCATAAATGGCGCTACGGAAGGATGAATGTAAAATAGTATCATGGAATGTAGGTGGCATATCCACCCCTATAAAGAGGAAGGCGATCCTCACTCAGCTTCGGAAAATTAAGACTGATATAGGTTTTATTCAAGAAACCCACCTATCTACAGAAGAATCTTTAAAACTTAAATCAACATGGGTAAAGGAAGTATATTTTGCACCTAGTGTCAAGAGAAAGAAGGGAGTAGCGATACTAATAGGGAAAAAAATTAATACGGAGGTGGTACATTTTGAGGCTGATCCAGGGGGGAGATATGTTCTTTTGAAAATAAAGATTGCTCGGGAGATGTATACGTTGTGCAACACATATGGCCCCAATGCTTTTGATCCAAAATATTGGAACACTTTGCAGACTAAACTACTATCTTACACAGAGGGTTGTTTAATTATGGGCGGGGATTACAACATGGCACCTCAGTGTCCAATTGACAGGTTAAGACACGGCGTCAAACAAATGAAACAAAAAAAAGACAATTTAGAATGTAAGATGCTCAAAAAGATTACACAGAATCTAGCATTGCAAGATATTTGGAGGCATCAGAATCCTTCCATACAGAATTTCACTTGCCTTTCCAAGGCGCATAAGACACTTTCTAGAATTTACCTGTTTTTAATTGATGAGCGTATGCTAACAAGAGGGGTAAAATCAGATATAATGCCAATTCTTCTCTCGGACCATGCGCCGATTGTTTTTGAGTTCCAACCTTCACATCTGCATCCTACTTCACCACGCTTTTTCTTCCCTTATTACTTGATGTCTGAGATAAAATTTAAGAACTGGCTCATAAATAAATACAAGGAATATGTACATTTCAACAAAGACTATTTAAGCTCTCCTGGAATATTCTGGGATACCGCGAAAGCAGTAATGAGAGGGGAGATTACTTCATACAACATTGCCTTACATAAGAAAATCAGGGATAAAGAAAGAGAGTCCTGTCAATATCTGACTAATACTTACAATCAGTATCTGCTGGATAAAAATCCTTTAAATTGGGCAAAATATGTCAACGCAAAAAATGAAAGGGATACCTTTGTAATATTTCAAGAGACACAAAAAGAATTAAAAATGCAGGCTAAGCTATACAGATATGGTAATAAATCAGGTAAGATGTTGGCTAAACTTATTAGAAATGAGAAAAAACAACCAATCATAGATAAATTGTACAACAAAGGACTACAGCTTTCAAAAGCTGATGATATTCTGGAGGCATTCCAAGAATATTATCAGGAACTATATTCATTTAAAACAAGTGATATACAGAAATCTGCTGACTTCTGGAGGGATATTACATATCCTATAGCCACACCAGAAATGGCTAACAGTCTTAACGCTCCTATCTCCATAGAAGAAATAGAGAAAACAATATCTAAACTTTCTTTAAATAAGGCAGCAGGTCCAGACGGTCTCCCCAGTGAATTCTATAAGATCTTGATCAGCGAAGCAACCCCACATCTTTGTATGCTTTTTAATAGTTTTTTCATTAATGGTGAACTGATTCCTTCTTCATTCTGTAACTCTTATACAACTTTGATATTAAAAGGTGGAAAAGATCCTGAGTGCAAAGAATCTTATAGACCGATTGCTTTGCTAAATTCAGATTATAAAATCCTAACTGCAATTTTAGCATCCAGATTTCAAGGGATCCTTTCAGAAATCATTCACTCTGATCAATCAGGCTTTCTAAATAACCGTAATTCGGCTGCAAAAATTAGAGAAGCTTTAACAGTGACAGAATATTTTGAGGTCCTGTCCAATCTAAATAGCGGGGGAGAGGACACACCTGACCTTGCCATTATCTCCTTAGATGCTGAGAAAGCCTTCAATTCAATCTTCTATGATCATATTAAAACTTCGCTAAGTCATTTCGGAATCAGAGGTAATTTCCTTGAATTTATTGAGAATCTATATAAACAACCATCTACAAGATTAATAGTGAATAACAACATCTCTTCTCCTATTCTATTGGGTAGAGGAACGAGGCAGGGTTGTCCTCTCTCCCCGCTTTTATTTAATGTTTCTATTGAACCTCTGGCAATTAAGATCCGCCACCATTTGGATGGCATAAAAATTCGCAACTCCGAAATAAAAATTGGATTATATGCAGATGACCTGTTGCTATATTTAGCTAACACTAAAATAAACTTACCAAAACTTTTTCACATACTGGAACAATTCGGTTCATTCTCTGGATATAAAGTAAATACAACAAAATCCGAGATATTCTGGCTTAGGAAAAACAGCACCTCTATACTAAAAACCCCTTTTCACCAAGTAACAGATTCTTTCAAATATCTAGGGATTCATATCCCAATAAGGAGTGCAGATCTCTATGCTTTGAATGTCCCTCCAGTAGTAAAAACGATTAAAGAAAAGCTCCTGATGTGGCGAAACCTTCCATTATCGCTTTCTGGAAGAATTGCTCTTTTTAAGATGGTTCTTTTGCCGAAACTATTGTATATTCTTCAAAATACACCAATAATTCTTCTAGGTAAGGATATACGTGCAATTAACACCTCGCTTATACAGTTTCTATGGCAGAATAAGAGATCAAAGATCTCTCTTATGAAACTTTCGGCATTAAAAGAAAATGGAGGCTTAGCTCTACCAGACATAAGATTGTATAATCTTTCTTTTCTTGCTCGAGTCGTAGCAGACTGGATTTCATCCAACAACTATGTTCTGAACAATTATCTTGAGGCCAACGTTTGCTACCCGTATTCTCTGACTGCGCTACTACACTTATTACCTAAAGAACTTCCAGCAGAAATCAAAAGACTTAAAACAATTCTTAACCCACTTAAGGCGTGGCATAAAATAGTAACTCTTCTTTCAATTAATAATAAGGCTTCTTGTCTCTTGCCTATACTAGGTAACCCTACTTTCCAAGCTGGTTTGCACTCAGAGGTTTTTAGAAAATGGCATATTTCCGGATTAACAAAGGTATATCAAGTAATAGACAGAGGAAGGAAATGCATTAAAACATTTCAGGAATTAAAAAGGGAATTCGACTTGTCCAATAAAGATTTTTTTGCATATTTGCAATTAAGACATTTTGTCCAGGACCTAGTTAAAAAAGCAGGCTGGGAATGGGGATTAGGTAAAATGGAGGACTGGCTTATCTTAACAAAAAGGGGCCATATGTCAGTTGCACCGTGCTATCATCTTCTCTGTGCGAACAAAGGGGCGCCGGTTTTGGCAAAACTGGCCTCCTATTGGAATACATTAATCCCTCAGAATAATATTGAGTCAAAAACTATACAGCGGTCAATTAAAAAAAATTACTCAGGTGACACTATCTGCAACCTGGAGAGAGGCCCATGTCAAGCTTCTTCATGGGGCATACTTTACCCCTGAGAGAGGCTTTAAGTGTGCTAATATGGGGTTTAATAAATGTCCTAAATGTTCATACCAGGCAGCTGATTTAATACATATGTTCTGGCACAGTCCAAAGATTAAAAATCTCTGGACTAAGGTCGAATACTGGCTAAAGAAGGTACTAAAGATAGAACACGTTTCTTTGACACTATATCAGATTATACTTTGTCTCAAAAAAGATCCTGGCAGACCAAATAATGAAAAAATAATAATCTCTACTATTCTTGCCACCAGATATTTAATCTGTAAAAAGTGGAAAAGCTTCACAATACCAAGTATCTCTGAAATTAAAAACTGCATGGAAAAGCAGTGTATTTTAGAGCAGAGAGGTGCGGATATAAATAATGAACAGGACATCAAAAGATTCTTTGATAAATGGGCAGCCTTTTTAAAAATATTTCCCGCTACAGAAATAGATCATATAATTTTTCCCTTCAGGAATACAGAAATTGTCCTATTAGGTAACTGGTAGAGAAGCAGGAGGAAGAGGGTGACAGAGACAGAGAGCCATTTCTTTTTTTTTTTTTTTTTTTTCTTTCCCTCTTCTGGCGGTGATCCAGCTGTGTCGCTCTTCCGCACAGGGGGGGAGGGGGGAACGAGAGGGGGAGAGGATGTGAAAAGTACCTCAAGCACTCGTTGTGAATAAATTGACCAGATTATATTAATATGTTGATTAGTGTATATATGTATAAAAGAACATTGTATTATCTGAATGAACCTACAATAATTTTCTGTTTATGTCATGCTGTTTATAATATTCTTTAGGGGGGGGAAGGGGGTGAAAAAATAAAAACCCCAAGCATTGTCGAGAATAAATTGATCATGCTAGGTCAATATGTTGATATATCTATATGTATAAATGAATATAGTATCATCTGGATGAATTTATTATTAATTTTGTGATTATGTCATGTTGTTCATATTATTTTTATTTTCTTTTGACAATGTCTTGGATTATAAATAAAAGGATAAAAAAAATCCTATGATCTATCTGAACTCTGAAATAAAAATTTGGGGTTTCACGTCTCTTTAATATTAGTTAACCAAAAGGTATATTTTCAATTTGTTGTATATAGGGAGATAAACCAAACAAATGTATTGTAGTCCTTATATAAAGGTACAGTTAAAAAAATAGATAATCCCTTTATCACCCATTCCCTAGTTTAGCATAACCAACACATTTATAGAAATACACTTTTTACTGCTATGATTACCTTGTATCTAAGCCTATGCAGCCTGCCCCCTTATTTCAGTTCTTTTGACCGACTTGCATTTTAGCCAATCACTGCTGACTCCTAGGTAACTCCGTGGGCATAAGCACAATGTTATCAATATGGCACACATGAACTAGCTATGTCTAGCTGTAAAAAAAATATCAATGCACTGAGATAAGAGGCAGCCTTCAAGGGTTTAGATATTAGCATATAAGCCTACCTAGGTTCAGCTTTCAACAAAGAATACCAAGAGAAAAAAGCAAATTTGATGATAAAAATTGAAAAGTTGTTTAAAATTACATATCCTATAGGAATCATGAAAGTTTAATTTTGATCTCGAATAGAGAATCTGTCAGTCTTTAATTTTAAATAACTTTTCAATTTAATCCAGTTATCAAATGTGCTTCATTCTCTTGGTATCCTCTGTTGAAATGGCAGCTAGCTGAACACATCAGGTGAGCCAATGATAAGAGATTTATATTTGCAGCCAACAATCAGCAGCTAGCTCCAAGTAATGCATTGCTGCTCATGCTTTTTAACAAGAGGATGCCAAAAGAGCAAAGCAAATTAGATAACAGAAGTAAATTTAAAAAATATGTTTGTAATTTACATATTCTATCTGAATTATGAAAGTTTAATTTTGACTTTACTGTCCATTTATAGGGTCATTATAGTCTGACTAAAGAAAGTGCCACTTAAAGGGATAGTCTAGTCACAATTAAACTTTCATGATTCAGATAGAGCAGGCAATTTTAAGAAACTTTCTAATTTACTCTTATTATCAAATTTTCGTCGTTCTCTTGGTATCTTCTTTTAAAAAAGCAAGAATCTAAGCTTACAAGCCGGCCCATTTTTGGTTCAGACATGGGTAGCACTTTCTGATTGCTGTCTAAATGTAACCAATCAGCAAGCGCTACCCAGGTACTGAACCAAAAATGAGCGGGCTCCTAAGCTTACATTCAAATAAAGATACCAAGAAAACAAAAAATTGCATTCCCTATCTGAATCATTAAAGTTTAATTTTGACTAGACTATCCCTTTAAGTCACTTTAGGAAGAGCACACCCTCCTACAAATTTAGCAAATTAAAATGTTAAGCTGTTCTGGCTTCTGACCTTTTACCAATGCTTATACAACTTGAATTTTATTTAACAATGATATATAACATAAATTATGCTTACCAGATAATTTCCTTTCCATCTGTATGAGGAGAGTCCACGGCTTCATTCCTTACTTGTGGGAATACAGAATCTGGTCACCAGGAGGAGGCAAAGACACCCCAGCCAAAGGCTTAAATACCTCCCCCCACTCCCCTCATCGCCCAGTCATTCTTTCGAGGGAACAAGGAACAGTAGGAGAAATATCAGGGTATAAATGGTGCCAGAAGAAAAACAAAAATTTAGGTCCGTCCAACGGAGAAAACGTGCGGGGGCCATGGACTATCATACAGATGGAAAGGAAATTATCTTGTAAGCATAATTTATGTTTTCCATCTTAATATGAGGTGAGTCCATGGCTTCATTCCTTACTTGTGGGAAACATATACTCAAGCTCTAGGACACTGAATGAAAACAGGAGGGTTGAAAAAAAAAAAAAAAAAAAAAAAAAAAAAAAGGCGGACCCTATTCTGAGGGCACCACAGCCTGTAAAACCTTTCTCCCAAAAGCTGCTTCAGCAGAAGCAAAAACATCAAATTTGTAAAATTTTGAAAAAGTATGTAAGGAGGACCAGGTAGCCGCCCTACAAATCTGCCTCATAGAGGCCTCATTTTTGAAGGCCCAAAAAGAAGCCACAGCTCTAGTTGAATGAGCCGTAATCCTCTGAGGAGGCTTATGTCCGGCAGTTTCATATGCTAAGCGGATAATGCTCCTCAACCAAAAAGATAGGGAAGTGGAAGAAGCCTTGTGCCCTCTGCGCTTCCTAGAATAGACAACAAACAATTCCGAAGTCGGTCTACAATCTTTTGTAGCCTGAAGATAGAATTTCAAAGCCCGAACCACAGCCACATTTTCCTAAGCACTTTCCCACCTGGGTGCTAATATTTTCTAAGGTTTTTTTTATATTTTAATTTTTGAAAAAGTTTTTTTTAAAACTTTTTTATTTTTTTTAACAGACCCCCAAAACTTACACTGTTGGAAAGGTTAGGCGACTACCTTTCCAACAGTGGGTCTTGGGGGTCTGTAGCTGCTTAGATGCCTGAGATACAGGCTTCTAAGCAGCATGCCCCCTCCTCCTATACTTAACATTGTTAAGTATAAATAAAGTTGCGCGGTGACGTCATCACGCATCACGTGAAGCCCCGGCGATGCCTGTCACTCTACAGGCACGATCGCCGGGGTAGGAGCAGTTAGGAGCCCCCAGATCTCCCTCAAGGTGGGAGAGTGTTCATGACGGCTCTGAGCCGTCATTAGCACCAGAGTGAGAAACTCTGTGACGGCTCAGAGCCGTCATTAGCACTCAAAGGGTTAAGGAACTATCAGCAAGTCCCTTCTCCAACCCATCTTGAAGAAAGCACAGAATCCAAGATACCCTGACCTTATGCCAGGGGAATCAACGTTCTTCACACCAGAATAAGTAGGTCCTACACACCTTATGGTAGATGCAATGGGTGACCAGCTTTCTGGCCTCAATAAAAGTATCAATCACTTTTTCAGAAAAACCTCTCTTGGCTAGGACTAAGCGTTCAATCTCCACGCAGTCAGCCTCAGAGAATCTAGATTTTAGTGAACAAAAGGACCCTGCTCCAGCAGATCCTTGCGACAGGGTAACCTCCATGGAGGAGAGGACGACATCCCCACCAGGTCCGCAAACCACATCCTGCACGCCCACAACGGAGCAATTAGGATAGTCGAGGCTTGCTCCTGCTTGATGCGGGCCACTACCCGAGGTAGAAGTGACAAAGGAGGAAAAATGTAAACTAGGTTGAACCCCCAAGGCACTGCTAAGGCATCAATCAGTTCTGCCTGGAGACCCCGGTAGCTTGGTATTGAGCCTGGACGCCATGAGATCCATATCCGGCGTCCCCCATTTGTTTGAAATCTCCGCAAACACCTCGGGATTGAGAGACCATACCCCCGGATGAAACGATTGTCTGCTGAGAAAGTCTGCTTCCCAGTTGTCCACACAAGGGAGGTGGATTGCTGACAGTGAGCAGTTGTGGGCCTCCGCCCATTCCAGAATCCAAGATACTTCCCTCATGGCTAGGGTGCTTCTGATGTAAGCCACTGAGGTAATGTTGTCTGATTGGAATCTGATAAACTGGGACAAACCCAGAAGAGGCCAAGCCCTTAGAGTGTTAAAGATCTCTCAAAGTTCCAGAATGTTGATTCCTCCCGAGTCCATCGGCCCTGTGCCTTCCTGGCACCCAAAACGGCTCCCCATCCTGATAGTCTTGCATCCGTAGTCACAATCTACCAGGATGGTCTCAAGAAGGATGTTCACTGGGACAGGCGACCTGGACAGAGCCACGAAGAGAGCGATTCTCTTGATCGGCTGTCCAGAGAAATCTGTTGGGATAGATCTGAGTGATCGCCGTTCCATTGCCTCAGCATGCAAAGCTGTAGAGGTCTGAGATGGAACCTGGCAAATGGGATGATATCTATGCTGGACACCATGAGCTCAATCACCTCCATACACCGGGCCACAGATGGCCTTGGATTTGTTCTAAGATTGAGCTGGTTTCCAAGTTCCCTTGGACTGATCAGACTTCGCGGAGGGCTGCAGACGTTCGCTTTATTTTTCTTATCCTGTGGTAAAAAGGCACCCTTTCCCCCAGTGACCGTGCATATGATAGAGCCCAGTCCTGGACCAAAAAGAACCTTCCTCTTAAATGGAAGGGAAAGTAATCTAGATTTGGAAGTCATGTCAGCCGACCAAGACTTCAACCATAGAGCCCTACGGGCTAGAACAGAAAAGCCTGATGTCTTACCATTCAAGCGGATAATCTGCATATTTGCATCACAAATAAAAGAATTAGCAACCCTCAAGGCCATAATTCTTTCCTGGATCTCATCGAGGGGAGTTTCCACCTCGATCATCTCTGACAGGGAGTCACACCAATAGGTAGCGGCTCCAGCCACCGCAGCAATCGCCGCTGTCGGCTGAAATAAAAAACCTGTGTGCTGAAACATTTTTCTTAACAGAGTTTCCAGCTTCTTATCCATGGGCTCCCTAAACGAAGAACTATCATCGAGCGGGATAGTGGTGTGCTTATCAAGCGTGGAGATAGCTCCATCCACCTTAGGGACAGACCCCCACAACTCTAATTGGGAGTCAGGAACCAGGAACAATTTCTTAAAGGAAGAAGAAGTGGAAAAAGAGGATCCAAGCCTTTCATATTCATTCTTAAAAATATTTGCCATCTTTACGGGAACCGATAAAGTTTGTGGCATCACCCTGTCCTCATAAACCTTATTAAGCTTAGGAATAGACGGTTCCTCTGGTTACTTGGGTTCCGGAACCTCTAATGTAGCTAACACTTCCTTCAACAGAAAGCGTAAGTACTCTATCCTAAATCTAAAGTCTGGTTCCTCCGCAGCCGGAGGCCTAGAGGCAGCCAATTCCGACCCAGATAGAGCATCCTCTGAAGTATAAGAGGGGTCTTCATCAGCGGATAATCTAGTATCAGATAAATCCAACAAGTTTATAGATGACCCCTGGGAAGGATAGCAGTATTTAACCTTTCGCTTGCGCTTAGCAGGGCGAGGCAAAGCACTAAAGGCCGCAGACACTGGCGGTAAGAGGGCCCCTCCCAAAGGAGGATTAGTAGTGCAATGGGGAGCTGCATGTATAATAGGAGATGATTGCAGGGAACACACCTTGCGGGACGGAGAACCCTCAGAGGTGGATGGCTCAGTGGTACTAAACATCTTGTTCATTTTAGATATCACTACTTTATCAAGGCATGTGGAACATAATTGAGCAGGCGGGTATACCTTAGCCTCCTCACAATAAAAACAGGTATTAGATTTAGTTAAAGAGGGGGTACCCTCTAACACATCAGAGTCCTCCATAGCTTGCTTTGTAGGATGGACTACAGAAAAAATAAATGGCACCTTTATACCCCCAATGGCAGGGGCACTCACCACCTCCTATGACCCAGACCCCACAGAAAAACCGCTTTGTCTCCTGTAAACCGCACAGTCAGGAAAAAAGAAGTCAATGAGGCCACACCTGGTCACATGGAGTGCCATGAAGAACCGCCCATACTTTAGGAAGAAAACACGCCGAACTGACAGGCTGCGCAGTTATCCAAAACAAAAGTAAAACCTGAATGTTCACACATCTGCCAGAGCCTCAACTCACACATGTCGCAGCATAAAACATAATAAAGCAAATCATGTATAAATCCCCCGTTCAATAATCCCCTTCCGGGAGATATTAGCCCTTGATATCATACAGGTAAAGGAGTCATACTGTGACCCTGTCTTCTTACGTTATCATATGAGATTAAATTAAACGATCTTACCGGAATCATCGCCGTGGAACAGACACACAGCCTCTCAAGCTTGCCAGTCTTGTAGCATTGCAGCTGACATGGACTTGAGGGAAAGAAGCAGGCAGTAAAACTCGTCAACACTGATTTCTTAGGAGTTGTTAATACGAGTTTGGATGGTTTCGCAAAAAGACTCTCCCTGCATCTCCAGACCCTAACATTCGTCAATGCTCTCACTGAGAGGCTGAGAAGACTACTTAGAACTCCAGTCCCATAGCGAAGAGTACTACCCTCCATAAGAGACTACTCCGAATCTTCCGACACTTCTCTGCCATCCACCTGTGACGAAAGGCAAAGAATGACTGGGCGATGAGGGGAGTAGGGGAGGTATTTAAGCCTTTGGCTGGGGTGTCTTTGCCTCCTCCTGGTGGCCAGGTTCTGTATTCCCACAAGTAAGGAATGAAGCCATGGACTCTCCTCATATTAAGATGGAAAGATAGATATATACATATACACACACACACACATATATATATATATATATATATATATATATATATATATATATATATATATATATATATATATATATATATATATATATATTTCTAAGAATAGGAAACACAAACTTTGACACAAGAAAAAAAATTTTCATTACTCTCATGGGAAATAATGGTTTTCTGACGAATAATTTCATTTGAAATATGCTTTCCATGGGACAGAAAAAACAAACAAAAAAAACTAAGCGCAGGACATGATCTCCAAATGCTTTAGGTTTTATTTTTCTTTGTTGTCAAGCATATAATAATAGTCACATAGTTTGCCCAATTCCATTCTAATTTTGTGGTCTATGCAGTATCCTAATAATTTATGTAAAAAAAATAAAAAAAAAATAAAAAAAAAATAATAATCATCTTCCCATGAGTACAAAATTGTGTACATACTTCATGAATTAAAGTCCCCTTTATTTGTTCCAATTGTAAATCCTAGTGTTTCACAAATGCTAGGATTTACCATCACTTTAATAATGCTGGAAATTTCTATACTTGTATTGCTGTGGCTAAGGACACATTAGACATTTATCAGAACATGGTACGCAGACTAAAAATTAACTGCAGTAAACTCGGATATGTTTTTAATCTATGACTACAATAGAAAACGCATTGCTAGCAATTCTACTCTTGGATTGGGGCAACTTTGGCCTTTAAAGTATCTCATGCAATACAAGACAGGAAAAATCTCCCATAGGGAGTTCGGGATCCAAAACTGATTTGGTACCCCTGAGATACAATTTGCAACACCCAAGGGTCTGTCTGCAACAGACCTCTTCACAGTTTCAATCTGACAACAACCAGAATCTTGCCTGCAGTGGGGGCCACACTTTCAAGTTAACTAGGAGACAGGAATGGATTTCTTAGCCTGGGAGCAGATGACAATAGGTTTGGTGACCATAATCACTGAGCTGAGGTTTTTCTGTTGGGATTTGGACTGTCGAAACGAGCGAAATTGGCCAGAAGGCCTGCTTTTACCCAAAGACTTTTTGTCCTGAGATAAGAATGCTCCATTACCTGCAGTGACTGTAGCAATGATTGAATCTAGTCCTGGTCCTAGTGGCATAAGTGACGGCATCAACTTTTATTTCAAACAGTGTATGGTACACGAGATTGACAGCTTGTAACTGACGTAGCTGTAATCACCCAAATGTTTATAACTAACAACATGCCCATCTACACGCACCCAGCGGTTATCTACACGCACCCAGCGGTTATCTACAAGCACCCAGCGGTTCTATTGTACCGACTGGCGCCCACACTGATGTTATACAATTTCTGGCCTTTTGAGCAGGATACTTCATTTTTTTCTCTTGGGGGTATGCCATGATAGATATTTTTTAATTGATTCATGCTTTATTTTTAAAGGAAAAGTAAAAGTAAAAATTAAACTCATGATTTTCAACAACTTTCCACTTTACTTTAATAATACATTTTGCTCTGTTCTTTTGGTATCTTTTATTGAAGAGTAAAACTAGGTAGTCTCATAAGAGCTCAGGAGTGTGCACGTGTCTTTAGTATTCTATGGCAGCAGTGTTTTGCAACATTATTTGTAGCTTTGTTGTACAATGTTGCAAAACATTGCTACCATTTTTACGGGAACCGAATACTAAAGACACGTGCACACTCCTGAGCTCTTATGGGCCTGCCAGGTTTTACTCTTCAAAAAAAGATACCAAAAGAACAAAGTAAATTTAAAAACAGAAGAAAAATTGAAAGTTGTTTAAAACTGCATGTTCTATCTGAATAATGAAAGTTTATTTTGACTTCACTGTCCCTTTAAAAAGGGACATGAAACCCAATTTTTTTTCTTTCAGGATTTACTTCTATTATCAAATTTGCTTAATTCTCTTGGTATCCTTTGTTAAAGGAGCAGCAATGAACTACTGGTTTCTAACTGAACACATGGGTTAGCCAATGACAATATATATATGTGAGAAAATGTATTTTAGAATGCGGACCCTCGTCATTAACCCTTTGAGTGCTAAGATTTTTTTAAGTTTTTTTAATTTTTTTTAATTTTTTTGCACAAAAATTTTTTTTAGCTTTTTTTTCTATTTTTTTCAGACCCCCCAAGACTGTTGGAAAGGTTAGGCGATTACCTTTCCAATGGTGGGTCTTGGGGGTCTGTAGCTGCTTAAATGCCTGAGATACAGGCTTCTAAGCAGCATGCCCCCTGCTCCTATACTTAACATTGCTAAGTATAAATAAAGTTGTGTGGTGACGTCATCACGTTATTGGGCGTGACGTCACCACGCAAAACGGGAAGCCCTGGCGATGCCTGTCACTCTACAGGCACGATCGCCGGGGTAGGAGCGGGTGGGAGCCCCCAGATCTCCCTCAAGGTGGGAGAGTGCTAGCGACGGCTCTGAGCCTTCATTAGCACCAGAGTGGGAAACTCTGTGACGGCTCAGAGCCGTCATTAGCACTCAAAGGGTTAAAAAGCACTTAAAAAAGAGCTGCATATCCTCCTTGGGGTCAAGTACCACTAACAAGACAGAGTTTAAACAAAGATTGAAAAAAACATAATTTATGCTTACCTGATAAATTTATTTCTCTTGTGGTGTATCCAGTCCACGGATCATCCATTGCTTGTGGAATATTCTCATTCCCAACAGGAAGTTGCAAGAGGATCACCCACAGCAGAGCTGCTATATAGCTCCTCCCCTAACTGCCATATCCAGTCATTCGACCGAAGACAAGCAGAGAAAGGAGAAACCATAGGGTGCAGTGGTGACTGTAGTTTAAAATTAAAAAATACCTGCCTTAAAATGACAGGGCGGGCCGTGGACTGGATACACCACAAGAGAAATAAATTTATCAGGTAAGCATAAATTATGTTTTCTCTTGTAAGGTGTATCCAGTCCACGGATCATCCATTACTTGTGGGATACCAATACCAAAGCTAAAGTACACGGATGAAGGGAGGGACAAGGCAGGTACTTAAACGGAAGGTACTACTGCCTGTAAAACCTTTCTCCCAAAAATAGCCTCCGAAGAAGCAAAAGTATCAAATTTATAGAATTTTGAAAAGGTATGAAGCGAAGACCAAGTCGCCGCCTTGCAAATCTGTTCAACAGAAGCCTCATTTTTAAAGGCCCATGTGGAAGCCACAGCTCTAGTAGAATGAGCTGCAATCCTTTCTGGAGGCTGCTGGCCAGCAGTCTCATAGGCTAAGCGGATTATGCATCTTAGCCAAAACGAAAGAGAGGTTGCCAAAGCCTTTTGGCCTCTCCTCTGTCCAGAGTAGACAACAAACAAAGCAGATGTTTGACGAAAATCTTTAGTAGCTTGTAAATAATACTTTAAAGCACGAACCACGTCAAGATTGTGTAATAGACGTTCCTTCTTTGAAGAAGGATTAGGACACAATGATGGAACAACAATCTCCTGATTGATATTCTTATTTGATACCACCTTAGGTAAAAACCCAGGTTTGGTACGCAGAACTACCTTATCTGCATGGAAGATCAGATAAGGAGAATCACATTGTAAGGCAGATAACTTGGAAACTCTACGAGCCGAGGAAATAGCTACCAAAAAAAAGAACTTTCCAAGATAAAAGTTTGATATCTATGGAATGAAGAGGTTCAAACGGAAACCCCTGAAGAACTTTAAGAACCAAATTTAAGCTCCAAGGTGGAGCAACAGGTTTAAACACAGGCTTGATTCTAACTAAAGCCTGACAAAATGCCTGAACGTCTGGAACATCCGCCAGACGATTGTGCAAAACAATAGACAGCGCAGAAATCTGTCCCTTTAAGGAACTAGCTGACAATCCTTTCTCCAATCCTTCTTGAGAAAAGATAATATCCTGGGAATCCTGACCTTACTCCATGAGTAGCCCTTGGATTCACACCAATAAAGATATTTACGCCATATCTTATGATAGATTTTCCTGGTGACAGGCTTTCGTGCCTGAATTAAGGTATCAATGACTGACTCGGAGAAACCACGCTTTGATAAAATCAAGCGTTTAATCTCCACGCAGTCAGCCTCAGAGAAATTAGATTTGGATGGTTGAAAGGACCTTGAAGTAGAAGGTCCTGTCTCAACGGCAGAGTCCATGGTGGAAAGGATGACATGTCCACCAGATCTGCATACCAAGTCCTGCGTGGCCACGCAGGCGCTATCAAGATCACTGATGCTCTCTCCTGCTTGATTTTGGCAATCAGACGAGGGAGCAGAGGAAACGGTGGAAACACATAAGCCAGGTTGAAGGACCAAGGCGCTGCTAGAGCATCTATCAGCGTTGCCTTGGGGTCCCTGGACCTGGATCCGTAACAAGGAAGCTTGGCATTCTGGTAAGGCGCCATGAGATCCAGTTCTGGTTTGCCCCAACGATGAATCAATTGTGCAAACACCTCCGGATGGAGTTCCCACTCCCCCGGATGAAAAGTCTGTCGACTTAGAAAATCCGCCTCCCAGTTCTCTACACCTGGGATATGGATAGCTGATAGGTGGCAAGAGTAAATCTCTGCCCAGCGAATTATCTTTGAGACTTCTAACATCGCTAGGGAACTCCTTGTTCCCCCTTGATGGTTGATGTAAGCCACAGTCGTGATGTTGTCCGACTGAAATCTGATGAACCTCATTGTCGCTAGCTGAGGCCAAGCCTGAAGATCATTGAATATCGCTCTCAGTTCCAGAATGTTTATTGGAAGAAGTGTCTCCTCCTGAGTCCACGATCCCTGAGCCTTCAGAGAGTTCCAGACTGCCCCCCAGCCTAGAAGGCTGGCATCTGTCGTTACAATTGTCCAATCTGGCCTGCGAAAGGTCATTCCCTTGGACAGATGGACCCGAGATAGCCACCAGAGAAGAGAATCCCTGGTCTCTTGATCCAGATTTAGTAGAGGGGACAAATCTGAGTAATCCCCATTCCACTGACTGAGCATGCATAGTTGCAGCGGTCTGAGATGTAGACGTGCAAACGGCACTATGTCCATTGCCGCTACCATTAAGCCGATTACTTCCATACACTGAGCCACCGAAGGGCGAGAAGTGGAATAAAGAACACGGCAGGAATTTAGAAGTTTTGATAACCTGGACTCTGTTTCTATAGAATTCCCAGAAAGGAGACTCTTGTGAGAGGGGATAGAGAACTCTTTTCCTCGTTCACCTTCCACCCATGCAAACTCAGAAATGCCAGAACTATGTCCGTATGAGACTTGGCAATTTGGAAATTTGATGCCTGTATCAGAATGTCGTCTAAATAAGGGGCCACTGCTATGCCCCGCGGTCTTAGGACCGCCAGAAGTGACCCCAGAACCTTTGTAAAGATTCTTGGGGCTGTAGCTAACCCAAAGGGAAGAGCTACAAACTGGTAATGCCTGTTCAGGAAGGCAAACCTGAGAAACCGATGATGAGTTTTGTGTATCGGAATGTGAAGATAAGCATCCTTTAAATCCACTGTAGTCATGTATTGACCCTCCTGGATCATAGGTAGGATGGTACGAATAGTCTCCATCTTGAATGATGGAACTCTGAGGAATTTGTTTAAAATCTTGAGATCTAAAATTGGTCTGAAGGTTCCCTCTTTTTTGGGAACCACAAACAGATTTGAGTAAAATCCCTGTCCTTGTTCCTCCTGTGAAACAGGATGGATCACTCCCATAACTAGGAGGTCTTGAACACAGTGTAAGAATGCCTCTCTCTTTATCTGGTTTGCAGATAATTGTGAAAGGTGAAATCTCCCTTTTGGAGGAGAAGCTTTGAAGTCCAGAAGATATCCCTGGGATACAATTTCCAATGCCCAGGGATCCTGGACATCTCTTGCCCAAGCCTGGGCAAAGAGCGAAAGTCTGCCCCCTACTAGATCCGTTACCGGATAGGGGGCTGCTACTTCATGCTGACTTAGGGGCAGCAGCAGGCTTTTTGGCCTGCTTACCTTTGTTCCAGGTCTGGTTAGGTCTCCAGACCGACTTGGACTGGGCAAAAGTTCCCTCTTGTTTTGAATTAGAGGAAGTTGATGCCGTACTCGCCTTGAAGTTTCGAAAGGCACGAAAATTAGTCTGTTTGGCCCTTGATTTGGACCTATCCTGAGGAAGGGCATGACCTTTTCCTCCAGTGATATCAGAAATTATCTCCTTCAAACCAGGCCCAAATAGGGTTTGCCTCTTGAAGGGAATGCTAAGCAGCTTAGACTTTGAAGTAACGTCAGCTGACCATGATTTAAGCCATAGCGCCCTGCACGCTTGAATAGCAAAACCAGAATTCTTAGCCGTTAGTTTAGTCAAATGAACAATGGCATCAGAAACAAAAGAATTGGCTAGCTTAAGTGTTCTAAGCTTGTCAAGTATGTCATCCAATGGGGTCTCTACCTGTAAAGCCTCTTCCAGAGACTCAAACCAGAAAGCCGCAGCAGCAGTGACTGGGGCAATGCATACAAGGGGCTGCAGAATAAAACCTTGTTGAATAAACATTTTTTTAAGGTAACCCTCTAACTTTTTATCCATTGGATCTGAGAAAGCACAACTGTCCTCGACAGGGATAGTAGTACGCTTAGCTAGGGTAGAAACTGCTCCCTCCACCTTAGGGACTGTCTGCCATAAGTCCCGTGTGGTGGCATCTATTGGAAACATTTTCTTAAAAATAGGAAGGGGAGAGAACGGCACACCTGGTCTATCCCATTCCTTAGTAATAATTTCTGTAAACCTTTTAGGTATTGGAAAAACATCAGTGCACACAGGCGCTGCATAGTATTTGTCCAATCTACACAATTTTTATGGCACTGCAATTGTATCACAGTCATTCAGAGCAGCTAAAACCTCCCTGAGCAACACGCGGAGGTGTTCAAGCTTAAATTTAAATGTAGACATATCAGAATCAGGTTGAATCTTTTTCCCTGAGTCAGAAACATCACCCACAGAAAGAAGCTCTCCTTCCTCAGCTTCTGTATATTGTGAGGGAGTATCAGACATAGCTCTTAAAGCGGCAGTATGCTCTGTATTTCTTCTAACTCCAGAGCTGTCTCGCTTTCCTCGTAACCCAGGTAGTCTGGATAATACCGCTGACAGGGTATTATCCATGACCGCTGCCATGTCTTGTAAAGTAAACGCCATGGGCGCACTAGATGTACTTGGCGCCATTTGAGCGTGAGTCCCTTGGGCGGGAGTCAAAGGGTCTGACACGTGGGGCAAATTAGTCGGCATAACTTCCCCCTCGTCAGATTCCTCTGGTGATAAATTTTTTAAAGACAGAATATGATCTTTATTACTTAAAGTGAAGTCAGTACATTTGGTACACATTCTAAGAGGGGGTTCCACCATGGCTTCTAAACATAATGAACAAGGAGTTTCCTCTATGTCAGACATGTTTAAACAGACTAGCAATGAGACCAGCAAGCTTGGAAAACACTTTAAATCAAGTTAACAAGCAAAAAATAAAAACGGTACTTTGCCTTTAAGAGAAACAAATTTTGTCAGAATTTGAAAAACAGTAAAAAAAGGTAGTAAATCAAACGAAATTTTTACAGTGTGTATAATAAGCTAACAGAGCATTGCACCCATTTGCAAATGGATGATTAACCCCTTAGTTCAAAAAACGAATAAAAAAAACGATATAGACGTTTTTAACAGTCACACCAAACTGCCACAGCCTTGCTGTGGGCCTACCTTCCCCAACAAACAATTTTGGAAAGCCTAAGAGCCCTTGAGAGAGGTCCTATAGCATACAGGGGACTCCTGGAGGAAGCTGGATGTCTCAGTCTGTAAAAGTTACTGCGCAAAAAAGCGCTAAATTAGGCCCCTCCCACTCATAGTAACACAGTGGAAAGCCTCAGGAAACTGTTTCTAGGCAAATTTAAGCCAGCCATGTGGAAAAAAACTAGGCCCCAATAAAGTTTTATCACCAAAGTATATATCAAAACGTTTAAACATGCCAGCAAACGTTTTATATTGCAAATCTATAAGAGTATTACCTCAGAAAGTAAGCATGATACCAGTCGCTATTAAATCACTGTATTCAGGCTTACCTTACATAAATCTGGTATCAGCAGCATTTTTCTAGCATTCACATCTTCTAGAAAATAATTTTAACTGCACATACCTCATAGCAGGATAACCTGCACGCCATTCCCCCGCTGAAGTTACCTCTCTCTTCAGTCATGTGTGAGAACAGCAATCGATCTTAGTTACAACCTGCTAAGATCATAGAAATCACAGGCAGATTCTTCTTCTATGTTCTGCCTGGGACAAAATAGTACAACTCCGGTACCATTTAAAAATAACAAACTTTTGATTGAAGTAAAAAACAACTACGTTACAGCACTTCTCTCTTACTACCTCCATGCTTGTTGAGAGTTGCAAGAGAATGACTGGATATGGCAGTTAGGGGAGGAGCTATATAGCAGCTCTGCTGTGGGTGATCCTCTTGCAACTTCCTGTTGGGAAGGAGAATATCCCACAAGTAATGGATAATCCGTGGACTGGATACACCTTACAAGAGAAAACAATATTACTGAGATCAAAACCAGCATTGTCACGTAAGAGACCTACTATAAAAGGGGTTATATATCTTACCTAATATACATTATGAATCAATATCTTGGAGCCGTAACCGTTAACAGCAGATCATGTAATGACCTAAGACTATATACGCTTATAGAAGTGATATCTCAAAGCATTCATTCTCAAAGAATTCATTCTACTGCTAACGGCTCCCCAGCTATTACTGCACTGACAAGTAACCGGCATAAGCATGCCTATCGAAAATCATTATTATATCGACTATCCTGCAGGACAAAACAATTGCATACTTATATCGCAGGCAGACATAAGGATGCTCTATTATGTCATAACATGGTTACGCCGCTGTACAATGTATAGACAATAAGCAAATACCAAAGAACAAAACAAAACAAAAAAGATAAGATAAACAAAAGACAAAGGTAAAATAGGATAGAAAAAGATAGAGAGATAAAAAATAATAAAGACACAATAAGGAAATAAAATAATGGAATAAAAATAAATATAAAAATAAGGAAATAAAAGCATAAATGCAAATAAAAGGTAAATACACAATAACAGCATAAAACGCATAAAACACAGGATACCACATATAACAAGAGCAAAGGACGTCACATACAATAGATTAAAATAAACATAACAGTTCTAAGGAAAAATGCTGAATGATATCATCCTAGCTATTGAGCTCTGGTCACAGGAAGCTATGCCACTCGAGTTTTGTGTTCAACCTTTTGGAGATTATAGTTTCCAACTCAAAAGTCCATCTTGTCTCCCCCCCTTTGAAGGAGCATCCTATTCCTGTCACCACCTCTGCTCATTTCCGGTATATGGTCGATAATCGTGTTGCGAAGATCCGCCACATTGTGTCCTTGCTCCTAGAAATGTCTGGCCATAGGCTGATTCGATTCTCCTTTCTTAATGGCTCGTCATCCTCAGGCTATCACAGGTCTTGCCTACATAGAACAGGCTGCATGGACAATGTAGCAGATAAACAATGTAGGGGGTTGTGCATGGTACCCTACGTTTATGATAATATTTCTTATTATATCTTGGGTAGTTGAAGTATTTCCCTGTGGACATCCCATTACAGGTAGTACAACCACCACATTTAAAGCATTCGGGTTTCAATGACTGCCTATTGAGCCAATTCTTGGAATAGCAGTGTGCTGGATCCGTCATCTGTAAAATGTCTTTAAGGGAGTTCCCCTTCTTGTATCCTATTCGTGGTGCCATCATATCTTTAAAGGGAAGCGTCTCATCACTCTGAAGAATTTCCCAATTCAGTCTCATGATCCAATTAAATTCATTCTTGTCAGCAGTGTACGTAGTTGTGAAAGTTAACCTCTTCTTGCAGTTGTCTTTCTCCTTAGTGGTAGCTTCCGTTTGAATCAACCCAAGCTGCTCATTGAGGGCTTTCCTTCTATAGCCCCGTTCAATGAAACTTAGTTGCATCTCCCTGAGTTGCATATTGGCATTCTCATCTCAAGTGTTATTCCTTTTAACACGCATGAACTGCGATTTGGGGAGTGCCTTTTTGAGTGCCGGTGGATGACAGCTGGACGCTTCAAATAACGAATTTCTGTCCGTAGGTTTCTTATATAAAGTAGTTTGTAAAGTATTATTCTGTTTATATATTTTCAAATCAAGGAACTCAATTGCCTCTCCACTCCAGTTCATCTTGAACTTTAAGAATTGATGTAGTTGATTCAGTTCTTCAAACCATTCCTGAAGTGCTATAGGACCCCCTTCTCCATATAATGAGGAGGTCATCAATGTACCTTCTATAGGATTTTTAAAGACATGATCATTACTGCATTCAAATTCATCCATAAATAAATTTGCATATGATGGGGTCACGTTTGACCCCAAAGAAAACTCAAACTCCATGAATTCTTTGGACCTAATAGTGGCGACTATAGTCAATTTAAAAGAAAGAGTACGTTTGATCCTAATAGCCAGAACAGCACCATTATGACCTTTATAAAGAAACTGGAAAAAGATCTTATGGATCTTATGGATTCGGCACGTAACCAACAACAATATGTTAGGTTTAATCTTACTAGACGAGAGAGGCAGGCACTGAAGAGTTTAACCAAAGACGAGTCCATAGCTATAAGGAGGGCCGATAAGGGTGGTGCTGTGGTCATAATGATCTATGAATTCTACCAGAAGGGAATACTGCAACAACTCAGCAAGACGGATAAATATTGGACATTGCCAAGTAACCCCACCGTACAGTTTAAGAATCGGATAGACGGCTTACTGACGGAGGCATTTGAGATGGAGTGGATCGATAAGCAGACACTTGAATTTCTTACAAAGGATTACCTTAAAGTTCCAGTCCGCATTTAGGAAAAAGCGGTCATCAGACCGCTGCTTCCCTAACCTCTTCGCCAGAGGCGAGCTGCGGCAGACAGGGACACATATGTACACCCCTATCCACCGTAGCTTGATAAATCGACCCTTACATAAGGCAAGTGAGTGGAGTTTTAAAAAAATATTTACACTTGGCTGTCATGTTATTCTATATCAAGACAACAGAAATGTCTTATATAATTACAAGGTTTTAACAGTTCTCTGCGACTGGCCCAGGGGAGAAGCACCATCTGGACGATAGAGACAATATTCTAAAGCAGCAGGGTATTTTTTATTTCTGTATTTAGAAGCAGTTAAAAGGGACAGTCAAGTTGAAATTAAACTTTAAAGGGACAGTCTACAATAGAATTGTTATTGTTTTAAAAGATAGATGATCCCTTTATTACCCCTTCCCCAGTTTTGCATAACTAACACCGTTATATTAATACACTTTTTACCTCTGTGATTACCTTATATCTAAGCATCTTCTGACAACCCCCTGATCACATGACTTTTTATTTATTATCTATTGACTTGCATTTAGTACTGTGTTGTGCTAACTCTTAAATAACTCGTCGGACGTGAACACGTTATCTTTGTGGCCCACATAAACTAGCAGTCTCCTGTTGTTAAAAGCAATTAAAAAAAGAATGTGATAAGAAGCTGTCTGTAGTGGCTTAGCAAAAAGGCAGACATTTAGAGGTTTAAAGGTTATAAAGTATATTAATATAAAACATGTTGGTTATACAAAGCTGGGGAATGAGTAGTAAAGGCATTATCTATCTTTTTAAACAATAACAATTTTAGTGTAGACTGTCCCTTTAATGATTCATATAGAACACAATTTTAAACAACTTTCCAATTCATTTCCAATTAAATGTGAACAATCTTTCTTCTACTGAGCATGTGCAAAATTCACAGGATATAGGTATATGTATTTTGTGATTGGCAGATGGCTATCACATGATGCATTAGGAAGGAAATAATACAATTTGACAGAAAAAAAACTACTACTCATTTGAAATTCAACTAAGTGTTTTTGCATTGTCTTTTTATCATGCATTTATTGATAAATGCAATTCTGTGTTTAGTGGCCCTTTTACCATTTTCAAACTTACAAGAGAAATATTTGAGTGGCCGGGACGTTTTTCATGTTTCTTTAAAACACAGCTATAATAGGTGTGTCAGTATGTATTACTCTCAGAAAATAAAGTGATACAATACTGTAAAAACATGTATTTAAAAAATAAAAAAGGGGAAAATTCTTTTATTTCCCAACACAAAGGAATGTTTTTTTTAGAAAATAATTAATCAATGTCTGAAGAATAAACGATATAAAAAAAAATGTTCCCAGGCTATATTTTTGTTTATCAACCTCAATCCATTCTCACAGATGACATTTTCATAGGGACGTATGTCGTATGTTCTAATAGTCTTTAAATTTCCCACGATAAAATAGGGATGTGTTTGCTTGTGACCGGGGAGGCTTCTGTGCAGTTGAGATTTTTAATGAGTATCTAATCAGGTACCTGAGTTATGATTGTCATAAATCAGAATATAATAGGAGATTCCAGCTTTGTTGGCATTAAGATGGAACATTATAAATCTCAACTGTTTGCTTTGCAAACAGATGTATGTAACAGAAATAGACACACCTCGCAGTGACATAATTTTGTAGAATATCTTATCTTTTGTTGAAAGAGGAACAAGTTATGGAGATCATTACCTAGGAGAGTGCCCATATCTTATCAAAATCTGCAAACAGTTAAAGGGACATAAAACTGAAATACAAAATATTCTAATGCATTAGAATGTTTTCTTATTGCACAATTATTTGACTTTGCCTATACCCGCCGTAAACGTCTTAAAAAGGGACAGTAAATGTTTTAATTTTTCTTTAAAGACTATCTGTACTTATCTATGAAGCACATTCATTGCTGCAGCTGAAAAATAATCTTTGATCTATAAAGCAAGCTTCAGTTTGGCAAGCCAAGCCACCCCAAAGTGGGCACAGTTATTTCAAATCTTCGGCAGCGGGCGGTACAACTAGTGAGAAGGCTGCTGCCATTTCCTCCCTACTATAGCAGTTCAACTTAGGAAAGCGCTCAAACTGTAACTGTGTCCGTTCACACTCACGTGACACTCTTCACGCTCTTCGCGTAGTTAGCACACACTAGACGTCTGATGACGTATCCTCTTTCACTCACAATGCTCCGGTGCAAGGGAAGCTGAGCGCTCCATCAACGCTCAGATAAACACAAAAGCAAATACTTCCGGCGCACCCGGCAGCAGTGAGACTTAATGTCAAAAAACACACAGCAAAATAAACGTAAGTAGATATTTATACCTGTTTATTTGGAAAATACTTCTCATATATAATAAGGCATAACGATATCCAACAGGTAGGATTGAAAAGCAGCTGTAGACAGGCAGCAAGGTAGAAAAAATAAAGACTGGTCAGACGCGTTTCCTTGTGTTACATCCTCAGTGACCATACTTACTACCCATGGTACACTGCCTTAAATACAGGTCAGCTGAAAACTCCCAGCAATCAATTAATTAATTAAAGTAAACTTAATCCTTTAAGGCAGGTTAGCATGAGCAAAGTATGTGTGTTTAACCACAAATTTTTGTCCTGACACAAATACTCTAACTAACAGAAAGTAAAAGACATAATAAACAGTAAATATTATATTAAATGCAAATGTGAATAATATACAAAACAATAACTGTAATAAAAATAAATTAATCCTCCTGAATTCTGTACCTGAAAAATAAAAAAAAACAAAATTTATGCTTACCTGATAAATTCATTTCTCCTGTAGTGTGGTCAGTCCACGGGTCATCATTACTTCTGGGATATTATCTCCTCCCCTACAGGAAGTGCAAGAGGATTCACCCAGCAGAGCTGCTATATAGCTCCTCCCCTCTACGTCACCTCCAGTCATTCGACCAAAGGACCAACGAGAAAGGAGAAGCCCAAGGGTGTAGTGGTGACTGGAGTATAATCCAAAAAAATCTTTAGCCTGCCATAAAAAACAGGGCGGGCCGTGGACTGACCACACTACAGGAGAAATGAATTTATCAGGTAAGCATAAATTTTGTTTTCTCCTGTTAAGTGTGGTCAGTCCACGGGTCATCATTACTTCTGGGATACCAATACCAAAGCAAAAGTACACGGATGACGGGAGGGACAGGCAGGCTCTTTATACGGAGGGAACCACTGCCTGAAGAACCTTTCTTCCAAAAACAGCCTCCGAAGAAGCAAAAGTGTCAAATTTGTAAAATTTGGAAAAAGTATGAAGAGAAGACCAAGTTGCAGCCTTGCAAATCTGTTCAACAGAAGCCTCATTCTTAAAGGCCCAAGTGGAAGCCACAGCTCTAGTAGAATGAGCTGTAATTCTTTCAGGAGGCTGCTGTCCAGCAGTCTCATAGGCTAATCGTATTATGCTACGAAGCCAAAAAGAGAGAGAGGTAGCCGAAGCTTTTTGACCTCTCCTCTGACCAGAATAAACGACAAACAGGGAAGACGTTTGACGAAAATCCTTAGTTGCCTGTAGATAAAATTTCAGGGCACGGACTACATCTAGATTGTGTAGCAGACGTTCCTTCTTCGAGGAAGGATTAGGACACAAAGATGGAACAACAATCTCTTGATTGATATTCCTGTTAGTGACCACATTAGGTAGGAACCCAGGTTTAGTACGCAGAACTACCTTGTCTGAATGAAAAATCAGATAAGGAGAATCACAATGTAAGGCAGATAACTCAGAGACTCTTCGAGCCGAGGAAATCGCCATTAAAAACAGAACTTTCCAAGATAACAACTTGATATCAATGGAATGAAGGGGTTCAAACGGAACACCCTGTAAAACATTAAGAACTAAGTTCAAACTCCATGGCGGAGTAACAGTTTTAAACACAGGCTTGATCCTAGCTAAAGCCTGACAAAAAGCTTGAACGTCCGGAACTTCTGACAGACGTTTGTGTAAAAGAATGGACAGAGCTGAAATCTGTCCCTTTAAAGAACTAGCGGATAACCCCTTTTCTAAACCTTCTTGTAGAAAAGACAATATCCTTGGAATCCTAACCTTACTCCATGAGTAACTCTTGGATTCGCACCAATATAAGTATTTACGCCATATTTTATGGTAAATCCTTCTGGTAACAGGCTTCCTAGCCTGTATCAAGGTATCAATAACTGGCTCAGAAAACCCACGTTTTGATAAAATCAAGCGTTCAATTTCCAAGCAGTCAGCTTCAGAGAAGTTAGATTTTGATGTTTGAATGGACCCTGGATCAGAAGGTCCTGTTTCAGAGGTAGAGACCAAGGCGGACAGGATGACATGTCCACTAGATCTGCATACCAAGTCCTGCGTGGCCATGCAGGTGCTATTAGAATCACTGATGCTCTCTCCTGTTTGATTCTGGCAATCAATCGAGGAAGCATCGGGAAGGGTGGAAACACATAAGCCATCCCGAAGGTCCAAGGTGCTGTCAAAGCATCTGTCAGAACCGCTCCCGGATCCCTGGATCTGGACCCGTAGCGAGGAAGCTTGGCGTTCTGACGAGACGCCATGAGATCTATCTCTGGTTTGCCCCATCGTCGAAGTATCTGGGCAAAGACCTCCGGATGAAGTTCCCACTCCCCCGGATGAAAAGTCTGACGACTTAAGAAATCCGCCTCCCAGTTCTCCACTCCCGGGATGTGGATTGCAGACAGGTGGCAAGAGTGAGACTCTGCCCAGCAAATTATCTTTGATACTTCCATCATTGCTAGGGAGCTTCTTGTCCCTCCCTGATGGTTGATGTAAGCTACAGTCGTGATGTTGTCCGACTGAAACCTGATGAACCCCCGAGTTGTTAACTGGGGCCAAGCCAGAAGGGCATTGAGAACTGCTCTCAATTCCAGAATGTTTATTGGAAGGAGACTCTCCTCCTGATTCCATAGTCCCTGAGCCTTCAGAGAATTCCAGACAGCGCCCCAACCTAGTAGGCTGGCGTCTGTTGTTACAATTGTCCAGTCTGGCCTGCTGAATGGCATCCCCCTGGACAGGTGTGGCCGATAAAGCCACCATAGAAGAGAATTTCTGGTCTCTTGATTCAGATTCAGAGTGGGGGACAAATCTGAGTAATCCCCATTCCACTGACTTAGCATGCACAATTGCAGCGGTCTGAGATGTAGACGTGCAAAAGGTACTACGTCCATTGCCGCTACCATTAAGCCGATCACCTCCATGCATTGAGCTACTGACGGGTGTTGAATGGAATGAAGGACACGGCATGCATTTTGAAGCTTTGTTAACCTGTCTTCTGTCAGGTAAATCTTCATTTCTACAGAATCTATCAGAGTCCCCAAGAAGGGAACTCTTGTGAGTGGAAAGAGAGAACTCTTCTTTTCGTTCACCTTCCATCCATGCGACCTTAGAAATGCCAGTACTAACTCTGTATGAGACTTGGCAGTTTGAAAGCTTGAAGCTTGTATCAGAATGTCGTCTAGGTACGGAGCTACCGAAATTCCTCGCGGTCTTAGTACCGCCAGAAGAGTACCCAGAACCTTTGTGAAGATTCTTGGAGCCGTAGCCAGTCCGAATGGAAGAGCTACAAACTGGTAATGCCTGTCTAGAAAGGCAAACCTTAGATGCCGGTAATGATTTCTGTGAATCGGTATGTGAAGGTAAGCATCCTTTAAATCCACTGTGGTCATGTACTGACCCTCTTGGATCATGGGCAAAATTGTTCGAATCGTTTCCATCTTGAACGATGGAACTCTTAGGAATTTGTTTAGGATCTTTAAATCCAAGATTGGCCTGAAAGTTCCCTCTTTTTTGGGAACTACAAACAGATTTGAGTAAAACCCTTGTCCTTGTTCCGACCGCGGAACTGGATGGATCACTCCCATTAATAAAAGATCTTGTACGCAGCGTAGGAACGCTTCTTTCTTTATTTGGTTTGTTGATAATCTTGACAGATGAAATCTCCCTCTTGGGGGAGAGGATTTGAAGTCCAGAAGGTATCCCTGAGATATGATCTCTAACGCCCAGGGATCCTGAACATCTCTTGCCCAAGCCTGGGCGAAGAGAGAAAGTCTGCCCCCTACTAGATCCGGTCCCGGATCGGGGGCCCTCGATTCATGCTGTCTTAGGGGCAGCAGCAGGTTTCCTGGCCTGATTGCCCTTGTTCCAGGACTGGTTAGGTTTCCAGCCTTGTCTGTAGCGAGCAACAGCTCCTTCCTGTTTTGGTGCAGAGGAAGTTGATGCTGTTCCTGCTTTGAAATTACGAAAGGAACGAAAATTAGACTGTCTAGCCCTAGGTTTGGCTTTGTCCTGAGGCAGGGCATGGCCTTTACCTCCTGTAATGTCAGCGATAATCTCTTTCAACCCGGGCCCGAATAAGGTTTGCCCTTTGAAAGGTATATTAAGCAATTTAGATTTAGAAGTAACATCAGCTGACCAGGATTTTAGCCACAGTGCTCTGCGTGCCTGAATGGCAAATCCGGAATTCTTAGCCGTAAGTTTAGTTAAATGTACTACGGCATCTGAAATAAATGAGTTAGCTAACTTAAGGGCTTTAAGTTTGTCTGTAATCTCATCTAGTGTAGATGATTGAAGTGTCTCTTCCAGAGACTCAAACCAAAATGCTGCTGCAGCCGTGACAGGCGCAATACATGCAAGAGGTTGCAATATAAAACCTTGTTGAACAAACATTTTCTTAAGGTAACCCTCTAATTTTTTATCCATTGGATCTGAAAAGGCACAGCTATCCTCCACCGGGATAGTGGTACGCTTAGCTAAAGTAGAAACTGCTCCCTCCACCTTAGGGACCGTTTGCCATAAGTCCCGTGTGGTGGCGTCTATTGGAAACATTTTTCTAAATATCGGAGGGGGTGAGAACGGCACACCGGGCCTATCCCACTCCTTAGTAACAATTTCAGTAAGTCTCTTAGGTATAGGAAAAACATCAGTACTCGCCGGTACCGCAAAATATTTATCCAACCTACACATTTTCTCTGGTATTGCAACTGTGTTACAATCATTCAGAGCCGCTAACACCTCCCCTAGTAATACACGGAGGTTTTCCAGCTTAAATTTAAAATTTGAAATATCTGAATCCAATCTATTTGGATCAGAACCGTCACCCACAGAATGAAGTTCTCCGTCCTCATGTTCTGCCGCCTGTGACGCAGTGTCTGACATGGCCCTAATATTATCAGCGCACTCTGTTCTCACCCCAGAGTGATCACGCTTGCCTCTAAGTTCTGGTAATTTAGCCAAAACTTCAGTCATAACAGTAGCCATATCCTGTAATGTGATTTGAAATGGCCGCCCAGATGTACTCGGCGCTACAATATCACGCACCTCCCGAGCGGGAGATGCAGGTACTGACACGTGAGGCGAGTTAGTCGGCATAACTCTCCCCTCGTTGTCTGGTGAAATATGTTCAATTTGTACAGATTGACTTTTATTTAAAGTAGCATCAATACAGTTAGTACATAAACTTCTATTGGGCTCCACTTTGGCATTAGCACATATAGCACATGTATCTTCCTCTGAATCAGACATGTTTAACACACTAGCAATTAACTAGCAACTTGGAAATGCTTTTTCAAGTAATTTACAATAATATGAAAACGAACTGTGGCTATAAGAAGCACAGAAAAAATTATGACAGTTGAAAATAATTAAGTTATAGTATCAATCTTTGTCAGAAATATATAATTTTAGCAAAGGATTGTTCCCATTAGCAAAGGATAACTAACCCAGGCAGCAGAAAAAATACACAAATAAACGTTTTTTATCACAGTCAACTACAATCTTCACAGCTCTGCTGTGATGATTACCTCCCTCAAAAAAAGGCTTTGGAGATCCCTGAGTTCTGTAGAGATGAACCGGATCATGCAGGAAGAAAATGAACCTCTGACTGAGTTTTTTGATGCGTAGTAAAAGCGCCAAAAATGGCCCCTCCCCCTCACACATAACAGTGAGAGAGATCAGTGAACTGCTTTAATTTAAACAAAACTATTGCCAAGTGGAAAAAATAGTGCCCAAAACATTTTTTCACCCAGTACCTCAGAGAAATAAACGTTTTTACATGCCAGCAAAAAAACGTTTAACCTCAATAAATTGTTATTTAAAACCTATTGCAAGTCCCTGCAAATTAGGTTAAGTCTATGCATACAGTATAAATCCAGTGAAGTACCATTCCCCAGAATACTGAAGTGTAAAATATACATACATGACAGCCTGATACCAGCTACATCTACTGCATTTAAGGCTGAGTTTACATTATAACGGTATGGCAGGATTTTCTCATCAATTCCATGTCAGAAAATAACAAACTGCTACATACCTCTTTGCAGATTAATCTGCCCGCTGTCCCCTGATCTGAAGTTTACCTCTCCTCAGATGGCCGAGAAACAGCAATATGATCTTAACTACTCCGGCTAAAATCATAGAAAAAAAAAAAACTCCGGTAGATTCTTCTTCAAATTCTACCAGAGAATGAATAACACACTCCGGTGCTATTATAAAATAACAAACTTTTGATTGAAGGTAATAAACTAATTAAATCACCACAGTCCTCTCACACATCCTATCTATTCGTTGGGTGCAAGAGAATGACTGGAGGTGACGTAGAGGGGAGGAGCTATATAGCAGCTCTGCTGGGTGAATCCTCTTGCACTTCCTGTAGGGGAGGAGATAATATCCCAGAAGTAATGATGACCCGTGGACTGACCACACTTAACAGGAGAAATATATATTTTATTAAATTATGTCTTTTATTCTGAAAAATTATAGAAAAATTTCAACAATTATGCTGAGATTAGTGAGCACTAAAAAATAAACAAATTTATACTATTGATCTACAAATAGTTTTACATCCCAATCAAAGTTTAGACCTGCCGGCACCCTAGTGCCCAACTGAAAAATCCAGTCAACTTCTCTTTTACTGAGAGCAATACCTCTATTGCCACCTCTTGGGTGCCTGGAAATCAGTTGGATCGCCTGGAATGTCAGCAGTGAACTGTCAGAATGGTGATGTTTTTTGAAATGCAGGGAAATAGGAGTAGTGGACTCTGGATCATCAATTGAGCGTAAGTGCTCTAGAAAGCGATCTTTTAACGCACGAGTCGTTTGTCCTACATACTGCCTGTAACACCCCCTGCAGGTCAAAAGGTATATAACGTAGCAAGAATTGCACGTCATATGTTCTCGAATTTCAAATGTCTTTTGATAATTCGTAGATGTAAAAATGGTACCAAAAGATGCAAAAGCACAAGACTTACACCTTTTACTTCCACATTTGTAAAAACCGGGTTTAATAGAGAGCCAGTTTTTTTGAGTCTGTTGACGTGGCAACATAGAAGGAGACAACATGTTCCCTAAGGTTTGTGCCCTGCGGGACACGAAGCAAATGCCCTCCCTAACAATATCCACCAAACTTTCATCTGTAGTCAATATGGGGAGAGCTTTCCTGATTATGTCACAAATCTTACCATATTCCATACTGTAGGAAGTGATAAATTTTAATTGATTAAATTTATCAGAAACCTTAGATTTACCTGACAAAAATAAGTCTGTTCTGTCTAACTGGTCAACATCACTTTTAGTTTGGAGTAAAGCTATACGTGAATACCCTCTCTTGACTAATCTGTCAGTCAAATCACAAGAATGTTTTTCATAACTTGTTGAGCTTGTACAATTACGTTTAACCCTCATGTATTGACTTTTGGGAATGGATTTAATGGTATGATGTGGGTGACATGATTTAGCATTCAAAATTGTATTTCCAGCCATCGGTTTTCTGAACAATTCAATTTCTACACAGGATTTTTGAACATTTGAATGTAATTCAATATCCAAAAAAGGAATTGAATGTGGATTACTTTCCATGGTAAACTGTAAATTAAGTGAATTGTTCTGTAAATATTTGAGAAAGGGGTCAAGAAGGTCTCTAGGACCTTTCCAAATCAACAAAATATTGTCAATGTAGCGACCAAAAAAAATGTATATAATCTCTGAAGGGGTTCCCATCTCCATAGACGTGGGACAACTCCCACCAACCCAAATATAGGTTGGCATAGGAGGGGGCAAACTTGGCCCCCATCGCCGTCCCACGCCTCTGGAGATAGAAATCCCCCTCAAAAAGAAAATAATTATGGGTCAGCAAATAGTCAACTGAGACCTGAATGAACCGCTTCAATGCAGTATCATAAGTAGAAAAATTGTCCAAAAAGAATTTGATTGCCAAAGCACCCTTGTCATGAGGGATACAAGTATACAAAGAGACCACGTCAATTGTAACGAACATAAAGTCCTCCTGCCAAACTAGGATCTCAATTTGTCTGATAACGTCAGACGTGTCTCTTATATAACTCATAAGGCTCAAGACCAAAGGTTTCAAATACCCATCTATCAATTCGGAAAGTGGCTCATTCAATGAGCCTATTCCTGCCACTATGGGTCTGCCAGGTGGACTGGTGGCGTGTTTGTGAACCTTCGGCAAGTAATGAAATATTGCCGAAACTGGGTGCTCAGTATATAAGAAGTCAAAATTAGCCTGTTTGATAATGCCATCACTCATGGCTTGCTCCAAAATAATCTTTAATGCTGATTTAAAATAGAATACAGGATTACTTTTGAGTTTCTCTTATACTGTAACATCCAAGAGTTGTCTGTAAGCTTCACTTAAATAATCTTGACGGTTAAGAACCACCACCTTACCAACTTTATCAGAATTACGTATGACAAGTTCATGCTTGTTTTTTAATTCTTGAATGGATTGAAATTGTGCTTTAGACAGATTAGCTCTATGATGTTGTTTATCACTTTCAGTTAAACTTAGTTTTTTCAATTCTTGCTCAACAGTTTTTTGAAAGACTTCTATGGAATTAGATCTAGATTTAACTGGATAAAATTTTGATTTACCCTTCATTTTTGTTATATCCTGGGTAACCCCAATAGGATAAGGATTTAATTCCAAGTTTTCTCTATCCAATTCCATTAAGTCCAAAATGGAAAATTCCTCACAAAAATCTAAACCACATCTAATGGGAACTGGTCCTTCCTCGCCCACCACACCTTGAACAGTATCAGTGACTCCCAAAAAATGTTTTTTGAGAACAAGCGATCTCACAAATCTATTGAGATCTATCACTGTATTAAAAAGATCAAAGTGTGTGGTTGGAGAAAAACCAAGACCCAGAGATAAAACCTCAATTTGTATTTTAGTTAGAACACAAGAAGAAAGATTAACAACATTATTAAGATTCATGCATATTTCTGGAACTGTGTTGCTCTCCTCCTCTGTGGGTAACGCCTGGGCTTGGGTATCTGATCCTGACTTAAACTTCCCTGATCGTCCTCGTCCCCCTCTGCGTATTTTTTTTCGACGTGCAGTGGACTTCTGTTGGCCCTTCCCGTTTTTTGACGGTGATACATTGCTTGTATTTAATGCAAAAGATGATAGTCCTTCAGTAACAGTAGAGGTTTCAACAGATGTCTCAATGTCAGAGGAGTCATAGTCATATTCAGTGTCAGTATCTGCAAACCTCACTTTCTTATTATCAGAACCTCTACCTTTGTAGGAACTCCTGTATCTCCTTCTTATATTTGTCACTGTCCATTTGTATACTTTATTTAACTCATAATCCTGTTTATCTCTCATGATCTTCTGTTTTTTAAAATTCCAAAGGTTAATTTTAAAATCAGAAATGACCTGTTGCAATTTGGTATCATATTTTGCAAAATCCTCCCTACTATACTCGCACCAGATTATGCTGGTCTACCCAACTTTCTAAATCAGGCAGGTGTAGTGTCGAAATCTGCGACCCAACGGAATGTGCGACCATGACGTCACCACATTCCTGAGCACACACGTGACTGGTTGACCATCAATCACCTGCTAGACACCTCCTTATGTCACGGTCGCAAATTCCGTCGGCTCGCCTGACTCGCACTACTGTGACTAAGAGACCTACACATTGTTTTACAAATAGCGGCCTGCAGCCACTTATACTCCTGAGATATGCGAGTCCTCCCTGCAGGAGATCTTGTAAATATGCGTATTCAGCTTGGTGGGCTCCTCTTACCTAGTCTCTTTATGACCTTTGTATAAGTGGCTACAGGCCGCTATTTGTAAAACAATGTGTAGGTCGCTTAGTGACAGTAGTGCGAGTCAGGGGAGCCGACGGAATGTGCGACCGTGACAGGAGGTGTCTCTAGCAGGCAATAGGTGGTCAACCAGTCACATGTGCGCTCAAGAATGTGGTGACGTCACGGTCAAACATTCCGTCTAGTCGCAAATTTCGACACTACACCGGCCGCATATAGGAAGTCACACTTCTACTCATTTAGGAATCCGGGCAGAGAAGGAACGCGCACAACATAAAGGCAATGGAGCGACCGATAGCCTTCCAACTGATTGCACCATTCTCTCTTTAAAGGGACAGTATACACTCATTTTCATATAACTGCATGTAGTAGACACTACTATAAAGAATAAGATGTACAGATACTGATATAAAAATCCAGTATAAAACTGTTTAAAAACGTAATTAGAAGCTCTCCGTTTAGCTCTGTTGAAAAGGTAGCTGGAAAGCCCACTGCAAGTGGGAAATGAGACACCCCCCCCCCTTCTTTTGCATATGAAAAGACCCTTTACACAAACAGGAGCAAGCTGGAGAAGGTAGCTGATAGTATTCTCATAAAACTTTTGGGCTTGGTTAGGAGTCTGAAAATCAGAGCAATGTTATTTAAAAATAAGCAAAACTATACATTTTAAAAAAAAAACAACTTTATGGGTTATATAAATAGATCATCTACAAAACATTTATGCAAAGAAAAAATGTGTATAATGTCCCTTTAAGATAAGAAAAAACTATGCCATTTTGGGGAAGGCATGGGGAGCGTTAGCAAAGAACGTTTTAAAAGGTAAAATATTCCTTTTCTGTAGCAGCAATGAATGTGGCTAAGTAACATGTGGCTTACAGATAGTCTTTAAATAAGTTACATACATTTTAACATTTACTGTGTCTTTAAACACGTAGTTAAAGGGACAGTCATTTTTCCAGCATTTTTACATCATTTTTGCAGCAAAAAGTCCTCTATTGAGCATGGGCAATAAACTGGCTAGAGCAGGTTTCTCCGAGCAAGCACAGCAAAGGAATTATTTGACTTACTGTACAGACCACAACCCACTTGTGGGGCTGTGAAAGAAAGTAATACAGAATTTAAAATCCTTTAAAAAATTATGAATACATTTCACTGCTTAGCCTTTTTTTATTACAACAATTAAACAAACTGTTTAAAGGGATACTAAACCCAAATGTTTTCTTTCCTGATTCAGATGGAGCATGCAATTTTAAGCAACTTTTTAATTTACTCCTATTATCATTATTTTTCTCTTGGTATATTTATTTGAAAAAAAGAATGAATGTAAAGCTTAAATGGACTGTAAACCTTAAAAAACATAATTTATGCTTACCTGATAAATTTATTTCTCTTGTAGTGTATCCAGTCCACGGATCATCCATTACTTGTGGGATATTCTCCTTCCCAACAGGAAGTTGCAAGAGGATCACCCACAGCAGAGCTGCTATATAGCTCCTCCCCTAACTGTCATATCCAGTCATTCGATCGAAAACAAACAGAGAAAGGAGAAACCATAGGGTGCAGTGGTGACTGTAGTTTAATTAAAATTTAGACCTGCCTTAAAAGGACAGGGCGGGCCGTGGTCTGGATACACTACAAGAGAAATAAATTTATCAGGTAAGCATAAATTATGTTTTCTCTGGTTAAGTGTATCCAGTCCACAGATCATCCATTACTTGTGGGATACCAATACCAAAGCTAAAGTACACGGATGATGGGAGGGACAAGGCAGGATTAAGCGGAAGGAACCACTGCCTGAAGAACCTTTCTCCCAAACACAGCCTCTGAAGAAGCTAAAGTATCAAATTTGTAAAATTTTGAAAAAGTGTGAAGCGAAGACCAAGTCACAGCCTTGCAAATCTGTTCAACAAAGGCCTCATTTTTGAAGGCCCAGGTGGAAGCCACAGCTCTAGTAGAATGAGCTGTAATCCTTTCAGGGGGCTGCTGTCCAGCAGTCTCATAGGCTAGGCGTATTACGCTCCGAAGCCAAAAGGAAAGAGAGGTTGCCGAAGCTTTTTGACCTCTCCTCTGTCCAGAGTAAACGACAAACAGGGAAGATGTTTGACGAAAATCGTTAGTAGCTTGTAAGTAAAACTTCAAGGCACGGACTACGTCCAGATTATGTAAAAGACGTTCCTTTTTTGAAGAAGGATTAGGGCACAACGATAGAACAACAATCTCTTGATTGATATTCTTGTTAGAAACCACCTTAGGTAAAAACCCAGGTTTGGTACGCAGAACTACCTTATCTGCATGAAAAATCAGATAAGGAGAATCACATTGTAAGGCAAATAGCTCAGAGACTCTCCGAGCCGAGGAAATAGCCATCAAAAACAGAACTTTCCAAGATAAAAGTTTAATATCAATGGAATGAAGGGGTTCAAACGGAACTCCTTGAAGAACCTTAAGAACCAAGTTTAAGCTCCACGGGGGAGCAACAGGTTTAAACACAGGCTTAATTCTAACCAAAGCCTGGCAAAATGCCTGGACGTCTGGAACCTCTGCCAGACGCTTGTGCAAAAGAATAGACAGAGCAGAAATCTGTCCCTTTAAGGAACTAGCTGATAATCCTTTGTCCAAGCCCTCTTAGAGAAAAGACAATATTCTAGGAATCCTAACCTTACTCCATGAGTAATTCTTGGATTCACACCAATAAAGATATTTACTCCAGATTTTCCTGGTAACAGGCTTTCGTGCCTGTATTAAAGTATCAATGACTGACTCGGAGAAGCCACTCTTTGATAGAATCAAGCGTTCAATCTCCATGCAGTCAGTCTCAGAGAAATTAGATTTGGATGATTGAAAGGACCTTGTATCAGAAGGTCCTGTCTTAGAGGCAGAGTCCATGGTGGAAAGGATGACATGTCCACTAGGTCTGCATACCAAGTCCTGCGTGGCAACGCAGGTGCTATCATAATCACCGATGCTCTCTCCTGTTTGATTTTGGCAATCAGTCGAGGGAGCAGAGGAAACGGTGGAAACACATAAGTCAGGTTGAAGAAACAAGGCGCTGCTAGAGCATCTATCAGCGTCGCTTCTGGGTCCCTGGACCTGGATCCGTAACAAGGAAGCTTGGCGTTCTGGCGAGACGCCATGAGATCCAACTCTGGTTTGCCCCAACGATGAATCAACTGAGCAAACACCTCCGGATGGAGTTCCCACTCCCCCGGATGGAAAGTCTGACGACTTAGAAAATCCGCCTCCCAGTTCTCCACGCCTGGGATATGGATTGCTGACAGGTGGCAAGAGTGGTACTCTGCCCAGCGAATTATTTTTGAGACTTCTAACATCGCTAGGGAACTCCTGGATCCCCCTTGATGGTTGATGTAAGCCACAGTCGTGATGTTGTCCGACTGAAATCTGATGAACCTCAGTGTTGCTAACTGAGGCCAAGCCAGAAGAGCATTGAATATCACTCTTAACTCCAGAATATTTATTGGAAGGAGTTTCTCCTCCTGGGTCCACGATCCCTGTGCCTTCAGGTAATTCCAGACTGCACCCCAACCTAGAAGGCTGGCATCTGTTGTTACAATTGTCCAATCTGGCCTGCGAAAGGTCATACCCTTGGACAGGTGTACCCGAGACAACCACCAGAGAAGAGAATCTCTGGTCTCTTGATCCAGATTTAGCAGAGGGGACAAATCTGGGTAATCCCCATTCCACTGACTCAGCATGCATAATTGCAGCGGTCTGAGATGAAGGCGCTCAAATGGCACTATGTCCATTGCCGCAACCATTAAGCCGATTACCTCCATACACTGAGCTACCGAAGGGCGCGGAATGGAGTGAAGAACACGGCAAGCATTTAGAAGTTTTGATAACCTGGAGTCCGTCAGGTAAATTTTCATTTCTACAGAATCTATAAGAGTCCCTAAGAAGGAGACTCTTGTGAGTGGGGATAGAGAACTCTTTTCCTCGTTCACTTTCCACCCGTGCAACCTCAGAAATGCCAGAACTATCTCTGTATGAGTCTTGGCAACTTGAAAGCTTGACGCCTGTATCAGGATGTCGTCTAGATACGGAGCCACCGCTATGCCTCGCGGTCTTAGAACCGCCAGAAGTGAGCCCAGAACCTTTGTAAAGATTCTCGGGGCTGTAGCCAACCCGAAGGGAAGATCTACAAATTGGTAATGCCTGTCTAGAAAGGCAAACCTTAGAAACCGATGATGATCCTTGTGAATCGGTATGTGAATGTAGGCATCCTTTAAGTCCACTGTGGTCATGTACTGACCTTCTTGGATCATGGGTAGGATGGTCCGAATAGTTTCCATTTTGAAAGATGGAACTCTGAGGAATTTGTTTAAGATCTTTATATCCAAAATTGGTCTGAAGGTTCCCTCTTTTTTGGGAACGACAAACAGATTAGACTAAAAACCCTGTCCTTGTTCCATCCGCGGAACTGGATGGATCACTCCCATAATTAGGAGGTCTTGCACACAGCGTAGGAATGCCTCTTTCTTTATCTGATTTGCAGATAGCCTTGAAAGATGAAATCTCCCTTGTGGAGGGGAAGCTTTGAAGTCCAGAAGATATCCCTGAGATATGATCTCCAACGCCCAGGGATCCTGAACATCTCTTGCCCACGCCTGGGCGAAGAGAGAAAGTCTGCCCCCTACTAGATCCGTCACTGGATAGGGGGCCGTTCCTTCATGCTGTCTTAGAGGCAGCAGCAGGCTTTCTGGCCTGCTTGCCTTTGTTCCAGGACTGGTTAGGTTTCCAGGCCTGCTTAGATTAAGCAAAAGTTCCCTCTTGTTTTGAAGCGGAGGAAGTTGATGCTGCACCTGCCTTGAAATTTTGAAAGGCACGAAAATTAGACTGTTGGGCCTTTGCTTTGGCCCTGTCCTGAGGAAGGGTGTGACCCTTACCTCCAGTAATGTCAGCAATAATTTCCTTCAAACCAGGCCCGAATAAGGTCTGCCCCTTGAAAGGAATGTTGAGTAATTTAGACTTCGAAGTCACGTCAGCTGACCAGGATTTAAGTCATAGCGCCCTACGCGCCTGGATGGCGAATCCGGAATTCTTAGCCGTTAGTTTAGTCAAATGAACAATGGCATCAGAAACAAATGAGTTAGCTAGCTTAAGTGTTCTAAGCTTGTCAATAATTTCAGTCAATGGAGCTGTATGGATGGACTTTTCCAGGGCCTCAAACCAGAATGCCGCCGCGGCCGTGACAGGCACAATGCATGCAAGGGGCTGTAAAATAAAACCTTGTTGAATAAATATTTTCTTAAGGTAACCCTCCAATTTTTTATCCATTGGATCTGAAAAAGCACAACTGTCCTCAACCGGGATAGTGGTACGCTTTGCTAAAGTAGAAACTGCTCCCTCCACCTTAGGGACCGTCTGCCATAAGTCCCGTGTAGTGGCGTCTATTGGAAACATTTTTCTAAATATAGGAGGTGGGGAAAAAGGCACACCCGGTCTATCCCACTCCTTGCTAATAATTTCTGTAAGCCTTTTAGGTATAGGAAAAACATCAGTACACACCGGTACCGCATAGTATTTATCCAGCCTACACAATTTCTCTGGTACTGCAACTGTGTTACAGTCATTCAGAGCAGCTAATACCTCCCCAAGCAACACACGGAGGTTCTCAAGCTTAAATTTAAAATGAGAAATCTCTGAATCAGGTTTCCCCGAATCAGAGATGTCACCCACAGACTGAAGCTCTCCGTCCTCATGATCTGCATATTGTGACGCAGTATCAGACATGGCCCTTACAGCATCTGCGCGCTCTGTATTTCTCCTAACCCCAGAGCAATCGCGCTTGCCTCTTAATTCAGGTAACCTGGATAATACCTCTGACAGGGTATTATTCATGATTGCAGCCATGTCCTGCAAGGTAATCGCTATGAGCGTCCCTGATGTAATCGGCGCCATATTAGCGTGCATCCCCTGAGCGGGAGGCGAAGGGTCTGACACGTGGGTAGAGTTAGTCGGCATAACTTCCCCCTTGTCAGAATCTTCTGGTGATATTTCTTTTATAGTTAAAGACTGATCTTTACTGTTTAAGGTGAAATCAATACATTTAGTACACATTCTCCTATGGGGCTCCACCATGGCTTTCAAACATAATGAACAAGTAGTTTCCTCTATGTCAGACATGTTTAAACAGACTAGCAATGAGACTAGCAAGCTTGGAAAACACTTTAAACAAGTTTACAAGCAATATAAAAAACGTTACTGCACCTTTAAGAAACACAAATTTTGTCAAAATTTGAAATAACAATGAAAAAAGGCAGTTACACTAACGAAATTTTTACAGTGTATGTAACAAGTTAGCAGAGCATTGCACCCACTTGCAAATGGATGATTAACCCCTTAATACCCAAAACTGAACAATAAAAGACAAAAACGTGTGGCTTTTTACCTCCCTCAAAAACGACTTTGAAGCCTTTTGAGCCCTCCAGAGAAGTCCTGGAACATGCAGGAAGAAGCTGGATGTCTCTGTCAGTATTTTTAGCTGCACAGAAAAGCACTAAAATAGGCCCTTCCCACTCATACTGCAACAGTGGAAAGCCTAAGGAAACTGTTTCTAGGCAGAATTCAAGCCAGCCATGTGGAAAAAAAACTAGGCCCCAATAAGTTTTATCACCAAATACATATAAAAACGATTAAACATGCCAGCAAACGTTTTATATTACATTTTTATAAGAGTATGCATCTCTATTAATAAGCCTGATACCAGTAGCTATCACTGCATTTAAGGCTTTACTTACATTACTTCGGTATCAGCAGCATTTTCTAGCAAATTCCATCCCTAGAAAAATATTAACTGCACATACCTTATTGCAGGAAAACCTGCACGCCATTCCCTCTCTGAAGTTACCTCACTCCTCAGAATATGTGAGAACAGCCATGGATCTTAGTTACTTCTGCTAAGATCATAGAAAACGCAGGCAGATTCTTCTTCTAAATACTGCCTGAGATAAACAGTACACTCCGGTACCATTTAAAAATAACAAACTTTTGATTGAAGAATAAACTAAGTATAAAACACCACACTCCTCTTACGACCTCCATCTTGGTTGAGGCTTGCAAGAGAATGACTGGGTATGACAGTTAGGGGAGGAGCTATATAGCAGCTCTGCTGTGGGTGATCCTCTTGCAACTTCCTGTTGGGAAGGAGAATATCCCACAAGTAATGGATGATCCGTGGACTGGATACACTTAACAAGAGAAATAATGTTATATAATTCTGCACATAGTGCAGAATTATATAACATTATATTAGCCAAACATTATTAAAACATAATTTCCCCTATTCATTTTTTAAAAAAAGCGCTGTTTCACAGACCCGCTCTCTGCTGAGCGGGTCTGTTATATTTACTCAGTGCATCGGGTCAGCTGTATAGTCACAGCCCGGCCCGACCGCGCCATAAGACTAAGTGCAGCTCGCTCCTGTAACAGGAACTGAAAAGCTCACAATTTCAGAATGGAATTACAGGCAAAGAGGACAAAATAAATAATGAAAGTAAATTGCAGAGTTGTTTTATATATACAATTTATCATTTTATATTACCATCTCAAAGTGTTTAATGTCCCTTTAAGGAAAGTTTTCCTCTGTGAAAAGCACACTGGTCTAAAAGAGACTGCTTCCGGGTGGTAAATTGCCATAGAACTAGCTGATGAGCTGTTGTTTGTTCCTGGTAGAGGGCTTCTCTCTTTGTATGCAAATTAATATAACCTACACCTATTTGTGTTTTTTTATTTAGTTATACTGAGGGTTGAATAATCAAGGATTAGGTTACTTGTCTTTCAATATTTTGCTTTACGCCTTGTGAGGCGGGAAAGTGATTTTTCCTTTTTTTTTTTTTATTGATCGTAGATAATACGCCCTGTGTGGCGGGAAAACTAAATGTTTTGTCTATAAAATTTAAAATTAACACTCTATATTAAAAATGTGAACATTTAATTTGAAATAGATAAATAGGATACCCTATATAGGTCAAAAATAGACCAGCTAGTACAATATATATATAGATAGATAGATAGATAGATAGATAGATAGATAGATAGATAGATAGATAGATAGAGAGTGAGAGTAAGCAATATATACTTGTAAATTAAACAGTGTTATCGACATCTTAGAGAGAACATGTATAGTGTAAAAAGGGAAAAGTCCAAGATGTGACCACAAATTGAGTCATATCACAACACGTCACTAAGCACAAACATTGTTTGAATGTACATACACACAGCATATGTACATATGCTTTGTGTGCCTATGTGAAGTTACAGCTATCACTGAAACAAGGACAGCATTTACTAGAAGCCCTTTTGCTAATAGACTGAAATGCATATACATACAAAGAGTCCAAAAGACACAAAATAAATATAGCACAGAGATGTAAAATTACTCGGGTGAAATGGTTCACTGGTCAGTTGCGAATAAAAAGCTGTTGCCCTTATTTAAATTGGTGGGAAATCACTGGATTAAATTAATTTAGGAGTAAGAATAATTATTACAGAGCCTTCATCCTGACAGAGTTTTCAAGATGGCGGCTGCCATGAAGCGCTGCTGACAGAGTGGACCTTGCAGCAGGTTATCATGCGATGGGGAGGATTAGGGGCCTTTATGAAATTTACAGGTCAGACCCTGAAGCCCCTAGCCCCAAGGAGTGGGACAAGGGACTGGCTATTAAGTTAAGTTGTACGCCAGATTTGGGTGTGCCTCTGGGGTTAAGCCTGAGCGTTTATGGCCAAGTTAGCAACGCCTGTTGTAGATAGAGTAAGAGGAGAAGTAATGGTATCCGACCCTTAGTGATATGCTGGACAAGGTGGAGGCCGAAGGAACAGGAATTGCAGCTAAAGAAGGAGGAGAGGGAAAGTCTGCTACCATCTGTCGCATCTTGACCATATTTGCAGCAATCAGACTGGCGCAGATAGACAATATAAAGATAAGAAACGGGAAGAGAGAAGTTTAGACTAAATATGGACCATTTTAGCCCTAAATTCCAGGAGATGGTAAAAGAAATTGAGAAAGCGGAAAAAAATAAACAGAAAGCCCTGAAAAAGAAGTTGAACACAGAAGCCCTGGCAGCAGTGCCAGCCACACCATCACCTCAATCAGCGAGCACCACAAAGACAGAAACACCCTAAAAATACAAATTCAATAAGTGAATTACAGTGTCTTTTTTCTGCTAATCAAAGCAGAATGTAAAGGGGCACTGTCCTGATTAGCTCAGGAAATCATATTGTATGCAGCAGATATACATCTCTTTGGGGAGGAGAGCTGAGTACAGAAGTCATTAAAGTAAATTGGGCACAAGAGTCTTTGACTCAGTAGTACAGGAAACCTTAGTGTGTGTGTATATATATATATATATATATATATATATACATACATACAAACATACACACACACACACACACACACACACACATATATACACTAGTGCCACGCCCACTCCTGACCGATCACACCCCTAAGCCTCCGACCACGCCCCTACAATGCCCCCGCCCACCCTCTCTGCTGTCTGATCCTCACTGACTGATCCTTCCTTACAGCCAGGTATGTTTGTCTTCGCGCAGTCTCTACTGTGCATGACGGCTTCGGACAAACATACCTGGTCTTTTATAATATAGGATTATATATCATTCTGTTATGCACATTGAGGATGGCCATACTTGGGATTCCACATTTAAGTGGCAGTTTGTATTGGTGAAAGGAATGTATTCGCTGGAATAATTTGTAGTAAAATGACCTTTTTATTTTGCATAAGCAGTGAATATGGTTAAGCATGATTATACATTGATGCTTAATATAAAATCTTAATGTACAGCTATAGGTTTTTTGGAAAATAAAATACGAAAAAACTCTTTCTTAAAAAAAAAAAAGAAATATCATAACACATTATAGATCCAAGGATATGCAAAACATTGTTGACAAACTAGTCTGTTTTCTAAGATACACTTCAAAAAATAATTTTGGAAAAAAAATATTAAGAGTTTTATGAACCCAAAAGTTTACTCACCTTTCATGAATAAACGTCCTCTTTGGCACTGCAGTTTTTTAAATAAAAAAAAAAATACGTCACAGGCTTGCCGTCTAATCAAAATGCGCCCAGTTGCACGTTTAACTAAATGTAGCGTGCTCCTGCGCTCAGCAAAGCTATTGGCTGCTTTACCCAGAGCCAGAGTGAGCTACAATTTGTTGAACAACATAACAGGGTACTGCGATTAGACAGCAAGGCCAAGACATTTTTTTTTTATTATTGCAGCGCAGAATTGGATGTCTGTACATGCAAAGTAAGTCAACTTTTGTGTGCATAAATCTCTAATTTCACGTTAGTAAAAAGATATGGCTATCCTTATGGTTACATAATCTGTACATAGTGCAGAATCCTATAAACATCTGCTGTCCCTTTAAGTAAAGGGTCGACAAATCTAGGAGCCAGTAAGAATACTTAGGAGCCAGGCACACATTTAGCAGCCAAGCCCTGCTTTAAGTAATACAAACAACATAATTTTAATAATTATGTTTGCAATTTAATAAATATGTGAAAAGTACCAAGTATTGCTTGAACATAAACAGAGTAGATAGATCTTTGGACAGGAGACAACCAAAATGTGTACAGTAGTATTAAAGGGAGATGAAACTCAATATTGATGTGATTTTAAATAACTTTCCATTTTTTTTCTATGATTTACATTTGTTTTGTACTCTTTGTATCATTTGTTGAAAAGTATACCTAAGTAGGCTTAGAAGCTTCTGATTGGTGGCAGCAAATATATGCCGCTTGCCATTGGCTTTCAGCTAGCTCCCAGTAGGGCATTACTGCTCCTTCAACAAAGGATACTAAGAAAATTAAGATAGTAGAGGTAAACTGGAAAGTTGTTTAAAATAATATCATCTATCTGAATTATAAAAGTAATATTTGGGGTTTTATGTCCCTTTAAGTGAAGGGTAAACTGTGGGTGTTGCCTTACAATTTCCTGCTGCAGCTTCCTATAGGTTACTTATAAAACATTATACACACATCACTGTCACAAAGTGTTCATGAAACTTGTACACTCAAGAGCCTACTTCAGTATGCCCTCATGGATATGTGTTACCTTATGATGAGGTAAAGCTATTTAACAAAGCATTATCAATAAAGGTCACTTACAGTTTTTCTAGAAGCTTGGCAGTGCTCTGGACACGGAACGGATCTTTCTCGTCCAAATCACTGATTTTCTGAGCAAGATCTCTAATATTCCTGCTGAGCTTGTTGTATCTGAAAATCACAAAAGAGAAACCACACATAATATAAACTGATGTCCTTGTGTTGACTAAATCTACTTAATTTAATGTGTGTGAAGGCTAATAGTCCTTAGGCACCAATAAAGATGTGAGAGCATTCCTTATTAGCACAGACAGTACATATACAGCATTATTAGTTGTGCACAAAGAGATTTTTATATATATATATATATATATATCACACACATACCACATACACAGTATCTCACAAAAGTGAGTACAACCCTCACATTTTTGTAAATATTTTATTATATCTTTTCATGTGACAACACTGAAGAAATGACACTTTGCTACAATGTAAAGTGTACAGTCTGTATAACAGTGTAAATTTGTTATCCCCTCAAAATAACTCAACACACAGCCATTAATGTCTAAACCGTTGGCAACAAAAGTGAGTACACCCCTAAGTGGAAATGTCCAAATTGGGCCCAATTAGCCATTTTCCCTCCCTCTGTGTCATGTGACTCGTTAGTGTTACAAGGTCTCAGGTGTGTTAAATTTGGTGCTATCGCTCTCATGCTCTCTCATACCGGTCACTGGAAGTTCAACATGGCACCTCATGGCAAAGAGCTCTCAGAGGATCTAAAAAAATAATTGTTGCTCTACATAAAGATGACCTAGGCTATAAGAAGATTGCCAAGACCCTGAAACTGAGCTGCAGCACGGTGGGCAAGACCATACAGCAGTTTCACAGGACAGGTTCCACTCAGAACAGGCCTCGCCATGGTCGACCAAAGAAGTTGAGTGCACGTGCTCAGCGTCATATCCAGAGGTTGTCTTTGGGAAATAGACGTATGAATGCTGCCAGCATTGCTGCAGAGGTTTAAGGGGTGGGGGTCAGCCTGTCAGTGCTCAGACCATACGCCGCACACTGCATCAAATTGGTCTGCATGGCTGTCGTCCAAGAAGGAAACCTCTTCTAAAGATGATGCACAAGAAAGCCTGCAGTTTGCTGAATACAAGCAGACTAAGGACATGGATTACTGGAACCATGTTCTGTGGTCTGATGAGAAGTTTGGTTCAGATGGTGTAAAGCGTGTGTGGCGGCAACCAGGTGAGGAGTACAAAGACAAGTGTGTCTTGCCTACAGTCAAGCATAGTGGTGGGAGTGTCATGGTCTGGGCCTGCAGTATTCCAACATGATAACAACCCAAAGAACACCTCCAAGACAACCCCTACCATGCTAAAGAAGCTGAGGGTAACGGTGATGGACTGGCCAAGCATGTCTCCAGACCTAAACCCTATTGAGCATCCTTAAACGGAAGGTGGGGGAGCACAAGGTCTCCAACATCCACCAGCTTCATGATGTCGTCAAGGAGGAGTGGAAGAGGACTCCAGTGGCAACCTGTGAAGCTCTGGTGAACTCCATGCCCAAGAGGGTTAAGGCAGTGCTGGAAAATAATGGTGGCCACACAAAATATTGACACTTTTGGTCCAATTTGGAAATTTCCACTTAGGGGTTTACTCACTTTTGTTGCCAACGGTTTAGACATTAATGGCTGTGTGTTGAGTTATTTTGAGGGGGAAATAAATATTTATTAGGGGTGCAATAGTGATCGGTTTAGTTAAACACTAGCACAGCACAGTATTTAATTAGTATTCAATAAATACTGTACCTGTAAAATAGTGACAATTACTATAGTAAAATTTGCCAGACTATAGCACTGAGACACAGATTGCACTGTAATGCTGTAAACAGAGTGAACTGCGCATAACAAAATGGTGCCAGTCACTTTACTCGCAATCTCATGAAGATTACAGCACTGTTTCAAAATCCTTGGAGGTTGAAATTCAGCTCCACAAAGCGCTGTAAAGTGAAGTATACCTGTATATATTATATAAACAAAGGGCCAAATTAAGCGTTGATCGGAAAATTGCACTTTCGCAAGCGCGATATTTGTGCTCCACTTGTAATACCAGCGCACGCAATTGTGCCCTGGTATTTTAAGAGGCCCGCAATGCAAGGAAGTTTTCCACAGGCTTCCGTGAGACACAGAATGAGAACTAGTGCAGCGAAGGGGGTAAGTTGTGCAGTGTTAGGGAGAGTATATATATATATATATATATATTTACAGGGAACACACAGTTCCTATAGACCGCTATGTAAATGCACTTTTCAGTGCTGGGTTTTTTTTCTAACGCCCCACACATGCACCACTTTTAACCCCTTAGAACTGATAAGTGCAGGTATTTTTAATATAAAAAAAAAAAAAAAAAAAAGCTACTATTTTGTATTTTTAAAAAAATAACCTAACGCTGTATTTTGGGGCAATCGGGTGACATTTAGAAAACTAACCAGGAGGTCTGACCTCTGGTTAATTTTCTGAGCGCTAATTGCTACAGCGATCTTGCGGTAGCAATAACCAGCCACTTGTAATAGCTGGTTATTTATCGCGCCTGCAAACAGGCAAATTTGTCCGTTTGCTGACACGATAAATTAGCGCCCTACTTGTAAACTATTCCAAAATTTAGGTAACACACACACATTAAGAAAGACAGCTATGGCTGGCTGCAACATAGCAGAGACACTGCACCCAAGCAGAAGTGGCATGCAGCTGTGCCAAAAAAGCTAAACAGCAAAATCAGGACAATTTAACGGAGGGATATAACCTATTTTCTAAGTTCCCTAGTGCAGGGCTTGATAATCCCAGAGAGCAACACAGCACTACAAAATGCCCTGGTTTCGCTCCTTAGAAAGAGAGACGTTCAGGACTTACTGCTGAACCTCTATTCTTCTGCAATTCCGGCACAACTGCAAATTGATTACTCTCCACTTCTGCAGCCACATACTTTGGGTAAACACCACTTCTTTTCTTCCAGTTCCTAGGTGACTGGAGTTGGACTGTATTGCTGTACAACGTGTTGCAGCCTTTTTGACACCCACTGGACTAATTGCATCTATTACTGGCTCTCTGCACATCAGTTTCTTGGACAGCAGGAGGGATTTGCTCTATGCTTTCTACACTTTTACTGCATTGATTTTATCTATGATACAGAAAATATATTTCCAATATCACATCAAATTGATACTCTCCCTCCCATCCCCTTCGCTCTGCTCACAATCTCCTACTCTCCTCCTCTCTTGTCACCTCATCACACTCCCGTTTACAGGACTTCTCCAGACTGGCTCCCATCTTGTGGAACTCTCTGCCTCGCTCCACAAGACTCTCCCCTAGTTTTAAAAGCTTCAAGTGCTCCCTAAAGACTGTACTGTTCAGGGATGCATACAACCTACACTAACCCTTCTTTATACCAGTTCCTCTCCTCCATTGCTATCCCCTGAACCCCCTTAGCATGTAAGCCTAAAAGTCCAGCTGTTTTTAGATCACCTTCTTAAGAGCTGACTACAACAGTGCAACTCTTGGCAGGGCCCTCTACCCATTTGATCCCTATAATTGTTTTGTTGTACTCCGCCTTTGTTTATAGCGCTGCGGAATCTGTTGGCGCTCTACAAATAACCGATAATAATAATTCTTAAGTGTTAAAGGGATACTGAACCCATTTTTTTTTCTTTCATGATTCAAATACAGCATGCAATTTTAAGCAACTTTCTAATTTACTATCAATTTTTCTTCATTCTCTTGGTATTTTTATTTGAAAAAGCAGGAATTTAAGCTTACAAGCCAGCCCATTTTTTGTTCATTACCCTGGATGGTGCTTGCTGATTGGTGGGTACATTTAGCCACTAATCAGCAAGCTGTTCCCAGGTTCTGAACCAAAGATGGGACAGCTCTTAAAGGGACATTAAACCCAAACATTTGCTTTCACGATTCAGAGAGAGAATACAATTTTAAACAACATTCCAATTTACTTCTATTATCTAATTTGCTTCATTCTTTAGATTTCATTTGTTAAAGAAATAGCAATGCACATGGGTGAGCCAATCACATGAGGCAAATATTTGCAGCCACCAATAAGAAGCTACTGAGCCTATCTAGATATGCTTTTCAGTTAAGACTATCAAGAGAATGAAGCAAATCAGATTATAGAAGTAAATTAGAAAGTTGTTTAAAATGGTATTCTCTATCTGAATCATGAAAGAAAAAATGTGGGTTTAATGTCCCTTTAAGATTACATTCCTGCTTTTTCAAATAAAGATACCAAGAGAACAAAGAAAAATTGATAAACAGGAGTAAATTAGAAAGTTGCTTTAAATTGCAGAATATATCTGAATCATGAAAGGAAAAAAAAAACGGGTTAGTATCCCTTTAATCTAATTTATTAAAACTATAATAGGTGATAATTATTTTCTGCATGACAGAACGTAGGAAAGTGGTGGCTCTGCATAATGAATCAAACAGTGGTGACATTATATAAAACACATGAAGCTTGAGTCAGGATGACCTTTTCTTTGCAACCATTACACCTAGCATGATACTAGGGCTGCACTATTAATCGCAGATGCGATTTTAAACTGCGACTAATCGCCCGTGGTTTTAAAACCACGAGAGAACGCGATTTTGGAGGGAAAAAAAATACTCTGTTCGTCATAAAAACGGAGGCGGAGGAGGATGAGAGGCGGACCAGTGTGCGGCTCTGAGAATGCCTGCGAAACAGCTATTTTGAAAGAGATTGCAGAGTGTGTGTGGGAGCATTCATCTGGGAGTAGTGTGGCGGTGGTCAAGCGGTGGTGGGACAGCTCAAAGTTGTGAGCAATAAAGTGAGTATTGTATAAAAACTTTAAAGAGCCTTACTGACTTTTTTTTTTTTTTTAACTTCTGTGACGCATAACATTGAGTTTAATTACATTTTACAATATATTTTATTTATATATGTTCATTGAGGGTTGCTTGTAGGATGTATTTTGAAGTGAATTGTAAATATTTCAACATGTTACAAAAAATATATATAAATAATACTCTATTGCGCTTATATTAATTATACAGAACTTCACAACAGTCATACTACTGTAAAGTCAGCACTTTTCAGGTTTCTCCATGCATACACTGCTTCATATGTTAACCCCTTAACGACCGAGGACGTGCAGGGTACGTCCTCAAAAAAAAGGCAGTTAATGCCTGAGAACGTACCCTGCACGTCCTCGGTTTGGAAAGCAGCTGGAAGCGATCCTGCTCGCTTCCAGCTGCTTTCCGGTTATTGCAGTGATGCCTCGATATGGAGGCATCCTGCAATAACCTTTGGTAGCCATCCGGTGCAGAGAGAGCCACTCTGTGGCCCTCTCTGCACCGGAGATCGGTGGCTACCTGCGTTGGTGGGTGGGAGCCGGACCGGGAGGCGGGTGGCGGCCATCGATGGCCCTGGTTATGTGCAGGGGGGGCGGGATCGTGGGCGGGGACGAGCAGGGGCGCGCACGGACGCGCGCGCGTGCACGGGAGGGCGGGGGCGGGCGCGTGCACGGGGAGGGAGCGGGTGGGAACCGCTACACTACAGAAAATGATTTAATAAAAAATGTATAAATATCGAAATCTGGAAAAAAAAAAAAGATCAGCAAGGTGGTGGGGGATTGTCTGTGTGGGGGGGGGAAGCTACACTACAGAAAAAAGCCCCAAAAAAATAAAAAAAGCACTTTTTTTTGCAAACTGGGTACTGGCAGACAGCTGCCAGTACCCAAGATGGCCCCCAATGAGGCAGAGGGGAGGGTTAGAGAGCGGTTTTGGGGGGGATCAGGGAGGTTGGGGGCTAAGGGGGGGATCCTACACCCTAGCATATGTAAATATGCTAAAAAAAAATTTTATTTTTTTTAAAAAACCCTTTTATTTTAGTACTGGCAGACTTTCTGCCAGTACTTAAGATGGCGGGGACAATTGTGGGGTGGGGGAGGGAAGGGAGCTGTTTGGGAGGGATCAGGGGGTGGGATGTGTCAGGTGGGAGGCTGATCTCTACACTAAAGCTAAAATTAACCCTGCAAGCTCCCTACAAACTCCCTAATTAACCCCTTCACTGCTAGCCATAATACACGTGTGAGGCGCAGCAGGATTTAGCGGCCTTCTAATTACCAGAAAGCAACGCCAAAGTCATATATGTCTGCTATTTCTGAACAAAGGGGATCCCAGACAAGTATTTACAACCATTTGTGCCATAATTGCACAAGCTGTTTGTAAATTATTTCAGTGAGAAACCTAAAATTGTGAAAAATTTAACTTTTTTTTCAATTTGATCGCATTTGGCGGTGAAATGGTGGCATGAAATATACCAAAATGTGCCTAGATCAATACTTGGGGTTGTCTACTATACTACACTAAAGCTAAAATTAACCCTACAAGCTCCCTAAAAGCTCCCTAATTAACCCCTTAACTGCTGGGCATAATACACTTGTGGTGCGCAGTGGCATTTAGCGGCCTTCTAATTACCAAAAAGCAACGCCAAAGCCATATATGTCTGCTATTTCTGAACAAAGGGGATCCCAGAGAAGAATTTACAACCATGTATGCCATAATTGCACAAGTTGTTTGTAAATAATTTCAGTGAGAAACCAAAAGTTTGTGAAAAAATTTGTGAAAAAGTGAACGATTTTTTGTATTTGATCGCATTTGGCGGTGAAATGGTGGTATGAAATATACCAAAATTGTCCTAGATCAATACTTTGGGATGTCTACTAAAAAAAAATATATACATGTCAAGGGATATTCAGGGATTCCTGAAAGATATTAGTGTTCTAATGTAACTAGCGCTAATTTTGGAAAAAAGTGGTTTGGAAATAGCAAAGTGCTACTTGTATTTATGGCCCTATAACTTGCACAAAAAGCAAAGAACATGTAAACATTGGGTATTTCTAAACTCAGGACAAAATTTTGAAACTATTTAGCATGGGTGTTTTTTGGTGGTTGTAGATATGTAACAGATTTTGGGGGTCAAAGTTAGAAAAAGTGTGTTTTTTTCAATTTTTCCTCATATTTTATATTTTTTTTTATAGTAAATTATAAGATATGATGAAAATAATGGTATCTTTAGAAAGTCCATTTAGTGGCGAGAAAAACGGTATATAATATGTGTGGGTACAGTAAATGAGTAAGAAGAAAATTACAGCTAAACACAAACACCGCAAAAATGTAAAAATAGCCTTGGTCCCAAACGGACAGAAAATGGAAAAGTGCTGTGGTCATTAAGGGGTTAAAGTGACAGTCTAGGCCAAAATAAACTTTCATGATTCAGATAGGGCATGTAATTTTAAACAATTTTCCAATTTGCTTTTATCATCAATTTTGCTTTGTACTCTCTGTATTCTTAGTTGAAAGCTTAAAGGGACATTAAACACTAAATACACGCTAGATAGAATGATGCATTCAAAGAAAAGATTAGTCCATGACTAACATGTAGATGTTTTTTTAAAGTTTCATTAGTTGTTTAAAAAGTGACAAAATAAGTGTAAAGTTTTAGTGTTTATAAAACACTGGGAGCTGCCATGTTGTAACTTGTGTTACCTTCTCTGCTGTGGCCAATTAGGGTCAGTTATAAATAGGTCACTAGAGTGTGCAGCCAATGGTTGTGCTGGATTTAACAGTGTTCTGCACTTCCATTTCTAACAGGAACTGAAAAGCTCACAATTTCAGAATGGAATTACAGGCACAGAGAACAAAATAAATAATGACAGTATATTGCAGAGTTGTTTTATTATATACAATTTATCATTTTATATTACCTTCTCAAAGTGTTTAATGTCCCTTTAACCTAGGAGGTTCATATGCTAATTTCTTAGACCTTGAAGCCCACCTCTTTCAGATTGCATTTTAACAGTTTTTCACCACTAGAGGGTGTTAGTTCACGTATTTCATATAGATAACACTGTGCTCGTGCACGAGAAGTTATCTGGGAGCAGGCACTGATTGGCTAGACTGCAAGTCTGTCAAAAGAACTGAAAAAAGGGGCAGTTTGCAGAGGCTTAGATACAAGATAATCACAGAGGTTAAAAGTATATTATTATAACTGTGTTAGTTATGCAAAACTGGGAAATGGGTAATAAAGGGATTATCTATCTTTTAAAACAATAAAAATTCTGGTGTAGACTGTCCCTTTAATCATATCACAGTTAGAATGACTGTCCAAGAAAACATGACAATGATGTGTCAGAAGACCTAAGAATTGGCTAGTGGCTACTATGTAACCACAGCACAGGCAGCTAATTTTATTTGAACTATTTTGTGGTTTGTATTTTTATGCTCCAAGAGTGTATCGGACATTGAGAAACATGTACAGTAAGATTCTGTAGTGTTAAAGAAACATTTTATTGAAAAAGTAAGGCGTTATAGTAATTTTTAATAAAATTGCAATTGCGTTTGTTTTGGGGGTTTTTTAAATCACAATTTCTTTCCATCCATATCGCCCAGCCCTACATGATACTGGCATGTCTAAATGGAAAATGTATAAATCTGTAGACGGAAAGGTCCTCAAGCAGAGAACCTGTCCACAAGCAATTGCCACTTGGCAAAATATAAGACTGAAGAGGAGCTCCGTTTAATCCAGCCCCCTGCTCTTGGACAACCAATTGCATGAGAGCAGGGTCTATCAATCACCCCGAACAAGTGAGCTTGAAGTGTTTTATCTCTGGCACCTAGGACAGAGGTCAGCAACCTTGGCTCTCCTGATGTTTTGGAACTACATTTCCCATGATGCTCAGACAGCCTAAAGAATGTCTTAGCATCATTAGAAATGTAGTTCCAAAACATCTGGAGAGCCAAGGTTGATGACCCCTGACCTAGGATAACAAGCAGAGATTGTGTATTTTGTTTGGTTGAAGACTCAATCTCGCATTCCTGAACTGCAAGTTCTCAAAAGCTGTAAATGCATCTTGATAACTTTTTCAAGCCCTACAGTAAATGACATTAACTTGCAGGTGAGTACTGGCAGGTTTTGGCCAAGGGACCAGTACAACTCACACTTGTGTCACTGTATAGCGATGATAATGAACATTTATACACTAATAACCACAACACTCTGCACCGTATGATAATGCAGGGCTTCTATACACTAATTAACATGCTGCACTGTTTAAAGAGATATGAAACCCCACATTTTTATTTCATGATTCAGATAAAACACGCTATCTTTAACAACTTTCCAATTTACTTCTATTATCATATTTTCTCCGTTCTCTTGGTATCTTTTGTTGAAAAACAGGGACGTATGCTTAGGAGCCAGCCCATTTCTGGAGCACTATTTGGCAGCAACTTTGCAAGGATGTTATCCATTTCCAAGAGCACTATTTCCTGCTATGTAGTTCTCCAGATGCCTATCTAGGTATCTCTTTAACACAGCACATCATGGGAACAAAGAAAATTTGCCACTAGAAATTGGAATGTTTATTAAAATAGTATTCTCTGTCTGAAGCACAAAACATTTTTGGGGGGTTTAATTTCCTTTTAATTAACACAGAGTATGTATACACTGATAACATATATGCTGTACTGCAGGGCTCGACAAACCCAGGAACCAGGGAGCTACTGGCTCCTAACTTTTTGAGTTATTCTCCTTATATCTATATGCAATTAACTCTGTCTGGCTCCTAAATATTGTTACTGGCTCCTAATTTTTAAACAGATTTGTCGAGCACTGCAGTGTACTGTATAATTATGTTGTGGGTTTATACAAAAAAAAAAAAACAGAACAAACTGCCCTTTATAATGATGATAGGTGCCTATTCACCGATAGTGAGCACACTTTGCTGCATAATGATGCCTACCATTTATACACTGAAGATAAACACTTTACACTGTATAATTATGCCAAGTATCTATTCACTGAAATATGTTGTGCTGAAATTATGACCCTCTCTCAGGATGAATTTGATTTAAATGCTGCAGAAAAATGGTAATAACTTTTACTAGAAGCATTTTTGCTAACGGAAGTATATTGCAAAAATACTTCTATTTCAAATTTAGATGCACCTATGCACATTACATTTATGACCCTTCTGTCCCTTTAATAAAGGATACCAAGAAAGTTTTTATAAACTGTTCTCTCTGTCTTAATCATAAAAGAAGATTTTTGGGTTTCATGTCTGGTCTGCCACTACATGTAACCACTACTACTTACCCAAAAAAACTCTGCATCTTAAAGGGACAGTCTAGTCCAAAATAAACTTTCATGATTCAGATAGAGAATGTAATTTTAAACAATTTTCCAATTTACTTTTATCACCAATTTTGCATTGTTCTCTTGGTATTCTTAGTTGAAAGCTAAATATAGGAGGGTCATATGCTAATTTCTAAGCCCTTGAAGGCCGCCTCTTCTTTTAGGGCATTTCGACAGTTTTTCACCACTAGAGGGTGTTAGTTCATGTGTGTCATATAGATAACACTGTGCTCACGCACGTGGAGTTCCAGTGAGCCAGCTCTGATTGGCTAAAATGGATGTCTGTCAAAAGAACTGAAATAAGGGGGCAGTTTGCAGAGGCTTAGACACAAGGTAATCACAGAGGTAAAAAGTGTATTTATATAACTGTGTTGGTTATGCAAAACTAGGGAATGGGTAATAAAGGGATTATCTATCTTTTTAAACAATAACAACAATTCTGGTGTAGACTGTCCCTTTAAGGGACCCTTCCACCCTAAATTGAACCATCAATCTTAATGGATCCCCTGAATGATTAAAGGGACAGTATACACTCATTTTCATATAACTGCATGTAATAGACACTACTATAAAGAATAAGATGCACAGATACTGATATAAAAATCCAGTATAAAACTGTTTAAAAACTTACTTAGAAGTTCTAAGTTTAGCTCTGTTGAAAGGGTGGCTGGAAAGCCCACTGCAAGTGGCAAATAAGACCCTCCCCCCTCTCCCTTCTTTTGCATATGAAAAGACCCTTTACACAAACAGGAGCAAGCTGGAGAAGGTAGCTGACGGTATTCACATAAAACTTTGGGGCTTGGTTAGGAGTCTGAAAATCAGAGCAATGTTATTTAAAAATAAGCAAAACTATACATTTATTTTAAAAAAAAACTTCATGGGCTTTATAAATAGATCATCTACAAAACATTTATGCAAAGAAAAAATGAGTGTATAATGTCCCTTTAAGCTCTTGATTGGCACCTAGCTTATGTATGCTGTGCTGATCTTTAGCCTTTTTTTGATTTTTTAATCCACTTTCTAATACAAAGTGTCATGAAAATGTATACTGAAGTTGCATAGTCCCAATATACTTTTGACTTCTACTTTCTTTTAACACTAACTATTGATGTTATATGTTAAAGGTATAGTAAACCCAAAAACTTTTAAAATATTTTTTAAAGTTTCATTATATATATTAAATATTTTAAATAAGTACCTGTTAAACTATTTCCCTCGTTTTCTAGTTATTCCATATTAAAATTATTTATTTTGCCAAACCCATTTTATTCTCATTATGTGCGCCCTATAATGAAGTTCTACCTAGGTAGAATCATCATGGAGACCCGCATGCGCACATCATTCTTTTAAAATAAACGCATGCGCATCTTGGCCGCTCAGCCCTAGCTAATGCGGCGCATTACTGACACGGGAAGCAGGGTGGACTTCATTATAGTCGCCGTTGGTAGGAGTGGCACACCAGAGCACTGAAGATTCACGGAGCAGAAGCATGGGGAATCGTCTATGTCAGTTTGCTCGAGATAAGTATAATAAGTACCCCTAGGCTAATGAGCAATTTGATTTGATTTTAGTAAAAGGAAAGTAACCCCTAGACTAACGAGCATTTTTTTAACCCCTAGAAAAGTTAGCATGTTGGGTTATTTCTTATGATAAAGTAGACAACCCACAGCAATAATTTTTAACACCTAGACTAACAAGCAAGTTTTTTTGTTCTTACAACAGATTAATTACAGGCAATGCAAATATTAAAAGCAACAGCAACTTCGGATGTGACTAAAGTGAATAATTAACATCTGAAGTTGCTGTTGCTTTTAACCTTTTCATCTCTTGCGATTAATCTGTTGTGAGAACAAAAAACAAACTTGCTTTTTAGTCTAGGGGTTAAAAATAATTGCTGGTTAGTCACTATGTGCTGTCTGCCTTATAAGAAGATTATATTTGCCTTGAGCAAAGTAAAATATAAGCCCCTGTAGTATGTGGAAACTATTGATATTGTCAAACGGTCTGCGCATGCAAGGTTTCAATAAAGAAAGAGCGTTCTATTAATATTTAAATGAAATGGGCGGAAACACTTGCCTATTGGATGGGATGATTAGTTTATCTTGCATAAACTCTTCCTATTTTATGGGCGGTCGTTACTACTTGTTGTAAGTGAATTTTAAAGTTAAATTAAAGATATTAAAAGCTTCTTTTCAGGAAAAAAAAGTAAGATGATTTTATTGCATCAATATCTATAAATTATAATTATGTCTTTTTTTTTTAATATTTGGCTAAGATTTCTAACCCTTTAAAGGGACACAAACCTCAAAAGCAAACTCCCCATTAAATGCTTCCAAAAATTGTGCTTTTTTACTCCCCATATTTAAAGGGATATTGAACTCTAAATACATTTTATAAGCATAGTATTGAGGTTATTCCCCACCTAGTCATGGGTGCCGTCAAGTGGAAATCCATCTTTCACTACTTTCCAATGCTGACCTGTTTGCACATGTGCAGAAACTCACCTTCAGATACCTGCAGTGTAATCTAAATTCCAATATGGCAGCACCCATGATTAGAGTGAGGCGCATGAAATCTATTTAGTGTTCAGTGTCCCTTTTAAATATGTTTCTGTTTGCTGGATCCAGTTTAGGACCGGGGCTACAATAGAGGAATAGCTTGGGCTTCATAGTAGGGGAAATATGTGGTGGCATAATGGTTAGAATGGACGGGCTCTCCCCTGCAATATAGTGAGGCAGAGAGTGCTGGTCAGCCAAAGCTGCTTGACGCATCTGGCTAAAATATCTCACTGCACAGTCACTGTGCTCCAAGTTGGTGAAGCCTGTGACAGCAGTGGGACTCGCATCCACCTACAGCCTACTGGGTATTACTAGGACTGCTGGGCACTTGTAATTGATTTAAATCACTAGTCAGCGAGACGATTTAAAGTGAAGGTAAACTTTGGTGAATGAAAGCCCTTTTTTTTTTTTAAATACTATTAAAAACAGGGGCACTTTCATTAATTAAAGTTTACAAAGCAGACATTTTGTTAAAAAAAAAAATTACCTTTTTTTCTTGTCACAGCTAGAGCAGCTTCCCCCACCTAGAGATCCTTTATTCACACGTCAGCAATGACTAATACGGCTTCCTCCAATCACAGCATGGCCTCAGGCAATGACTACCCTGGGGGGAAAGCTGTGATTGGAGGAAGCCAGATTAGTCATTGATGACGTGTGAATAGAGGATCTCTATGTGGGGGAAGCTGCTCTAGCTGTGATAAAAAAAAAAAAAAGGTAATTTTTGTAACAAAACAGCTGCTTTGTAAACTTTGGTTTAAACTTAGGCTGTATGCGAGTCCCATTGCTTTTATGAAGGCTGCTAAAGTTTTGAAGAGAGCGTAGAGACTGAGCAGTGAGATATTTCAGTCAGATGCGTCCAGCAGCTCTGGCTAACCTGCACTCTCTGCCTCACTATGTTTCAGGGGAGTGCCCTACTATTCTAATTATTATGCCACCACATATGTCCCCTACTATGAAGCCCAAGCTATGCAGCAATAAAATAAACACACATATAAAATATATATATATATATATATATATATATATTTCATGCACCAAATTTGCACCCTCCCCTGAAGGGGTGCCCTTAGGCGGCCGCTAGATCTGCCTCTATTGTAGCACCAGTGTTGTGTCGAATCGTCAAACCTGTCGGAATATGGAACGTCACGTCAACTCCCGCAGCTACTGCTGGATCCAGCTTAGGGCCAGTGTCATGTCGAATCGCCAAACCCGTCGGAATGTGGAACCACATCACTTCCGGAGACATGGTTACTCTCAATCCGACAGGTTACGCATGCGCAACTCCCACAGCTACAAAATACTTTGATTTCCTGGAATTACTAACACTGCCAGACGGATTTTGGAACCGCTGAGTGCGCATGTGCGGGTTCCATATTGGTGCTCTCAAGAGTTTCCAGCTAACGGAAGTTGTTCTTCATGTATGTTTACTGATTCTGTCTGATTTGGAGATCAGTGTTACTTGACAGCTCTGTAAATACATGAAGAACAACTTCAGTCAGCTGGAAACTCTTGAGAGCACCAATATGGCAGCACTAATAATTAGAGTTGCTTTGCCCATCTATTTGTAGAGCTGTCAAGTAATACTGATATCCAAATTAGACAGAATCGGTAAACTCATCAGCTGGAAACTCTTGAGAGCGCCAATATGGAACCTGCGAATGCGCACTCATCCGTTCCAAAATCTGATAGGCAGTGTCAGGAATTCAAAGAATTTTATAGCTGCGGGAGTTGCGCATGCGTATCCCGTCGGATTGAGAGTAACCATGTCTCTGGAAGTGACGTGGTTTGCACATACCGACAGGTTTGACAATTCAACATGACACCGGCCCTAAGCTTGATGAACCAGCAAACATATTTAAAGGGACACTGAGAACTAAATAGATTTCATGCATCTCAATCTAATCATGGGTGCTGTCATATCTGAACTTAGATTATACTGCATATCTGAAGGCGAGTTACTGCACATGTGCAAACAGGTCAGCTTTGGAAAGTAGTGAAAGATTTCAACTTGACGGCACTCATGACTAGGTGGAGAATAACCTCAATACTATGCTTATAAAATTTATTCAGAGTTCAATATCCCTTTGTACTACAGATTCTTAACGGGGAGTGAAAAAGCACAAAAGAAGGGGACGAAGGAGGAGGGGGAGGAGCTTGGCTGCCATCTCTCTATTAGAAAAACGTATGTGATTTGGACGATTACTAGTATAACGTTAGAGGTATTGAAAATGGGATGCGGTGCAGGCGCATTGTCTTTGGCTGATCAAAAGGTATGGGATAAAGTTCTTTCGGGTGTTGACTGTCCCTTTAAGATTGAAGGTTCAATCAAGGCCCCTTCAGATGTAGAGTTTTTTTGCTGCAGAAAAAGAGTAATAACTTTTACTCAAAGCATTTTTGCTAGTGGAAGTATATTGCAAAAATGCTGATATTTCAAACTGTGCACACATGCACATTTCATTTTTTACCTTCCTATCCCTTTAAAGGGCATACTTAGGTAGGTAGCATGCCCATGTCTGGAACAGTATCTGTCAGCAGATTTTGCAAGAATGCTTTTAACAATGTTATACATTGTGCAAACACTATTTCCATTCCATCTAGTGCTCAAAGTGTTCATTATTAAAAGCATTTTTGCTAAACAGCTGCTACGTAATGCTCAAGACATGAGTACACTACCTACCTAGGTATGCTCTCCACTAAAGAATACCATGAGAACAAAGTAAATTTGATCATAGAAGTGGAGTTATAAAGTTTTATTTTAATTGTTTGATTTATCTGCATTATGAGGGGAAAATATTAGATTTCATGTCCCTTGAAGATATAAAGTAACGCCAGGACCGATTGTTTGAGAGTAATGATGCAAAGTGCAATGTATCAACATTGTCAGTAACACTTTTATCAACATTTTTGTGGCAGTAAACTAAAATATTAAGAGGTGGCTAGTAGGTCTTTTTTACATGCTACACTTAAATAACTGAATTTCTTCAATAAATTGTGACGCTCATAAAAAGGTATGAAACACATTCCAGACTATAATCATATCAAATTTTTACGTATAAACATATTTATGTAAAAACATGTTTGTAACTTTGCAATCAGTACTACTAGGCCTTAAGCTTAGCCGTTTCCCATCCCGGAAGTAGGCCTCACAGTTGCCATGGTAATGGAAACATGGCGGCGCTCAGTGCACACGTGGTCAGCTAAGCGAATACAAGACGATCACGTCATTTTCCAGCTCATTAACAAAGAAAATGCAAATGATGCTACGACTTTTTAACCACATAATTGTTGTTATTTAGCGAAAATTAATCAACATTAAGCCCCCCTTTGCCCTTTAGCAATAGGTCGTTATTATACTGAACACAAACACCCTATTTATGTGTACATTCATTATCACGCTAATAAATCAGTTTTCACAAACACTCACTTAGTATAATCTTCTCTCTTGTCCATGCGGAATTTTCTCAACACCTTCACTTCGTGTATATTATTGTCCACCTCCCAGTTGATAAAATCCACCTTTTTAAGCAGTTTCTTTTCATGATATTTTAGTTTTCTAACCATTTTTGGATCAGATGTCAAAAATATTCAGCAAAAATAAATGTCTCAATGCAGCACTAGAAACCTAGATAGCAAGAGAGCAGCCTTGATGTTTTGTTATTGAAAGGGAGACCTTCCTCTGCAGAGAGGAGGAGTTAAAGCAAATTCGCATCATAAGGTCCTATCCAGTGTGTTGTTCTATAGCACTAAAGTGGATTTATACCACAGCATTTCGTCAATATTATTTAAAATATTATTGTATTTAGTGAGGCTTAGTCTTAAGTAACTGTATAACATTTAATATATCAAAACGATGCACCCATATACAAGTTAGCTGATATATAGACTTATCAGACGTATATTATGGTTTTAAAAGGGCAATTCAGGCGATTGCCCAGTCACTTTTATGCTTTTTTTTTCTTCATTACTTATTGCATTTTTTACTATTGATATATATTTATACTATAACAGTTTAAAATATATAGGGCTTAATTAGATTAGTATTAAAAGGGATGGTGTATTGAAAATTGGTTGTTTTACCAGCAACAGAGTAGAAAATGTATGAAAAATTGTTCTTTTGTGCTTATTTTTGTATATGAAATAGCGGTTTATTCTGTGAAAACCAGAACCATTAAAATGGACTGACCTTTCAGGGAAATCAGACATCATTATTTTATCACTTTCTATACACACAAAAGTTCACCTTATCTCTTTTTTTTACATTATTCAACGCAGCATTTTTGTATCGGTATTGAGGAGTTTGTGGGAAATACCTCTTTGTTTTTTGCTTATCTTATCTCTGTCTGTGTACCAAAGCCCAATACTTAGGGCATGATGGACTAAAATGTTCCTGGGCTACCAAGATTACATAGTTGCCAACATTTGAAAAAAATTTCCAGGGACACTTTGCAGCTATCAATTCCGTGCATGAAATGTTTTACCACACCCCCTGCCCTAAAGTACCGCCCACTTTACCAAACCCACATAATTAGCATAATTTAGCTCCGCCTATTTGTTATGGGGCTGATTTATATATATATATATATATATATATATATATATATATATATATATATATATATATATATATATATATATATATATATCTGCCACTGTTATATACAGTTTATTAGTCATTATCTAATATGTTGGTTCTGTAAGTACTGATATTTTGTAGTAAAGCTTCAGAATCTTTACTGCAAAATATCTGTACTTACAGAACCAACAGATAATAACAAATAAACTGTACATAACAGTGGCAGATCATTTGCTAATATCAGCCAGGGTAATTAAAAAATTAAGAAGCTTTACTGAAAAATATCTGTACCAGCAGATATAACAAATAAACTGTATATACTGTATATAACAGTGGCAGATCATTTGCTAATATCAGGGGTATTAATTAAAAAATTAAGAAGCTTTACTTCATTTTTTTAATTACCCCTCAGATTTGCGAATTAATATCTACCTGCTGCTGGTTCTGTTACTAACACAGTTAGTTTATAATTTGTAATTTTTTATTAACCTTTTTTCTAGCATAACAGACTAAATCTGACAAGTAGTCAAAAGTCACAGAATATTTGTTTTATTAATATTTTTTAAATAATTCATTGGTGATTCACGGTGTATCAACAGCTGGCTAAAACTTTTTATTGCAGCCGGTTCATTTAGGGCTGAGTCTCACCTCGTCCAGATCGGCTGTCTCTACACTAAGTCAGGCAGATGATTTTTTTTAGGGTGTGCGACACAGACACTCTCAGCTCAGACTCAGCTCTGTCAGACAGTGTCCTCCTGCTGCCGCGTGTGTTGGAAGGCTCAGTAGTGCACTGCTCTAGTGAGCGGCAATGCGGGGTGGTCACGTGAGATGCCTGGTGACGTCACTGGTGTGCTCGTCGCAGTGCTGACAGCGCGAGAATGAAAAATTCAAAGGAGATGGAGCTCAGAGAGGCACACACACGGGATTGCGCTAGATAACTCAAAAGCGCTGCAGCTTCCTGCTACTCTTGCCGGGACAGTCCGGGACATTTAAATGCCCGGGACCCGGTCCCAAATTCCGGGACTGTCCCGGCAAAAACGGGACAGTTGGCAAGTATGAGATTATTTTAAAGGGATAGTCTAGTCAAAATTAAAGTTTTATGATTCAGATAGAGCATGCAATTATAAGCAACTTCCTAATTTACTCCTATTACCAATTTTTCTTTGTTCTCTTGGTATCTTTATTTTAAAAAGCTGGAATGTAAGCTTAGAAGCCGGCCCATTTTTGGTTCAGCACCTGGGTAGCACTTTCTGATTGTTGTGTCTAAATGTAGCCATCCAATCAGCAAGCGCTACTCAGGTGCTGAACCAAAAATGGGCTGGCTAATAAGCTTACTTTCCAGCTTTTTAAAATAAATATACCAAGAGAACGAAGAAGAATTGATAATAGGAGTAAATTAGAAAGTTGCTTTAAATTGCCTACTCTATCTGATTCATGAAAGTTTAATTTTGACTATACTATCCCTTTAAGAATGCTCACCAGTACAGTGGTTAAACACATACTTAAAGGGGCATGAAACCCAACATTTTTCTTTCATGATTTAGGTAGAACATACAATTTTAAGCAACTTTCCAGTTTACTTCTATTATCAAATTTGCTTCATCCTCTTGGTGTCATTTGTTGAAGGAGCAGCAATGCACTACTGGTTTCTAACTGAACACATGGGTGAGCCAATGACAATCGGTATATATATGCAGCCACCAATCAACATCTAGAACCTAGGTTCTTTGCTGCTCCTGGGCTTTCCTAGATAAACCTTTCAGAAAAGGATAACAAGAAAAGGAAGCAAATTAAATAATAGAAGCAAATTGGAAAGTTGTTTAAAATTGTATGCTCTGTCTAAATCATGAATGTCTAATTATGACTTTACTGTCCCTTTTAAGGGAAATTGTACTTTAAATTTTTCTTTGCATAAATGTTTTGTAGATTATCCATTTATATAGCCCATCAGGAGGTGTTTTTGTAAAAATGTATAGTTTTGCTTATTTTTAAATAACATTGTGCTGATTTTCAGACTCCTAACCAACCCCCAATGTTTTAGATGTATACTGATGTCTACAGATTCCTGCAGCTCCTGTTTGTGTTATTGGTCTTTTCATATGCAGAGGGGGTTCTGCTCTCAGTCCCTTTCAGTAAGTGTCCCAGCCTAACTTCCACAACAATGCTAAATTGGGAGCTTCTAAGTAAGTTTTTATACTTGATTTCTAAATCAGTATCTGTACATATTCTTCTACATAGTAGTGTCTATTACATGCAGTTAAATGAAAATGGGTGTATACTGTCCCTTTAAAGTCCTGATCAAGACCCGGAGAGCACTGCAGGTCCCAAGCTGAAAAACTGTTTGTGATCCAACCAGCAGCTCTAGCCTCATTATCCAACTGTGCGACTATTGGACTGATTGGATCAGCAGCAGTTTCCACTCAGGAGCTATTCGGGTTCCCAGCGGGACTTTTACTATGTGATTAACCCCATTCCACAGGTTTAACACATAGCATTAAAGGGAAATGAAATACTTTGAGATGGTAATATAAAATGATAAATCATATATATATATATATATATATATATATATATATATATATATATATATATATATATATATATATATATATATATATATAAACTCTGCAATAGTCTTTCATTATTTATTTTGACCCCCTTTCATGTACGCCCATCCTGAAATTGTGAGCTTTTCAGTTCCTATTAGAAATGGAAGTGCAGAACACTGTTATATTCCACACAGCCATTAGCTGCACACTCTAGTGACCTATTTATAACTGTCTCTTATTGGTCACAGCAGAGAAGGTAACCTAAGTTACAACATGGCAGCTCCCATTGTTTTATAGACACTAAAACTTTACACTTATTTTGTCACTATTTAAACAACTAATGAAACTTTAAAAAACATGTCTACATGTTATTCTCCGACTAATCTTTTCTTTGAATGCTTCATTCTATCTAGAATTTTTTTAGTTTTTAATGTCACTTTAATATGTAACTAGTGTTAAAATGAGATTAGAGCATGGCATTTTAACACGATAATGTAAGTATTGCATTTTTCAGTATAGGTGTAGAAACCACAGGCAAAAACACATATTTCAAATGCTAAAATAAAAGTAAAGGAGATATTTGTAAATAATTTCATACACTCCATCAGGTAAATAGATAATTGGGTATAAATTAAAGGGGAGAACAAATTACAGTGCACTGTCCATTTAACTGGCATATCTCATGATATTATAAAAAAATGCCCCCACAAAAAAAATCAGTTATACTAATTAGCTTCTCCCTCTTCTAATTTGTATTTTCTTTTTAGTGGAAGATTATTTTTATTTAACATGTTTTTTTCTAATGCTCTGTAATTTTGAAATAAGATCATACAACATTTGAAACCTAAATATGTATTTTAACAATAAAGGACCAGATTATGAGTGGAGCACAAGAGGTTGCAGGGTTTTGCTCTCGTCTGGCTTATCGCTGGTATTACGAAGTTAAAGTAAACACGATTGCGCTCAAGCTAGAATAATTACCGCATTTCTCAGAGCTCTGGTAAACAAAATAGTTGCACAAAACACATCAAAAGTACATTACAAAGTATAGTTACACTCATAACACTATCTCATAAAAATTCTTTAAAAAAAATATTGCACACAAAAGCTATAAGGACTCAACGATATGAGATCTCAGGTGTTAGAGAGAAAAAAGGCAGCCAAAGGGCTTTACCCTAGACATACATACATATCTAAAGATTTATAAATTTATATATAATTTTATATATATATATATATATATATATATATATATATATATATATATATATATATATATATATATAAATATGTGTGTATGTATATATATATATATATATACATATGTATTTATATGTGTATATATGTGTATTTATATATATATATATATATATATACACACATATAAACACATAAATACATATGTACACATATATAGACATATATATAAGTGCATTGGAGCCCTTTGCAGTCATATTTATGCAATATTCATATTTAATAAAGAATTTAACGGTGTATTTACTGTAAATATTTCACATTCTAATGTTCTGCACAAAACAGAATATGTTCTAAGTATTTCTAAATAGATATTTATATATATATCTGTATCTATCTATACCTATATATAATTATATATATATATATATGTACAGTATATAGGTATAGATATTTATTGTACCAGAAACATCAGATATATATATAAATATTTATTTATGAATAAATAGAACATATTCTTCTATGTGAAGAACATTGGAGTGTGAAATATTCATATTTTCATGTCGGGTTAGCTCACATGAGAATGTACGACCGCAAATTTGCGTGAGAGCGGGGTGTTTATTTCCACTTTTTTTCCCTATGACTTCTATGGGGAATACATGAACGCGCAACGCAATATTCTAACTTAGTTTTTTGCATTTGTCGGGTTAGCACAAGAGCGAAAACAGTTTACTTTCTAATAATAATACTTTTCTCATAATACGAGCGCAACACGGCAAGCGTAAAAAGCTTACTTCTAGTGCCATTAACGCTCGCGCGGGAGCGTTAAATAGCACTCCACTTGTAATATGGCCCAAAAGCTTTGTGTTAACACTCCCCACCTCTCTCAACTGTTTTAAATCTCTTAATAATTTAATATAATCTAAAATTGTAAAGTTGTATTGAAATTTGCAAACATTAAAATATATTATAATCAATGTGATATTACATTAAACACAAAAAAGATATTGTATTATACTTTTGATAAATATACTTTTTTTATTTATTTATTTATTTAAGAAAATATAATGATCTTTTACTTTTACAAGGAAGAGTGGGGGTCCCTTTAGAGTAGGGTCCAGTAGGGTGGGAGGGTCAGTCCATACTTTTTAGTGGTACCTAGTTTTAAATAAATATCATGATATTGTATCCATTGAGTAAATTAAGCTGAGTAAATTGTTTTGCAGATGCACATCATATTGCATTGTAGTTTTAAAACACATTTTAGGAGGTTGTACTACTTTCTCCCTGTGATTCTTTTTTTTTTTTTTTAAATACCCACTGAACTTTTGTCTTGTGCTTGAGATGGTTGGAGAAAGGTGGCAAAACCTCTTGCATTTGTAGAAGCACTGCACCAGGGTAGTCTCTTCTCTGGATCAGTGGGGCTGCGTGTTCTAAGATTTGATTTGCTAAAGAAGGATGTCCATTCGCTAGCATTGAGACCATGGAAGAGGCATCTGATTTGATGTTGGTGTGGGCAGTGGCTTGCATATTTAATCAGGAAGTAAGCTGTTTTTTGAAACTTGGGTGGGCTCTGGTCCTGAATCTACTCTTCTCATTTTCATGATTCCATGTTCCGAGAACTATTCCAACAGAATCAGCTGAAATCTCACATCTGCTGGGCAAACCACCTGCTCTTCAACTTAATTTGTAGCAAGCTCAGTCTTGTGGATAAGATAAGCGTCCCCCAACTTTATACAGTATGAATATAAGGTCACTGCAGTGGCCACATATCAATTAAGTAATGTCTGCTTCACTTCTGTATATTAGCATCTGTTCTCTGAGGACATAAGCTGATAAGCCTCAACAGCAAGTACTTGTTGAAATGTTTGGTCCCATCAATGAATGAACATGATGACTAAATTATCTTGATGCTGGACAGCAAATTCACAGGTTGCTAAGATGTGGCCTCAGCAAGCAACCTGACAGTGAACAGATTCTGATCTTCCTGTTGATTAATGGACGCCTTTTGCATTATTTTGAATGTGTCTATTGACAGGCCAAGTCCAAGTATTGCTGAATTCTTTTTATAAAGATATTGTAATGCCCGTGGGATATTTCCCTATTAGACCAAACTTGGCCAGTAGTCTTCTTATCCTGGCCTCAAGTGGAAGGATAAGGAAATATCCCAGAACAAAGTGAGTGTAAGAAATGAGGTAAGCAGTACTCACGGTAGACAGGGTAGTCCTTCACTGCAATAAGATTAAGGCAGAGAACGGTCAGAGACAGGCAGAGTTCAGTAACAAAAATGCAATCCAGCAGTATAGCAGTTCAGGGATAAACCAATAGAGTGGTCAGGAACAGGCAGAGGTCAGCAACAAAAGATAATCCATCAGTTTAGCAGTTCAGGAGTAAACCAGGCAGAGTAGTCAGACAAGCAGAGTTCAGTAATATTAAGGCAATTCAAGTAATAAAGCACCTAGGAGCACACACAGTAACATACTTGGGCAGTGAATGTAAATTTTGCAAGTACTTACATAGGCGCCGATTCACGCCGAGTAGTTCAAAGGATCCGGCTAGAGAGGGGAATAGACGTGCGGCGATGACATCATCACTGCACGCTCACAGGAACCATCATGTCCCTGGCAACAGCCAGAGCAGCTACTGCTGCGTCCCTGGCAACAGCCAGAGCAGCTACTGCTTTGTCCCTGGCAAAAGCCAGAGCGGCGTGACAGATATAGGCCAAGGCCTTTTAGCAGATAGTCTTAGAGGGTGGATTTTCTCCTAAAAACTTGCATTTTTGTTAGGGCAGCTACATGGCAACCTTTGAGTTCTGCAAGAGGCCTCCATCAAATCCTTGGTCAAGTTCCTGCAAAGCCAGAAAACAAAGCTATTTATAGGCCTTCAGCACCTTCCAATGCAGATAATCCCAGATGCTGGTCTTTGGCCCCCAATGTGAGGTCCTCACAACTGTAAAGGTCATGAGCACTGCTTGCATTCTTCATGATACAATGTAGCGTAGCATGTCCGCCGCACATCAATAAATGCTGACAGCATACGCTGTCAGCATTTATCATTGCACAAGCAGTTCTTGTGAACTGCTTGTGCAATGCTGCTCCCTGCAGATTCGCGGACAATCGACCGCTAGCAGGGGGTGTCAATCAGCCCAATCATATAGGATCAGGCGGATTGATGTCCGCAGCCTCAGAGCAGACGGACAAGTTATGGAGCAGCGCTCTTTAGACTGCTGTTTCATAACTGCTGTTTCCGGCGAGCTTAAAGGCTCGTGCGGAATTCAGCCCCCATGACTTTAATAGACTTTTCAATTGACTTTAGTTAAGAAATGTGCTTTGTTCTGTTGTTGAACTTTGTTGAAACGCATACTTAGGTAGTCTCAGGAGCAGCAATGCACTGCTTGGACGTAGCTGGTAAATGGTGGATACACAAACAAATGCCTCTTGTCATTGGCACACTAGTTGTATTCAGTTAGGTCCTAGTAGTCCATTGCTGCTGTGGAGCTGACTTTAACTATGTGTGCAATCCCTTTGTAGGGTTTAAACAAATAGTTATATGCAATCAATAGTGCAATAATAAAGTGCTCAAACAGATATATCAACTAGATGGAATCAGAATGTTGTATTGATTATATCTGGAACAGATGCACGTTTACCAGTGCAATAGTGCATATAGTCAAGCACTATTCAATAATATCACCTAAGCATATATTTTGAGCGGCATGGAAGAGAATTTATATAGTAAACCAGTCAAATAAACTATAGTCTGTTCTACTAAAAATATTTGTTTATGTTTTATTAAAGGTTGTACAAAATACAATAGACGGTATAAATCGAAGATGAATATTGTTAAGTGTCATATAACTCAACATTTATTAAAGGGACATAATACTCAAATGCTAAATCACTTGAAAGTGATGCAGAATATCTGTAAAAAGCTGACAAGAAAGTATCAACTGAACATCTCTATGTAAAAAAAGGAAGATATTTGACCTCAAAATGTCTTCAGCTCACAGTACTCTGTGAAGTTATCCTTCAGCTACTGTCAGCTGCATGTTAAAAAAACAACAACAAAACAGCCAATCCGCTTCATCAGTGCTGGTGTCACACTTTGGTTTACTGGGATCTCATGAGATTTTACTGAAACCTTGCAAGATTTCATAGTAAACGTCCTTATACCGAATAGGGAAATAACATGACAGTGCCTGCACATACCAGATGCACTTTCACTTGCAAGTCCCGGGACTAGCATCCTGATTGGCTGCTTATCGCCTAACCTAATTGGACGTATATATACGTCATGTTGTACAAAGCTCATCTTACGCCATAATGTATATATACGTCCGAGATGCAGGAAGCTCCAGCAAAGCTGGAGTTCCTCAGCTCCAGGCATCTGCTTGCATATGAAACCTTATGGAACTGAAGCACAATCGGTGGGGGGGGGGGGGGTGGATGGGCCCTACGCTGTAGAAAATAAAAATGAAGGGAGAGGGATGGGGAGCTACACTACAGAGAAAAATGTGGGGTGGGGGGCCCTAGCTAACAATCACTAGAGGGGAGGGACCACTACACTACAGAATTTTTTTTTTTATTATAGGTACTGGCAGACAGCTGCCATTACAAAACATGGCTGCAATTAGTGGCAGGGGGAAGATTAGAGAGCTATTTGGGGAATCAGGAAGGTGGGAGGGTTGAGGAGGATCACTACTGGAAAAATCAGTAAACAACTGATATTGGTGTACACTTGGATAGCACTCAAATTCCTGCTCATAAATTAATGAGATAGATAAGTTTCAGACACTGGGATGGAGTCTAAAGCACACACGTTAAAATATAACTTTTAATCCAAAATTGTTAAAAAATATATATTTACAAAAGGACACACATTTAAAATCAACGTAAGTATCATGGGGTCGATCCGATAAAAATCGTCGCCCGCAAAAGCTGGCGACGCCAATATTTGCGCGGGTTTGGTATCCTATATACAGCGTAACCTAGAAGTTACGCGCGTATATTTCTGCCGTCGCCCGTAGTTTTTTGGGCCATAGGCAGGTATACCAAACCCGCGCAGTTTGGTATCCAATATACAGCGTAAGGACTTACGTGGCGAAAATAGAGAAATCTTACTCCATTTTCACCTCGCCACAAAAAGCAGCCGTAAGAAGCCTTACGCTGACTATTGGAGCCCCGTAACTCTCTAAACTAGCTGCTAAATAAACCTAACACCTAACGCATGTGCAATCTCTATCTACCTGTCAACCGCGATCTGCTAAATAAAACCTAACACCTAACGCATACGCAATGTCTATCTACCTGTCAACCGCGATCCCCCGCCGCAATCCCTAATAAAGTATTTAACCCCTAAACCGCCGCCATCTACATAAACTAACCCCCTACTGTGAGCCCCTAAAACCGCCGCCATCTACCTGATCTATCCCCTAATCTGACCCCTTACACCGCCGCCAGCTATATTAATATTATTAACCCCTAATCTAATAGCCATAAAGTAATAAACTCTATTACCAGCCCTTAAAAGGGCCTTTTGCGGGGCTTTGCCCCAAAGTTAACAGCTCTTTTGCCCTATAACCTGCCCTCCCTACACCGCCGCACCTATATTAATGGTATTAACCCCTAATATAAGCCCCTTACACCGCCGCCATCTATATTAAAATTATTAACCCCTAATTTAATCTACCTACCCCGCCGCCAGCTATATTATCTATATTAACCCTAAGTATATTATAGTTAATATAGTTATTACATTATATATATTAACTATATTAACCCTAATTATATTAGGGTTAATATAGTTACTATAGTATTTATATTAACTATATTAACTCTATCTAACCCTAACACCCCTAACTAAATTCTTATTAAATAAATCTAATTTATATTATAAACTAAAATATTCCTATTTAAATCTAAATACTTAACTATAAAATAAACCCTAAGATAGCTACAATATAATTAATAATTACATTGTAGCTATGTTAGGGTTTATATTTATTTTACAGGTAAATTGTTAATTATTTTAACTAGGTATAATAGCTATTAAATAGTTATGACCTATTTAATAGCTACCTAGTTAAAATAATTACCCAATTACCTGTAAAATAAATCCTAACCTAAGTTACAAATACACCTACACTATCAATAAATTAAATAAACTACAAATATCTATCTAAAAATGCAATTAAACTAAATTACAAAAAAAACCCACTAAATTACAAAAAATAAAAAAAAGATTACAAGATTTTTAAGCTAATTACACCTATTCTAAGCCCCCTAATAAAATAATAAAGCCCCCCAAAATAAAAAAAATTCCCTACCCTATTCTAAATTAAAAAAAGTTCAAAGCTCTTTTACCTTACCAGCCCTTAAAAGGGCCTTTTGTGGGGGCATGCCCCAAAGAAAACTGCTCTTTTGCCTGAAAAAAAAACACACAATACCACCCCCCAACATTACAACCCACCACCCACATACCCCTAATCTAACCCAAACCCCCCTTAAATAAACCTAACACTACCCCCCTGAAAATCTCCCTACCTTGTCTTCACCACACCGGGCCAAACTGCTCATCCGATCCGGGCGATGTCTTTATCCAAGCGGCAGCAAAGTCTTCTTCTATCTGGCAGCATCTTCCCTCAAACGGCATCTTCAATCTTCATTTGTCGCTCCTCCGACGCGGAGCATCCATCCCGGCCGACGACTGAACGACGAATAAGGTACCGTTAAATGATGTCATCCAAGTTGGCGTTCGTCAAATTCCGATTGGCTGATAGGATTCTATCAGCCAATCGGAATTAAGGTAGAAAAATCTGATTGGCTGATTAAATCAGCCAATCAGATTCAAGTTCAATCCGATTGGCTGAACCAATCATCCAATCAGATTGAACTTGAATCTGATTGGCTGATTCAATCAGCCAATCAGATTTTTTCTACTTTAATTCCGATTGGCTGATAGAATCCTATCAGCCAATCGGAATTCGACGGACGCCATCTTGGATGACGTAATTTAACGGTACCTTATTCGTCGTTCAGTCGTCGGCCGGGATGGATGCTCCGCGTCGGAGGAGCGACGAATGAAGATTGAAGATGCCATTTGATGGAAGATGCTGCCGGATAGAAGAAGACTTTGCTGCCGCTTGGATAAAGACATCGCCCGGATCGGATGAGTAGTTCGGCCCGGTGTGGTGAAGACAAGGTAGGGAGATTTTCAGGGGGGTAGTGTTAGGTTTATTTAAGGGGGGTTTGGGTTAGATTAGGGGTATGTGGGTGGTGGGTTGTAATGTTGGGGGGTGGTATTGTGTTTTTTTTTTCAGGCAAAAGAGCAGTTTTCTTTGGGGCATGCCCCCACAAAAGGCCCTTTTAAGGGCTGGTAAGGTAAAAGAGCTTTGAACTTTTTTTAATTTAGAATAGGGTAGGGAATTTTTTTTATTTTGGGGGGCTTTATTATTTTATTAGGGGGCTTAGAATAGGTGTAATTAGCTTAAAAATCTTGTAATATTTTTTTTTATTTTTTGTAATTTAGTGTTTGTTTTTTTTGTAATTTAGTTTAGTTTAATTGTATTTTTAGATAGATATTTGTAGTTTATTTAATTTATTGATAGTGTAGGTGTATTTGTAACTTAGGTTAGGATTTATTTTACAGGTAATTGGGTAATTATTTTAACTAGGTAGCTATTAAATAGTTAATACCTATTTAATAGCTATTATACCTAGTTAAAATAATTAACAATTTACCTGTAAAATAAATATAAACCCTAACATAGCTACAATGTAATTATTAATTATATTGTAGCTATCTTAGGGTTTATTTTATAGGTAAGTATTTAGTTTTAAATAGGAATATTTTAATTAATAATATTAATATTAGATTTATTTTAATAAGAGTTTAATTAGGATGTTAGAGTTAGATAGGGTTATTATACTTAATATATATATATATAATATAATAACGATATTAACTATATTAACCCTAATATAATTAGGGTTAATATAGTTAATATATATAATATAATAACTATATTAACTATATTAACCCTAATATAATTAGGGTTAATATAGTTAATATAGCTGGCGGCGGCGTAGGGGGATTAGATTAGGGGTTAATACATTTATTATAGGTGGCCGCGGTGTAGGGGGATGTAGATTGTAGGCAAAAGAGCAGTTTACTTTGTGACAAAGCCCCGCCAAAAGCCCTTTTAAGGGCTGGCAAAAGAGCTGAATTCTTTGGGGCATGCCCCGCAAAAAGCCCTTTTAAGGGCTGGCAAAAGAGCTGTTACTTTGGGGCAATGCCACGCAAAAAGCCCTTTTCAGGGCTATTTGTAGGGTTAGACTTAGGTTTAGTGGTAGGGATAGTTTAGTATTTTAGGGGTTAAATAATTTAATATAGATGGCGGCGGGGTAGGGGGATTAGATTAGGGGTTAATAATTTTAAAATAGATAGCGGCGGGGTAAGGGCTCACTTTAGGGGGTAGGTAAGGTAGATGGCGGCGGTGTTAGGGGCTCACTTTAGGGGGTTATAGATTTAATATAGCTGGCGACGGTTTAGGGGTTAATAACTTTATTAGGTAGCGGCGGGCTCCGGGAGCGGCGGTTTAGGGGTTAATACATATTTTATTGTTAGGCTAGTGAGGGGGGATAGCGGATAGAGGGTTAGACGTGTCGGGCTATGTTAGGGAGGCGTGTTAGACAGTGCGGGTGATTTAGACTTTAGTCAGGTTTTGTAGGCGCCAGCAGTTTCTAACGTGCCGTAAGTCACTGGCGACGCCAGAAATTTGTACTTGCGCAGATTTCTGGACATCGCTGGTTTATCCGACTTACGGCACTTTAGCCTCTGACGGCGCCGTATATGTGATAGCTTGAGTTGCGAGTGACGCAGGTTCCCTCGCTTGCGCCGCAAACTACGCCGTTTATCGGATCGCGCCCCATATTGGTTTGTATACTCTGTAAATGGCCTCTCGTGGGGTCACCTCCTGGTTAGATAATATGGAACTCAGTATACTTAAATTGTATTGGCTTAGGTAACAGTCAATAATGACTGTTAATTTAGCAAATAAAATTGAGGTCCAACATAGTATGGCTAGCAATAACACAGCTGTTTGAATTAAATTGAGAACAAGATGATGTACTGATGTAGTTTTAATTATTTCATCTAGGGTTAAGTGACATATTTCATGCTGACTATGTAAATTCACAATTTATATCATGGCTCAGAGGTGTCAGAATTAAAAGTAATGTCACTGACTAGTTCGGTGGATAAATCAATGTTAATTGTTGAGATAGTGTATTCATTTAAACTGAGTATCACTTATAGTGTCACAATGTGAGACATAGACGATGTCCTTATTTGTTTAATTACCGGACCTTGAGCACATAGAGTGCGTCAGCTAAGTGTGTAATATGTGTCTCGGAACACAAATGGCATGTGTGCAGCTAGTGGCCAGCTCTCCTATTAATGCTGTTAATGCTATGTAGCCATAGTGATTTCTATAACAACACTGTTATATATGTTGTATAACTGCTTGGATAAACCAAGTTATATAGATGTGTTACTTAGAGTTATATAATCACCAGGTACCTAATAATACTATTCAAAACAGGAGGATTACCGGCCTATACCTATTTACAAGTGTCCACGGTGCTTATGTGTTTACTTGTCATATGACCACTGTTATCCGCTATGATTTGCGAAGATATATATTACAGTGAGTTAAATCAGGTACTTGTGTTTTGCACCTAATATCGTTATCGTTCACAAAAAGACTTATAATCATCTAGTTACTGAATTTAAGTCACCTGACACACCTAAATTGAAGGATATATCTCTAAAGGTGTAAATACACAAAGTAAATAACCCTGTTCTAATATAGATCAAATTCTGATCTAAATTCTCATCGTTAAGTGAAATAAACTTGTAATAGGGAATTCAAGATTACAAGAAAAAGACAAAAAACTTTTTACATAAACTGACATCATAAAATAAGGAAATGTAATATAATAAAATAATATGGTGAATAAGACAATCAGTCAGACTGTAAAGTTATAACATTACCCTTAGGGTATGTCCTCAATTACTAATTTGTATTTTTATATTTATTTTCATTTTCGTAATCTCACAAGTAATTAATCCCTATTCCTGTTTTGAATAGTATTATTAGGTACCTGGTGATTATCTAACACTAAGTAACACCTCTATATAATTTGGTTTATCCAAGCAGTTATACAACATATATAACAGTGTTGTTATAGAAATCACTATGGCTACATTGCATTAACAGCATTAATAGGAGAGCTGGCAACTAGCTGCACACATGCCATTTGTGTCCCGAGAAACATATTACACACTTAGCTGACGCACTCTATGTGCTCAAGGTCCTGTAATTAAACAAATAAGGACATTGTCTATGGGGGGTAGTTATCAAGTCGTCAACCTCAAATACGCTGGAATTCCGCAGCGTATTTGTGGCGAGGCTGATTCGCCTTAGTTATCAAAGGCTAGAGACCGGCAAAAGTAGAATTTTGTGACGTAAACTTCGATCCGCCGGACTCAGTCCGACACAGATCGATTCTTACGTCACTCCAGATGTTCCGCACACAAGTGCGGCACAATCTGACTACTTTTGCTAGTTATCAAAAAACTAGCAGGTACGCTCGGCACTTTTACGGCCCAGCGTACCTGGTTTTCAAACCGCCACCCTGGAGGCGGCGGATCCCATAGAAATCAATGGGAGTCTGACCATAGCGAAAGTACAAGTTCGCTGCTGCCAGACATCCCATTCATTCCTATGGGAGCTGTCTACACCTAACACCCTAACATGTACCCCGAGTCTAAACACCTCTAATCTGTCCCCCCCTACACCGCCGCAAACTAAATAAAATGATTAACCCCTAAACCGCCGCTCACGGAGCCCACCGCAAGCTACTCTATACATATTAACCCCTAAACCGCCGCTCCCGGAGCCCACCGCCACCTACATGATACCTAGTAACCCCTTATCCTGCCCCCCCTATACCGCCGCCCTCGATAATAAAGTTATTAACCCCTATCCTGCCGATCCCGCACCTCGGCGCAAATAAATAAATAGTTTAACCCCTAAACTGCTGCTCCCTGACCCTGCCGCAACCTATATTAAATTTATTAACCCCTAATCTGCCCCCCCTACACCGTCGCCACCTATAATAAATTTATTAACCCCTATCCTGCCCCCCACTACACCGCGCCACTGTAATAAAATTATTAACCCCTAAACCTAACACTAACCCTAACACCCCCCTAACTTAAATATTAATTAAATCTAAATCATATTTCTATTATGAACTAAATTAATCCTATTTAAAACTAAATACTTACCTTTGAAATAAACCCTAATATAGCTACAATATAAATAATAATTATATTGTAGCTATCTTAGGATTTATTTTTATTTTACTTGTACCTTTCAATTTATTTTAACTAGGTACAATAGCTATTAAATAGTTATTAACTATTTAATAGCTTACCTAGCTAAAATAAAGAGAAATGTACCTGTAAACTAAAAACTAACCTAAGTTACAATTACACCTAACACTACACTATACTTTAATAAATTATTCCTATTTAAAACTAAATACTTACCTGTAAAATAAACCCTAAGATAGCTACAATATAATTAATAATTACACTGTAGCTATCTTAGGATTTATATTTATTTTACAGGTAACTTTGTATTTATTTTAGCTAGTTAGAATAGTTATTAAATAGTTATTAACTATTTAATAACTACCTAGCTAAAAGAAATACAAAATGACCTGTAAAATAAATCCTAACCTAAGTTACAATTAAACCTAACACTACACTATCATTACATTAATTAATTAAATAAATTAACTACAAATAACTACAATTAAATACAATTACGTAAACTAACTAAAGTACAAAAAATAAAAAAGCTAAGTTACAAACATTTAAAAAAATATTACAACAATTTTAAGCTATTTACACCTAATCTAAGCCCCCTAATAAAATAACAAACCCCCCAAAAATAAAAAAATGCCCTACCCTATTCTACATTAAAAAAGTTCAAAGCTCTTTTACCTTACCAGCCCTTAAAAGGGCCTTTTGTGGGGGCATGCCCCAAGGAATTCAGCTCTTTTGCCTGTAAAAGAAAAATACAACCCCCCCAACATTAAAACCCACATACCCCTAATCTAACCCAAACCCCCCTTAAAATAACCTAACACTAATCGCCTGAAGATCATCCTACCTTGAGTCGTCTTCACTCAACCGAGCAGCGATGGAACCGAAGAGGACATCCGGAGCGGCAGAAGTGATCATCCAAGGGGCGCTGAAGAAATCTTCCATCCGGGCGATGTCATCTTCCAAGAGGCGCTGAAGAAGTCTTCTATCCGGGCGAGGTCATCTTCGAAGCCGGGTCTTGAATCTTCATCCCGCCGACGCGGAACATCCTTCTTTCCCGACGGACTACCGATGAATGAAGGCTCCTTTAAGGGACGTCATCCAAGATGGCGTCCCTTCAATTCCGATTGGCTGATAGGATTCTATCAGCCAATCGGAATTAAGGTAGGAAAAATCTGATTGGCTGATTGAATCAGCCAATCAGATTCAAGTTCAATCCGATTGGCTGATCCAGTCAGCCAATCAGATTGAGCTCGCATTCTATTGGCTGATTGGAACATCATTTCTATATTGTGATATGGCCACATGGCGCTTAACATCTGAATTTATTCCTCTCACATTGTGTGAGATTAGATTAATTTGTGACATCTCCATTAGACTTGTGCACGGCGGAAAAATTTGTCTCGGTTTGTTTCGGACCGATTCAGATTTTTTGGTATTTCGTTTTCAGGTCGATTCGAATTCGGATACATTCAAATGCATTTGTTTCGGATTCATTCGGATTCAAATAAATTCGTATGTATTCGGTTTGGATTCGATTCGTAAATTTGGAAGTTCGTTATGTGTTAGGTGGGATGTGCTGTGTATTAGACTAGTATTATGTACTGTAATATTAGGTGTAACTCATAGCAGAGTGATATAACCTAATATACTGTACAATACTTGTGTAATTGGGATTAGTCCATGGCCGTTCGAATGTAACGAATAAATCCGAACTAATTCGGATTTATTCGTTAGTTTCGTTGCTACGGTAATTCGGAAAATCGAATCAATCCGAAGCTCGATTCGGAACTAAACGAAACGCACATGTCTAATCTCCATGAGGTTGTGTTGGGAAGGGAGAGAGTGTGAAATCGGGTATACTCTGTCTTTATGGAAGGGAGTGTATGTGACTCGACATTGTAAATGAACAGTAACTCATAAACCAAATAACATTGTGCAAGTAAGTAAACAAAATTTCAGAGAAACATTCCTCCCAGAAAGAGAGTTGGAATGCAACTCAACATCACTGTGCGGGTGGGTGTGATACTAGTACTGTTTATATTATCGTTAATAATACAATATTGCTAGTGAGGGTAAGGTTTGTGAGGTAACGAAAGAAAAAAGAAAAAAAATGAATTACAAAAGGATATTAATAGCAAGATAGAGAGCACAGGGGATTTTACCCCATAATAATCTTACTTGTAAACTATACCATTCAGATGAATTTCAGGTAAATACACATGCTAATATAGAAAAGGATACTGAGTATGTATTCCTATTTACTAGTTTCCATTTGGGGAGTGTTGATGACTTTGGCAAAGTTCGTTATTATAAAGTCAATGTGGTAGCAGTGGGTATAGGTAGCAGAGGAGTATCTAAATCTTGAACAAATGAATTCCAGCCCCCAAATTCTGCATAAAAAAACTTTTTTCTTTCCACATATGGTCCATGACAAACAATACAACGTTTCAGACCTTTACTAGGCCCTTAGTCATGTACATGAGTCTAAATCTTCGTTATTTTCTATTTCAGTCTGCTCCATTTGTTTATTATGTTTGAAAGGTTTAAAAAAGCATTCATGGAAGGTTTACTTATTTTATCTCCCTTTCTTGGCTTTCTTGCAGACATGGATCTCTAGATTAACTTCATCCTTGTGCTGCTGAGTTATGGGTAGTGTGCTGTATGTAGGCCTCTACATTATAAGTTATACCACATGTTGTACCCATATGTATTGGGTTGTGTGGCGTTTTTGTGGCCTACCTTAAATCATACCAGGAAAGTACGACTCTGGGTATCCTCCATGTAAACCTTTTGATCTGCTGCAAGTCTCACTGTGCCCCCTCTGCAGCATTACAGCTTAATTATCGTGGCCGACCGCGTGGTTGCTTTGGCGTACTAGGAGGGGTGCTGCGTCACATCGAGAGTGTACTTCATCTTCTGGGTTCTTCCACTATCTAGTATTCTTCTACTAGTGACAGTAGGTTGTCGGTTCGGACGGGCTCTTTCACCGAGGCCCCACGTGGCCGCTCGGTCTACTTAGTCAGCCTGTTATATGGCATTCTCCACCTTTCTCGTGTGCACGTTCCAGTTTTCTCAGTGATTGTTGTTCGTCCTCTGTCTTAGGAGTTCAGCCCCTGCTTGTGAGACTACCATTTGGGTGTTTTAATTTAGGATGCCTCATAGGGATCACTTTTTAAAGCATTGTTTGCCCGGAGCTGGTGACTCAAGCGGCCATCTCCATGCTTGACTTAGCTCCGCCCCCCCATTTCAGTTTTAAAGAAACATTGTATTGTAAAAATGCTGTTTTTGTGAGGACTAAATTCCTTTGTTTTATTATTTGTTAATCCCTGGAAATAGTTAAAGTTGTGCTTCTCTGCCACTCCCGATGAGCCTATGAGGAGAAGGCATACATGAATGAGCGCCAATCACTCACAGCTTTTATTATCTGGCACAGGTTAGTTTTGTTCCAGGAGTGCAAATCTAAGTTTCACACTTTTGGAGATATTAAAGGGGAAATTTATCAAGCTTTATTGACAGTTTCTAAGACTTCGCAGTGCAGGCTCGCAACCACAAATTTAAGAAGTAGTTCCTAGTTTTTATCCTCTCAGCCACCTTTTGTTTGTAACTTAGGCTATGTGAGCTTTGATATTTGAGTATTATTTCGAGATCATTTGTCGTGATTTTTTTTAGCTCCTTAATAAAAGTTTTTTTTTAAAGGGACATGAAACCCAAATTTTTTCTTTCATGATTAAGTTAGAGAATTATCTAATTAGCTTCATTCTTCAGATATCCTTTTTTGAAGAAATAGCAATGCACAAGGGTGAGCCAATCACAGGAGGCATCTATGTGCAGCCACCAATCAGCAGCTACTGAGCCTATTGAGATATGGTTTTCAACAAAGAATATCAAAAGAACAAAGCACATTAGATAATATAAGTAAATTGGAAAGTTGTTTAAAATTGCATGTTCTATCTGATTCATGAAAGATAAAGAATTGGTTTTTAAGTACCTTTAACCTCTTAGTGACCAGACCACTTTTCCATTTGTTGACCGTTTGGGACCAAGGCTATTTTTACATTTCTGTGGTGTTTAGTTGTAATTTCCCTCTTACTCATTTACTGTTCCCACACATATTATATACCGTTTTTCTCGCCATTAAATGGACTTTCTAAAGATACCATTATTTTCATCATATCTTATAATTTACTATAAAAAAATATATAAAATATGATGAAAAAAATGGAAAAAACACCCCCATCTACAACTACCAAAAAACTATGCTAAATAGTTTCTAAATTTTGTTCTGAGTTTAGAAATACCCAATGATTACATGTTCTTTGCTTTTTTTGCAAGTTATAGGGCAATAAGTACAAGTAGCACTTTGCTATTTCCAAACCATTTTTTGTTTTCAAAATTAGCAATAGTTACATTGGAACACTGATATTTGTCAGGAATCCCTAAATAGCCCTTCACATATATATATATTTTTTTTAGTAGACAACCCAAAGTATTGATCTAGGCCCATTTTGGTATATTTCATGTCACCATTTCATCGCCAAATGCGATCAAATAAAAAAAAATTGTTAATTTTTTCACAAACATTTTCACAATCTTTAGGTTTCTCACTGAAATGATTTACAAACATCTTGTGCAATTATGGCATAAATGGTTGTAAATGCTTCTCTGGGATCCCCTTTGTTCAGAAATAACAGACTTATATGGCTTTGGCATTGCTTTTTGGTAATTAGAAGGCCACTAAATGCCGCTGCGCACCACACATGTATTATGCCCAGCAGTGAAGGGCTTGATTAGGGAGCTTGTAGGGTTCATTTTAGCTTTAGTGTAGTGTAGTAGACAACCCAAAGTATTGATCTAGGCCCCTTTTGGTATATTTCATGCCACCATTTTACCGTCAAATGCGATCAAATAAATAAAATTGCTAACTTTATCACAATTTTAGGTTTCTCACTGAAATTATTTACAAACATTTTGTGCAATTATGGCACAAATGGTTGTAAATGCTTCTCTGGGATCCCCTTTGTTCAGAAATAGCAGACATATATGGCTTTGGCATTGCTTTTTAGTAATTATAAGGCCGCTAAATGCTACTGCGCACCACACGTGTATTATGCCCAGCAGTGAAGGGGTTAATTAGGTAGCTTGTAGGGAACTTGAAAGGTTAATTTTAGCTTTAGTGTAGAGATCATCCTCACACCTGACACATCCCACCCCCTGATCCCTCCCAAACAGCTCTCTTCCCTCCCCAGCATTAGAGATACTATTACATTAAACTAATGTTAGGATGTTGTACAAACATTCAAAATTTGAAATTAACAAACGTGTTAAAATTTGTTTCATTTTTTTCGAATGTTGCAAAACATTCGCCCATCCCTACTTATATGTGTAATTGGGTACTTGTGGGCTTTATGGATTGCATGATATGATTGGGGTATTATGTAGTCAGTTTCAAAAGTCTGCAATAAATATATGAAGCAGAGAAATATTATATAAAAACAGATTTGTGCCATATATAATTAACTAATTACCTTATTGTGAGGTTTCTAAAAATCGTCTTTGAATAATACTACTATTTATGAAAAGAAGCGTGCATTGTCTCAACCTTGCAACAAAGTTGCACTAAAAATAAAAATATATTTGGGCCTCGGGGTATTTTTAATTAAATTTTCATGAACGTATGTCATTTCATTGTTTGTGCCAAATTAATTTCAGTAATAAAAACAGTCTTTCATCTGGTATAGACAGAAAGTTCAGACATGAACTTCTGTAGTGTGGTTTGATAAAGGAATGAAAGCAATTTTAATGGCACATTCCCTCTCTGAAGATTACAGGCTATAGGAAGTGAAATACAGTACTTATTGCCACAAATGAAAAGGGACGGAGTAGATTTTTATACATAGCTGCATAGTTTAGATAATTAAAAAAAAAAATTGCCCATATATTTATAATGAACATGTCTTATTTTTATATTAATTATAATATTTCTTTAGTGGACAGACAACCATTGGAGGGTACAAGGGGATGCATTCAAGAAGGTCTCTTTAGCATAGAATAAGTTTTAGCCTCCCCCGTCCCTCGAACAACAATAATGTGTTACATAGACCCCCTCGAAATTTACATTTCTGTATCTTTATGTCAAACTTTTTCCTTGCAAATGTCTTCTGAATTATTTTTTTTTCCCACTTATTTTTCTTTTTTTTTAAAAAAGAGAAAACCTATTATATAACAAAAAAACAAAAAAAAACAACTCTTAACTTAACAAAAACCATTTAGTGGTGTAATTAAGTGGCCCTACACCCCTATCCTGTCGTATCAAGCCTCGTCTAAGTCCTGGAGGGGGATGGTATGGTGAATTTGAGCCTTGATTCTCTATAAGGGTAAGTCCTTTAAATAAACCTGATCTGTCATTTTGTCTCCCCCCCCCCCCTATTCCATTTTCTCCTGCATTATCCAGTAAAACCAAACTTTAAGGAATTGATCTCTGCTTCCCTGAATAGTCGCGGCTATATCTGACATAGAGTATATATGTTCTATTTTATCTAGCACTTCAGTCCAGGTTAGGGGCCCTACCTTCCAGTGCCTGACTATACAGATCCTGGTTGCCATGCATAAAATCTTGATAAACGTATTAATTGCTTTGTTGTATGGTTTGAGCTTGTGATTTAGAAGAGCCTGAGCTGCAGTCAGAACAATTGGGTCTCCCAGTACTCTGCCCAAAAGCCTCAGTAACTGCTCCAAAAAACTTCTAATCCCGGGGCATTCCCACCACATATGTATGTATGTCCCCCTAGCCCTGCATCCTCTATAGCAACTTGTAGTACCCTTAGAGGAAAAATGTTGTGTCCTCTCTGTGGTAAGATACCATCTAAAGACCGTCTTAATACAGTTCTCCCTTAGATCCGCTTTAATCAGTCCCCTGCTTGAGTTATAGAGAATCAGGTCCCATGTATGTCTTTGGAGGTCAAGCCCTGTATCTTGTGACCATTTATGTGTAATCGTTGAGTGAGTCAACGCTTTAGCTCCCTGAATAGCTAAGTAAAGTATCAAGATCAGGCTCTTTACTCTATTTGGGGTTATGCTTATACGTTCTAACATTGTCAGTGTTTGTGGGGCCCAGGGGAAACAGTATTTGTTGATGGCTGAGGAGATCTGCAGGTATAAAAACCATTGTAGTTTCAGAGGTTGGATTCTGTCTTGTATACGGGAAAACGATTGTATATGATTACCTTCCAAAAAGTCAGCTACTCTGTAGAGTCTCTTATTAGCCCATTTCCCCACCTGTGTCTGCACATCTGAGTGTAAAAGAAATTTAATTGGTTTGGCCCTAGAATTTGCATTAGCCAGTTTCCCAGTGAATACTTTCCAGACCTGTATAGTGTCACTAGTAGCGTAGGTTTTATAATCGTGGCTGTTAAATTTGTGGTCTACTTCCCACAGGATAGCGTCAGGGGATTTATAACCACCCAGATCTGTCTCAAGTCTGGTCCATAGAATATTATGGTCATTCTTACTCAGTAAAGAAGCCTGTGCCATTCTGGCCGCGTGGTAGTAATCAGTCAAATTCGGAAGGCCTACTCCCCCAGTTCTCTGTGTCGGGATAGTGTATATGAGGCTATTCTCCCCCTTCTGTCTCCTCTCAGGAAAGTGTTTAGGGAAGCCTGTAATTTCTGTAAATCCGATCTAGCTACCCTGATCGGGAGGGCCCTGAAGAGATACAAAATTCTTGGGAGGATGTTCATTTTAATCGCTGAGAGCCTGCCATACCAGGAAAATCTGCAGGCTCTCCATTTTTTAAGATCTCTATTGATTGCGGTGTAGAGTGGGGCGTAGTTTAATTATAGAGTTTATGATAGGAGTCTGATAGCTTGATGCCCAAGTACGTAATTGACTTTGTGGCCCATTTAAACTCAAAGTTGGTCTTGATCAGCTTTTTAGTAAGTGGGGAAAGGTGTTTGGGTAAAGCCTCACTCTTATCTAAATTAATCTTATAGCCCAACACGAGTGAGAAATCATGCAGGGTTTGGTATAGGTTGGGGAGGGATATCAGGGGTTTAGTCAATGTCAGGAGGACATCATCTGCGAATAAAGACAGTTTGTATTCAGAGTCTCCCACCCCCACCCCTGAAATATCTGGATTGTTCCTAATACATGCGGCTAGGGGCTCCATACAAAAGGCAAACAGCAATGGGGATAGAGGGCACCCTTGCCGGGTACCGTATAGTTTTAGACTGGAACTCTGCTGCCCTGATAGCCGCTGTCAGATGAGAGTAAAGACCTCCTATAGCCTTCATAAAAGCCCCTCCGAACCCCAACTCCGTCAAAACTGTGCACATATATGTCCAACCTATTCTATCAAACGCCTTCTCCGTGTCCAGAGACAGGAGCAGGGAAGGCGTTTCTTTCTCCCTCAAATAATCTACCAGGGATATAGTTTTTCTCACATTGTCCGGCGCCTCCCTATCTGAAATAAATCCAACCTGGTCCGGGTGGACCAGGCTCGGGGCTAGTTTCTTCAGCCTATTCGCCAAAATTTTGGTGAGGATTTTAACATCCTGATTTATCAGGGAAATTGGTCTGTAGTTTTGGCATTTCTCGGGGTTCTTACCGGGCTTGGGGATCACCACTATCCTAGCACTCAGTTCCTCTAATGGGATAGCCTTGCCCTGCATAACGTCATTACAGAATTTCTGTAAGTGGGGAGCCAGTTCAGTCTTAAACATTTTATAGTACTCCCCCGGGAAACCATCCGGCCCCGGGGCCTTACCTGCTTTCAGGTCTTTAATTGCCAATAGAATTTCCCCCCTGGTAACCTCAGCATTTAGCTCCTCACTATCTTGTTTGCTTAGTCTCTTTAGTTTTGCGTCTGCTAGAAGTTTTTTAACTAATTCCTGTGTTCGAGGGGATTGCTCAACCTTTTTACCGTCATAGAGAGTAGAGTAATAATCTGCGAATGTGTCCGCTATCTCCTTACGTTGAGAAGTGTGTGTACCATCTGCTTTCTGTATGGTAGGGATAGCGACGCTCCTAGCCTTTTCCCTGATTTTATGGGCTAGATATCTGTCAGGCTTGTTAGAGTATATAAAATATTGAGCCTTCAATTTTTGAATTGCCCTGATTGAGTTGGAGTCTAGAATTTTGGCTAGGGCCTTTCTCTTCAGCTGAAGTGTTTTATATGTAAATATAGCAGATGTTTTTGATGATGTATTTCCAATTCCTTTATCTCTGTCTGTAGCTTATTTATTGTGTCAGTAGCCTTTTTAATAGCTGTCGTTTTTTGTTTTATCAATAGGCCCCTGAGGTACGGCTTATGGGGTACCCATGTGTTTATAGTATTAGCAGTCGATCCTACGTTTAAAGACCAATATTCCTCCAGCTTCTCAGAGAAGGTCTGTTGTACATGTTGGGGACTAAGCGTCATCGGGTCAAACGTCCACGACCGTTGCCTTTGTGTACTTATTATGCCCGTCAGTTCTACTTGTATAAGTGAGTGGTCAGACCATACGCATGACTGTATCGAGGAAGAGGTAACATTAGGTAACAGTGTTTGGCTAACAAAGATATAATCTAGCCTAGAATATGATTTATGTGTGTGCGAGTAAAATGTGTAATCCGATGTCTTCCCATATTTGGCCTCCCATGTGTCTATTATATTGTGCATAGTCAGGGACTCCCTTACAGCTTTCGCTATGTTTGTGTTGTTTGTTAGTTATTCTAGCTGTCTCTATATTCGTAAAGGGAGCTAAAGAAATGTTAAAATCCCCTGCCAAAATAATACGGGACTGGGACCACTGTGTTAGCAGATGGGAAATCTGTCTAAAAAAACGTCTTGTTTCTCGTTGGGGGCATATACATTAGATATGGTAACTTGAGTCTTGTGAGTACGCCCTCTAACAATGAGGTATCTGCCATTTGGATCAGTAATCACTTTGTCTGTGTGAAACTGGAGCGATTGGTGGATGAGGATAGAAACCCCCCTCTCTTTTGTATCTGTTGTTGAGTGATAATGCAAAGGGAATTGTTTCGTCAAGTATTGGGGGATTACTGTGTTAGTGAAGTGCGTTTCCTGTTGCATTATAAGATCTGCCCCTGCCCTACAGTATTGGGTGAGTGCTGTTTTCCTTTTCACGTCCGTGTTGAGGCCTCTCACATTATGTGAGATAATTTTAACATTTCTAGCCATCAGTCATGTCATACTTACTTAGATACTTAACCCTTACCCCTCCTTCCCGTTCAGTGTAGCGCCTAGTACCACAATAATAAAACAGTAACAAACAATCACTGAGATTACGAGTTTTGCGGTAACAGGGGCGCGCTGCTAACGAGCCTTTTTTTCTTACCGCTCACTTAAGCCAATGCTGGTATTACGAGTTTTCTGCAAGCCGGCGTTAGCCTCAGAAAAGTGAGTGTTGAGCAAAATTTAGCTCCACATGTCACCTCAATACCAGAGTTGCTTAAGTCAGCGGTAAGCTGGCTGAACGTGCTCGTGCACGATTTCCCCATAGGAAACAATGGGGCTGAGATGGCTGAAAAAAAACTAACACCTGCAAAAAAGCAGCGTTCAGCTCCTAACGCAGCCCCATTGTTTCCTATGGGGAAATTAATTTTTTGTCTGCACCTAACACCCTAACATGAACCCCGAGTCTAAACACCCCTAATCTTACACTTATTAGCCCCTAATCTGCGGCCCCCGCTATCGCTGACACCTACATTATATTATTAACCCCTAATCTGCCGCTCCAGACACTGCCGCCACCTACAATATACTTATAAACCCCTAATCTACTGCCCCCAACATCGCCGACACCTACATTATAGTTATTAACCACTAATCTGCCCCCCCCAACGTCGCCGCAACTATATTAAATTTATTAACCCCTAATCTGCCGCCGCCAACGTCGCCGCCACTATTATAAATTTCTTAACCCCTAAACCTAAGTCTAACCCTAACACCCCCTAACGTAAATATAATTTAAATACATCTAAATAAATTTACTACAATTAAATAAATTATTCCTATTTAAAACTAAATACTTACCTATAAAATAAACCCTAAGCTAGCTACAATATAACTAATAGTTACATTGTAGCTAGCTTAGGGTTTATTTTTATTTTACAGGCAACTTTGTATTTATTTTAACTAGGTACAATAGTTATAAAATAGTTATTAACTATTTAATAACTACCTAGCTAAAATAAGTACAAAAGTACCTGTAAAAAAAATCCTAACCTAAGTTACAATAACACCTAACACTACACTATAATTAAAATAATTATCTAAACTACCTACAATTAATTACAATTAAATTAAATAAACTAAATTACGGAAAACCCCCCCCCACACACACACACTAAATTACAGAAGAAGAAAAAAGAATTACAAGAATTTTAAACTAATTACACCTAATCTAATCCCTCTAATAAAATAAAAAAGTCCCCCAAAATAATAAAATTCCCTACCCTATACTAAATTATAAATAGCCCTTAAAAGACTATTGCCCCAAAGTAATCAGCTCTTTTACCTGTAAAAAAATACAATACAATATCCCCCCAACATTAAAACCCACCACCCACACACCCAACCCTACTCTAAAACCCACCCAATCCCCCCTTAAGAAAACCTTACACTACCCCCTTGAAGATCACCCTACCTTGAGCCGTCTTCACCCAGCCGGGCACAAGTGGTCCTTCAGAGGCTCCGAAGTCTTCATCCTATCCGGCCAGAAGAGGACATCCAGACCGGCAGAAGGCTTGATCCAGGTGGCATCTTCTATCTTCATCCTTCCAGAGCGGAGTGGGTCCATCTTCAAGACATCCGACGCAGAGCATCCTCTTCATCCGACGGCCGACGACTGAATGACTGGTCCTTTAAGTGACGTCATCCAAGATGGCGTCCCTTGAATTCCAATTGGCTGATAGAATCCTATCAGCCAATCGGAATTAAGGTAGGAAAAATACTATTGGCTGATGCAATCAGCCAATAGGATTGAGCTTGCATTCTATTGGCTGTTCCAATCAGCCAATAGAATGCGAGGTCACTCCTATTGGCTGATTGCATCAGCCAATAGGATTTTTCCTACCTTAATTCTGATTGGCTGATAGGATTCTATCAGCCAATTGGAATTCAAGGGACGCCATCTTGGATGACGTCACTTAAAGGACCAGTCATTCAGTCGTCGGCCGTCAGATGAAGAGGATGCTCCGTGTTGGATGTCTTGAAGATGGACCCGCTCCGCTCCGGATGGATGAAGATTGAAGATGCCGTCTGGATGAAGCCTTCTGCCGGTCTGGATGTCCTCTTCTGGCCGGATAGGATGAAGACTTTGGATCCTCTGGAGGACCACTTGTGCCCGGCTGGGTGAAGACGGCTCAAGGTAGGGTGATCTTCAAGGGGATAGTGTTAGGTTTTTTAAGGGGGGATTGGGTGGGTTTTAGAGTAGGGTTGGGTGTGTGGGTGGTGGGTTTTAATGTTGGGGGGGTATTGTATTTTTTTACAGGTAAAGGAGCTGATTACTTTGGGGCAATGCCCCACAAAAGGCCCTTTTAAGGGCTATTTGTAATTTAGTATAGGGTAGGGAATTTTATTATTTGGTGGGGGGGGTTATTTTATTAGGGGGATTAGATTAGGTGTAATTAGTTTAAAATTCTTGTAATTCTTTTTTTTTTTCTGTAATTTCGTTTTTTTTCCCGTAATTTAGTTTATTTTATTTAATTGTAATTAATTGTAGGTAGTTTAGGTAATTAGTTTAATGATAGTGTAGTGTTAGGTGTAATTGTAACTTAGGTTAGGGTTTATTTTACAGGTACTTTTGTACTTATTTTAGCTAGGTAGTTAGTAAATAGTTAATAACTATTTAATAACTATTGTACCTAGTTAAAATAAATACAAACTTGCCTGTAAAATAAATATAAACCCTAAGCTAGCTACAATGTAACTATTAGTTATACTGTAGCTAGCTTAGGGTTTATTTTATAGGTAAGGATTTAGTTTTAAATAGGAATAATTTATTTAATTATGGTAAATTTATTTTGTTTCATTTAAATTATATTTAAGTTAGGGGGGGTTAGAGTTAGGTTTAGACTTAGGTTTAGGGGTTAATAAATTTAATATAGTAGCGGCGACGTTGGGGTTGGAAGATTAGGGGTTAATAAATGTATATAGGTGTCGGCGATGTTAGGGAAGGCAGATTAGGGGTTAATAAAATTTAACTAGTGTTTGTGAGGCGGGAGTGCGGCGGTTTAGGGGTTAATACATTTATTAAAGTGGCAGCGATGTCCGGTCGGCAGATTAGGGGTTAAACATTTTAGTTAAGTGTTTCCGATGTGGGGGGGGGGGGGCCTCGGTTTAGGGGTTAATAGGTAGTTTATGGGTGTTAGTGTGTTAGTGTACTTTTTAGCACTTTAGTTAAGAGTTTTATGTTCTGGCGTTAGCCCATAAAACTCTTAACTACTGACTTTTAAATGCGGTAGGAGTCTTGACAGGAGAGGGTGTACCGCTCACTTTCTCCAAGACTCGTAATACCGGCGTTAGGCAAATCCCATTAAAAAGATAGGATACGCAATTGACGTAAGGGGATTTGTGGTATGCTCGAGTCGCTGAAAAAAGTGAGCGGTACACCTGTACCTGCCAGACTTGTAATACCAACGGGCGTTAAAAAGCAGCGTTGGGACCCCTCAAAGCTGCTTTTTAAGGCTAACGCAAGACTCATAATCTAGCCGAATGTAAACAACTCCATAGTTGAACCTTAAAAAAATAAACCATGAATGAGCTAGTAGCCCATATCATATCACTATACATTAATTTACAATATCTAGCAGGGAATGTAGAACAACAGACGTGTAATGAAAACATTTTGTACTGGTATATAAATTTTGAGTGCAGGGGAGTCCTGTATAGCATTTTCACCCAGCTACCATGCCCCCCCCCTCCGCTATTAAACCTTCTCCCCTTCGTATATCAAGAAAATAATACATAAGGAAAAAGTCCTTCCTGTCAGGGTGCCAGGAATCAGACTGAGACGAGAAGTGCAAAAATAATCACACCTTTATTAATAGCAAAAAATAATAAAAAGTCCACAAGTCAAATAACAAGCCAGGAATCAAAACCAGAGCGGGTAGTCAGACGAGCCGAGTCAGGAGCTAAAGCGAGTAGTCAGACGAGCCGGAATCAGGAACAAGGAGAACAGCAGAGTCAGGAACAAGCCAAGGATCAGGAACCAGGAGTGACATCAGACAGCCAGGTAATACACAGGAGCTCTCACAAACAGGTCTGAGACAACGCAAGGGCAAAGCATACTGAACAGAGGCCCTTTAAATAAAAAGTGATGACATCACAATTCAGAGACCGCTTCCTGTCTCACACGGATGATGTACACCAGTCTGGCCATAAAAAGAAGTGCAGGAAATGAGCTGCATCGCACAGTATGCACCAGAGTCAGCAAGAAAGGTGAGTAAAATGGCTGACAGCAGCACATGGCAAACAAAACAGGGTAAAAAACCCTGACAGTACCCTCCCCTCAACGACCCCTCCCCCGCGGAGGACAAAAGGCTTATTGGGGAAAAGGGCATGGAAGGCAAGGAGGAGGGCCGGAGCATGAACATCAGAGGAGGGAACCCATGAACGGTCCAGAGGAGCCCCTCCAGTGAACCAAATACTGTATGCGGCCCCTGGACATACGAGAATCAATAATGCTGCTGACCTCATACTCCTCATGGTTGTCAACAAAGATAGGATGGGGACAAGGCAACACAGTGGTAAACTGATTACAAACCAATGGTTTCAAGAGGGAGACATGAAAAACATTGGAGATGCGCATTGCAGGAGGAAGGTCAAGAACGTAGGCCACAGGATTGACCCGTCGGAGTATTCGAAAAGGACCAACATAACGGGGAGCCAGTTTATAGGAAGGCACATGAAGATTCAAGTTGCGGGAGGACAGTCAAACTCTCTCACCAACCTGGTAGGAAGGCGCTGGCAGACGCCTACCATCAGTCTGGAACTTTTGGCGCTGCATAGAACGATGAAGGCAATCCTGAATCTGCACCCACGTGGAACGGAGTTGCTGGAGATGCTCCTCCAAAGCCAGAATACCCTGAGACATGAATGAATCAGGCAACAAGGATGATTGAAACCCGTAATTCGCCATGAATGGGGATAACTTGGAGGAAGCATTAATAGCGCTATTACGAGCAAACTCTGCCCATGGTAACAGTTCAGACCAATTATTGTGGCGATCTGAGACATAGCAAAGGAGGAACTGTTCCAGAGCTTGATTAGACCGTTCCGCAGCCCCATTGGATTGAGGGTGATATGCAGAGGAGAAGGAAAGCTGGATCCCCATTTGAGTACAAAAGGAACGCCAAAATCTGGAGACAAACTGGCTACCCCAGTCCGACACTATCTCCTTGGGTAACCCATGTAAACGGAAGACCTCCCGGGCAAAAATTGAAGCAAGCTCCTGAGCGGTAGGCAACTTCTTCAAGGGAATGCAAAGTGACATTTTAGAAAAACGGTCAACCACCATAAGCATAACAGTATTGCCATTGGAAACAGGGAGCTCAACAATGAAGTCCATGGAAAGATGTGTCCAAGGATTCTCACCATTAGCAATAGGTTGAAGAAGACCCACAGGAAGACGTTGAGGAGTCTTATTCTGTGCACAAACTGAGCAGGAGGCAACATATGCAGCAACATCAGAACGAAGACCTGGCCACCAGAATTGTCGAGTGACAGACCAAATCATTTGGTTCTTGCCTGGGTGACCTGCGGCTTTAGGATAGTGGTAAGTGTGCAAAAGTTTAGTTCGAAGAGTCTCAGGAACAAAACACTTACCACTAGGTTTCTCAGGAGGTGCATTGGTTTGTGCAGCCAGGATCTGAAGTCAAATTAGTACGTATGGTAGCCAAAATATGGTCAGGAGGTAGAAGGAATCAATAATAAAGTATTTAAAATATGGGCCAATAAAGGCTTAAAATATATCTTTCAATTAAAAGACCCAGGAAGTTCTCACATCCTTGCATTTGCAGAGGTTAAGCATCAATTTGATCTAGCTAACTCAGATTTCTATGCATATTTACAAATACAACATTGGTATAACTCAATAATTAGGAGACCAAACCATATATGGACAAACTCTGGTATACAATCGGGTATAATTTTATATTCAGCCGGTATTCACTCCTTAAAATATTGGCTTAAATTGATATTAGAGCAGTAAGGAGAGGAGAATATCCAAAGGATGGTTCTCTCTTGGTTACCGGAGTTACAAGATAAGGAAGATATCATTAGAAGTATTCAGAAAGTAGAAAACGCCACATTGGCAGCGAACTAACGAGAGTCACTTTAAATTGATCAATAGGAGTTATATCTCACCCGCCACTTTAAATAAATGGTTTCCTAACTTAGTTCATTGCTGTGCTCGATGTACCAATGCTAGTGCCGACATAATACACATGTTTTGGACGTGTCCCAAAATTCAACAATTTTGGGGCAAGATAAACTATTGGTTAGGTAAAATACTACAGGCTCCATTTAAATTAGAAAAAAAACCATATATTTTTTCTGGTCGACTCTGACACTCGTAGGCAATTAAACGTACGGTTTATTAATTGTACGATCCTAGGTGGTCGCTATTTGATTCTCAGAAACTGGAAAGATAAAAAATCCCCCTCAATACACAATTTAATATATTTAATGATGAAACAAGCAGTAATTGAACAATTTGACTGTACCGTAGGTTCTGAACAGCGTATAAAGAAATATTGTAATAAATGGCATAGTTTTATAAAGACCTATAATAAAAATACTCAAGCACAGTTTTTAGCTCCGTTGCTTACATGTAATTATGTGGACCATCTATTGCGGAGGACTTAGAAATCAATTACTATTAAATCGATGGAGGGGAGGGCGAGAGAGGGGTTGTTGTTTTTTTTGTTTTGTTTTTTTTCTTTCTTTGTGTTTGTTTTTTGTTTTTATTGCAATTGCAACCACGCCAAATTACAACTACTAGTATGATTCTAGTCATAACCTGGTGTAAGGACTTTTTGTTTTGGATTAGACGGACAAAGTCTAATTGAATATAGGTTAACTTTGGAAAATAGAGTTAGAATGGAGATGTAGATAAATTGTTTTATTTTGCTTGGAGAGCATCTATGTGATATCACGATGTGTATATGGAAATATTATATTTAATCTTTATGATGAAGTTTAGATTTCTACTTAATGGTATCGTTTAATATAGCAATACGATGCGAGTAGATAAGTGGTAGTATGGTATCAAATTTGTAAGCAAGAGCATATATTATTAGTTGGCAATGTGATGAAAACAGGAAGTTTTTTTTTTATTTGTTTGGATATATTGAAGGAGGTATAACTGGAGTAGGTACAGACTCCTCCTTGGACAGAGGCGAAAATTGTCGAGAGAGGGCATCAGCCCTAACATTCTTACTACCAGGCAGGTAGGAGACCACATAATTAAACCGAGACAAAATAGTGCCCATCTGGCCTGACGGGGCGACAAACGTTTTGCTTCAGATAGATAAGTTAAATTCTTGTGGTCAGTAAGAATGAGCACTGGCACGCTAGTACCCTCGAGAAGATGCCTCCATTCCTTGAGTGCCAAAATTATGGCCAGTAATTCCCTGTCGCCAATTCCATAATTGCACTCCGCTGGAGACAATTTCTTAGAGAAGAAACCACACGGAAGCAAGGAACCGTCAGGCGTAGGACGTTGAGACAAGAGGACACCTACTCCAGTTTCAGACGCATCGACCTCAAGAACGAAAGGCAGGACAGGGTTTAATATGAGCCAGAACTGGACCGGCAACAAAGGCAGTCTTAAGACTATCAAAGGCCTTAATCGCAGTAGGTGACCAATGGAGTGGATAATTCTCTTTTTGGGTCATGTCTGTGATAGGTTTGACCAAGGAGAAAAGTTTTTAATAAACTTTCTATAGTAATTGGCGAACCCCAAAAAACGTTGAATAGACCGAAGACCAACTGGGCGAGGCCACTGCAGAACTGCAGATAACTTGTCAGGATCCATGGAGAACACTGCAACGGAGATAACTTAACCTAGGAAGGTTACTTGAGTCTGATGGAACTCACATTTCTCGAGTTTACAAAACAGGCCGTTCTCACGTAGGCTCTGAAGAACCCATGTAACATCAGACCGATAAACCTCAAGTGTAGGTGAGTGTATGAGGATGTCGTCCAAGTACACCACAACACACTGTTGCAACATATCTCGTAGGACATCATCATTAATAAATTCCTGGAAAACAGCAGGAGCATTACATAGGCCAAAGGGCATTACAAGATACTCATAATGCCCGCTCCTGGTGTTAAATGCTGTTTTCCATTCGTGGCCCTCCTTGATCCTAACGAGATTGTACGTTCCTCTCAAATCAAGTTTAGTAAAGACCATAGCTTCTTTGAGGCAGTCAAAGAGTTCCGTAATGAGCGGAATAGGGTAAGTATTCTTAATGATAAGATGATTAAGACCCCTATAATCGATGCATGGTCTTAACTTGCCACCCTTTTTCTTCACAAAGAAGAAGCCAGCCCCTGCAGGAGAGCAGGATTTGCGGATGATCCCCCGCGACAGAGCATCGGCAACATACTCCTCCATAGCACAATTCTCCGCAACAGACAGAGGGTAAACCCGGCCCCGAGGAGGAATGGCTCCGGGTTGCAGGTCTATGGCACAATCGTAAGACCGGTGAGAAGGCAACGTACTGGCACGCATCTTGTCAAAAACGTCTAGGAACTCTCTGTACTCCTCTGGCAATTGAGATACCGAAGAAGTGCACAAGACTTTAACTGGTTTCCAAAGACAAGTGGAAATACATTGCGGAGACCACGACAAAATTTCGGATCTGCGCCAGTCGAGACTGGGATTGTGCTTTTGGAGCCAGGAATAACCGAGAACAACCCGAAAATGCAGAGAGTTTATCACCTGGAACTGGAGGGTTTCAAAATGGAGAGCACAAACAACCATGGATAACGGAGCAGTTTCGTGAGTAACGAGTGCGGGCTGAAGGGGCCTCAATAGCAAGCGGAACGGACCGAGGCAAAACAGGAATGGAGTGCTTTGATACAAAAGCACTGTCAATGAAATAGCCCGCAGCACCAGAGTCAACAAGAGCCTGGGTGACTATGGAGGAGTCCACCCAGGAAAGGCCAACCGTGACCAAAGGTTTCTCCTTTCGCGGTTCCGGGGACAAGGATAAACCACCCAAGGTCTGCCCCCGACAGGACCTTAGGTGTGAACATTTCCCGGCTGTGTAGGACAAGACTTCAAAAGGTGGCCCTGTAACCCACAATAGAGACAGAGCCCCTCCCTCCTCCTAAAGTCCCTCTCCGCCGCAGAGAGACACGTGAATCCCAACTGCATCGATTCAGCAGTACCTGGTGACTCGGGACCAGGAGACATGGGAGGAGAGGGAGGCATGGGTGGGAACGAACACGTAGGAGACAATGGAACAGGAGGCTTCTGCAAGCGCTCCTTGAAAGAGGGCCTCTCACTTAGTCTGATGTCAATTAGGATAAAAAAAGACACCAATGCCTTGAGATCTTCTGGTAAATCTCTGGTAGCATCTTTGTCTTTAATCGTATCAGAGAGCCCATGAAAGAAGGCGGCAACAAGGGCTTCATTGTTCCAACCTACCTCTGTGGCAAGTGTACGGAACTCAATGGCATACTGAGCAAGAGATCTTGTACCTTGCTGAATGGACATGAGTCATTTAGCAGCAGAGGAGGAGCCAGCCGGAACATCAAATACCCTTCAAAAGGAGGCCACAAATTCAGGGTAATTTGAAATCACAGGTTTATTAGTCTCCCACAAGGGATTAGCCCAGGCAAGAGCTGTGTCAGAGAGTAACGAGATGAGAAATCCCACCTTAGCTCTGTCAGAGGGAAACGCCTGAGGTAACATCTCAAAGTAAATACCCACCTGGTTCAAAAACCCTCTGCACTGATTAGGATCGCCTCCATAACGCTGAGGTAGAGGTGCAGAACCGGATATGCTCCTGGTAGGACTAGGTGCAGCAGCGGAAACAGGAGCAGCCATAACTTGCGGGACACTTTGGTCCAAATGTGCAGTGCGAGTCAGCAGGGTTTGCAGGGCTAGTGCAAATTGATCCAAGCGGTGATCCTGTTCATCCATCCTGGAAATTATGGCAGGTAAAGGTGGATTATTAGCACCATCAGGATTCATGGCCCTGAAAAGGCAAAAGAGGTGAGTAAAATGGCTGCCAGCAGCACATGGCAAACAAAACAGGGGAAAAAGACCTGACACTTCCCTTGTGTAGAGTCCCAGAGTTTTGGTTTCATCTCTTTTAAGCAGCTCCTGTTGCTTTAGTCTGAGAAACCCTCCAAATTTCCCCTTTGACAAGTATCCCCTGTTCCCTTAGTGGAAAATACTGAGTCAGTTAACAGGATTATTAGCTCAGAGACTATTGATGGAATAACAGACCCATCCCACAGAAACAAATAAACTTATACTCATCTGCGCCATGTTCTCCCAGGAGATGCACAGCTAGAGTCCCTAGACATGTTCGCCCCTTTGTACGTATGTTCAGGGCTTCAGGTTTTCTGTTTCTTCTTAGAGACCCTCATCCAGCTCTGTCTCTGTGGTGGAGAGCAAGCTGTACTTCACTCCGTGGTCCCCTTTTCGACTTGATCGGAGGTCAGCTGGGGGACCTCCAGCCCCAGGTGGCCGCAGATATCAGGGATGTCCCAAACTTCCTTTATGGTATATGTAATCCCATTATGAATAATGAGTGCAAAGGGGAATCCCCATCTGTAGTTGATGTCATTTTTCCTCAACAGCGAAGTAAGCGGTATCATGGCTCCTCTCCTGAAGGGTCCTCAGACAGAGATCCAGAAAGAACTGGACGACTGAGCCCTGAAACTTGAAGGTTGGATTCTTTCTGGAGGCTGCAAGAACAGCCTCCTTCTCTTGGAAGCAGAACATACAAACTATAACGTCCCTAGGTGGGGCTTCCCCCCTAGGTTTCGCCCTTAAGGCCCTGTGGGCCTTTTCCATCTGAAAGCATCCTTCTTCAGAGTGGCCTGTAAGGGCCTGAAATAACTGAGTCATGTACCTTTCCAGCTCATTAATCACAACTTGTAGTAAGAAAAGACTAACTACGAAAAGAATACACAATATAGCACTCTAGGTCTGTGTGATAATCACTGTTATGGAATGTGATTTACACTTGATACAGTAATAGATTAGTGTTAGTGGAAAATTATAAAATATAACTTTTAATAGTTTTAAATAAAATAGGATTTACATTAAAAACACACTTAAGTTACCTCTAGTAGTGGATACATATGTAATGGGGTATTATGTAATTCTATTCTTACTGTTCTAGAGTTTACAATATGCAGGTGTACTGTGACGTTATTCTATAGTATGAATCACTAAGTAATAGTGAGAGCAAGTTTTATATTCTGCTTAAATTATTAAACTTCATACTTAGTTGGACTGGAAGGGTATGACCGGTAGTTCTGTTGTTTCTAATCCTTTGATAATATAACTGCTTGTATAGTTGGAGATTGATACTCAGGTCTAAACAACCTATTAGTCTCCCAGTATTAATTCTATGTTTGTCTTACACAGTCTACGTTAAGATATCCTTTATAATGGTAAAGTTTAAATATATGTAGACATGTTGAAAGTAAGTTGTCCGAAACGGCAAGGGGCTATAGTAAACGATCCATAAAAAAGGGAGAACATCATGCCAGATCCACCATCAGAAAAGAACTGCTCCGGAAAAAAGTAAAACCACAACAAGACGAAATAAGATTCATTTCTACCTACAACCCAAAAAGCACACAAATAGTGAGGATACTCCAAAATAACTGGCATATTCTGAAATCAGATCCAGTTTTATCACAGGTGCTGGGAGACAAAGTGCAAACTGGTTATAGGAGAACAAGAAATCTGAAAGATTTGATAAGTCCGAATCATTTTGGAGGTCAAAAGACTGTTGGAGCAATGTCCAAAGGGTCATATAAATGTGGAACATGTAGTACCTGTAGCTATATGGTGAAAAAACATGTTATCCAGGATCGTTTCAATAAAACTCATAAAATCAATGAATATATGAATACAGTGCAACCGTATGGTCTTAATGAACAAAACAACTTCTCTTCTTTCCTCTAATGAGTCTATAATCATAGATTACATAATAATAAAAACATTTGAGTCTTTTTATCAAAAAAAAAGACCCATAATTGGATATTAATACTCTATATGTATATTCACAGTATTGATAATAGAACTTAAGGAAGATATATAACTGGATCATATATCTGCTAATAAATTAACATTTTCAGAACTCAAATAGGTGCAAACCATTCTAAAAGATAATAATATTATTTATTTTAGAAGATCAAATTCAAAGACAGTATCTTAGGCTGAATATCATTTAATTTTAGATACCATCGATTAACCCTATAAAAAAGCTTTAAATTCATCAAAACAGAATACCTCTGTTATTCATAGTAATAGTAAACCTTATAAGGCACTTTGATTTATTTAAATCAGATGATATCACTTAACAAATATCCAATGAGCACTTGTTATTTTCATATTTATTATTTTATTTTTATTTTAGCCACCAATCACTTATAATTTTAATTTTCACTATTTTCACATTATCACAGTATTAGTAATGATTCAATACTATTTATAATGCATTAGTAATTTTATTTTTCTAGTATAAAAAATTATATGAAGATTTAATGTACATACACAATTAATTTATGCAGAATTCATATAACACTACCACCTTAAATTAAAATTCATCATTTTTAATCACAAGATCACAATATTTGATAACAATACAGGTGGCCCTCGTTTTACAACGGTTCAATTTACACCGTTTCAGAATAACAACCTTTTTTTCCAGTCATGTGACTGCTATTGAAAAGCATTGAGAAGCAGTGCATTGAGTAAAATAGCCAGTAGGTGGAGCTGTCTGCTTGTGTTGCAGCAAAGCCAAGCAAGCTGAAATTAATCAGTTTAACCAGACCTGAGCTATCAAGCAGATTTCAAAGGAAAAAGATCTTCCTGTCTATAAATCAGTCCAGATTGGAATGCATAGAAAGAACTGTTTGCAGAAAAAGGCAAGTGAAGTCTGTGTTGTGTGATTATTTTATTAGGTTTATAATGCTGTTTAGCAAATGTTTTTGTTCATTTAACTTAGTTTAATTATATATTCTGTGTTGTGTGATTATTTTATTAGGTTTATAATGCTGTTTAGCATTTAAAGTCTTCATTTCAAAGCTTTAAAAATAATGTATTAGGTGTTACTTATGACAATTTTGAGAGGGGCCTGGAACCTAACTTCCTCACTTCCCATTGACTTACATTATAAACTGGGTTTCAATTTACAACGGTTTCGATTTACAACCATTCCTTCTGGAACCTAACCCCAGCGTAAACTGAGGGCTACCTGTAATTAATTGAGGATTTTAAAGATGATGATATTTAACCATTGATAACAAATTGATATAGAGAGCTACATTGTAAGAATATTAACAGTCTATAAGAAATCAAGATTTAAATGATAAATTGTATACAATTGGAAGTTTAAAAGCTGGTTTCTTAAATTCATAGCACCACCTAATATATAAGGAGAACTTACGCTACAATCAAGAGTAAGGATATTATAGAAGGTGTTATTGACTGAGCCATAAAAGGGCCAATAGAGAACAGAGCAAATGATAGATTATTGATCTTACTCACCATGAATATTATTTATAAAGATTGAACTATTGTTATTAATCCATATATAATGCATCGTTACGATTAGCTTTCAGCCACCTTATTAATTAAACTTGACTAGCAAAAAATATATACATATGAATCATGAATCAAATTATATATTTGACAATTTCATGCTTATTCAACCTATGCTGTATAATAAATGAATGAGTAACAAACGTATAACGATTAAGCAGAATTTATTTAATATGGCACCGGCATTGTTGAACGGATTAATATAAAAACAACAAGATATGATCCAGCCCTTGACAAAACATTACTATTATTTTATCGCAACCTATCAGAGGTAACATCCAATTAACATCTTGGAAATGTTAGTCATTACTCATAGAGGCGTGTACACACACGCGATCCAATCATCTGCTACCATTTTGAGTAACATCATTAGTGGGCGTGTATCAACACAGTATAAAAAGCCGTACATTCGGCGGCGCAACGTCCTTTGAAAAAGCCGGTTCACGGCGAAACATGTCAGTATAGTCAGGGAAATGGTGAGGAGTCCTAGGAGCTCCTGTGTTTTTAGCTGAGCCTTAAGCCATCCTCAGTTTACTGTAGTCGATACTTTAACTACTAGCAAACTTGTAATCTATTCAAACCCAAAAGGGACTTATATTGCAGCCTACTAAGTTCATAGGAACGCTGCATTTTCTAGAGTTAATGGGAACGGTATCAGTACTGTGTGGAATCTCATAGCTTGTTACAAAACGTAATTGTGAATACTCTATGTAACAAATCCAATGTATATAAAACATCTTTATACTTAAGATAACGTTTGTCAAAATATAGTGCGGTATGAATATCACTTATCCTTACGATATGTTGTTTGTAATTCCAACATCTATACTGAAGCGTTGATTATAAAACTAAGACTCACCTGTTTTATACTCAGGAGAGATTTCAAAGCTCAAACCGGATAAGTTGTATAAAACATAAACATATATAATCTTTAGATGCCAATAATTATAACTACCTTTTATAAACTATTATAGCTATTTGTACACTTTAGGCATGTAATGAGTTACATTTCTCTCTGCTTTCAAGGGATATAGCGAATAAAAGTGGAATAAAAGCCGCAGCAAGTAATTTGCTTAAAGGAACAGTCTAGTCAAAATTAAACTTTCATGATTCAGATAGGGCATGTAATTTTAAACAACTTTCCAATTTACTTCTATTATCTCATTTGCTCAATTCTTTAGATATCCTTTGTTGAAGAAATAGCAATGCACATGTGTGAGCCAATCACACGAGGCCTCTATGTGCAGCAACCAATAAGCAGCTACTGAGCATATCTAGATATGCTTTTCAGCAAGTGATATCAAGAGAATGAAGCAAATTAGATAATAGAAGTAAATTAGAAAGTTGTTTAAAATGACATGCTCTTTCTAAATCATAAAAGAAAAAATGTGGGTTTCATGTCCCTTTAATACAAGAGGATACAGCTAAAATGAAAGTGACAAACGGACTGTAAAGCACATCACATTCAGTTATGTAGTAATATATACCTTTATAACGTTTAAACTAAGTAGAACATTATTAACTGTTTCTAACATGTTGTCTGTTTAATATATAATTCTACAACTATTAAAGGGAGTATATCAACATTATATCCTTGTTACCTTTTTTCTATCTCAACAACCATACCCACCTCTCTAACCATATATAAAATTATTGGTCATATACAATCAATTTTTGTGGATGATATAAACACTGTTATAATTATGTATGATATATATTTAAGTTGTACATAATCCAATAGCTTATGTCAAACTATAGTTGAGTATAAGATACAAGATTCAGATTATATTCATATGCCATATTTGTGCTGTCCTTAATACAGGTAAGCTGTAGTTACATCCACCACTTTAATTTAAAGAGACAGTGACATACTAATTACAGTGCTTGTCCAGTTGTGAATTTTTGGACTCAATAGAGCCGTTTCAGACAACTTACTTTCAACATGTCTACATATATTTAAACTTTACTATTATAAAGGATATCTTACCGTAGACTGTGTAAGACAAACATAGAATTAATACTGGGAGACTAATAGGTTGTTTAGACCTGAGTATCAATCTCCAACTATACAAGCAGTTATATTATCAAAGGATTAGAAACAACAGAACTACCGGTCATACCCTTCCAGTCCAACTAAGTATGAAGTTTAATAATTTAAGCAGAATATAAAACTTGCTCTCACTATTACTTAGTCATTCATACTATAGAATAACGTCACAGTACACCTGCATATTGTAAACTCTAGAACAGTAAGAATAGAATTACATAATACCCCATTACATATGTATCCACTGCTAGAGGTAACTTAAGTGTGTTTTTAATGTAAATCCTATTTTATTTAAAACTATTAAAAGTTATATTTTATAATTTTCCACTAACACTAATCTATTACTGTATCAAGTGTAAATCACATTCCATAACAGTGATTATCACACAGACCTAGAATGCTATATTGTATATTCTTTTCGTAGTAAGTCTTTTCTTACTACAAGTTGTGATTAAAGATATTTCCAATACACTAGCACCAATACCCGGAGAATTGTTATAAAGTACAATATACTTTCTCCTTTTTATGGGTGGAAACTTAGGTATGTTCGCGATCAACAGTAGTGCCATTGGTTTTGTTGCATAAACCTTTCCAGCTCAGTAGGTGTTACAGATTTCGGAATCCCCTTTAGCCGAATATTGCATCTGTGGCTACGGTTCTCAAGATCTTCCATTCTATCTTGTATTATTTCGAGGTCCTGCTGGTGTAGCGTCACCTGCTGGGAAACAGAGGTAACTTCCTCCATGACTGTAGTTTCGCTGTCGTCCAGGGCAGAGACCCTATTGCCCAACTCTTGGATATCTTGTTTGATCTCTGCCAAGCTGTTTGTTACATTGTTCTGCATAGCGTTCATTTTCTCCCAGAGATTATTAAAGCTTGAGGATATATCTTGTTTTGAGACCAGATTTTTAATATCCGCCTTCGTGACTGGGGCGTGATATTGTCCCTGCTGTAAAACAGTGGTGTCCATATCTACCTCCTCCTCTTGGTCAGTTAGTAGGGCTTCTGCAGCTTATCTCCCTTCACTTGCTTAAAGAAGTGGTGAGTGGCAAGGGCCTTAACCCCTTGGGCAGGTTTAGCTGATTTTCTGACAGACATAATAGGATGGGTATCCCTAAGTATCACAGTACTCGTGGGTTCTATCTGCCTCTTGCAGAGATCCCTATCCCCCAGTAATAATGTAGCAAGAGAAAGCCCCCAGCAGCAATGTGTCCCCTCTTATCAATGTAGGAATTCTCTGAATTTACAGATTTAAGGACCTCAGTCCATGTAGTAGCTTAAAGGGGTAGTTTCAAGGTGTAGGCAATGTGCCCTCCTCAGCTTAATTCTCCTTATAAATATATTAAATTGTGCTGTAAACTGTACAAGGCATCCTATCTGCCCCTTTGGGTGAGTTATAGTCCTCTAACTGCTGCGCATCTCTGCCTGTGAGGATCCATTAGCAAGCCAGATGTGGGGAATTCATAGTAATCTTTGTGTATTTTTTAATTTTTAGCTCTGCAGCTTAGGGAATCTGCCTCTGGCAGCGGACCTCATATTATAAGTCCAAACTCCCTCTGGGATCTACTGCGTCCAGACCGGAGCCTTCTAATTAGGGAGTTCATCACCCTGCTGTCTTTATTTTTTACCCTCCGGAGTGCCACGTGGTCTCCCAAGATGGCCGCCGCCTACTTCATACAGAGCCCTACCGAGAGCTATCTCCTCCTAGCTACGTGATCAGGATCCATTCCTGTCCGTGTTGCAGGTACTCAGGCGATCATGTCTTGATTTCCCCTCCAGGGGAACTGAGAATCTGAGCCGGATTTGGAGGTTGCTGGCTCCCTTACACCCAGCTATACACTGATCTGCTCCACTATGCGACTTACTCCATGTCGCTCCAGGCTCCGCCCTTCTTGTGGGCTTATTTTTATATTAAAGGGACACTGAACCCACATTTTTTCTTTTGTGATTCAGATAGAGCATGCAATTTTAAGCAACTTTCTAATTTACTCCTATTATCAAATTTTCTTCATTCTCTTGGTATCTTTATTTGAAAAGCAAGAATGTAAGTTTAGATGCCGGCCCACCTGGGTTGTTCTTGCTGATTGGTGGATAAATTCACCCACCAATAAACAAGTGCTGTCCAGGGTGTCTGAACCAAAAATTGGCTGGCTCCTTAGCTTAGATGCCTTCTTTTTCAAATAAAGATAGCAAGAGAACGAATAAAAATTGATAATAGGAGTAAATTAGAAAGTTGCTCTATCTGAATCACGAAAGAAAAATGTTGGGTTCAGTGTCCCTTTAAATTTCAACACCCCCTGAGTGGTATCATCAGCTTTAACTGTTAGCTCTCCAACCACACTGTTTAAAGGGACATGAAACACATTTTTTTTCTTTCAAGATTCAAATAGTGCATACAATTTCAATCAAGTTTCCAATTCACTTCTATTATGTCATTTGCACTATTGGGAGCAAGCTGAAAACAACAGATAAGCCAAAGTCAAGAAGCATATTTGTGCAGCCACCAATCAGCAGCTAGCTCCCAGTAGTGTTTTTTTTAAAATAAAGGATATCAAGTGAATAAAGCTAGTTAGATAATAGAAGTAAATTGGAAAGTTGTTTCAAATTGCGTGTTCTATCTGAATCTTGAAAGAAACATTTTGGGTTTCATATCCCTTTAAAGAGAATAGAGCATGCAATTTTAAACAACTTTCTAATTTACTCCTATTATCAATTTTTGGTATCTTTATTTGAAAAGCAGGAATGAAAGCTTAGTAACTGGCCCTTTAGCAGCTGGATAGCGCTTGCTAATTGGTGGCTAAATGTAGCAGGCGCTACCCAGGGTACTGAACTAAAAATGGTCCAACGCCTAAGCTTACATTAATGCTTTTTTCAAATAAAGATACTAAGAGAACAAAGAAAAATTGATAATAGTAAACGTGCTAAACCACTTTAAGGGGCAAACGTAGCAAATTAGATAATTGCATTTTCTAACTGCATTGTAATTGCATTTTCTAACTGACTCATGAAAGTTAAATTTTTACTTTAATCCAATTGTTCCCCTGCAATTCTAGGTACACAGAATCAGTCCATTACTAAAATTTAAGAAGCTCAATAAATAGAATATTGTTTGGAGTGGAATAGATCTGTTGAAGAGATATCTAGATAGGTAGCACAGTGCAGCCATCGAATGCTCTTGCTAATGTAGAACATTGTTGCAAAAGGTTTGAATTGTCCAATCAGCAATCTAGCCGCAACAAAATGCCCAAAGGAGAGAGCGCTGATTGGAAAACAATTCAAACATTTAGGCTCACAGAAAAATTGACTTTTGAAGTGGGTGACAGAGTGCGGTATATCTGAATTTCATATCTATATTAAAAAGTAAGTTATAGCCAACTTCATTACAACCGATAAAATTTCACTACCATTACGGATCTGATTTCATAAAGGGGTGAGTTTACCGTCACTTTAATGCAGCCGCACTATCCTTTTTATGACTGCATTATTGAAGGTTGTTTATTTAATTACTATAAAAACTTTTTATTGTGGCTGCGCTCTTTTCATGGGAGCGTTGGGCTTCCAAGCCTCTCTTCCATTTCACACACTGTTGCTATGGCTATATAAGACTCAGTGCTCATTATTCTCATTCACTACAGCTTGTTATCTGAGTGCGTCCAGATCTGATTTTATAAAAGGGATAGTTTACCGTCACTTTAAGGCTTATTATTCATTAGTGTGGGCCGCACTATCCTTTTCAAGACTGCATTATGTCTAGTGTGGCTGACTTATGTTTAACAAAGGGAGCATGGCTATAAAGTGATGTGAAATCCCAGTCGCGCTATTGATCCCAGAGGCACTATTGATTGACAGGCAGCTTCACTACTGTTCCCCGTTATTGATCCCAGACAAGCTATTGTTCCACTCCACGCTGTTGATTGCCAGCAAGCTGCTGGTTAACCATATTATATTACACCTGGTCGTTCCTTGCAATCTACCTTAAGGGGCAAGGCGGTCCACTGGTAGACTTACGGTCAATGTTTTGGGAACCTCTGCTCTATATTATTGTTGAGTGCTTTTTTAAAATATATTTTGTATAACTGTAAAACTGTGTAAAAATGCAGTTCAAACAATGTACCATGTACACTAACTCAAAGCAAATGATACAGCTGTCAAAAGTGGACAATACTGGTCTGTGAATGTGCACTCTTCTCCAAGATGTCAGCGCCCAGTATGAAGAGGCGGAGCTTCGGAATCTGGTACCTTTAAAGGGACAGTCAACTCCAAAATTGTTATTGTTTTAAAAAATAGATAATCCCTTTATTAACCATTCCCCAGTTTTGCATAACCAACACGGTTATATTAATATACTTTTTACCTCTGTGGTTACCTTGTATCTAAGCCTCTTTTGACAGCCCCTGATCACATGGCTATTTACTTATCTATTGACTTGCATTTTAGCCAATTAGTGCAGTATCACCCACAACTCCACGGGAGACAGCACAATGCTATCTATATGGCTCACATTGATTAGCAGTCTCTTGTGAAAGCTAATAAAAAAGCATGTGATAATAGGCTGTCTGTAGTGGCTTAGAAACAGGCAGAAATGTAGAGGTTTAAATGTTATAAAGTATATCAATATAACAATGTTTCTTGTGCAAAGCTGGGGAATGGGTAGTAAAGGCATTATCTATCTTTTTAAACAATAACAATTTTGGTGTTGACTGTCCCTTTAAGCTATTAAAACAGGAGAACAACTATTTGTCAAACAGCTGAAGTAGCAGGATGAAATGCAATGATATGGGGAGTTTTTAATTTTTATAATCATAACAAATATTCAAACACACATAAATATTCAAACACATATAAGCTCTCCCCTAATCCTGGTCCCCAACAACTGCCTAGCAGTGCACATCCATGTGTACCATCCCACAGACTCAAAAAACAAAACTCTGACAACCTTACTCACATTCCTCTTGCATCAAAAGCCACTACCCCTTTCACTTGTGCACTCTGGAACTCTCGCTCTGTTTGCAACAAACTCACTTCTATACATGACCTCTTTATCTCCCACTCCTTCAACCTTCTGGCCCTAACAGAAACCTGGTTCTCTCCCCTTGACACAGCATCCACTGCTGCTCTGTCACATGGGGGTCTCCACTTCAGCCACACTCCTAGGTCTGGTAATAGACAAGGAGGTGGTGTAGGTATTATACTTTCCTCTCGTTGCACCTTTCAACAAATACATCCCATCTCTTCCCTCACATTTTCCTCATTTGAAACCCACATGATTCGCTTATTCTCTCCTCTTTCTATACGTGTTGCAGTCATATACCGACCCCCTGGCTCCTCAACTCAATTTCTAGATCACTTGGCTGCTTGGCTACCTTATTTCCTTTCCTCAGACACCCCTTCCCTCATTCTTGGTGACTTCAACATCCCTCTTGACAATCCCACTACCTCCTCTGCAAAAACAACTTCTGCAACCCACTTCCTCTTTCGGTTTGTCACAATGGACTGATTCTCCCACTCACAAAGATGGTCACTCCCTTGACCTGATCTTTAGCTATCGATGCACTCTCTCAAACTTCAAAAACTCACCCTTTCCTCTTTCTGACCACAATCTCCTTACTTGCAACATATCATCCCTCCCTACAATTCTCCCTCCTTCTGCTCCTCACACCAAACTTCACAGAAGCATTATGTCATTAGATCAACAACAGCTTTCTAATTCCCACAAACCTCTCCTCTCATCCTTCTCCTCCTTTTCCTGCCCTGACCAATCTATCTGCCACTATAACTCCACCCTTACATCCGTCCTTGACAATCTCGCCCCTCTTACCATAGCTCGGAAACCAAACACTCATCCTCAGCCCTGGCATACTCCTCTGACACGATAGCGGCACTGGAGAAAATCTAGGAATTCAGCTGATTTTCAACATTACAAATTTATCTTGAGCTCCTACTATTCTGCCCTTAATTTCCATAAGCAACATTACTTCTCTACTCTTATTTGTAATCTTTCTTCAAACCCAAAACGTTTGTTCTCCACTTTCAATACCCTTCTCCGCCCTCCCCCACCTCCTAATACAACTTCTCTGTCAGCTCAAGACTTTGCCAGCCACTTCAATAACAAAATCGACTCCATCAGAAATGAAATCCGCTCTCAACATAATTCCTTTCTCTCACCCCCTCAAATGCTCTTATTCAACCACAACCCACATAACCTTAAACTTAGCTCATTCTCCCCTTTCACTGAAGAAGTCTCTGCACTTATACTGCGCTCTCATCTCACTACCTGTCCCCTTGACCCCATACCCTCACAGCTACTCCCCTCCCTCTCTGCTACCCTCACCCCTATACTCACACACACTTTCAACCTCTCCCTCAGCACCGGTATATTTCCCTCATCGCTGAAACATGCACTGGTCACACCCATCCTCAAAAAACCTTCCCTTGATCCTACCTCCCCATCCAACTACCGCCCTATTTCCCTCCTCCACCTTGCATCAAAGCTTCTCGAAAAACTAGTTTATGCACGCCTATCCCATTTTGTTACAATAAACTCCCTCCTTGACCCACTGCAATCTGGATTTTGTCCCCATCACTCCACAGAGAGTTACCAACGACCTACTTACAGCAAAATCAAAAGGCCACTTCTCTCTGCTTATCCTCCTTGATCTGTCTGCAGCCTTTGACACTGTTGATCACCCTCTTTTGCTCCAAACCCTCCAATCCTTCTGCATCTGTGACACAGCCTTCTCAGGGCTCTCTTCCTACCTGTCAAACCGTACCTTTAGTGTAGCCTTCTCTGGGGCCTCCTCTGCCCCGTCACCACTTTCTGTCGGAGTACCGCAATGCTCTGTCCTTGGTCCCCTTCTCTTCTCAATCTACACGTCATCACTAGGTTCCCTAATAAAGTCCCACGGTTTACAATATCATTTGTATGCCGACGACACCCAAATCTACTTCTCTGCACCAGACCTATCTCCTTCCTTGCTAACCCGTGTCACTAACTATCTTTCTCACATCTCTAACTGGATGTCCTCTCACTACCTCAAGCTAAATCTCTCCAAAACTGAGCTCCTTATTTTCCCCCTTCCTCAAAACTCTCCACCCCCAATCTCTCTATAACTGTTGACAACTCCATCATAACCCCTACCCCTCACGCCCGATGTCTCGGGGTCACATTTGACTCAGATCTTTCTTTCACTCTTCACATTCAGTCCTTGGCTAAAGCCTGCCGCTTCCACCTTAAAAACATCTTCCTTACACAATACACAACTAAGATTTTAATCCACTCTCTCATTCTTTCCCGCCTTGATTACTGCAACTCTGTCCTCTCTGGTCTCCCCACCTGCCGCCTAGCTCCTTTAAAATCCATAATGAATGCCTCTGCCAGACTCAACTTCCTTACACGTCGCTCTTCATCTGCTGCACCTCTCTGCCAATCCCTTCACTGGCTTCCTCTTGCCTCTAGGATCAAACACAAAATTCTCATTCTGACATACAAAGCCCTCAACTGCACTGCTCCCCCCTACATCTCAGACCTTGTCTCCAGATACTCCCCCTCCCGTCCCCTTCGCTCTGCTCATGACCTCCTACTCTCCTCCTCTCTTGTCACCTCATCACACTCCCGTTTACAGGATTTCTCCAGACTGGCTCCCATCTTGTGGAACTCTCTGCCTCGCTCCACAAGACTCTCTTCTAGTTTTAAAAGCTTCAAGTGCTCCCTAAAGACTCTACTGTTCAGGGATGCATACAACCTACACTAACCTTTCCTAATACCAGTTCCTCTCCTCCATTGCTATCCCCTGAACCCCCTTAGCATGTAAGCCTAAGAGTCCAGCTGTTTGTAGATCACCTTCTTAAGAGCTGACTACAACAGTGCAACTCTTGGCAGGGCCCTCTACCCATTTGATCCCTATAATTGTTTTGTTGTACTCCCCCTTTGTTTATAGTGCTGCGGAATCTGTTGGCGCTCTACAAATAACCGATAATAAATAATAAATAAATAAAGTAATATGCATACGTTGTACTAAATGTGTTGATAGCAGAGCTGTCTATATAGCTCCTCCCTTAGCTCCACCCCCAGTCAGTCTCTCTGCCTGCTTAACTGCTAGGAAGGGCAAAGGGAGTGTGGTGACAAAAATTTTAGTTTTTATTTTCTCAAGCAAAAGTTTGTTATTTTAAATGGTACCGGTGTGTACTATTTACTCTCTGGCAGAAAAGAGATGAAGATTTCTGCAAGGAGGATGATGAACTTAGCATTTTGTAACTAAGATCCACTGCTGTTCTCACAAGCGCTGAAGAGTACAGGAAAACTTCAGTTGGGGGAACAGTTTGCAGGCTAAACTGCATTAAGGTATGTTCAGTCTATTTTTTTCTAGACAGACTGTGTTATTTTTAGAAAAGGCTGGCAATATCCCCATGAGGGAAAGGTAAGCTGTATTCAGTAAAAGAGGAATCCAAGCTTGCATAAAGGGCTCATAGTTACTGGTGACACTAATAGGAAAAAACGTTTTGGTTTAAATACAAATAAAACATTTTTTGAGGGACTTTAAGGGGTCTTTGTGGCTTATTTATGGGTTATTAACCCACATGGCTAGTTTAAGAAACACTCTGTGGTGTTTTTTAGGCCCCATAACATCGAGTGAGGTGGGAGGGGCCTATTTTCAGTTGCACAGTTTATTTACCTCAGAAGCATCCAGCTACTTCTCCAGAGATTCCTGCTGTATTTGAGGGCTGTAAAGAGGTTTTTTTCCCCACAAATCGTTCCTAAAGGGCAGGTAGGCGCCACAGCAGAGCTGTGGCAAGGTGCTGAACATTATTTTACCGGTTTTGAAGTTTTTTCAATCCGTTTTTTACATTAAGGGGTTAATTGTTTATTTGCATAGTTGTGCAAAGTTACTAAGGCTTTATGATGCTACTGTAAACATTTTGTTGTGTTTACTGCTTTTTTACACTGTTTTGCAGAGTTTGTGCAGCTTTTTTTCTCTTAAAGGCACAGTACCGTTTTTGTTTAAAGTGTTATTTACTTTGATTAAAGTGTTTTCCAAGCTTGCTTGTTACATTACTAGCCTGTTTAACATGTCTGACACCAAGGAGAATCCTTGTTCTATGTGTTTAGAAGCCATTGTGGAACCCCCTCTTAGAATGTGTCCCACTTGCACTGATATGTCTATAAATTATAAAGAGCATATTTTAGCACTTAAAAATATTGCAATAGATGATTCTCAGTTAGAAGGAAATGAGGGTTTAGCATCTAGCTCTCCCCAAGTGTCACAACCAGTAACGCCCGCACAAGTGACGCCAAGTACCTCTAGTGCGTCTAATTCATTTACTTTACAAGACATGGCCACAGTTATGAATAAAACCCTCACAGAGGTTTTCTCTAAACTGCCTGGTTTACAAGGAAAGCGTGTCAGCTCTGGGTTAAGAACAAATGCTGAGCCGTCTGACGCTTTAGTAGCCGTATCCGATATACCCTCACAATGTTCTGAAGTAGGGGTAAGGGATTTGTTATTTGAGGGAGAGATTTCTGATTCAGGAAAGACGCTCCCTCAGACAGATTCTGATATGACGGCATTTAAATTTAAGCTTGAACACCTCCGCTTATTGCTCAAGGAGGTATTAGCTACTCTAGACGATTGTGACCCTATAGCGGTCCCAGAGAAATTGTGTAAAATGGAAAGATACTTAGAGGTTCCTGTTTACACTGATGTTTTTCCAGTCCCTAAGAGGATTGTGACTATTGTTACTAAGGAGTGGGATAGACCAGGTATTCTGTTCGCTCCCCCTCCTGTTTTTAAGAAAATGTTTCCCATATCTGACACCATGCAGGACTCGTGGCAGACTGTTCCTAAGGTGGAGGGAGCTATTTCTACTCTTGCTAAGCGTACAACTATACCTATCGAAGACAGTTGTGCTTTCAAAGATCCTATGGATAAAAAATTAGAGGGTCTCCTAAAGAAAATTTTTGTTCATCAAGGTTTTCTTCTCCATCCTATTGCATGCATTGTTCCTGTAACTGCTGCAGCTGCTTTCTGGTTTGAGGCTCTAGAAGAGGCTCTCCAGGTGGAGACTCCATTAGAGGATATTATGGATAGAATTAAGGCCCTTAAGTTGGCTAATTCTTTCATTACAGATGCCGCTTTCCAAATGGCTAAATTAGCGGCAAATAATTCAGGTTTTGCCATTTTAGCACGCAGGGCGTTATGGCTTAAGTCCTGGTCTGCTGATGTGTCATCAAAATCTAAATTGTTGAACATCCCTTTCAAAGGAAAGACCCTATTCGGGCCTGCACTGAAAGAAATTATTTCAGACATCACTGGAGGGAAAGGCCATGTCCTCCCTCAGGATAAAACAAATAAGATGAGGACCAAACAAAATAATTTTCGTTCCTTTCGGAACTTCAAGGGTGGTCCCACTTCAGCTTCCCCTGCAGCAAAGCAAGAGGGGAATTCAGTCCAATCCAAGTCAGTATGGAGACCTAACCAGGCTTGGAACAAAGGTAAACAGGCCAAGAAGCCTGCTGCTGCCTCTAAGACAGCATGAAGGGGTAGCCCCCGATCCGGGACCGGATCTAGTAGGGGGCAGACTCTCTCTCTTTGCTCAGGCTTGGGCAAGAGATGTTCACGATTCCTGGGCTTTAGAAATTGTGTCCCAAGGATATCTTCTGGACTTCAAAGACTCCCCCCCAAGGGGGAGATTTCACATTTCTCAATTGTCTGCAAACCAGACAAAGATAGAGGCGTTCTTACGCTGTGTAGAAGACCTACATACCATGGGAGTGATTCGCCCAGTTCCAAGAGCGGAACAAGGGCTAGGTTTTTACTGCAACCTGTTTGTGGTTCCCAAAAAAGAGGGAACTTTCAGACCAATCTTGGATCTCAAAATTCTAAACAAATTCCTCAGAGTACCATCTTTCAAGATGGAGACTATTCGGACTATTCTTCCTCTGATCCAGGAGGGTCAATATATGACTACCGTGGACTTAAAGGATGCGTATCTACACATCCCTATTCACAGAGATCATCATCAATTCCTCAGATTCGCCTTTCTGGACAGGCATTACCAGTTTGTGGCCCTTCCCTTCGGGCTGGCCACGGCTCCCAGAATTTTCACAAAGGTGCTAGGGTCCCTTTTGTCGGTTCTAAGACCACTGGGTATAGCAGTGGCGCCTTATCTAGACGACATCTTAATTCAGGCGTTGACTTTCCAGCTAGCCAAGTCTCACACGGACATCGTGTTGGCTTTTCTGAGATCTCACGGGTGGAAGGTGAACATTATCTAGATGACATCTTAATTCAGGCGTTGACTTTCCAGCTAGCCAAGTCTCACATGGACATCGTGTTGGCTTTTCTGAGATCTCACGGGTGGAAGGTGAACATAAAAAAGAGTTCTCTCGTCCCTCTCACAAGAGTTTCCTTCCTAGGGACTCTGATAGACTCGGTAGAAATGAAAATATTTCTGACGGAGGTCAGAAAATCAAAACTTTTAATCACTTGCCGAGCTCTTCATTCCATTCCTCGGCCATCAGTGGCTCAGTGTATGGAGGTAATTGGACTTATGATAGCGGCAATGGACATAGTTCCTTATGCCCGCCTACACCTCAGACCACTGCAACTATGCATGCTCAAACAGTGGAATGGGGATTATGCAGATTTATCTCCTCAACTGCATCTGGAACAAGAGACCAGAGATTCTCTTCTCTGGTGGTTGTCTCAGGACCACCTGTCTCAGGGAATATGTTTCTGTAGGCCAGAATGGCTCATAGTAACGACAGATGCCAGCCTGCTAGGCTGGGGTGCAATCTGGAAATCCCTGAAAGCACAGGGCGTATGGTCTTGGGAGGAATCTCTCCTCCTGATCAACATTATAGTACTGAGAGCGATATTCAATGCGCTTCAGGGGTGGCCTCAGCTAGCTGCGGCCAAATTCATCAGATTTCAGTCGGACAACATCATGACTGTAGCCTTTATCAATCATCAAGGAGAAACACGGAGTTCTCTAGCAATGATGGAGGTAACCAAAATTATCCGATGGGCGGAGGATCACTCTTGCCATCTCTCAGGAATCCATATCCCAGGGGTAGAGAACTGGGAGGCGTATTTCCTAAGTCATCAGACTTTTCATCCGGGGGAGTGGGAGCTCCATCCGGAGGTATTTGCCCAGCTGACTCAGCTATGGGGCACACCAGAATTGGATCTGATGGCGTCCCGACAGAACGCCAAACTTCCGTGTTACGGGTCCAGGTCCCGGGATCCCCAGGCGTTACTGATAGATGCTCTAGCAGTGCCCTGGTCCTTTAATCTGGCTTATGTATTTCCACCGTTTCCTCTCCTCCCACGTCTGGTTGCCAGAATCAAGCAGGAGAGAGCTTCGGTGATTCTGATAGCGCCTGCGTGGCCACACAGGACTTGGTATGCAGACCTGGTGGACATGTCATCTGTTCCACCGTGGACTCTGCCAATGAGGCAGGACCTTCTAATCCAAGGTCCGTTCTAGCATCCAAATCTAATTTCTCTGCGTCTGACTGCTTGGAGATTGAACGCCTGATTCTATCAAAGCGTGGTTTCTCTGAGTCGGTCATTGATACCCTGATTCAGGCTAGAAAGCCTGTCACCAGGAAAATCTATCATAAGATTTGGCGCAAATATCTTTGTTGGTGTGAATCCAAGGGTTACTCATGGAGTAAGATTAGGATTCCTAGAATTTTGTCTTTTCTCCAAGAAGGATTGGAGAAGGGATTATCAGCTAGTTCCTTAAAGGGACAAATATCTGCTTTGTCTATTCTTTTACACAAACGTCTGGCAGATGTCCCAGACGTTTAAGCGTTTAGTCAGGCCTTGGTCAGGATCAAGCCTGTATTTAAACCTGTTACTCCGCCATGGAGCCTAAACTTGGTTCTTAAAGTTCTTCAAGGGGTTCAGTTTGAACCTATGCATTCCATAGATATTAAGCTTCTATCTTGGAAAGTTTTGTTTTTAGTAGCTATCTCTTCGGCTCGAAGAGTTTCTGAGTTATCTGCTTTACAGTGTGACTCACCTTATCTTATTTTCCATGCAGATAAGGTGGTTTTACGTACCAAACCTGGATTCCTTCCTAAGGTTGTTTCTAATAGGAATATCAATCAGGAAATTGTTGTTTCTTCGCTGTGTCCTAATCCTTCTTCAAAGAAGGAACGTCTGTTGCACAATCTTGATGTGGTTCGTGCTTTAAAGTTCTACTTACAAGTAACCAAAGATTTCTGTCAAACATCTTCATTGTTTGTTGTCTATTCTGGTAAGCGGAGAGGTCAAAAGGCTACGGCTACCTCTCTTTCTTTTTGGCTGCAAAGCATCATCCGTATGGCTTATGAGACTGCTGGCCAGCAGCCTCCTGAAAGAATTACTGCTCATTCTACTAGAGCAGTGGCTTCCACATGGGCTTTTAAAAATGAGGCTTCTGTTGAACAGATTTGTAAGGCGGCGACTTGGTCTTCGCTTCATACTTTTTCCAAATTTTCCAAATTCGATTCTTTTGCTTCTTCGGAGGCTATTTTTGGGAGAAAGGTTCTACAAGCAGTGGTGACTTCCGTTTAAGGAACCTGTCTTGTCCCTCCCTTCATCCGTGTCCTAAAGCTTTGGTATTGGTATCCCACAAGTATGGATGAATCCGTGGACTCGATACATCTTACAAGAGAAAACAGAATTTATGCTTACCTGATAAATTTCTTTCTCTTGTGATGTATCGAGTTCAAGGCCCGCCCTGTCTATTTAAGACAGGTAGTATATTTTTATTTAAAAAACTTCAGTCACCACTGCACCCTATAGTTTCTCCTTTTTCTTCCTAGCCTTCGGTCGAATGACTGGGGGGTGGAGCTAAGGGAGGAGCTATATAGACAGCTCTGCTGTGGGTGCTCTCTCTGCCACTTCCTGTAGGGAAGGAGAATATCCCACAAGTATGGATGAATCTGTGGACTCGATACATCACAAGAGAAAGAAATTTATCAGGTAAGCATAAATTCTGTTTTCTATACAAAAAAGAACACTACATGAGTGTCTCTGCCCATAAGAACTGGACGTATTTGCATAAAGTACAAAAAGAAAATGTTAGAGCATTTTAATATTGCATTATTGGTACATGTAATTATGTGTTTAACCCCTGCAAGGTCAGTTCCAGAGCAGCAATGAAATACTGTGAGCTAGCTGAATACATCTAGTGAACCAATGACAAGAGGCATATGTGTGTAGCCACCAGTCACCTCTCAGTAGTGCATTGTTGTTTCTGAGCCTACCTAGGTATGCTTTTAAACAAATAGAAATAAACTGAAAATACTTTTAAAATGTCATGCTCTGAAGCATAAAAGTTTAAAGGGCCATAATAGTCAATAAATTACATGTTCTAATCCGTGAAAACTAACGACCGTACACTACTGTGTGTGGGGTTGAACACACAGTAGAAGTTCCGCAAGGGACCCACAGAGCACTGCTAGTCCCAAGCGAAACCCAACATTGATCTGATCAGCAGCACTAGACGCACATTTGGATCAGCTGCAGTTTTTGCTAGGGACCAGCGGTGCTCTGCGGTTTTCGAGTGTCTGGTTTTTAATAATCCTATTAAAAACATGGGCACTTTCATTCATAAAACTTTAAATTACACTGCTTTTGTTAAAATACTTACTTTTTCTTTCTGCAAGCCTTTTTTTTTATTTAACAAAGCACTTTTTCAACTTTGCTCTATTTATTTTTAATCAAAGAAAGAAAGAAATACTTTTATTTGCAGAAAACAAAATAATGCAAAAAGGATTTAAGGGACAAGTCAATATATGAAGTGCTTTGACTGATGGTGCACATACCAAGTAAAGAAACCGGCACCAAAATGTTTTTTTTTTGTATATGATTACAAAGTTTGTAAGAAAAAAAAAGAAGTATTTTCTTCTCCTTTTCCAATATCAGTGGGGTTATTAAAGGAATGGAAAAGTCAAAATTAAACTTATATGATTCAGATAGAACATGAAGACACTTTTAAATTAACTTCTATTTTCAAATGTGCTTTGTTTTCTTGGTATTTCTTCTTGAAAAAGAATACGCACATATCCTATACTAGTGGGAGCTAGTTGCCGATTGGTGCCTTCACACATTTGTCTCTGGTGATTGGCTAACTAGATGTGTTCAGCTAACTGCCAATAGTGCAATGCTGTTCCTTCAGCAAAGGACAACAAGAGAATGAACTGTGCCCCCCCAGTTTGACTGTGGTATCTTATGTGCCCCCCCTATATATTTTTCCTAGAGTCGCCACTGGAATGAAGCAAATTTCGTAGTAGAGGTAAATTTAAAAGCTTCTTAAAATTTTATGTTCTATCTGAATCATGAGAGGACATTTTGGGGTTTTCTGTCCCTTTAACCCTTTCCGGTCCTATTCATTTTCATATAGTGCGCCAGCAGATTTTAATTAATTTTAGGAAAACCCCCCCCACATACTTTTAGGTTTATTTTCTTATAAACCTATTTTCTTAGATTAGTTCTGATAGAACAGCTGCTTATCTATACTATAATTGCATTTGTAATGTCCGTCGCCATCGGCAGTTGCGCACGTATCCTCAATGGAATGTTGGCAGCACAAGGCAGCCAACTGAATGTTGGCAGCGCGAGGCAGCCAACAGATTGTTGGCTGCGCGTGCAGCCAAAATAATTTGCTGCATCCAGGTGGATTCCCCTGGGATGCAGCATAATCTGCATCCTGGTGGATTCCGAAAATGGCAGAGTGGTGCCACCCCGCCATTTTCGGAATCCACCGGGATGCAGCGAAGGCAAATGGAGCATTACAAAAAAAACCAAAAAACACCTCCCTCACGAAGTATAACAAAAAAAACCCTGAACCTCCCACACGAAGTATTAACACATACACCGCAAACCCACACATCGCAAAATAAAAAAAAAAATTAACCCCTTAATCCCTTAACCGTCAACCACCCACTTTGCAATAAACCTAATTACCCTATAAACCCCTAAACCGCAAAACCCCCACATGGCAATAAACCTAATTACCCTATTAACCCCTAAACTGCAAAACCCCCACATCGCAATAAACGTAATTAACCTATTAACCACTAAACCGCAAAATCCCCACATCACAATAAACCTATTTACCCTATAAACCCCTAAACCGCAAAACCCCCACATCGCAATAAACCTAATTAGCCTATTAACCCCTTAAACCGCCAAAACCCACAACGCAAATAACTAATTCAATTACTAAGCCCCCTAACACCCACTAAATTAACACAAATTACCTAAACTAAAAAATACTAAAGTTACAAAAAATAAAAAAAGCTAAGATTACAAAAAATAAAAAAAGGCTAACATTACAGAAACATAAAAAACCAAATTACCAAAGTTTACAAAATTAAACCTAATCCCTATAAAAATAAAAAAGCCCCCCCAAAATAAAAACACCCCCAATCTAAGAATAAACTGCCAGTAGCCTTTAAAAGGGATTTTTGCAATGCCCCAAGATAAACAGCTCTTTTGCAGAAGAAAAAAAGTCTAAGTCCCCCCTAACAGTAAACCCCCCCACCCACCCACCAAACCCCACAAAATAAAAGAACCTAAGACTAAAAAACCTAAACTACCTAATGCCTGAAAAGGGCATTTTTTGGGGCAATGCCTGGGCATTTAGCTCTTTTAGGAATTGCCCACCCTAATCTAATTTTTTTTTTTTTTTTTTAAAAACCTAAGTCTAACCCCCAGGTTGATACTCACTGTTCCTGAAGTCCGTCGGAGAAGGTCCTGTCCCATGCGGTGAAGTCTTCTTCCAAGCAGCGACCAATTCTTTCTTCTTCCACGAACAATCCGGCGCGAAGTGGAGGGCAGAGCTGAAGACCGATGACCGCTGAGCTGAAGACTGGGGACCCTGGAACTGAAGACCGGCAACCCTGGAACTAAAGACCGGCGACCACGGAGCAATGGAGCGTGGAGGATCCTCATCTTCCGATCGCAGCCGTACACTGAATAGTGAATTCAAGGTACGCGATTAAAGATGGCATCCATTGAATTACTATTGACTGATTTGATTCTTCAAATTCAAATCAGCCAATAGGATGAGAGCTACTGAAATATATATATATATATATATATAAAATAATACAATCCAAGTTTTATATATATCTTTATGTTTGTAATGCAATCCAAGTTTAGCACGCAGGAGTCTCAGCTCCTATCTTGTGTGGGTGGCCTCCAGGAAGCTCAGCTCCCACCTCCCTCCCCTTGTGTTAATGGCTGTACAGGGCAGGCTGCAGGCAGCAGACAGAGCATGGGACATACATCATTCTCCCGTCCCCTACGGCTCTATTTTTGAGCAGCTGCCTTGTATGTGGGAGCGATATGTGCTGAAAGCAGCCGATCGCTCTGTGGCCACACTTCCGGTCTGAACAAGTAATGTCGGAATATATCCGACATTGGACCACAATTGGTAAAACCCTTTGTCGTATATATTCCGACATACGACCGGAAAGGGTTGAATTACATTCTGGTGGCAGCCTGCCTGCATATGGCTTTATGCACCATCCATGCTCATACGAGTGCCAGCTAATCACTGTTATGGAGTGCAGGAGCAGTTAATTCAGCATACTGTGTGACTGCCAGGCATAGTAAAAAAAAGTAAAAAAAGTAATGACACAAAGAGAAAAACAAACATGAACACAAATGTAAAATTAAATTCACAGGAGTTGTCACACGATATTAATGAATACAATAATTGACAAGTAATAAAGTCTGTGAATTTTTTTCCACATTATAATTATAACTCAAAAAAACACAATGGTTGTATCACACACTCTCCGAAACATCCCAGATTTTGCTGGATTATCATTGGTTGGGAGGTCTGCCACTGACCCTCCCACAAGTTTGTCCTGCCAAATACATCCCCAGCGCCACTCAACACCACCTGACTTTAATGCTTAATTTTTCTTCCTCCAGACATACCGCTGACCCATTGTTTCGAAAAGTTCCAGATTTGTTTCATCTCTCTACAGAACAGAATCCCAAAATGTTAGTGGCTTATTTATATGATTTTGAGCATATTGGAGCTGCTTTTTGTGCTTTTGGGTCAGTAGTGGTGTACGTTTTGGAGTTCTGGCCTGGAAACCTTCTGCGTTTAGTACGTGCCTTACTGTGCAAACTGAAACCTCAGTGCCTGTTGCCACCAAGTCTTGCTGCAGGTCTTTTGCAGTCACTCGAGGGGTTTTCTCAACCTGTCTTATCAGAAATCTAGTTGCAGACGTTGATAGCTTCCTTTTTATGCCCCGTCCAGGTAGTCTAACCACTGTTCCTTTAACTTTGAACTTGCGAACTATGCTTCCAACGGTGTCTCTAGGAACATTCTGTGCCTTTGATATCTTTTTATATACTGTTCCTTGTTTGCTAAGGGGCGATGATCTCTATTATCTTACCTTTTTGGACCATTCTTTTGACTAAGCCATATTTCTAACATGCAGTCAAATGTGACACTCAACAAACCCCTAGCCAGTTCAGGTATTTTATTTGTTCTAGCTCAAGCACACCTGGTGACAACTAATGAAGCCCTTGATTAAATGCATCAGGTGTGCTTGAGACAACACCTGTTTTGCATATTTGTGCTGTTGTGAGGGATTCTATTCAGGAGGTTGAACAATTTTAAGACTGCAGAATTCATTAAAAGTTGCATTTTCAGTTGAATTTGGGAAAACCACTTAAAGCATTTGTTGTGTTAATCTATTTTTTTTTTTTAAAAAACAACTTTATTTAATAATAGCGAAATATACAAAGGTTGGAAGTCGCAGCTTCCCTTTTTGTTTATAAGCCAGTTCCTTTTTACAGACAAACAAAATGTGAATATGACATTAAATATCAGTGAAACGTCATATTTAACACTACTACTAAGTATAAGATATTGGTAAAGCTTTTTTTTAACAAAAACAGCTAAGTGACCTTCAAAATCGAAACAAAATTTTGATTAAAGAAAAACGTCCTTTTCTTTCCATTTGATAACCCATAATCAATTGCATATACTAAGTATATAATGGCAATAAACTCTTATATATCTCACAGAAAAGTGAAAAAAAAATAATAATAAGAAAAAAATAAGTAAATGGGATTAAATTTAACCTAAGAATACTCAATAATTGTTAAAATATAAATCACTGGCCAACCCCAGGGTACATTCAGTCTCTTCTTAAGTTTGATTCTAATATGAAGATTGAATTTTTGAATGGAAGAATAACTGATTTTTGTATATTAATATCAATGACCCGATGTAGTTCTTCCATTTTGCAAAGAAGTGTTTTATATTAATTTCAATTTCCATCTGTACTTTTGCTTGCTCTAAAGATAGCTGATATAAGATACCATTCTTAAATTCTAAGCATTTAAGTTCTCTATGAGATTGCCAATACTTCAAAATTAGTTTTCTTCCAAGGAGAATAGCTGTATTTAGTAGGAAAGTATTATCCCCAACTTCATTATAAGTTGTTAAAAAAAAACACATTATGTTTGGACAAGTGTATATATTGGTTCTGAATTTTTGTTGCCCAAAATTATATTTTTCCCCAAAATCTTTGGATTATTGGGCAAAACCAAAAACCGTGCACCATATCTGCACAACTAAATTTGCATTTTATACAAAATAACTTATCATCCTCTTTTAACCATTGTGAGAAATATTTAGGAGTAATAAAAGTCTAATACAATGGCTGCTATTTATGAAAGGCCTATATCAGACATGATCCGACATTGTGGATCATGTCCGACAGACCTCGCTGAATGCGGAGAGCAAAACGCTCTCCGCATTCAGCATTGCACCAGCAGCTCTTGTGAACTGCTGGTGCAACACAGCCCCCTGCAGATTCAGGGCCAATCGGCCGCTATCAGGGGGGTGTCAATCATCCCGATCGTATTCAATCGGGTTGAATTGCGGCGATGTCTGTCCGTCTCCTCAGAGCAGGCGGACAGGTTATGGAGCAGCGGTCTTTAGACGGCTGCTTCATAACTGGTGTTTCAGGCGAGCCTGAAGGGCTTCAAGCACCATACGGAGCTTGATAGATATGCCCCAATATCTTAATTTGCCGTTCTCTGTAGTATTCCCCCTTTATAGCTTTAGCTACCCTTGTTACAGAACTCATCAATAGCTCAGTCTCCTTTTGATTTCCAGGCAACCTTACCCCATTTCATCTTAAAGGGCCATAATACCCAAATGTTTAAACACTTGAAAGTGATGCAGCATAGCTGTAAAAAGCTGACTAGAAAATATCTCCTGAACAACTATATGTAAAAAAGAAAGATATTTTACCTCAAAAGTTCCTCAGTAGCCACCTCCAATTGTAAAGGATTTCTAAGCAGCATTTTAGTGTGTCTGTCCTGGGACAGCTGAAAGGATGAGCCTCGTGAACTCTCATATTATTTCACCAATCAGGTAAAGGAAGCTTACTATGAAATCTCATGAGAGTTAAGTCAAATCTCATGAGATCACAGTAAGAGTTCATGACCTCAGCACTGCTGATGCTGATTGGCTGCTGTTCATTTCTTCATTTTTTTTTTTTTTTACCTGCAGCTGGAAGCAGGTGAAGTATAACTTTTTACACAGAACTTACTCTGCTGAGCTGAGGAAATTGTGAGGTAAAATATCTTCCTTTTTTACATAGAGATGCTCAGGTGATATTTTCCTGTCAGCTTTTTACAGCTATACTGCATCAGTTTCAAGTGATTTAGCCTATGAGTATTATGTCCCTTTAAGATATCTAATGTTACTTTCTTCCTGTGAATTTAATAAAGGTATGTATGTAGTAGAGATAGATTCCCTTGCTGAAATAATAATACAATATGACTTATAGCTGTTTTATCCCACTCTATATTCCTAAATTTCAATAGTTGCTCAGCATAATGTCGAAGTTGTAGGTATGAAAAAAAATGTTGATTTGGGATCTCAAACGCCCTCTAACATTCATCAAATGTTTTTACTCTACTATTTTCTATATTAATTAACTGAACCATAAATCTTATTCCTAATTGAGACCATTTTTCAAATCTTGCTGAGTCATAACCCTCGGAAAAATCTGGGTTCCCTCTAATAGTTAAAAAGGAAGATATCCTGTAGTTAATACATAGTTTTGCACACAACTTACGCCAGGCCCGTATAGGTTGTTCTATGACTAATAGTTGCTTAATTTTTTCTTAGGTAGTCTATTTGTGGGCATATGGACAAGGGCCTATAGTGAGAAAGGTGCTACCATACGCCTAGATTATGAGTTTTGAGCGCTATAGGGAAATTAACGAACGCAACAAAAGTGGTGTTATTTAATCCCCTATAGCGCTGCCATTACAAGTTTGAAAAAACCTGGCTTATGCAGGCAATATGGGGTTTTTAAGCTCCATACTGCACCAAAAACAAGCGCTGTTCTGACGTTTTCATGCACGTTTCCCGCATAGGCATCAATGGGGAGAGTGGGTCAGAAAAAGTCTAACACCTGCGATCGTGGAAAGAAAAGCTCCGTAACGCAGCCCCATTGAAGTCTATGGGGAAAGAAAACTAACGTGAAAACCTAACACCCTACCATAAACCCCACGTCTAAACACCCCTAATCTGCTGCCCCTGACATCGCTTACGCCTGCCTACAGTTATTAACCTCTAATCTGCCGCTCCCGATATCACCGCCACCTAAATAAAGTTATTAACCCCTAATCTGCCGCTCCTGATATCGCCACCACTATACTAAGGTTATTAACCCCTGTTCCGCTGCACCCCAACATCGCCGCCACTATATTAAAGTTATTAACCCCTATTCCATCGCTCCCCGACATCGCTGCAACTAAATAAAGTGATTAACCCCTAAACCTCTAGCTTCCCACATCACTACCACTAAATAAACCTATTAACCCCTAAACCACGAGCCCCTCAAATCGCAACAACCTAAATTAAACTATTAACCCCTACACCTACCCCTAAACCTAACCATAACCCTAACACCCCCTAACTTTAACATAATTAAAATAGATCTAAATTAAAGGGACACTGAACCCAATTTTTTTCTTTTGTGATTCAGATAGAGCATGCAATTTTAAGCAACTTTCTAATTTACTATTATCAATTTTTCTTTGTTCTCTTGCTATCTTTATTTGAAAAAAGGCATCTAAGATATTTTCTTGGTTCAGAACTCTGGACAGCACTTTTTTTTATTGGTGGATGATTTTATCCATCAATCAGCAAGGACAACCCAGGTTGTTTACCAAAAATGGACCGGCATCTAAACTTACATTCTTGCATTTCAAATAAAGATACAAAGAGAATAAAGGAAATGTGATAATAGGAGTAAATTAGAAAGTTGCTTAAAATTTTATGCTCTATCTGAATCACGAAAGGAAAAATTTGGGTTCAGTGTCCCTTTAAATTTACAATTATTAACTAAATAATACCTATTTAAAACTAAATACAAACTTACCTGTGAAATAAAACCTAAGCTAGCTACAATATAACTAATAGTTATATTGTAGCTAGCTTAGGTTTTATTTTTATTTCACATGTAAGTTTGTATTTATTTTAACGAGATAGACTAGTTAGTAAATAGTTATTAACTATTTACTAACTACCTAGTTAAAATAAATACAAACTTACCTGTCAAATAAAACCTAAGCTCCCTTACACTAAAAACTAACATTACAAAAAATAAAAAACACTAAAATTACAAAAAATAAAAAACCTACCATTACAAAAAATAAAAAAAACCTACCATTACAAAAAAAAAAAAAATTATCCAAAAAAATAAAAATGATTTCTATTCTAATACCCTTTAAAAAAAAACACCCCAAAATAAAAAAGCCTAATCTAAAATAAACTACTAAGGGCCCTTAAAAGGGCCTTTGTAGGACATTGCCCTAAATTAAACAGCTCTTTTGCTACAAAAAACAAACACCCCCTAACAGTATACAAACCCCCACCCCCCAAACTACCAAGGTCCCTTAAAAGTGCCTTTTGGGGGGCCCTTAAAAGGGCCTTTTGTAGGGCATTGCCCTAAGTTAAACAGCTCTTTTGCTACAAAAAACAAACAAACACCCCCTAACAGTATACAAACCCCCACCCCCCAAACTACCAAGGGCCCTTAAAAAGGCCTTTTGTAGGGCATTGCCCTAAGTTAAACAGCTCTTTTGCTACAAAAAAACGAACACCCCCTAAAAAAATACATTACACAAATTAACAAACAAATTATCAAAAATAGTAAAAATTATTCCTATTCTAATACCCATTAAAAAAAAAAAACAACCCCAAAATAAAAAACCTAATCTAAAATAATCTACCAATGGCCCCTGAAAAAAAAATACAAATACCCACTAACATTACAACCCCCCAAACCCACAAAATAAAAAAACTATCTAAAAAAACTAAGCTACCCATTGCCCTGAAAAGGGCATTTGGATGGGCATTGCCCTTAAATTGCATTTAGCTCTTTTACATGTCCAAACCCTAATCTAAAAATACAACTCACCCAAAAAACCCTTTAAAAAACCTAACACTAACCCCCGACAATCCAGTTACAGTTAAGTCCCGCTTGAACGATCTTCATCCTGGCGGCGAAGTCCTCATCCAGGCGGCCTCTTCAATCTTCATCCCGGCGGCGAAGTCCTCATCCAAGCAGTGAGAAGTCTTCATCCAGGCGGCCTCTTTAATCTTCATCCAGGCGGCATCTTCTATCTTGATCCCGGTGGCGCGGAGCGGGTCCATCCTGAAGACATCTGGCGCAGAGCATCCTCTTCATATGGTCGCCGCCGTACAATGAATCTTCAATGCAAGGTACGCAATCCAAGATGGCTTCCCTTGCATTCCTATTATTCATCATCCAATAGAATTAGAGCTGCTTAAATCCTATTGGCTGATTTGAAACGCCAATAGGATTTTAGCAGCTCTAATTCCTATTGGCTGATTCAAAATTTTCAGCCAATAGGAATGCAAGGGATGCCATCTTGGATCCCGTACCTTGCATTGAAGATTCAGTGTACGGCGGTGACCATATGAAGAGGATGCTCTGCGCCGGATGTCTTCACGATGGACCCGCTCCATGCCGCTGGGATCAATAAAGAAGATGCCACCTGGATGAAGACTTCTCGCCGCCTGGATGAGGACTTCTCCACCGGGATGAAGATCGTTCAAGCGGGACTTCAAAAACTGTAAATGGATGGTCGGGGGGTTAGTGTTAGGTTTTTTTAGGGCCATTGGTAGTTTATTGTAGGCTAGGTTTTTTTATATTTTCGGTGGGCTTTTTTATTTTGATAGGGCTATTTTTGATAATTTCGTTTGTTATTTTCCATAATTTAGTGTTTGTTATTTTTTGTAATTTTTTTTTGTTTTTGTAATTAGATACTTTGTAATTTTAGAGTAGTGTTAGAATTTTTTTAATGTGTATTTTAGTTTATTTAATTGGTAGACGGTAGTTAGTTTAATTTTATTTTAATAATTATATTAGTTTAATTGTTAGTTTAAACTTATTTTTTTTAATTTGACAGGTAAGTTTAAATTTAATTTAAGCTAGGGAAATTGTAATTTTAATAAAACATTAGGGGGCGTTAGGTTTAGGGGTTACTAGTTTAAATTAGTTTATTGCGATGTGGGGGCTTTCAGTTTAGGGGTTAATAGGTGAATTTATTATATTTCGTTGTGGGTGGGCTTTCGGTTTAGGGGTTAATAGGTTTATTATAGTGGCGGCGATGCGGGAGGGCGGCGGTTTAGGGGTTAATAGCATTAGTATAGTGTTGACGATGTCGGGGAGTGGCGGAATAGGGGTTAATACATTTTCTTAGTGGCAGCGATGTCGGGATCGGCAGATTAGGGGTTAATAAATTTATTATAGTATTTGCGATGCGGGAGGGCTTTGGTTTAGGGGTTAATAGGTAGTTTATGGGTGTTTAGTGTACCTTGTAGCAGTTTAGTTATGAGTTTTATATTACAGATTTGTAGAGTAAAACTCATAACTACTGACTTTAGATGGCGTTACGGATCTTGTCGTTTTAGGGTGTAACGCTCGCTTTTTAGCCAGAACGCAAAACTTGTAATACCAGCGCTATGGGAATCCCATTAATGAGTGCGGTACTGACGTTGCGTTACAAGCTAAAAGGCTTGCGGTACAGCTATAGCGACAAGACTTGTAATGGCTGCAGTGCTGTTTTAACGCTGAAAATACCATATTCTCAGCGTTAAAATGGGAACGCACAAACGTGTAATCTAGCTGATAAATTCTTCTACTTCACAAATTGAGAAGTGCCCTAATTCTAAAAACCAGTGAAATACATATTTAGCATTTATCGCTATATTATATCTTTCAAAATCTGGTACTGCCATTCCAAAACCATTTTTCCCAGCATATAGCCGGTTCATAGCTATTCTAGGTCTCTTATTTTTCCAAATAAATTGTCTAATATGTTTTTTAATTATGAAGATATCTTTTTTCAATAATAGAAGGGGGATGACCTGAAATGTATACAGAAATTTAGGGAGGGTAACCATTTTGATTAAATGAATTCTGCCTGAAAGGGATAAGGGCAAGTTCATCCATCTATCAATATCCCTCTTAAAAGAAGTGATCAATTGGGGGAAATTTAGACTATACCAATTTTTTGGATCTCGTGAGAATTTCAAACCTAAATATGAAATGATTTCTTTTGCCTCCTTAAATGGGGTTTGGGGCGAGTTCTTATGCTTAATCAACCATAGGATTTCCGTCTTCACCTTATTGATACTAAAACCTGTAAAAGTTTGAAAATCATCTAATACCTTTATAACTAATGGTAGATTATGTTGGAGGTTTTGAGCAAAGATCAATAGATCGTCAGCATATATATAGCTAGCTGAATTCTATGCTTACCTATATTATTTCCCTCAATCATATTCCTGAAATAGCTAATGGTTCCAGTAATAAATTAAAAAGAAGGGGTGAAATGGGACAACCCTGCCGTGTTCCTCGCTGTAAGACAAAATTATCTGATCATATTAATACATAGAGCAGATAAGGGAGAAGTATGTAATAATAAATGTGTTGATCTATTTCAATTGCTTTTGTTCATTGTAAACAGCTGAAAGTTTGTAAATGTTGACAACAAACCCGCAATGGGGGTCGAATAATTTTGATTGAAACTGTATTATATCAGAAAGAAATATATAAACAGGAAAAATAACAAAGAATCAGCTATCTCTGTAATTATGCACAAACAAAGGTGCAGAGTGAAGCATTCTGCATTAGTATATAAACACTACCAAGTCCTGGTAATAGAATGCTTTACATTCAGTTAAAAAATAACTGATATTTCTGTTTGATATGGCACTCAGAAGACACTGATATTTTTTTTTTAAATAATACACCCCATTAAAGTGACATTCACGTCAAAATTAAACTCTCATGATTCAGATACAGCATGTCATTTTAAACAACTTTCCAATTTACTTCCATTAACAAAATGTGCACAGTATTTTTATATTTACACTTTTTGAGTCACCAGCTCCAAATGGGCATGTGCAAGAATTCACAGCATATATACGTATATGCATTTGTGATTGGCTGATGGCTGTCACATGATACAGGGGGAGTGGAAATAGACATAACTTTGAAATTTGTCAGAAAAAAAATCTACAACTCATTTGTAGTTCAGACTAAGGGCTATTGCATTTTTTTTTTATAATGTATTTGTTGATTATGCAAATCTACTGTATTTACTGGTCTTTTAACCAAAAACAAAACAAAAAAAAGAGAGAGAGGGGGGGGAAGAGAGAGAGGGGGGAAAGAGAAAGAGGGGGGGGAGGGGGAGAGAGGGGGGAGAGGCGAGAGATAGAGAGAGAGGGGGAGAGAGAGAGAGAGGGGGAGAGAGAGAGGGGGGAGAGAGAGAGAGGGGGAGAGAGAGAGGGGGGGGGAGAGAGAGAGAAAGGCGGGAGAGAGAGGGGGAGAGAAGGGAGAGAGAGGGGGAAGAGAGAGGTAGGAGAGAGAGAGGGAGATAGAGAGAGGGGGAGAGAGAGGGGGTGAGAGAGAGGGGGTGAGAGAGAGGGGGTGAGAGAGAGAGGGGGGTGAGAGAGAGAGGGGGGGAGAGAGAGAGGGGGGGGGAGAGAGAGAGGGGGAGAGAGAGGGGGGGAGATAGAGAGAAAGGGGAGAGAGAGGGGGTGCAGAGAGAGAGGGGGTGAGAGAGAGAGGGGTGAGAGAGAGGGGGGGAGAGAGAGAGGGGAGATAGAGAGAGAGAGAGGGGAGATAGAGAGAGAGAGAGCGGAGATAGAGAGAGAGAGCGGAGATAGAGAGAGAGAGGGGAGAGAGAGAGAGAAAGGGGAGAGAGAGAGAGAGAGAGAGGGGAGATAGAGAGATAGAGGAGATAGAGAGATAGGGGAGAGAGAGAGAGGGGGGAGAGAGAGAGGGGGTGAGAGAGAGAGGGATGAGAGAGAGAGGGGAGATAGAGAGAGAGAGAGGGGAGATAGAGAGCGAGAGAGCGGAGATAGAGAGAGAGAGGGGAGAGAGAGAGAGAGAGAGAGAGAGAGAGAAAGGGGAGAGAGAGAGAGGGGAGATAGAGAGATAGGGGAGATAGAGAGATAGGGGAGATAGAGAGATAGGGGAGAGAGAGAGGGGGGGAGAGAGAGAGGGGGGGAGAGAGAGAGGGGGGAGAGAGAGGGGGAGAGAGAGGGGGGAGAGAGAGAGAGGGGGGGGAGAGAGAGGGGAGAGAAGGAGAGAGAGGGGAGAGAAAGAGAGAGAGGGAGAGAGAGCAAAAGAGAGGGGGGAGAGAGCAAAAGAGAGGGGAGAGAGAGCAAAAGAGGGGGAGAGAGAGAGCAAAAGAGAGGGGGAAGAGAGAGAGCGCAAAAGAGAGGGGGGAGAGAGCACAAAAGAGAGGGAGGAGAGCGCAAAAGAGAGGGGGGAGAGCGCAAAGAGAGGGGGGAGAGAGAGTGCAAAAGAGAGGGGGGAGAGAGAGCTCAAAAGAGAGGGGGGAGAGAGAGAGCGCAAAAAGAGAGGGGGGAGAGAGAGAGCGCAAAAAGAGAGGGGGGAGAGAGAGCGCAAAAGAAAGGGGGGAGAGAGCGCATATAACACACACACTCTCATATTACATACACTCATATAACACACACACACTCATACAACACACACACACTCTCATATTACACCCACTCAAATAACAGACACCCACACACACACACCACATACTCTTATATTACACATACACACACCACACACACTCTCCTACAACACACATACAAGTCACGACTCAGTAAACATGGTGCTGTGACCCAGTAATGGGTCCCGACCCGTGGTTTGAAGAACCCTAATTTAGAGCATACACTTTTAAACAGTTTTCCAATATACTTCTATGATCAATCTTACTTTATTTTTTTGGTCTATTTTATTGAAGGAGCTGCAATGCACTAGTACTGGGAGCTAGCTGAACACATCATTAAGACAATAACAACAGGAATATATGTGCAGCCACCAATCAGCAGCTAGAGCTCAACTCCTCAGCCTACCTAGGTATTCTTTAAAACAAAGCATAACAAAATAAGAAAACAAATTAGATAATAGAAGTAAATTGGAAAATTGCTTAAAATTGTTTGCCTAAACTTAGGACCAGTCAACACAGTAGATTTGCATAATCAACAAATGCAAGATAACAAAACAATGCAATAGCACTTAGTCTGAACTTCAAACGAATAGAAGATTTTTTTTCTGACAATTTTAAAAGTTATGTCTATTTCCATTCCCCCTGTACCATGTGACCGCCATCAGCCAATCACAAATGCATACACGTACCATGTGACAGCCATCAGCCAATCACAAATGCATACACGTACCATGTGACAGCTATCAGCCAATCACAAATGGATACACGCTTATTCTTGCACATGCTCAGTAGGAGCTGGTGACTCAAAAAGTTTAAATATAAAAAGACTGTTCACTTTTTTAATGGAAGTAAATTGGAAAGTTGTTTAAAATTGCTGCTTTATCTGAATAATGAAAGTTTAAATTTGACGTGAATCCTGAAAGAAATTTTTTGGGGTACATGTCCCTTTAGATACCAAGTGCCTGTATTTATTGTGGATGGTCTCGTAGCTTCATATTTGATATGGCTGAAAAACTTCTACAGCAAAATAAGTATGCTTGTTTAAAGGGATAGACTAGTCAAAATTAAATTTTCATGATTCAGATAGAGCATGCGATTTTAAGCAACTTTCTAATTTACTCCTAGTATAAATTTTTCTTCGTTCTCTTGGTGTCTTTATTTGAATGTAAGCTTAGGAGCCGGATCATTTTTGGTTCAGCACCTGGGTAGTGCTTGCTGATTGGTGGCTACATTTAGACACCAATCAGGAAGTGCTACCAAGGCGATGAACCAAAAATGGGACAGCTCCTATGCTTAAATTCTTGCTTTTTCAAATAAAGATACCAAGAGAACGAAGAAAAATTGATAATAGGAATAAATTAGAAAGTTGCTTAAAATTCCCTGACTATCTGAATCATGAAAGTTTAACTTTGAATTGACTATTCCTGTGCCTGTAATAGTATTGTTTTGTATGGAAACTAGATTTTCCCTTTAAAAAGTTAATGAACAGGATGAAACCAAAAGGACAAAGTAAAATATAATAAAAAGTCATTTACTGAGGTAAACAAAGCTAAGAAAATTGATTTTGTTTCATTATATGACAATGAAACAAGATTAAAGCTGAATTATTTATGGTGTCATTTTATTACATTTTCATGTAATGATGTTATATATAAACTTCTAGGGAAGAAATTGGTTTTCCATTCAGTGGTCACAAAACATATTGGATTGATTGGCACCGGCAAAGTTAAAAAACCACATGAATGTGTGCAGAATCATCTCCATAAACTGACAGTGTGATTACTGCTGGTGTCCTACTGTGAAAATGAATAGACTTTGATGTCTGTGCCACACAGAATTAGTCTAATATTTTAATGATTATTGGCACATTTAATTTACTAAGTTAAAGGGACAGTATACACCAATTTTCATAAACTGCACAATGTAATAGACACTACTATAAAGAAGAATATGTACAGATACTGATCTAAACATCCAGTATAAAACCCTTTAAAAACTTACTTAGAAGCTCCCAGTTTAGCACTGTTGATGAGGTTAGGCTGGGACACTCACTGAAAAGGGGTTGGGTAAACAAAAAGAGCAGACTCTCCCCACCTCCCCCCTTCCCTGCATATGATACAACTGATAACATAAACAGGAACCTGCAGGAGTCTGTAAACGCGTGTATACATCTGGCACTTTGGGGCTTGGTTAGGAGTCTGAAAAGCAGCACAATAGTCTTAAAAATAAGCAAAACTATACACACCCAGATGGGCTATATAAATGGATCATCTACAAAACATTAATGCAAAGAAAAATCTAGTGTACAATGTCCCTTTAAAGAACTTGTGTTTTTGTAGTCCTTAAAGGGACAGTAAAGTCAAAATTAAACTTTCATGATTCAGATAGAGCATGTCATTTTAAACAAATTTCCAATTTCCAATTTAATGTTCTCTTTGTATCTTTTATTGAAGAGTAAAACTAGGTAAACTCGCAAGAGCTCAGGAGTGTGCACGTGTCTTAAGTTCTCTATGGCAGCAGTGTTTTGCAACAAAGCTACAAATAATGTTGCAAAATACTGCTGCCATAGAGTACATAAAGACACGTGCACACTCCTGAGCTCTTATGAGCCTACCTAGTTTTACTCTTCAATAAAAGATACCAAGAGAACAAAACTAGTTTGATAACAGAAGTAAATTGAAAAGTTGTTTAAAATGGCATGCTCTATTTGAATCCTGAAAGTTTAATTTTGACTTTACTGTCCCTTTAACGATAATACACAACAGCTTATCTCAGGGGTTTTAAAACCTGTCCTCAAACCTCCCTAACAGGCCAGATTTTTAGGATATCTGAACTGGAGCACAGGTGAAATTATCAGCTGAATAGTAAACATATTTATTAACATGCTCTCACCCAAGGTAATCCTGAAAATATGGCCTGTTGGGGAAGCCTGAGGACAGGTTTGAAAACCCCTGGTCTAGATTCAATAAAACCTGTTAGTGGAAACGAATACCTTTCAGAAAACAAACTTTCTGCAACATACCAAAAGCAGAATTAAAGGGACACTAAACCCATATTTTTTATTTTATGATTCAGATAGAGCATGCAATTTTAAGCAACTTTCTAATTTACTCCTATTATCAATTTTTCTTTGTTCTCTTGCTATCTTTATTTAAAAAGCAGGAATGTGATGCATAGGAGTCGGCCCATTTTTTATTGAGAACCTGGGTTATGCTTGCTTATTGGTGGGTAAATGTCAGCCTCCAATAAGCAAGCTCTATCCATGGTGCTGATGCTAAAATAGGCTGGCTGCTAAGATTTACATTACTGCTTTTTAAATAAAGATATCAAGAGAACGAAGACAATTGATAATAGGAATAAATTAGAAAGTTGCTTAAAATGTCATGCTCTTTCTGAATCATGAAATAATTTTTTGGGGGTTCAGTGTCCCTTTAATAAAGACTTGTACCCACCCCCTCATCGCATCCAAAACTTGTGAATCTCTTTCTATTTTTACCAAAGAAGACGCATCCATATTTTGTAACTGTTCGCCTTTTTAGTACATAGAAAAATCTCCACATTGAAGTGTGCCAGCATTAAAAAAATGCCTTCAAAACATTACAAAACTAATTGAAAAACTATTTCCCTCTATAAAACAGTCCTCTCCAATATACGCAAAAGTCGAAAACTTGTGAAGAAATAACAGCAACACAACCATGAGACAAACTACTTTAACAGGGCAATGAAGTCTTTATGAATTTGTCATGCTAGGCCTAAATATAGGTGAAAAATCTGACCTGCACCTCGCCTGAAGCATTAGCGAGGGGTTCTTCAACACTTGCCCTTTCATTATTTTTTGCCCTTTTGCAGCTAATGTAAACATTCAAGCCAAGATTACAAGTGGAGAGCTATAGGTCTTTGATAAAGGAGCGAGCCAAAGTGCATCAGACTTTACTTACCTCTTGCGAAAGGGGTGCTTTGTTCGCAATACTTTAGGTTTCAACGTTTCAATAAATTTTGCAAGAATTTTCATCCGTGCACCACAAGTTCTTTGTTCCATTTATACTCCAACATTTTCCCTTTAATTATTATTTTTTTGCCCTGATGCAGCTAATGTAAACATTCAGGAAAAGAGTACAAGGGAAGCGCTATTAAAAGCGTAGGGTTGTGATATAGAGTACAAGAATAGGGCACAGTCTGATGTTACACGTTAATGGTAAAAACGATTTTACCAGAGAATGTTAGCGTGACCAACATATTTTATAGTACATCCAAAACACAAGTAAAACATATTAAAATAAAGGGACAAGGTGTCGAATTATCAAGCTCCAAATGGAGCTTGATGCCCCTGTTTCTGCGCTAGCCTTCAGGCTCACCGGAAACAGCAGTTATGAAGCAGTGGTCTTAAGACCGCTGTTCCATAACTGGTCTGCCGCCTCTGAGGCTGCGGTCTGCAATCCACCCGATCCTATGTGATCGGGCTGATTGACACCCCCCTGCTAGCGGCCGATTGACCGCGAATCTGCAGGGGGCGGCATTGCACAAGCAGTTCTGGTGAACTGCTTATGGAATGTTAAATGCCGACAGCGTATGCTGTCAGCATTCAGCGATGTATGTCGGATATGATATGCTACAGCGTATCATGTTAGACAGACATTGATAAATTGGCCCCATGGTGTTAGACAGCGAAAGGCTCAATTAACAAAATGCAAAATGAATGAACAGAAGAAAAATCAAAATAAAACCAATATTTGTTGTGACCACCCTTTGCCTTTAAAACAGCATCATTTCTTCTAGATACACTTGCACACAGTTGTTAAAGGATCTCGGCAGGTAAGTTGTTCCAAACATCTTGGAGAAATAATCAAAGATCATCAGTGGATTTAGGCAGCCTCAGCTGCTTCGGTCTTTTCATGCAATCCCAGACAGACTCAATGATGTTGAGATCAGGGCTCTGTGGGGGTCATACTATCATGTTCAGGACTCCTTGTTCTTCTTAATTACTTTGGCTGCATGTTTGGGGGTATTATATTGTTTGTTTGCAACTACTCTGGTACACTGGTATAAATATAAAAAGGTATCTTCAAAATTGTGTCATTAAAGCAGGGGTCAAGTACAGCGGGAATGCATGGGAACAGAATTAAACTAAGTTCCCCCTGGACAGAGAATATAATCACTTCAGTAAACACTACTGGTGCTGGTGGGAGAAACTGGAGCACAGTCTGGTTAGAGGGATAGTAAAATCCTCTAGTGATGGACAGTAACACTTCCTAAAATACACTAAATTCAAGACTGTCAGCGGTCCTGCTATGTGATCACCCCACACTGTGTAGAACACATGGTGTGTACATTTCGGTGTGGCTTAATCTGTGGTTATTTAGCTCCCTTCCGCAGAAATAGGACTATTTAACCTTAAATGGGTGAGACTCTGTTACAGAGGAATCTGGAGTTGCTGTCAGACAGGAAGGTCTCAGCCAGTCCTGGAAAGGAAGGAGAGGGGAGGAAGGAGGGTGTGAGGAACTGAAGTTAAGTTGGCTATGGACCATGTGAGTTAAAAACAAAGTATGGACACCCTGGATCTTAACATTAAACAGGCGTTCATGTGTGTCTAGTTTAGTTATTTTAAAGTTGTTTGAAAAAAGTTCAGTGTTTCACCAAAGAAAAAATGTGCTCATCAAGCAGGGAAGAGTTATGCCCTTCCAGCTTTCTCTCTGATTGGAATTCCTTTTAGTTCTTCCAGAGATAGCTGGGGTGAGGTTTGCAAGGGAAATACATGTGTATACACTAAGGAAAATAGTCCTTGCCATTAAATGCGTTTGTGTAACATCTTGAAGTAGGATAGGCCCAATTACTTTATTTCATACACCAATAGTATGTGCAGTCTGTTTATGTATGTTGGTGTCTGTATGGCTATCAATTTATGGTCAGCAGGCCAGATTCTCTGCAGAATGCTGACCTGTGCAAGATAATGTATTTGCTGCAGATTAAACCTTACTACAGGGAGTGCAGAATTATTAGGCAAGTTGTATTTTTGAGGATTAATTTTATTATTGAACAACAACCATGTTCTCAATGAACCCAACAAACTCATTAATATCAAAGCTGAATAGTTTTGGAAGTAGTTTTTAGTTTGTTTTTAGTTATAGCTATTTTAGGGGGATATCTGTGTGTGCAGGTGACTATTACTGTGCATAATTATTAGGCAACTTAACAAAAAACAAATATATACCCATTTCAATTATTTATTTTTACCAGTGAAACCAATATAACATCTCAACATTCACAAATATACATTTCTGACATTCAAAAACAAAACAAAAACAAATCAGTGACCAATATAGCCACCTTTCTTTGCAAGGACACTCAAAAGCCTGCCATCCATGGATTCTGTCAGTGTTTTGATCTGTTCACCATCAACATTGCGTGCAGCAGCAACCACAGCCTCCCAGACACTGTTCAGAGAGGTGTACTGTTTTCCCTCCTTGTAAATCTCACATTTGACGATGGACCACAGGTTCTCAATGGGGTTCAGATCAGGTGAACAAGGAGGCCATGTCATTAGATTTTCTTCTTTTATACCCTTTCTTGCCAGCCACGCTGTGGAGTACTTGGACGCGTGTGATGGAGCATTGTCCTGCATGAAAATCATGTTTTTCTTGAAGGATGCAGACTTCTTCCTGTACCACTGCTTGAAGAAGGTGTCTTCCAGAAACTGGCAGTAGGACTGGGAGTTGAGCTTGACTCCATCCTCAACCCGAAAAGGCCCCACAAGCTCATCTTTGATGATACCAGCCCAAACCAGTACTCCACCTCCACCTTGCTGGCGTCTGAGTCGGACTGGAGCTCTCTGCCCTTTACCAATCCAGCCACGGGCCCATCCATCTGGCCCATCAAGACTCACTCTCATTTCATCAGTCCATAAAACCTTAGAAAAATCAGTCTTGAGATATTTCTTGGCCCAGTCTTGACGTTTCAGCTTGTGTGTCTTGTTCAGTGATGGTCGTCTTTCAGCCTTTCTTACCTTGGCCATGTCTCTGAGTATTGCACACCTTGTGCTTTTGGGCACTCCAGTGATGTTGCAGCTCTGAAATATGGCCAAACTGGTGGCAAGTGGAATCTTGGCAGCTGCACGCTTGACTTTTCTCAGTTCATGGGCAGTTATTTTGCGCCTTGGTTTTTCCACACGCTTCTTGCGACCCTGTTGACTATTTTGAATGAAACGCTTGATTGTTCGATGATCACGCTTCAGAAGCTTTGCAATTTTAAGAGTGCTGCATCCCTCTGCAAGATATCTCACTATTTTTGACTTTTCTGAGCCTGTCAAGTCCTTCTTTTGACCCATTTTGCCAAAGGAAAGGAAGTTGCCTAATAATTATGCACACCTGATATAGGGTGTTGATGCCATTAGACCACACCCCTTCTCATTACAGAGATGCACATCACCTAATATGCTTAATTGGTAGTAGGCTTTCGAGCCTATACAGCTTGGAGTAAGACAACATGCATAAAGAGGATGATGTGGTCAAAATACTCATTTGCCTAATAATTCTGCACTCCCTGTAGTTTCATTCCAAAGTTCAGGGTGACCTGTTTTGCTTTCAATGTTACTGTGCCCTCATGCTTCCTCTGCCAGTGTTACTTGTTTCACATTTACTTGGTATATGTGTTAAATGTAAAATAAAATGACACTCAGACGCCTTGTGACCATAATTGTACTTGAAATCACATTATCAGTGCTTTTTACTGCATATTTTAATCAAGATCATGATATCAGATGTTTACATTACAGAGCCTTACACATCCTGAGAGCCAGATTGTAATATCTCCTAACATTTTACTATTGCTCTTAGCTTTTTGGATTATTCAACATCATCTAAATACAAATGCCCCTTCAAATGTTCTAAAATGTGTATGGCTTCTCAGTATTCAGTATCAGTTGAACCCTAAATTACCAATAAAGATTTCACCCCTGCCATGTAAAAATGTAACCATGGGTGTCCATCCTCAGGTCCAAAGGCAACCATTCAGTCCTTCATTTGTTATAATTTGCTTTAATTAACCAGAGTGTATAAATTATATACATATAAATGCATTGCACAGATACTAATCTAAAAATCCAGTATAAAACCTTTGAAAAACTTAGAAGCTCCCAGTTTAGCACTGTTGATGGGTTTAGGCTGGGACACCCAGTGAAAGGGGCTGGAAAAACAAGAGGAGCAGACACCTCCCCTCCCCCAATTCCCTGCCTATGAAAAGACAGATAATATAAACAGGAGCCAGCAGGAGTCTGTAAACCCGTGTATACATCTGGCACTGTGGGGCTTGGTTAGGAGTCTGAAAATCATTACAATGTTATTAAAAAATAAGCAACACTATACATTGTTATAAAAACACTCACAGATGGGCTATATAAATGGATAATCTACTAAGCATTTATGTAAAGAAAAATCTAGTGTATAATGTCCCTTTAATTGTAATAAGTCAATGTTTCACTAGTGATAAATTCACTTTAAATCTCTGATTGAAAATATTGTGATGAGATGCATTAAGCTTTGCCATGGTAAATTACTTGTGCCCAGAGACTATTTAAGAGTATCTGAGGGTACTTGGAATGATACTGGGGTATTGATGTATGAACTACGTTCTTTCAGCTTTGTTTACGCTAACTATGTTAACTGACAAAGAGCCTCCGGGCAGGAAGCGTGTCAGAGAATCAGTGCTGTAGAGCAAATATGAGCCTGAGCCTTAATACCGTGTGACTTTAATTATTACTAATAAAAATTTAATTTAACAACAAACTTCTCACTTTTTCCCAGCTGGATAAAGAAAAAAAAGTTTATTTTCCTTTATGTTTGGGGTATTTGTCATTCTGCAGAATAAGTTTGGGACCAATCAGATGCCTCCCTGATGGTATTTCATGATGGATAAATATCTGCCTGTACTTATCAGCATTCAGGAGACAAACAATTCTGACCAAATCCACAACTCTATTTGCAGAAATACAGAACCATACTTGCAAGGAACCTCCACCATGCTGTACTGTTGCCTGCAGACAATCATTCTTGTAACGCTCTCCAGCCCTTTGGTAAACAAACTGCTTTGTGCTACAGCCAATGATTTCACATTTTGACTTATCAGTCCACAGTACCTGCATCCATTTTTCTGTATCCCAGTTCCTGTGTTTTTTGTGCATAGTTGAGTCGCTTGGCCTTGTTTCCACATCAGTGATACGGCTTTTTGGTTGCAAGTCTTCCATAAACACCACTTCTAACCAGACTTCTCCGAACAGTAGATGGATGTTCCAAGGTCCCCCTAGTTTCTGCAAATTCTTAGCTGATGGCACTGCTGGACATCTGATTGCAAAGGGAAGTAAGCACAATGTGTCTTTCATCTGCTACACTAAGTTTCCTAAGCTGACCACTTCATCTTCGGTACTCAACAGTCCCCGGTCCTTTGTGCCTTTTCAGAAAAGCTTGGCCAGTACATCTGGAAACCTCTGTCTCCCTTAAAATTTCTGTCATGGAGAGACCTTGCTGATGCAGTATAACAGTCTTGTATCAAGTTGCTGTGCTCAGTCTTGCCATGGTGTATGACTTTTGACATTAAACTGTCTTCAGCAACCTCACATTCAACAAGATTACAAGTTGTGCGCTAAATCCGGTGCGTAAATAAAGATAAAAATTTAGCGCTACCGCACTTTCCATAGTGCTGTCATTACAAGTTACAGAAAAACCTTCTTGTGCTGTGCGTTATGGTGCGTTAAGCTCCATACCGCACAAAAGCCAAGTCTTGACTTGACGGGCTTGTGCACATTTTCCCCCATAGACATCAATGGAGAGAAACTAACACCTGCAATCATGGAATGGCGATCGCTATAACGCAATCCCCATTGATGTCTATGGGGACAAGAAAGTTATGTAAAAACCTAACACCCTAACATAAATCCCTAGTCTAAATACCCCTATTCCGCCGCCCCCGACATCACAACACTAAATAGAGTGATTAACCCCTAAACTGCGCCCTCCCACATTGCTAACACCAAAATAAACTTATTAACCTCTAAACCGCCGCCCCCCCCACATCGCAACTACTAAACTAAACCTATTAATCCCTAAACCGCAGGCCCCTCACATCGCAACTACTAAACTAAACCTATTAACCTCTAAACTGCCGACGCCCCAAATCGCAACTACTATAATAAAGCTATTAACCCCTAAACCGCAGGCCCCCCTACATCACAACTACTAAACTAAACCTATTAACCCCTAAACCGCTGGCGCCAATACCGCAACTACTATAATAAAGCTATTAACCCCTAAACCGCCGGCCCCCACATTGCAACTACTAAACTAAACCTATTAACCCCTAAACTCCTGGCCCCCCACATTGCGACATGCTAAATTAAACTATTAACCCCTAAACCTAACACTCCCCTAACTTTAAATTCAAGTTAGAATCTATCTTAAAATAAATAAAAACTTACCTGTGAAATAAAAAAAACTAAGCTTAAACTATAATTAAACTTAACATAACTATTTAAAAAAAAAATAAAGTAAACGAAAAATAAAAAAACTAAGTTACAAAATTAAAAAATCCTAACACTACGAAAAAATTAAAAAAAACTAACATTACAAAAAAAACACTAAAATTACGAAAAATAAAAAAATCTAAGATTACAAAAAATAAACAAAATTATCGAAAATTATAAAAATAAAACCTAATCTAATGACCCTATAAAAACAAAAAAGCCAACACAAAATAAAAACACCCCGTAATCTAACAATAAACTACCACTAGCCCTTACCAGACCTATTATGGTAAAGTATTTAAACTTTCAAGATAAGATAACAATTATGAGGCAATTTAGACAGAAAAATCCGTTAATGATAGGTCAGGAGAAAATTCTCTTGTTTCAGGATTTCTCTGTTGAAACAACGATGAAATGTAAAGAAATGCCTCCTTACTGTACCAGAAAGGTGTTTAGGCCAGACTTATTTACCCAGCGAAAATTTGTTTTAAAGTAAATAATGAAAATTTGACATTGAAAACTGTTCAAGAAGCCAGAGAGTCTATCAGTACATTATTGTAGTACAAGATTAGATATATATTTCTGGATTTCCTTATTTTTTGAATCTGTTCTTTTCCTTGTTCAATGGTTTCAAAATATAGAACAGATACAGGCCAGCAATGGCCACTATTGTTAATATACTTTACCTAAAAAAATTACAGTACCCCTAACAGTAAACCCCCCGTACCCAACCAACCCCCAAAATAAAAAACCTAACTCTAAAAACATCTAAGCTACCCATTGCCCCTAAAGGGGCATTTGTATGGGGGCAATCAGCTCTTTAGTGCCCATTAAAAAAAAAAGCCTAATCCAAAAAAAAACCCACCCAAAAAAAACCTAACTCTAACCCCGAAATAGGTACTGTGATGAGAGCAGGATGTGATGTCACTCGTTTGGGGGCGGGGCTTAGGTCTGGTAGTCTGTGTCGCAGTTAGTTTAGTACAATCAACCTGACTAGATGTGTATTGCTATGCTCTGCAATAAAATAGAGTTGTACCATCATTGCTGTGTCCTGCATATGTCCTGCATCTCATGACATGGTGTCAGAAGTTCTGGCCTGTGCTTCTGTTCCTGATCGATTGCAATGTCTAAGTTTACCCCACCTGAGCCTTTTGACTTCTCTCAGCCTGCAGCTTGGCCCACATGGCGTCAGCGGTTTCAGCGCTTCAGGATTGCTTCCAAACTGAATAAGGAGAGTGGTGATGTACAAGTTAATTCTCTTTTATACTCTATGAGGAAAGATGTGGAGCCAGTGTTCAATGCTTTTACTTTCCAAGAAGGGGAAGAATTTGACTTTGATATAGTTATGGATAAACTTAGTGCCCACTTTGTGCCCAAAAGAAATGTGATACATGAGAGAGCTTGTTTTCACAAACGTAATCAGCGTGTGGGAGAATCTGTGGAGTCATTTGTGCGCAGCCTGTATGAACTAGCTGAATTCTGTGAGTTTGGTGTTGCTAAAGAAGAGCAAATCAGAGACAGAATAGTTATTGGAATTGCAGATGCTGAAGTCTCACTGAAGCTGCAGTTAGAGCCTGATTTAACATTAGATGGGGCTATTAGGATGGCCCGCCAGAGTGAACTGGTGAAAAAGCAAAGTGCTGATCTGAGGTCTGAGAGTGTTGTGGATGAAGTGCAACAGTCCAGGAAAACTGCTAGTGAAAGGCACAGTGTGAGCGGTAGATCTAAAATAATGGAAAGGCCTAGAAGTGGATGGGCGCAACATGCCCGATGCACGCGGTGCTACCGTGCCCATGATCAGAGTGTTATATGCCCGGCCAGAGATAAAAGATGCAGAAAATGTAACAGAATGGGCCATTTTGAAGTGGTGTGTAGAACTGAATACATTAAGGAGATGCAGGTGGACGGGGACCAGGAGGGTCAGGAAGTGTCTTTTGTGGGGTCCGTTGTGGAACGGCCAAGCTCAGAGGAAGATTGGAAAGTTACTTTTACTGTAATGGGAGACAAAGTTGATTTTAAGATTGACACAGGAGCAGATATCACTGTAATGTCTTTTGCTGAATTTATGAAACTGACTCGACAGCCCCAGCTGGCGAAGGTTACTACAAATGTCCATAGTCCTGGTGGCCGCATTGATTGTGTGGGGAAATTTCTTGCCAGCTGTGAGTACAAGCAAAGAAAGTTCACCATGTGGGTGCATGTGATTCGAGGTCAGTGTGTTAACAATTTATTGAGCAGAAAAGCAGCCTGCGACTTGGGCCTCGTGGCCAGAGTGAATGAGATTTCCGAAGATATGTTTGGCGAGTTGGGCCTACTGAATTGCAAACCAGTCCGTATAGCACTTAAAAGTGACGCAGTCCCATACAGTATTTCTACTCCTCGTAGAATTCCGTTCCTGCTCATGCCTCAAGTGGAGAAAGAGCTTATGCGCATGAAGTCTATAGGGGTTATTGAAGAGGTTGTTGAAGCGACTGATTGGTGTACCCCCATTGTTCCAGTTGCAAAGAAAAACGGTAAGGTGCGCATCTGTGTGGACCTGAAAAGGTTGAATGAGGCAGTGAAGAGAGAGAGATTTGTGCTGCCGACATTAGAAGATATAGCTCCAAAGTTGGCTGGGGCGAAGTTCTTTTCCACATTAGACGCTTCTGGCGGCTTTTGGCAGATCCCCCTGGATCCAAAGTGCCGCAAACTGACTACCTTTATCACACCGGTAGGTCGGTTCTGCTTCTGCAGACTCCCCTTTGGGATATCCTCCGCTCCTGAAATCTTTCAAAGGGAAATGAGTTCTCTCCTGAGTGACCACGTGGGCACAGCGGTCGTCATGGACGACATTCTAGTGTATGGGTCTACAGTGGAGGAGCATGATCAGCGTTTAAGTTGTGTGCTACAGGCTATCAAAGAGTCTGGGCTGAAGCTGAATAAAGAAAAATGTCATTTTAGGAAAACTGAATTATGCTACTTTGGGCATATCATCAACGGGGATGGCATCAAGCCAGACCCCGAGAAAATTCGTGCTATTGAACAGATGAAAAGTCCTTCTGATGTACATGAGCTGAGACAGATATTGGGCCTTGTAAATTACGTGGGCAAGTTTCTTTCAGATTTATCAACAGTTTTACACCCTATCACAGAGTTGCTTAACCCCTTAGTGACCGAGGACGTGCAGGGTACGTCTGAAAAAAAAGGCAGTTAACGCCTGACGACGTACCCTGCACGTCCTCGGCTAAAGTGAGTGCTGGAAGCGATCAAGATCGCTTCCAGACACTATTACAGTACCGCAGAGATGCCTCGATGTCTGGGCATCCCTGCAGTGCTGTTCTGGAGTGCCGGGACCGGATTGATCACTCCCCCTTGAGTGATCACTTCCGGTTTTGCTCCACGTGGAGCCCGGCAGTGCAGCAGAGCATCGGAAGCGATCAGACACGCTTCCGATGCTCTGCTAGTGTGCTAAGTGCCTCGGTGGGTCGAGGCACTTAGTTAGTGTATAAATAAAAATAAAAAAATGTGAATAAAAACGCTAAAAAAATAAAAAAGCCCCCACATATAGCCCCCCCCCCTCCCCCATGAGGCTTCCAAAATGGCGATGCCCAGTGCATCATGGGGCCTCTGGGGGTGTCCCTAGCCTGCCTCACCATAGGGGCAAGCTAGGGTCACCCAATCTGAGCATTCCCACAAAAAAAATAATAATAATAAAACCTCCCATTTGTCTGATCAGGTCAATATTTGTAAATATTGACTCTGATCAGTGTGGATCTCCCTCCCTCTCCTCACTTGCTATTTTGTTGGAGAGAGAGAGAGACCTGTATTTTAGCAGAGAGAGATTTATTTCTTTTATTTGTTAAAAATTTTTAAATCCAAAGGCTCTTTTCAGAGTCATTAACCCCTAGCTTGCCAGTGATCACTATAAATCACTGGCAGTAGCACAGCTGCACTTTTTTTTGCTGTCTGTGTATTTTTTTAGGGGTTAATTTTTGTTGTTGTATTTTTTTTTAAAAACCCAAAGGCTCCTTTCAGAGCCATTTAGCTAATTTAATTTAATTTAAAGACTATTTAACCCCTAGCTTGCCAGTGATCGCTATACATCACTGGCATTAGCATAGCTGTACTTTTTTGCTGTCTGTGCATTTTTTAGGGGTTAATTTTTGTTGTTGTAATTTTTTAAAAATCCAAACGCTCCTTTCAGAGCCATTTAGCTAATTTAATTTAATTTAAATAGTATTTAACCCCTAGCTTGCCAGTGATCGCTATAAATCACTGGCATTAGCATAGCTGTACTTTTTTGCTGTCTGTGCATTTTTTTAGGGGTTAATTTTTGTTGTTGTAATTTTTTAAAAACCCAAAGGCTCCTTTCAGAGCCATTTAGCTAATTTAATTTAAAGAGTATTTAACCCCTAGCTTGCCAGTGATCGCTATAAATCACTTGCATTAGCATAGCTGTACTTTTTTGCTGTCTGTGCATTTTTTTAGGGGTTAATTTTTGTTGTTGTAATTTTTTAAAAACCCAAAGGCTCCTTTCAGAGCCATTTAGCTAATTTAATTTAAAGAGTATTTAACCCCTAGCTTGCCAGTGATCGCTATAAATCACTGGCATTAGCATAGCTGTACTTTTTTGCTGTCTGTGCATTTTTTAGGGGTTAATTTTTGTTGTTGAAATTTTTTAAAAACCCAAACGCTCCTTTCAGAGCCATTTAGTTAATTTAATTTAATTTAAAGAGTATTTAACCCCTAGCTTGTCAGTGATCGCTATAAATCACTGGCATTAGCATAGCTGTACTTTTTTAAAAAAAAACCCAAAGGCCATTTAGTTAATTAATTAATTTTGGTTTTCTGTGACAGATACAATAATGTCAAAGAAAACATATAGTGCTGAGGAGGCATATGCCATCCTTGCGTCAGAGTCAGATGCCTCTATTTCTGACTCAGACCCCAATTTTGACCCTGCCATATGCTCAGATACATCATTAGATGCAGTCTCAACTGATATTGATGTATCTGTGGCTGCTAGCCCCCCTGCCAGCCCCCCTGCTAGCCCCCCTGCCAGCCCCCCCTGCTAGAAGGAGGCGTGTTGCTGCCATTGCCGCTGAAGAGTGGGTAACGCCTCATCTCCAGAGGCCAGATATCCCACCCTTCACAGCAAATGCTGGCATAAATATAGATGTGGCAGGTTTTAGCCCCCAACAGTTTCTGGAGGTGTTTCTGGGTGATGATGTATTGGGGAACATTGTCGCCCAAACTAATTTATATGCCCATCAGTACCGTGCTGCAAAGCCTGAAACATATTTGGCAAAGCAGCAATGGGCCCCCATCAATGTGCCAGAATTTAAAAAATTCTGGGCATTGACTATGCTGATGGGCATCATAAAGAAACCCTCCGTTCGCTCCTACTGGAGCAGTAGCCCCATCTGCTCTACCCCCATTTTCTCCCAGAGTATGTCGAGGCAGAGGTATGAAATGATTCTTCATTTCATGCACTTCAGCGACAACAGCCTGTGCCCCCCTAGGGAGCATCCCCAATTTGACAGGCTGTATAAAATCCGCCCCCTGATTACCCACTTTTCTGCCAGGTTTGCAGAGGCTTATACACCTGGAAGGAATATATGCGTTGATGAATCCCTGATGAAGTATAAGGGAAGGCTGGGATTCAAGCAGTATATTCCTTCCAAGCGCTCCAGGTATGGGGTAAAGGTGTATAAGCTCTGTGAGAGCGAGACTGGGTATACTCAGGCCTTCCGGGTGTATGAGGGAAAGGATAGCCACCTTGACCCTCCAGGTTGCCCAGAACATATGGGAACCACTGGCAAGATTGTCTGGGACCTGATATTACCCCTAATGAACAAAGGGTATCACTTGTACTTAGACAATTTTTATACAAGTGTCCTTTTGTTCAAGCTACTGTATTGCTTTGATACAGTAGCTTGCGGTACTATTAAAAAGAACCGCACAGGTTTCCCAGGACAACTTGTACGCTCCCGGCTACAAAGGGGGGAGACCTCAGCTCTGCTCCAAGAGGAGCTGTTGGCACTTAAGTACAGAGACAAGAAGGATGTATACCTTCTTACCACCATCCACACAGAGAGGACGGTGGCGGTCTCTGTACGTGGCAGAGCTGAGATCATAAGGAAGCCAGTGTGCATCAAGTCTTATAACCGGCATATGGGTGGGGTTGATCTGGCAGATCAGCTGCTGCAGCCCTACCTAATTATGCGGAAGACAAGGGCCTGGTACAAAAAGGTTGCAATTTACCTAATGCAGATTGCAACCCACAACGCTTTTTTGTTGTTCAAAAAAGCAAACCCCGGAATGAAACAGACTTTTTTACAATTTCAGCTCCAGATCATTTCGGGGATTTTGTACCATGATGCACCTGCTCCCCGGGCGGTGATGGGAGAGAGCAGACTTGGGGCTACTCATTTTATTTTTAAAATCCCCCCTACTGCCGCAAAGCAGAGACCACAAAAAAAATGCAGAGTCTGTACCAAGAGGGGGCAGAGAAGGGACACTGTATATCACTGTCCTGATTGCCCTGGACAGCCTGGACTCTGCATTGGGGACTGCTTCAAGCGGTACCATACAATGGTCAATTTTTAAAAAATAAATACATTTGCTGTTATTTTTTTTTGTTATGTTTACTGTTAAATTTTTTGTTGTTATTTTTTTACTTTTAATGTGCCAGATTTTTACATTTCACTAATATATTTTTTTTTTCTAAAATGGGGCTGTTCTTTTTTTTTTTTTTACAAAAACCCCTGTCAAAGCTATGCATGGGGGACATAGGTGTTCTCAAGGTGCCTTGCAGAAAACAACCTGTAGTATTTTTTTTGCACTAACTTACAACAGTCTCTCCTAAATCATAGTCAAAAAGCAATGTGTGTGTAAAAATGAAAATTGAAAAATTGCCACCATACACTTTCTCCAATTTTTTTGGCTAAAACGGTTGCTTCAAAGGCATCAAAGCACACCATATACAATACCTTGGGGTGTCAACATTTCAAAAATATGCACATTCATGGCAATAAATAAAAGTGGGGTTTACAATAGGCCCCAAACTAAAGATAGGCCTATCAGAAGAAATACTCTCACTTAATAACTAAAATCACAAGTCATAAAATTGTAACATAACCTTCCCAAAATCCTGGCAAACCTATGCATGGGGGGCATAGGTGTACTCAGGGTGCCTTGCAGAAAACAACCTGAAGTATTTTTTTGCACTAACTTACAACAGTCTCTCCTAAATCATAGTCAAAAAGCAATGTGTGTGTAAAAATGAAAATTGAAAAAATGCCACCATACACTTTCTTCAATTTTTTTGGCTAAAACAGTTACTTCAAATGCATCAAAGCACACCATATACAATACCTTGGGGTGTCAACATTTCAAAAATATGCACATTCATGGAAACAAATAAATTGGGGTATGTTAAAATACCCCCAAAAAGACAATAGGCAAAGAAAATATGTTAAATGTGAAAAAAAAATCACAAACGCATGTTGGACATTTGGCATTACACCCCCCGAACAAGCCAAGAAACTTATGCATAGGTGGTATCACTGTACTCAGGAGATGTTGGTGAACACATATTGGGGTCTTCTTTGGCAGTAACACATAACAGGAGCTGAGAATTCATGTCTAAAGTACAATGTGTGTGAAAAATAACACACAAAAAATGACTGCCCAATAGTTTGACAAAGACTGGTGGTTGAATTAGTGCATGGAAAGTGTTAAAATACCAGCATTTGAAATACCCTAGGGTGTCTACTTTTCAAAAATATATGGTTTGATGGGGGTAAATTACATTGGCCGGCTTCAGAAATGTCCTACATAGGACATGGGTGCATGGGATGTGAAAATTCCAAGTTGAAAAACTGGAATGCACCCCCTAAAATTAAGGCCTTTTAGCCCCCAGAGAACCCAACACACCTATACATGGGTGGTATCACTGTACTCAGGAGATGTTGTTGAATACATATTGAGTTTTTTTTTGGCAGTAACACATAACAGGGACTGAGAATATATGCCTAAAGTACAATGTGTGTGAAAAATAATGCAAAAAAATGACTGCCTAAAAGTTTGACAAAGACTAGTGGTTGAATTAGTGCATGGAAAGTGTTAAAATACCAGCATTTGAAATACCCTAGGGTGTCTACTTTTCAAAAATATATGGTTTGATGGGGGTAATTTACATTGCCCGGCTTCAGAAATGTCCCAAATAGGACATGGGTGCATGATGACAGATATGAAAATTCCAAGTTGAAAAACTGGAATGCGCCCCCTAAAAATAAGGCCTTTTAGCCCCCAGAGAACCCAACACACCTATACATGGGTGATATCACTGTACTCAGGAGATGTTGTTGAATACATATTGAGGTTTTTTTTTACAGTAACACATAACAGGGACTGAGAATATATGCCTAAAGTACAATGTGTGTGAAAAATAATGCAAAAAAAATGACTACCTAAAAGTTTGACAAAGACTAGTGGTTGAATTAGTGCATGGAAAGTGTTAAAATACCAGCATTTGAAATACCCTAGGGTGTCTACTTTTCAAAAATATATGGTTTGATGGGGGTAATTTACATTGGCTGGCTTCAGAAATGTCCCAAATAGGACATGGGTGCATGATGACAGATGTGAAAATTCCAAGTTGAAAAACTGGAATGCGCCTCCTAAAATTAAGGCCTTTTATCCCCCAGAGAACCCAACACACCTATACATGGGTGGTATCACTGTACTCAGGAGATGTTGTTGAATACATATTGAGTTTTTTTTTGGCAGTAACACATAACAGGGACTGAGAATATATGCCTAAAGTACAATGTGTGTGAAAAATAATGCAAAAAAATGACTACCTAAAAGTTTGACAAAGACTAGTGGTTGAATTAGTGCATGGAAAGTGTTAAAATACCAGCATTTGAAATACCCTAGGGTGTCTACTTTTCAAAAATATATGGTTTGATGGGGGTAATTTACATTGGCTGGCTTCAGAAATGTCCCAAATAGGACATGGGTGCATGATGACAGATGTGAAAATTCCAAGTTGAAAAACTGGAATGCGCCCCCTAAAATTAAGGCCTTTTAGCCCCCAGAGAACCCGACACACCTATACATGGGTGGTATCACTGTACTCAGAAGTTGTTGTTGAACACATATTGAGGTGTTTTTGGTCAGTAACATATAACAGGAACTGAGAATCCATGCCTAAAGTACAATGCGTGTGAAAAATAACACACCAAAATTACTACCCAAAAGTTTGACAAAGACTGGTGGTTGAATTAGTGCATGCAAAGTGTTAAAATACCAGCATTTGAAATACCCTAGGGTGTCTACTTTTTAAAAATATATGGTTTGATGGGGGTAATTTGCATTGTCCGGCTTCAGAAATGTCCCAAATAGGACATGGGTGCATGATGACAGATGTGAAAATTCCAAGTTAAAAAACTGGAATGCGCCCCCTAAAAATAAGGCCTTTTAGCCCCCAGAGAACCCAACAGACCTATACATGGGTGGTATCACTGTACTCAGGAGATGCTGCTGAAGACATATTGGGGTGTTATTTGGCAGTAACCCTTAACGTTCTCAGTAAATGTATTCTTGAATTGCTATTTTGTCAAAAAATCACCACTTTTTTTTTTTTTTTTCAAACTTTGGCATAGATTGGTGGTAAAATAGTTGCATGGAAAGAGTCAAAATACACCATGTTTAATACCTTAGGTTGTGTTCTTTTAAAAAATATATATATGTGAAGGGTTAATCAGGGATTCCTGACAGATATCAGTGTTCCAATGTAACTATCGCTAATTTTTTAAAAATTTTTTTGGAAATAGCAAAGTGCTACTTGTACTTATTGCCCTATAACTTGCAAAAAAAGCAAAGAACATGTAAACATTAAGTATTTCTAAACTCAGGACAAAATTTAGAAACTATTTAGCATGGGAGTTTTTTGGTAGTTGTTGAAGTGTAGGAGATTTTGAGGGTCAAAGTTAGAAAAAGTGTGTTTTTTTCAATTTTTTTCCTCATATTTTATAAAATTTTTTATAGTAAATTATAAGATATGATGAAAATAATGGTATCTTTAGAAAGTCCATTTAATGTCGAGAAAAACGGTATATAATATGTGTGGGTACAGTAAATGAATAAGAGGAAAATTACAGCTAAACACAAATACCGCAGAAATGTAAAAATAGCCTTGGTCCCAAACGGACAGAAAATGGAAAAGTGCTGCGGTCATTAAGGGGTTAAAAAAGACGTTGCCTGGGTCTGGGGACCTTCACAAGAAAAAGCTTTCCTGCAGGCCAAGTGCCTGCTGAAGTCTGCCCCAGTGCTGGGGTTCTACGACCCTCCAAAAAAGACTGTGATAAGTGCCGATGCAAGCAGTTATGGGTTGGGGGCTGCACTCCTGCAGTTAAATGAGAATAAACTACAGCCCATCGCCTACTGTTCCCGCACACTGACGGCTGCAGAGTCAAAGTACGCTCAAATTGAGAAAGAGTGCCTGGCTGCAGTTTGGGCCTGTGAGCGCGTTCAGCGTTATCTAGTGGGTTTGGAGAAATTTAATCTGGAAACTGACCACAAACCGCTAGTCCCTCTAATCAACTCTTATGACATTGACAAAACACCCTTGAGATGCCAGAGACTTTTAATGAGACTGCTCAGGTTCAATGTTCAGGCAGTGAATGTGCCGGGGAAACAACTGGTTGTGGCAGATACACTATCCAGGCTCCCGCTAGCTGCTGCTGAAGAATCCTCCACAGAATCGGATGTGAAAGTGTATGTTGATTCAGTTCTGGCCTCTAAGTCCATTTCTTCAAGGAAACTGGAAGAGATAAAGAAAGAGACATATTTGGACACAGATCTGCAAGAGGTTATAAAGTACATAAAAGAAGGCTGGCCCGAGAGCCGGGCAGCCTGGATGTCTTTCAGTGCTTACCAGCCAGAGAGGTCGCAGCTCACGGAGCTGGAGGGGTTGGTGCTGTTCCAAGACCGCATTGTAATTCCTGTCAGCATGAGGAAAGAGATGTTAAACAGGATTCACGATGGCCACTTAGGCATTACAAAGTGCAGAGAAAGGGCAGCTACAGCTGTGTGGTGGCCTGGGATCAGCTCCGACATTGCAAATCACGTGTCTAAATGCCGGGAACGCCGGCCTACTCAGAGAAGGGAGCCCTTGATTTCTACTCCGCTGCCTGCGGGGCCGTGGCAGAAAATAGCTGCTGATTTGTGTGAACTGCACAGGAAAAAGTTTCTTGTTGTAATCGACTACTATTCCAGGTATTTGGAAATTGCACCCCTGAATGATATCACAAGTCAGGCCGTTATCATTCGCCTGAAGAGGTTGTTCGCCCGCTGGGGCATTCCAATGGAGCTGGTGAGTGATAATGGTATGCAGTTCGCTTCTACAGAGTTCAGTGTTTTCAGCAGGGAATATGATTTTGTACATTCCACATCAAGTCCACATTATCCGCAGGCCAACGGAATGGCTGAAAGGGCAGTTCAAACAACAAAATTCATTCTAAAGCAATCTGAGCCGTACCTAGCCCTCTTGTCATACAGGGCGACGCCCATTCAAGCCACCGGGTTTAGCCCGGCACAGCTGATGCTAGGACGCCAGATTCGCACCACTCTACCCTCAGTGGGTATCTTCAAGCCCTTAGGAGGGATGAAGAGGCCAAAAAGGGTTATCGTTTCGTCTACGGCAGGAGACATTCTGTCAGGCCCTTACAGGAACTGAAAGCGGGCCAAAGTGTCAGAATTAAACTGGATGATGAGAAGAAATGGAAGACGCCTGCTACGGTAGTTGGCCGCTCTCCAGAACCAAGGTCTTATACAGTCCTTACTGAGGGAGGGACGGTTACACGCCGTAACCGAAGACATCTTCAGCCTGTACCTGAGAGTCTGGAACTGGATGCCTCAGTACCACCGCCGGTGGGATCCCCTGTTCTAAGAGAGGTGCCTTCCCCTCAGCAAGATCACAGTGGGGATATATCTTTGCCTCCAGCAGACTCTAATTCACCATCTTCTGTATCAGAGGACAGTTCATACAAAGTTACATCAAGCGGAAGAGTGGTGAGACTTCCGGCCCGATATAGGGACTGACTTTAGCTAGAACAGTGACCGGAAGTATGGGCAGAATAATCCCATGGTCACTGTGGACTAGGGTAGTCTACCCCGATGTCCAAGTCAGGATGTAATTTATTTGTTTATATATTGTTCAAAAAAAAAATAAAATGTTGTTGTATACTATGTTCGTATACCTTGTTATTTATTATATTTTAGTGTATGCTTCGCCTTTGAAAAAGGGGAAGATGTGATGAGAGCAGGATGTGATGTCACTAGTTTGGGGGCGGGGCTTACGTCCGGTAGTCTGTGTCGCAGTTAGTTTAGTACAATCAACCTGACTAGATGTGTATTGCTATGCTCTGCAATAAAATAGAGTTGTACCATCATTGCTGTGTCCTGCATATGTCCTGCATCTCATGACAGGTACTCTGACGGTGAAGGTCTCCTTCCAGGCGGCTCCATCTTCTATCTTCTTCCCCGAGGTGTGGAGCGGTCTTCCCCGATGTGCGGATCTGGAGTAGCGGTCCTCATCGTCGTGGAGGCTCCTCTTCATGCGATCTCTGCCGCACACTGAAGATGCAAGGTACCCCTTGCATTTCTATTGGCTGACATTTTCAAATAAGCCAATAGGATGAGAGCTGCTTCAATCCTATTGGCTGATTTGAACAGCCAATAGGATTTAAGCAGCTCTCATCCTATTGGCTGATGGGGGGGCAGTGGTTTAGGGTTTAAAAGGTTTAGTTTAGTATTTGCGATGTGGGGGGCGGCGGTTTAGGGGTAAATAGGTTTATTTAGTGTTGGGGATGTGGGGGGATGGAGGTTTAGGGGTTAATACTTTATTTTAGTGTTGGCTATGTGGGTGGGCGGCGGATTAGGGGTTAATAAGTTTAATAAAGTATTTGCAATGTGGGGGGATGGCGGTTTAGGGGTTAATAGTGTAGTTTATGGGTGTTAGAGTACTTTGTAACATGATTTTTAAGTTTTGTGAAACATTTTTGTTTCGCAAAAAACATAACTACTAGTCTCTGATCGCGGAATGGGTCGTTGCAGTATAAGCTATAATGCTAGCATTATAGCCGGACCGAACAACTTGTAATGCAGGTGTAATGAAAATTCCACACTCAAAAGACATTTTTTGAGTGCAGAATGGAGAGTTCCAGTACAGGCTTAAACGTTTGCGCTATAGTTGTACCGCCGCAACTTGTAATACGGGAGACCTGCCATTCTGCGTGCAAGAGCAAATTTTTCAGCGGTATAGCCGTACCTTGTAATTTAGCCCATTGTTAGCAGAGTTTGGCTGCTCCTCATTCAGTTTTATTCCTCCTACACAGTTGTTTCTGTTTCAGTTAATGATTGCATTTCAACCTACATATTAAACATATTAAATATATAGAAAAATACAAAAAAATGCACTCCAATGGCACAATATCTCTGATACAATCAGAACACAGATCCCAGAAATCCCACACAGAGGATGGATATTATCAAGTGAGGCGTACTTTAACAGTGCTAACAGCGCAGTCTGGGAGAATTTGGTGTTAATGGAGTTTGGATAACAAAGTTTCAAGGGCTTAAAGATATGAGGTATCAGGTTTTAGAACAAAAAGGCTGCAAAGGGCTTTAACATAGAGATACATACATACACATGTCTATATATATACAGAATATACACAGTGTATATATATATATATATATATATATATATATATATATATATACAAAGTAGAATACCCCTACAACCAGTGTAGGTGTAAGCTTTTTGTAAGGAGTGCAAAGCCAAAGTACAAAATGAAATGCGTAAATGTATATATACAATAAATAATTCAAATATGTATACACATAATATGTTGGATTAGTATAAATTAAGCACATTTTCAAAAATGCATAAATACAGTATCACAAAAGATAATTGGGAATACCAGTTGCTATGAATATAACCCCCAGAAGTACGGGATAACCTTTCCCAAGAAATCCCTAAAACATGGAGATGAGAACGAAGAAAACTGGGAAATATTCAGCGCCAGGTATTAACCCATATGAAATCACTATTAACAAGTGCTCTGTGAACTGAGATCCACTAGTATTGGATATATAAAATACAATGGTATATTATGATATAAAACGTCCAGAAGGAATATTAGGCTTATAAATATGCGTAAAGAGTCTATGCAGACAATATAGATAGTGTGTATCCCCCGTAGTACTCTCTTATTGTAGTTTACTTACAAACTGCTACCTTAATCATATGAGGTAAGTGTAGTGCAATGTATATTCCAAATGCCTCCGTGGGTGGCTGTGCTTAATCACACGATATAGGATTCCTCCACTTGATTTCTATTCGTAACCCCACTGTTCCTGGGCTCTGTGCACTCTTCTATCCACTCACACCACAGTTTGGGGAAGATCATATAACGGAGACAAGGGAGAATGGCACAAATAGTGTAATACCGTTTATTCAAGGATATAATAATATCACAAATTGATAATTGCACACTTACAATTTAGGACCTCAATGGAAATTAGGTAACAAATAGGCAACAATAGGTAAAAATAAAGCTGATGCGCCTTATTTATTTGGTTGAAGTTAAAGCCAAAGATGCGAAGCAATAGGAACTGCACTGGCCGTTTGCCGTTATAGTCCGTGGCGTTTGGATAAAAACAAAAGAGTCAATTCCGGCAATATAAATAGTGTACTTCTATTATACACCAATACCTGACGCATTTCGAAGGAGCTAATATGCTCCTTCTTCCTCAGAGGTTACCTGATGTATTTATGTATGTAAATGTATATGTATTTACAGACATATATACTTATAGCCCTTTGCAGTCAAGTAGCTGAAAACATGAAAAAACATGATTAAATATGAATATTGCATAAATAAGTGTTTAACTATGTATGTACTGTAAATATTTCACATTCCAATGCTCTTCACATAGGGGAATGTGTTCTAAGTATTTCTAAATATATATTCCTATATATCTGTATATATCTATACCTATATAATCATAAATATATATATGGGTATAGATATATATTTTACCAAAAAAGTTTACTCATAGCAAAGTTAGCATGCAGCGGGAGCAATAAATAGTGCTCCACTTGTAATCTAGCACTAAATATGGTATAAAAGACTCTTGTACAATGATTATCAATTTTAAAATGCTGGTATCACAAAATCAAGATGATACATTTTAATTAATTAATTAAACTAAAAAGTTTAATTTGAATAATATTTCAAATACTCTTTTAACTTGCATCATCTTCATTAAGGGTTGTACACTTCTATTCTGAATAATATTTTTATGAGTAAGGTTAACATTTAGGGAACTAATGGTATAGAAGATAAGATAGATCTTTTATACTAGAGCTGCCCACATGTGGCCGACCAAAAATATTTGTGAAGCTTTAAAGGGACACTGAACCCAAATTTTTTTCTTTTGTGGTTTAGATAGAGCATGCAATTTTACGCAACTTTCTAATTTACTCCTATTATCAAATTTTCTTTGTTCTCTTGCTATCTTTATTTGAAAAAGAAGGAATCTAAGCTCTGTTTTGGTTCAGAACTCTGGACAGCACTTTTTATTGGTGGATGAATTTATCCACCAATCAGCAAGGACAACCCAGGTTGTTCACCAAAAATGGGCCGGCATCTAAACTTACAGTATAACTGAAACTTGGTGGGATGATTCACATGACTGGGCAGTTAACTTAGAGGGGTATACTTTATTTAGAAGGGACAGAAATAATAAAAGGGGTGGAGGAATCTGCATGTAAATTAAACCTAACCTTAAACCTACAATAAGGGAAGATATTTCTGATACAGGTGACAATGTAGAAACCCAGTGGCTGGAAATAAAGAGTGGGGGGGGGGGGGGGGAATCCTAAAAAAATATTACTAGGAACATGCTACAAGCCCCCCCAACATTAGTGACCTTGATGAAACTCAACTACTAATACAAATAGGTAAGGCTGCTAATAACAGTGCTGTAATCATGGGAGATTTTAACTACCCTGATATAAACTGGGCCAATGAAACTAGTAATTCAGCTAAGGGGGATAGATTTATACTGTAAATGTTCTCAGGGATAACTTCTTGTCACAACTAGGAGTAACGCTATATTGGATTTAGTGCTATCAAATAATACAAATATAATTTCAAACATAGAAGTCAAAGAACATTTGGGTAACAGTGATCATAACATGGTCACATTTGAAATTTCTTTTCATAAGCAGTGTCTTAAAGGTTTAACCAAGACTTTTAATTTTAAGAAAGCAAAATTCAACGATTTAAGGAAATCATTAAATAACATAAATTGGGACAAAGTATTCTCTCATAAAAATATAGAGGATAAATAGATATCATTTAAAACTTTGTTAAATAAATATACATAGCAACAAATACCATATGGTTATAAAAATAAAAATAAAAAATCCAAGCCAATGTGGCTGAATATAAATGTGTTAAGAGAAATTAGGAAAAAACGTAGGGCATTTAAATTATTCAAAGAAAATAGTACAGACTCAAAATTCCATATTTATAAGGAATGTAACAAAGCATGCAAAAAAGCAATCAAATTAGGCAAAATTGAAAATGAGAAATTAATTGCAAAGGATTCTAAATCTAACCCTAAAAGATTCTTTAAGTACATAAATAGCAAAAAATCTAAGAAAGACAATATAGGTACATTAAAATGCGGGGAGGGTAGCATGATTAACAGTGGCAGGGAGAAGGCTGAGGTACTAAACCAGTTTTTTTCTTCAGTATACACAAGAGAGGAACCATTGGATGATACTTTGGAACAAAATAGAACATGCCAGCCAATACCATTAATTGGGTTATGTATAGAGGATATCAGGAACAAATTGGATAATATTAAGGTAAATAAAACTCCAGGTCCAGATGGAATACACCCAAGGGTGTTGAGGGAATTTAGCACTGTTATAGACAAACCTCTACTCTGAATTTTTCAAGACTCATTATCCTCAGGCATGGTACCCAAGGATTGGCGTAAAGCTGATGTGGTGCCACTCTTCAAAAAGGTAAGTAGGGATGATCCAGGAAGCTATAGACCAGTTAGTCGGACATCAATAGTGGGGAAGATATTTGAAGGGGTTATAAGGGATTATATTGATGAGCATATTCGTGTAAACAAGATTATGAGTTCTAATCAGCATGGTTTTAGGAGAAATAGATCATGTCAAACTAATCTAATTAGATTCTATGAGGAAGTAAGTAAAAACATAATTTATGCTTACCTGATAAATTCCTTTCTTCTGTAGTGTGATCAGTCCACGGGTCATCATTACTTCTGGGATATTACTCCTCCCCAACAGGAAGTGCAAGAGGATTCACCCAGCAGAGCTGCATATAGCTCCTCCCCTCTACGTCACTCCCAGTCATTCGACCAAGGACCAACGAGAAAGGAAAAGCCAAGGGTGAAGTGGTGACTGGAGTATAAATTAAAAAATATTTACCTGCCTTAAAAACAGGGCGGGCCGTGGACTGATCACACTACAGAAGAAAGGAATTTATCAGGTAAGCATAAATTATGTTTTCTTCTGTTAAGTGTGATCAGTCCACGGGTCATCATTACTTCTGGGATACCAATACCAAAGCAAAAGTACACGGATGACGGGAGGGATAGGCAGGCTCTTTATACAGAAGGAACCACTGCCTGAAGAACCTTTCTCCCAAAAATAGCCTCCGATGAAGCAAAAGTGTCAAATTTGTAAAATTTGGAAAAAGTATGAAGCGAAGACCAAGTTGCAGCCTTGCAAATCTGTTCAACAGAGGCCTCATTCTTGAAGGCCCAAGTGGAAGCCACAGCTCTAGTAGAATGAGCTGTAATTCTTTCAGGAGGCTGCTGTCCAGCAGTCTCATAAGCTAAACGAATTATGCTACGAAGCCAAAAAGAAAGAGAGGTAGCGGAAGCTTTTTGACCTCTCCTCTGCCCAGAGTAAATGACAAACAGAGAAGACGTTTGTCGAAATTCCTTAGTTGCCTGTAAGTAAAATTTTAGAGCACGGACTACATCCAGGTTGTGCAGTAGACGTTCCTTCTTTGAAGAAGGATTTGGGCATAAAGAAGGAACAACAATCTCTTGATTGATATTCCTGTTAGTAACTACCTTAGGTAAGAACCCAGGTTTAGTACGCAGGACTACCTTATCCGAATGAAAAATCAAATAAGGAGAATCACAATGTAAGGCTGATAATTCAGAGACTCTTCGAGCCGAGGAAATAGCCATTAAAAATAGAACTTTCCAAGATAACAACTTTATATCAATGGAATGAAGGGGTTCAAACGGAACGCCCTGTAAAACATTAAGAACAAGGTTTAAACTCCATGGTGGAGCAACAGTTTTAAACACAGGCTTAATTCTGGCCAAAGCCTGACAAAAAGCCTGGACGTCAGGAACTTCTGACAGACGTTTGTGTAACAGAATGGACAGAGCTGAGATCTGTCCCTTTAATGAACTAGCAGATAAACCCTTTTCTAAACCTTCTTGTAGAAAAGACAATATCCTAGGAATCCTAACCTTACTCCAAGAGTAACCTTTGGATTCACACCAATATAGGTATTTACGCCATATCTTATGGTAAATCTTTCTGGTAACAGGTTTCCTAGCCTGTATTAAGGTATCAATAACTGACTCAGAAAATCCACGTCTTGATAAAATCAAGCGTTCAATTTCCAAGCAGTCAGCTTCAGAGAAGTTAGATTTTGATGTTTGAAGGGACCCTGTATCAGAAGGTCCTGTTTCAGAGGTAGAGACCAAGGTGGACAGGATGACATGTCCACCAGGTCTGCATACCAAGTCCTGCGTGGCCACGCAGGTGCTATTAGAATCACTGATGCTCTCTCTTGTTTGATTCTGGCAATCAATCGAGGAAGCAACGGGAAGGGTGGAAACACGTAAGCCATCCTGAAGTCCCAAGGTGCTGTCAGAGCATCTATCAGGACTGCTCCTGGATCTGGACCCGTAACGAGGAAGCTTGGCGTTCTGTCGAGACGCCATGAGATCTATCTCTGGTTTGCCCCAACGTCGAAGAATTTGGGCAAAGACCTCCGGATGAAGTTCCCACTCCCCCGGATGAAAAGTCTGACGACTTAAGAAATCCGCCTCCCAGTTCTCCACTCCCGGGATGTGGATTGCTGACAGGTGGCAAGAGTGAGACTCTGCCCAGCGAATTATCTTTGATACTTCCATCATAGCTAGGGAGCTTCTTGTCCCTCCCTGATGGTTGATGTAAGCTACAGTCGTGATGTTGTCCGACTGAAACCTGATGAACCCCCGAGTTGTCAACTGGGGCCAAGCCAGGAGGGCATTGAGAACTGCTCTCAATTCCAGAATGTTTATTGGCAGGAGACTCTCCTCCTGACTCCATTGTCCCTGAGCCTTCAGAGAATTCCAGACGGCACCCCAACCTAGAAGGCTGGCGTCTGTTGTTACAATTGTCCAGTCTGGTCTGCTGAATGGCATCCCCCTGGACAGATGTGGCCGAGAAAGCCACCATAGAAGAGAATTTCTGGTCTCTTGATCCAGATTCAGAGAAGGGGATAAGTCTGAGTAATCCCCATTCCACTGACTTAGCATGCACAGTTGCAGTGGTCTGAGGTGTAAGCGTGCAAAGGGTACTATGTCCATTGCCGCTACCATTAAGCCGATTACCTCCATGCATTGAGCCACTGACGGGTGTTGAATGGAATGAAGGGTGCGGCAAGCACTTTGAAGTCTTGTTAGCCTGTCCTCTGTCAGGTAAATCTTCATTTCTACAGAATCTATAAGAGTCCCCAGGAAGGGAACTCTTGTGAGTGGAACGAGTGAACTTTTCTTTTCGTTCACCTTCCATCCATGTGACCTTAGAAATGCCAGCACTAACTCTGTATGAGACTTGGCAGTTTGAAAGTTTGAAGCTTGTATCAGAATGTCGTCTAGGTATGGAGCTACTGAGATTCCCCGCGGTCTTAGTACCGCCAGAAGAGCACCCAGAACCTTTGTGAAGATTCTTGGAGCTGTAGCCAATCCGAATGGAAGAGCCACAAACTGGTAATGCCTGTCTAGGAAGGCAAACCTTAGGTACCGATAATGATCTTTGTGAATCGGTATGTGAAGGTAAGCATCTTTTAAATCTACAGTGGTCATGTACTGACCCTCTTGGATCATAGGTAAAATTGTCCGAATAGTCTCCATCTTGAACGATGGAACTCTTAGGAATTTGTTTAGGATCTTTAAGTCCAGGATTGGTCTGAAAGTTCCCTCTTTTTTGGGAACCACAAACAGATTTGAGTAAAACCCCTGTCCCTGTTCCGATCGTGGAACTGGATGGATTACTCCCATTAACAAGAGCTCTTGTACGCAGCGTAGAAACGCCTCTTTCTTTGTCTGGATTGTTGACAATCTTGACAGATGAAATCTCTCTCTTGGAGGAGAGTATTTGAAGTCCAGAAGGTATCCCTGAGATATTATCTCTAGCGCCCAGGGATCCTGAACATCTCTTGCCCAAGCCTGGGCGAAGAGAGAAAGTCTGCCCCCCACTAGATCCGATCCCGGATCGGGGGCCCTCAATTCATGCTGTTTTAGGGGCAGCAGCAGGTTTCCTAGTCTGCTTGCCCTTGTTCCAGGACTGGTTAGGTTTCCAGCCTTGTCTGTAGCGAGCAACAGCTCCTTCCTGTCTTGGTGCAGAGGAAGTTGATGCTGCTCCTGCTTTGAAATTACGAAAGGAACGAAAATTAGACTGTCTAGTCTTGGCTTTGGCTTTGTCCTGAGGCAGGGCATGGCCTTTACCTCCTGTAATGTCAGCGATAATCTCTTTCAACCCGGGCCCGAATAAGGTCTGCCCTTTGAAAGGTATATTAAGCAATTTAGACTTAGAAGTAACATCAGCTGACCAGGATTTTAGCCACAGCGCCATGCGTGCCTGAATGGCGAATCCTGAATTCTTTGCCGTAAGTTTAGTAAGATGTACTACGGCCTCCGAAATGAATGAATTAGCTAGTTTAAGGACTCTAAGCCTGTCCGTAATGTCGTCCAGAGTAGCTGAACCAATGTTCTCTTCCAGAGACTCAATCCAGAATGCCGCTGCAGCCGTGATCGGCGCAATGCATGCAAGGGGTTGCAATATAAAACCTTGTTGAACAAACATTTTCTTAAGGTAACCCTCTAACTTTTTATCCATTGGATCTGAAAAAGCACAGCTATCCTCCACCGGGATAGTGGTACGCTTAGCTAAGGTAGAAACTGCTCCCTCCACCTTAGGGACCGTTTGCCATAAGTCCCTTGTGGTGGCGTCTATTGGAAACATTTTTCTAAATATCGGAGGGGGTGAAAACGGCACACCGGGTCTATCCCACTCCTTAGTAACAATTTCAGTAAGTCTCTTAGGTATAGGAAAAACCTCAGTACTCGTCGGTACCGCAAAATATTTATCCAACCTACACATTTTCTCTGGTATTGCAACTGTGTTACAATCATTCAGAGCCGCTAACACCTCCCCTAGTAATACACGGAGGTTTTCCAGTTTAAATTTAAAATTTGAAATATCTGAATCCAGTCTGTTTGGATCAGAACCGTCACCCACAGAATGAAGTTCTCCGTCCTCATGTTCTGCCACCTGTGACGCAGTGTCTGACATGGCCCTAATATTATCAGCGCACTCTGTTCTCACCCCAGAGTGATCACGCTTACCTCTTAGTTCTGGTAATTTAGCCAAAACCTCAGTCATAACAGTAGCCATATCCTGTAATGTGATTTGTAATGGCCGCCCAGATGTACTCGGCGCTACAATATCACGCACCTCCCTCTGAGCGGGAGATGTAGGTACTGACACGTGAGGCGAGTTAGTCGGCATAACTCTCCCCTCGTTGTTTGGTGAAATTTGTTCAATTTGTACAGATTGATTTTTATTTAAAGTAGCATCAATACAGTTAGTACATAAATTTCTATTGGGCTCCACTTTGGCATTGCAACAAATGACACAGGTATCATCCTCTGAATCAGACATGTTTAACACACTAGCAAATAAACTTGCAACTTGGAAATACAATTCAATTAGAATAATATTAAAACGTACTGTGCCTTTAAGAAGCACAGAAGATCTATGACAGTTGAAAATTAATAAATTGAAACAGTTATAGCCTCAATCCTTGTAAACAACACAACTTTAGCAAAGGTTTAATCCCATTAGCAAAGATAACAAATTCTGAAAGCAGGAAACAAATTACAGAATAAACGTTTTTGTCTCAGTCAAACTATAATTCTCACAGCTCTGCTGAGAGAAATTACCTCCCTCAAAATAAGTTTTGAAGACCCCTGAGCTCTGTAGAGATGAACCGGATCATGCAGGGAATACAATGAGTTGCTGACTGAAATATTTGATGCTAGAAAAAGCGCCAAAAAACGGCCCCTCCCCCTCACACACAGCAGTGAGGGAGAACAGAAACTGTCAGAAAACAGATTAAGCAACTGCCAAGTGGAAAAATAGTGCCCAAACATTTATTCACACAGTACCTCAGCAAATGAAAACGATTTTACATTCCAGCAAAAACGTTAAACATAATCTCTAGTTATTAAACAGCTTTATGTATTTCTTACAGTGTAATTCTAGTGAAGTACCATTCCCCAGAATACTGAAGTGTAAAGTATACATACATGACATTATATCGGTATGGCAGGATTTTCTCATCAATTCCATTGTCAGAAAATAAAAACTGCTACATACCTCTATGCAGATTCATCTGCCCGCTGTCCCCTGATCTGAAGTTTACCTCACTCCTCAGATGGCCGAGAACAGCAATATGATCTTAACTACTCCGGCTAAAATCATAGCAAAACTCTGGTAGATTCTTCTTCAAACTCTGCCAGAGAGGTAATAACACACTCCGGTGCTATTTTAAAATAACAAACTTTTGATTGAAGATATAAAACTAAGTATAATCACCATAGTCCTCTCACACATCCTATCTAGTCGTTGGGTGCAAGAGAATGACTGGGAGTGACGTAGAGGGGAGGAGCTATATGCAGCTCTGCTGGGTGAATCCTCTTGCACTTCCTGTTGGGGAGGAGTAATATCCCAGAAGTAATGATGACCCGTGGACTGATCACACTTAACAGAAGAAATATAGATAAAGGGGAATCAGTTGATGTGATATACTTATATTTTGCAAAGGTGTTTGATACAGTGCCACATGAGAGATTACTGCACAAAATTAAGGGACTGGGAATATCTGAAAATGTTAGTTTGTGGATAAATAACTGTATAAAAGATAGGGAGCAACGAGTAGTAGTAAATGGATCATACTCAGATTGGACAAAGGTAATCAGTAAAGTACCCCAGGGATCAGTGCTGGGCCCTATTCTTTTTAATATTTTTATAAATGACTTGGAGCTAGGATTAAATAGCGACATCTCTATTTTTGCAGATGATACTAAGTTAAGTAAGGTCATTAGGTCAGAGCAGGATGAACTTTCGTTACAAAGGGACCTGCAAAAATGATAAGTATGGGCAAGTAAATGGAAAATGAGATTTAATACGGGAAAATGCAAGGTTCTACATTTTGCAAGTAAAAATAAGCAGGCAACATATTATTTAAATGGGACAAGGAGAATTTAACCTATGAGGAGAGGCTAGCCAAACTGGGTCTGTTTTCTTTAGAAAAAAGGCGCTTAAGAGGTGACATGATTACTTTATATAAATATATTCAAGGTCCATATACAGAGATGGCAGAAGCGCTGTTTATTCCAAGAAAATTGTTTGTGACCAGAGGTCACAATTTAAGGTTGGAGGAAAGGAGATTTAATCTCCTGCAACGGAAACGTTTTTTCCACTGTAAGAGCAATAACATTTTGGAACTCGTTACCAAAGGAGGTAGTGAATGCCAATACCCTAGATACATTTAAAAATTATTTGGATACATTTCTGTCTATAAACAAAATTCATGGATATGATTGATAGTATTAAATGGGTCACCTTTTAGTGGGATTATTTAAAGGGACAGTTTACTCAAAAATTTTCTCCCCTTTAATTTGTTCCCAATGATCCACTTTACTTGCTGGAGTGTATTAAATTGTTTACAAGTAGCTCCTTTACCCTTATATTGGCATTTGAAATTGTTGATTTAGCATGTGGTATCCCCACCTATTCTGAAAGTTTGTGGCCGCGCGTACCAGCTATAGATAAGCTTTGTAAACACAGCCAGCAGAAGAAATTACACTCCCAGTCGGATATAGCAGAGATAAGGTAATAAAATGTTGATTTTCCATTGTTTTCTCAAAGTACTGGTGATTGTTTTAAGGACAGATATAAAATAAAGAAGCAGGTATATGTACACAATGTGATAAAGTAATGAGATCTGATTATACCTACAAGCTCCACCCATTTTATTAGGTTGTGGCTTCAAAACACAAAATCAGAGCTTTAATATACACAAATAAGCCTTAATATGCTAATTTTCATACATTTTTTACTCTGCAGTTGGTAAAAAAAAAGCAATTGTAAACACATTAAAGGGACATGAAACCCATTTTTTTTCATTCCTGATTTAGAAAGAGCATGTCATTTTAAACAACTTTCTAATTTACTTCTATTATCTAATTTGCTTCATTCTCTTGATATCACTTGGACTTCGGTCTTTTTTCATCCTCATCTACTATGTTACTATGTATGTTACTATGTTACATTCTTGCATTTCAAATAAAGATACCAAGAGAATGAAGACAATTATATATATATATATATATATACCTTAAAATATTGAATTTTGTATTTTAAGTAAGTTCATAATTTAAAAACATGTAATATACGTGTTCTGTTTTAATAACACGTTTAGTTCTAATACTGCGACCACATGGTACCGTACATGTTCAGTGAGCAAAGAAATAACACACCAGCGCCAAGAATAGGCTAAAATACCCAAAGGACACAGAACTTGTTAATGAAATAAAATAAATATTTATTACTGAACTATATATAAAAACAATAAAAATATAGTAATCAAATAAAAGACGTTGGTAATTCTCACTGTGCCAGAGAAATCAAGTGTATTCAGGTTGGTCAACCTTTAAAAGACAAAAACAAAAATGTGGATGTAACAAATATAATAGATTTATCTATGAATGCATATATAAAAACTTACTCGGCACAGAGAGTAAAATAAAAGCTATAGCAGCACAGAGCAATAAAAACAATATGAATATAGTGCAGGGTATTATATACAGCAGATCTAAGGGCTGGATGATCTGTACTTACTTAATACACTAGTACACCTAATGATGATTATTCTTATCGTTGGTGTAAAAATATACCGTGAATATACTAGATAAGTATAGTTATTATGCGAACAGATAATCTGTTAGATAAATGTTCTTTTTGTAAAATACATCACAGATTGTCAAATGGTTTAAACATCTGTTAGACTGTTTAACCGTATATTAGTGCAGCTGAATGGTACCTTTAGAGGAGTCTCTTCTTTGTAAATAGCCCAGTGCAGGTTATCCAATAACCGTTTCGCTTCTGTGGAAGCTTTGCAAAAGGATCCTTCAAGTATTTAGGATGACAGCCGATCGTGGAGCCGGTCTGGACTTCTCGGCGTTCTCCTGCTGTGAACCTACAGAGAGCGCGCCTTCTCCGGAAGGGGCTCTGATTGGTCCTAGCCTTTGGGGGAGTAACCGCTTGCTGTGAGGATCCCGGCTCTACGGCTGTGGTAGACAGTTGTTTCAGATACGTCCTAAGCGATCTCCTTGGAGTGAAAAAGTAAAAAAAAGCCTATTCTTGGCGCTGGTGTGTTATTTCTTTGCTCGCTAACTCCTTTTTGGGACCTTTTAGAGGAAGTCCCTTCTAACTCACTAGCCATACCCTCTTATTCTAGCGCAGTCTAATATCACATTTCCTTTATACCATACATGTTCAGTACAGTGTGAACTTTAGCGATTAAAAAAAAAATACAGTTAAAAAAGTGTCTTCTTTTAAAAAACATGTTTTACCTAGTGCAATGTTTTAAAAAAACTATGATAAAGTGAAAAACGCCCGGTTACTGTCTTTTATTGGATATTAAAGGGACATGAAACCCAAATTTTTTCTTTCATGATTTAGAAGGAGCATGTAATTTTTAACAACTTTCTAATTTACTTCTGTTATCTAATTCGCTTCATTCTCTTGATATACTTTGCTGAAAAGCATATCTAGATAGGCTCAGTAGCTGCTGATTGGTTGCTGCACATAGATGCCTCGTGTGATTGGCTCACAAATGTGCATTGCTATTTCTTCAACAAAGGATAGCTAAATAATGAAGCAAATTAGATAATAAAAGTAAATTGGAATGTTGTTTAAAATGGTATTCTCTACTTGAATCATGAAAGAAAAATGTTGGGTTTAGTGTCCCTTTAATATCCCACACACAAAATCTTGTTCTGAAAAGAAGAAACCATGCTTAAAGTTAAAAACATGTTTTACAATATAATATGTATCACATGAACACAAATCAACAGCAGTTTACAATCCATCAGAAAATATTTTTTTCAACCATGATTTGTGGACTTTTCTATTTTATTACCCTTGACCTTATGAAAAAATTGTTGTTCCCTTTCAAACAGCATCTCATAGTTACTTACTAAGACTTTCCCAAGGCTAACGTTTTTGCCAATGCTTAGAAACCAAACAAGATGACAGTTACACCCTTTAAATCCAGATCACTTGGCATACTACCTCAAAGGGTTTTATTTAAAGGACCACTCAATGCAGTAAAATTGCATAATTAACAAGTACATAAAAAAAATAACACCTAGGGGCCAATTTAATCAAGGGCCGAATGGCCCTTGATGCCCATGTTTCCACATGAGCCTTCAGGTTAGCCGGAAACAGCAATTAAGAGGCAGCGGTCATCAATCCGCTCAATCCTATGCTGTCGGGTTGATTAACACCCCCTGCTAGCGGCCGATTGGCCGCAAATCAGCAGGGGGCGGCATTGCACAAGCAGTTCACCAGAACTGCTTGTGCAATGTTAAATACCGACAGTGTATGCTGTTGGCATTCAGCGATGTCTGTCGGACATGATCCGCTGAGTGGATCATGTCGGACACACTATTGATAAATCGTCCCCCTAGTCTGAATTTCAAATAAGCAGTAGATTTTCTTGTGACAAATTTTTCTCTCTCCATTTTTCCAGCCCCTGCATCATGTGACAGACATCAGCCAATCAAAGACTAATATACGTATACCCTGTGAGCTTGTGCACATGCACAGTAGGATTTTGTTCCCCAGAAAATGGATAATGGAAGTAAATTGAAAAGTGTCTTAAAACTGCTGCTCTTTCTGAATCATAAAAGTTTATTTTGACTTGAGTGTCCCTTTAAAAGATAGAGGGATATAGTAGTATACATGTATCAGTTGACCCTTCTATGTCTCCTTGTTCCGTATGAGTTGCTCAAGGATGACACTGAGCCATTAACTTAACGGGATTATATGTGGGTTGTCAATTATGTTAACTTGTAAACATTTTGTAGCGCCTGGCACTTTTCAGTCATCTGAGGGGCTTGTCAGCAGAATGTCTGCTTAACGTTTTCAAAGTTATTTTTGGTGGCTCAATCTGTGCACTGCTATATGTTCATTTATTTTACCTTGACCTAAGTGGGATGTCACAATGTGATGAGAGCCTTTTATGCCTTTGCTATTTCATGTGCTACATACAATAAGTTTACCTTTTAACATAAAAGTATATGCAACTATAACTGTAATGTAATTTAAGATTCATTTTACAAAATAAAAATTCAGTGGAAGCATATATTTAGGATATATAGCAACCTAAGTTCAGTAACACGTTTGGGTAATGCATCTGTATCCATGCATCAACCCAACCCCACTGGAGCTCCGCCTCCAAGGCAGGACAGAGACAGTGAGCCAATCAGGAGTGCGAGTTGCATGACCCTGACTGCTGGGTCCTGCTTAGGAGTTTGTGGCTTCCAAGTGGTACTTTACATATGTATTTAAACTCATTTTCAGGGGTTAAACACATTGTAAGCTTGAGCCACTAACATTACTTTACACTTTCTGGGTTTGTAGTGATTTTTCGTCTGGAACAAACTACCCAATATTATAATTTTTGCATTTGAATGTCTTAACCTCATGTGAGTTTCTAAATTTCCATAAATTGAGCGTTTATACTGAATTTCTTGCCCTCTGTATGTTGGATAAATAACTTAAAATGGCATTTGTTAATTTTTTTGTTGCTTCGAAAAGTGGATATTTTAAAATGTATTGCTGTTGAAGGGTTTTGAAAAAAAAAAAAATATGTTTCTGGGCCTAAAGTAGCACTAAAGCTAAAATTAAACTTTCAAAATTCAGATAGAGCATCCAACTAAAAAAAAACTTTCCAATTTACATCCATAATCAAACTTTTCCCAGTCTTTTCTTATATGCAAACATTCTGAGGCACCAGTGCCTACTGAGCATGTGCAAAGGTTCACAGTGTATACATATATTAGTGTGTGATTTACTGAGGGCTGTCACATGATAAAGAGGGCCGGGAATGGAAGAAAATGCTAAAAATTTGCATTTTTGTAGTTTGTGTAATTTAGGTCCCGTTCCAAAGATCATTGTGACAGTTTCGTCAGTGTTTAGGAGGAGTTTGTTTTTTTGAGATCCACTATTCTACCTCTGTGAACTGGTTTTGGAGCACTGCTTCAAGCTGCGGCAGATCGGAATTGTTTGCATAGATTACCGTGTTGTCTGCGTACATGTGTACAGTTGAGGATTTGCAGACATTAGGCAGATTATTTATAAATAATGTGAATAGTAGAGGGCTGAGAATGGAACCTTGGGGAGCACCACACGTGACTGGGAGATGGTGGGAGTTGCTGTCTGAAATGGAGACATTTTGAGATCAATCCGATACATATGATCGAAAGCAGCTTAGTGGACGATCAGCAATACCTGAGTTTTTTAGTTTGAGCAGTAGTATGTCGTGGTCTACTGTGTCAAAGGCCTTTGCAAAATCAGGGAAAATAGCTCCAGGTAGGTCTCCTTGTTCCATGCCAGTTTGGATGTTATTGCAAACATTTAGGAGGGCAGTTGTAGTGGAGTGATTCAGCCGAAAAACCTGATTGATCAGGGGTCAGATAGCTAGATTTTTTGTAATATTCCCATAATTGCGTATGGACGCATTTTTCTAAGATTTTTGACAATACTAGGAGCAATGATATTGGGCGACAGTTAGAAACCAAGGTTATCTCCCCACTTTTATGGATAGGTATTACTCTTGCAGTCTTTCAAAGTTTGGGTATGTATCCAGACACCAAGGATTCGTTAATTAGGGTTGTTTAGCAATTGCTGGCGCACTGAGCTTCAACAGCATTGCTGGTATCTGATCAGGTCCAGACTGGTTTTTCATTTTTAGATTATTAAGGTGTATCTTAATGACATTGATGGGTACAGGTCTAAAATTGAACTTCTCTATATTGGGTCTTTGTAGATTTAGCGGGGCCTGATCAACATTTGTAGTTTCAGGATGTGTGTCATTTATTAGTTTGTCAATCAGGGTGGTGGAGCATCCGACAAATTAATTGTTAAAGGCATTTGTTACTTCTAAGGGGAGTTGCAGGGTTTGGTTGTCCACTTTGACAGTGGAGAGTTAGGAGTGGATCGGTGGAGTTTGTAAGTTATTTATGAGTTTCCAAAACTTTCTAGGGTTTGATATGTTAATGTTCAGATTTTCACAGAAATATTGGGCCTTGGACAAGTTTGTTTGTTTAGTGCATATATTTCACCATTGTCTATATACACAGTGATCATTCATAGAACCAGTATGCTTGAACTTTGACCACAATGAATCCCGAAACTGGTACATTTGAATGAGGTCAGCTGTGATCCAATTCAAGTGTGCTCCTTTTACTCTCACCTTACGCAGCGGGGCATGTATATTCCAAACTTGTAGAAGTTCGGACTGAAATAATTCAACTGCAGAGGGGAGGGGAGGTTCTTGATGTCATTTAGCTTTGAAGCTTGACTTTTACAAGTTATCTCCCACATTATACACTAATCAGCTTAATGACGTGTTAAGCTATGCACTACTACCAGCATTGTAAACTACAGAGATGCTGGGGCTCAATATAGAATTTACCTAGATGGTGATTGAATTAAGTTGCTAGTGCTAGTTCCCCTTTAATGATCTTTTTAATAAAACTTTTTTTTCCATTATGATTTGAGAGCAACTATTATGATAGGTCTGGGATTTTCTTTATCAATTAATGCAGGGAACTGATTCATAGGTATGACCTGCAAAATAATGTTTATATATATATCTCTCTTTCGAAAGCTTGTCATCTTATAAATGTATAGTTAGTCCAATAAAAAAGTATCATTGCTCAATGCAATATTCTTGTTATTTTGATATCTAAATCTCTGGACTAACACGGCAACTCCAATCAACGTTTATATAAATATATATATATATATATATATATATATATATATATATATATATATATATATAAATATAAATATAAATATATATATATATATATATATATATATATATATATATATATATATATACTACACACACACATTTCCTGTTAGTTTCAGTAAAAATTGAAACACTTCAACATAACCATTAGCAATTTCAGCATAAATTGTAATGCCTTAAAATAAGGTTAAATTATGTTAATTGTTTTCTTTTCATATGTGTGACAAATTTTTCAAGTTATTGCCCAATTATATTTTGTACGTGCTGAACTTTGTTCTGTTATTTTTTTTTTCCTTTTCTTTTCTCTGGTAATTAAACATATATATAGTGTGAGAATGTTCCATTGTATGACCTGGAGAAGATACTGTGCCACATTATCTTATAATGTAACTTGACAGCTCTGAAAATGCCTTAGGAAACACTTGTGGCAAATACTCAAAGGTCAAATTTAAAATTGAAAAAATAAAATACATCAAAGGACTTTATTGACAACATTTAAAAATACAAGCAAAAGTGCAGGGGTCAGCAACAGAGTCAGCAAGGTTTTAGTAATAAATTAGGCACTGGCTGTAGTATGGGAATTAATTTGACTTTGTATCTTTACTGAAGACCTATAAATATTTTTGACAACAGGTCTCTCTTGTAAAGCTTCTCGTCATTTTAACATTTCATACAAGTATGTATAACTTTTAGAGAAATAGCACGTCATTCTGTAATATGAGATTACTGTAGCAAAATCCTTCCTTGTCCTTGTTTTAAACAGACAAATTTGCAATACTTTTTGCTGTACAAACATTACAGGTCATGAGAAACAGATATTGCCCCAAAGTAACAAATTATACAATATAAATATATCTGTGGTATACCTACTATTTAGTTCTTGAGAAAATGGTGACATTTAGTAATGTTACACTTCCACAAAATGGAAAAATATATATTTTAAGAAAACGCTACCATCAAAGAGTAAATGCATTCTAGATATAATGATGTACTCAAAAGCAAATATTAGCCTTAGAATAATATTTAGCTGTATTTTTTTACAATTATCTTAGTTGTTTAATTATTGAAGATATATCTAAAGATTTAGGACTAGCTTACAAGAATAGCGCTAAATTATTACCTTGATAATTAACCAGTCATTACGAATGGCTGGTTATTGCTACAGCGAGCTTGCGGTAGCAATTAGCGCTCAAAAAATTAACCAGAGATTAGATCTCTGGTTAATTTTCTAAAAGTGCCCCAAATGCCCTCAAAATATGCTTGTTTACATATATATTTGTGCGTATATACACATATTAACACATAAATATAAATGTATATAATCATATATAATTAAAAATGCTGCCTATCACTACATTACTTACCACCTTCGCTGCGTGAGGTTCTGATGCCGTCTCTGACGGCATCAGAATGTGGATCCCATGGGAGACTATGGAAGTGCGCTCTTGTGAGCGCAATGCTTCCTAGCAATGCGAACGTAAGCGTTCGTTTGCATTGCAGTTTCCTTGTAATACAGAGCACATTATCGTGCACTGGAATTACAAAGTGGTGTGCTATATTGCTTGCACGCAAGCGATATTTAGTGCTCCACTTGTAATCTAGCCCTTAGTTTGTATAAAGTAATTGGCGCCTCCATGTTTTAACTAGTTTTCTATTTAGCTCTGTTTTCTGCTGAGAACTATTAGAGACAGATATAAATTAGGCAATTTGTGCAAACAAGACTGTAAAGAGACCATTTTAGATTTAGTGCAATATTCCACACAACCCTGTTTGCGCAGTCTCTTTAATTGTCTGTTTTATATCTGCCCCTAATCATCCTCAGCAGGAGAGTGAGATAATAGAAAGTTCAAGTTCAAACATGGTGGCTCCTATAACTGTATAGAAATTCAGTGGAATTTAGAAAAACTTTTCTGAGTTAAATTACAGGAAGGATAAAATAATGAGTGTGCAACGTTTCTTTAGCTATACATAATAAAACATGTTGAATTACAGTCTCATATTGATAATACGCCTTTCAGCTTCCTAATACATATTGCCCCCCCCCCCCCCCCCCGTCTTTAACAGCATTGCTGCCAATAAAAACAGCATTATAGCTAATTTAAAGGGACACAAGTCAAAATAAGCTTATATGATTCAGATAGGGAAGCAGTTTTGAGACACTTTCCAATTAACACTTCCATTTTTAAATTTTCCACAGTCTTTTTATATGCACAAGATCCTACTGAGCATGTGCACAAGCTCACATGGTATACGTATACTAGTCTGTGATTTGCTGATGTCTGTCACATGATACAAGGGGCCGGAAAATGCGAGAAAAAATACATTTTCAGAAAAAAGATCTACTGCTTATTTGAAACTCAGAGTAGAATTGTCTTTCTGTAAATGGGAATTCTTAATTCAAACATGATTGGTCGAAGTACAGAAACTGGTTTTAAACCCATTTAGAAATACTTAATTTCTATTTGAAGATCAAGCTAGGAGAAAATTGATTTTCTAATAGAGATGCTCTTGAGGAATGGAAGAGAGAGAGCGGGAGAAGATATAGGAAGGAAATTTTTTAAATAACTATTTTATTTTTGGAATTAATATAGAATACATGGAAATAGTATTGCAATACCTATGTATTATTGATAAAGATGCAATATTGGTTTGAAGAAAACTCTTAAAGGGACATGCAATCCCAATTTTTTTTTCATGGTCCAGATAGATGATACAATTTTAAACAACTTTAGAATTTACTTCTATTATCTAATTTCCTTAATTCTCTTTGTATCCTTTGTTGAAGGAGCAGCAATGCATTACTGGGAGGTAGCTGAAAGCCAATGAAAAGAGATGTGCAAATGCATCCACCAACCAGTAGCTTCTGTATCATGTGACAGACATCAGCAAATCACAGACTAGTATACGTATACCATGTGAGCTTGTGCACATGCTCAGTAGGATCTTGTGCATATAAAAAGACTGTGGAAAATTTAAAAATGGAAGTGTTAATTGGAAAGTGTCTCAAAACTGCTTCCCTATCTGAATCATATAAGCTTATTTTGACTTGTGTCCCTTTAAATTAGCTATAATGCTGTTTTTATTGGCAGCAATGCTGTTAAAGAAGGGAGGGGACAATATGTATTAGGAAGCTGAAAGGCGTATTATCAATATGAGACTGTAATTCAACATGTTTTATTATGTATAGCTAAAGAAACGTTGCACACTCATTATTTTATCCTTCCTGTAATTTAACTCAGAAAAGTTTTTCTAAATTCCACTGAATTTCTATACAGTTATAGGAGCCACCATGTTTGAATATAATATTTATTTGGAACTCACAAACATAATTACAGTACATAGTCACTATCCAACAGAAATTCAGCGGATAAACAATAACATAAAAAGAAACAAGAAATCTCTTTTACAAAAGTTGGAATAGGACTAGATATAACATAACATCATCTTAGCTGTGATTTTCACAGGTTTTTCTTTTTTTACCCCCCCCCCCTTTTTTCAATTCACACTGAACAGTGTGATACAGCTGATTAAAAAAAAAAAAAAAAAAAAAAAAAAAAGAGAAAAGGCCCTTGAGTTGAACTAAATTACTTCCCCATCATTAACAATCCAGGTAGAAGGGAACGAACCTACTAACACTAGTTCTGCAAAGCTAATAGATGATAAAAATGGGAAAAGAATCTGTTTTTGTATAGGGAGGGAGAATGACTTAATAACTGGACACCATCCTGATAGAAAGTTCTTGATTCTCTTATCTGAAGCATCCTGCAAGTGATTAGATTCAAACACTATTTGCTCCTGTATTGATTTAATAATCTCCACAAACCCTGGAACTCTCTTAGCTATCCAATGTTTTAATATCAGATGTCTAACCGTTAATATAATAGTATTAACAACCCCTATCCAGTGACTATCTCTGGTATTTAATGGAGATATCAGAAGGATAATATCTTGTAACTTCAAAGATAAAGATATTTTAAAATATTGGTTAATCCAATAGGTGATTTTCGACCAAAGTTGATTAATTTTAGGGCAAAACCAAAACATGTGTAGCAGGTCGGCTCTAGCATACGAACATCTAGGGCAGCTACTTGAACTATTTGGATAAAATTTAGCGATTTTCAGTGGATATAGATAAAAATTATTGATAAGCTTCATGTGGGATTCTTTCCAGCCCATAGAGACCTTACATTTCTTTGAAATAGAAAAACTCTGTTTAATACTCTCATGATCAACATCCGGGATATGAGGAGACCAGAAATTACAGATCTTATCCAGATATACTTGACTCTGTTTTGACAACATAATTTCATACATTAATGAAATCGATGTGTCCCCTACAGAGAATTTCTGTAAGAGTACTCTAACCTCAGACCAGGCAACTGATAAAGGGAAAAGCCAATTTTGAGCAGAAATATAGTGTCTGACCTGGAAGTATGCGAACAAATTAGATCTAGGAAGATCATATAGCTGAAAAAGAGATTCCACTGTAGACATCTGGTGATTTCCATCTAGTAGCTGTTTTATTAGGTTTAACCCTCTTTCAGCCCATACTTTAAAGACTTTTTGATAGATACCTGGGATAAATTGAGGGTTACCTCTAATAGGGAGAAAGTCTGAATATGTTGGATCAATGCTTAACATACTACAGAACTTATGCCAGGCTATTACTATATTCTTAAATGATATGAGAGAAGCAACGTTAGACGGTAACTGTTGCGGTTTACAATGGAGTATAGCCTTTAAGGCAAAAGGATATATTAACGAAGTCTCTTCCTCAATAGAAGAGACTATATTAGCATCTGTGATCCAATCACAAGCAAATTTGATTAACGTGGCTATATTGTATAACTTGACATCAGGGAGTGATAAGCCCCCTGTGGATGACTTCTGCATAAATCTAGCCAAAGCGATACAGGGTTTTTTGTCCTTCCATAAGAATTTCGAAATATATCCATACAATTTCCTAATGTCCTTATTCATAATGAATATAGGAAGATTTTGGAGTGGATAGAGAAGACGAGGAAAGATAATTGTTTTGATCAGATTCACCCTGGCCATTAAAGCCAATGGGAATGCAGCCCATAATTGAAGGTCTAGTTTGATTTTTTTAAACAGGGGCAAATAATTTGCTGAGTACCAAAATTTAGGATTCTTGTGCAGAACCAGGCCAAGATATTTAATGGCATTAACCATTTTGAATGGGGTTTTGACAATGGGACAGGTCGATTTACCTAGGCACATCAATTCACTTTTTTCCAAATTGACCTTGTATCCTGAAAATGAACTAAATTCTTTAAGGAGTTGCAGTAATGTTGGGATAGATTGGTGAATATCCTCCAAAAAAACCAGTATATCATCAGCATATAACAACACTTTTAACCGTTGAGAGCCAAGGGGGATCCCCTGTAAGCTATCCCTTAATCTGATTGCGAATGGTTCCAACGCCAGATTAAACAATAATGGGGATAATGGACAACCTTGTCTGGTGCCCCGTTGCAACATTATCTGAGAAGAACGCTCCCCATTTATCAATAGATAGGAAATAGGTTTAGCATAAATTCTGTTGACAAACTGCACAAAGTTTCCTTTAAACCCAAACCTTTCAAGTGACCGAAATAGGTGTTCCCAGATAATAGAATCGAATGCTTTAGTAGCATCTAACGTAAGTACCGCACTATGTTGTAGTGACAAGTTTTTATGACCTTGGTCAATATTCCAAGCATAATCCAAAAAGGTAGTAACTTTACGGAAGTTCTTAATTGGGTTCCTAGCAGTCATAAACCCCGACTGGTCAGGATGTATAAGATTCTGTAGACAACGAGACAATCTTGCCGCTATAATAGCGGCAAAAATCTTATAGTCGGTGTTTAACACCGAAATTGGTCTGTATGAGGCCAAATCTTCCGAATCTTTGCCTTTTTTCAGAATCAAAGAGATGTTTGCAGCAGAAAAATATGAAGAGATTGGATTGTCTGAAACATAATAGATATTAAATAGATTTTCCAGTATCAAAAGCAACTCTTCCTTTAGACACTTATAGAATTCTGAAGGAAACCCATCTGGGCCTGCAGCCTTATTCAATTTCAAATGGTCAATTGCATTACCAATCTCTGTACGAGAAATGGGGTCATTCAATGCAGCCAATTCTTCAGATTGAATTATTGGTAATTGAATCTTGGACCAGAAAACCTCTTGCTCAGCATGGTTTATATTGACTGATGCATATAACTGTTGATAATAATTAAAGAATACTTCCCCAATTTCTTTGGAATTAGTATATCTAGAGTCCCGATATTTAATAGCTGGAATAAGATTTTTTTTTTCCTACTTTTGGTGAGCCTCGCAAGGTGTTTTACAGAAGTCCCATGAAACCCTCTGTAATGTCGATTTATTTTTATTTCCTCTATCTGAGATTTTTGCTTTAAAAAAAGGTCTCTCTCTTTTCTGAATCCCAAATATACTTCCCAATTGGTCGAGGAAGGATCAATCTGAACTCTCCTGAATGCATTCTTTACCTTATTGGAGATTTGGAATTCTCTATCCTTAATCTTCTTGTCTCGTCGTTTTGTGTATGCCGTGATCTCCCCCCGCAAGACCGCTTTTGACGCCTCCCAAAATATTTCTACTTTATTCCTATAATTAGCATTAAACCTACCATATTCCAGCCATTTCTGTTTCATCCAAGAACAAAATCTAGGATCAGAATATAGGAACCTAGGGAAGCAAAATACAGCCTTGCTGGATTTACTCCTACCGTTCGGGGGAAAATACAATGAAATAATTGCGTGGTCCGAGACTAGAATCTCTGCAATTTCTGTCTCCAGTTTCCAAACAGATAAAGATTCCGAGACTAAGAACAGATCTATCCTAGAAAAGGTCCTATGGGCTTTAGACTCGCACGTGAAAGCCTGAAGATCCGGGTTTTGGATGCGCCAAATATCAACCAGTTTTAAATTGTGGCAGAAGTTTTTAAAAAATTTAGCATTTTTTTTATATAGAGACATGTTTTTATTGGAGAATCGGTCTAGTTCTGGGTATAAGGTCATATTGAAATCTCCACACAACACTAGATTTTCCCCTTTAAACGGGTATAACTTACTTTGGATTTTTCTCCAAAATTCTGCCGAGAATTGGTTAGGGGCATAGATATTACAAAATATGAATCTTGTATTCATAATACTAATTTGGAGTATAATAAATCTAGCAGAGGGATCGATTTCAGTTTTAATAATCTTATATTCAAGCTCTTTATGAATTAATACCACCACTCCCGCTTTTTTACTGGTACCTGAAGAGGTGATAACCTCTCCTACCCATTTAATCTTAAGCTTAGCAGCCTCTTGTACGTTAAGGTGCGTTTCCTGTAAAAACACTAAGTCCGGTTTATGTTTAGCCAGAATTTTAATAATTAATTTGTGTTTAACCGGGGAAGAGATCCCCCCCACATTCCAGGATATTGTCTTAACTCCTTCTACCATCATCCTTTCCTATGTACACCATCATTAAACAGGGGAAAGAGAGAAAAAAAAAATTAAAAAAGTAAGTCCAGACTTAACATTGATCATAGTTAACAAAATAAACTCTTTTTTTTTTTTTTGCCATTTTCCCTCATGCATACTCTAACAAAGCTGGATACCTAAACTGTGATATAAAACCAACTAATCCGCCAGAGCTCTGCTGGTCGATTATGAGTTTGATCTGGTATGCCATCATACGCCTTAATAAAATCTTTAACCTCGTTAATTTCACTGAACGCGTGTCTTGTTCCCTTATCCTCCACTACAATTCTAGCTGGATAAAGTAGTCTCGCTTTTAAACCTTTATTTATGAGCTGGGTGCAATATGGGGCCATCCCTTTCCTCCTGGAGGAAGTCTCAGAAGAGAAATCCTGAAACAAAAGAATCTTGCTGTTACCAAATGTTGGAGGGTCAGTTTTTTTGAACCATTTTAATATATCCACTTTATCCTGAAATTTTAAAAACTTGCATATAGCCATTCTTGGTCTTGCAAACCCATTCTCTGCCACTCTCTTCGGGCCCACCCTGTGCGCCCTTTCAATTATTAGAGGTAGGGATTGAGCTGGCATACCCAAGGCCTGTGGTAATGTAACAGACATAAATTTACTTATGTCATCAAATTCAGGTAATTCGGGCAGGCCTATAATCCTGATGTTATTGCGTCTGGAGCGATCTTCAAGATCCTCCAGGCGCAATTGCATACTATCTATTTTGGCCTGTTGTTTTCGAGAAGCTGCCTCATAGCTATTTGCTAGACATGTGCACGGCTAAAAAATTCGGTTCGTTTTCGGTTAGGATCGATTCGGACTTTTCGAATTTTGTTTCGGATCGAATCGGATTCGGCAAAATTTGAATAAATTCGTTTCGGATTTATTCGGATCCGAATAAATTCGTTTCGGATTTATTCGGATTCGGCTGAATTCGGTTCTATTCGGTTCCGAAATTCGGTATGTTTTTAGTACACTAACACCCATTTAGTACACTAAGTCACTAACACCCATAAACTACCTATGAACCACTAAACCGAGGCCCCCCCACATCGCAAACCCTATAATAACATTATTTAACCCCTAATCTGCCGATCGGATATCGCCGCAACCTACATTATAGCTATTAACCCCTAATCTGCTGTCCCTAACACCGCCGACCCCTACATTATAGTTATTAACCCCTAATCTGCCCCCCCAACGTCGCCGCAATCTAACTACAAGTATTAACCCCTAATCTGCCGACCTGATATCGCCGCTGCCTACATTATAGCTATTAACCCCTAATCTGCTGTCCCTAACACCGCCGACCCCTACATTATAGTTATTAACCCCTAATCTGCCCCCCCAACGTCGCCGCAATCTAACTACAAGTATTAACCCCTAATCTGCCGACCCGATATTGCCGCCGCCTACATTATAGCTATTAACCCCTAATCTGCTGTCCCTAACACCGCCGACCCCTACATTATAGTTATTAACCCCTAATCTGCCCCCCCAACGTCGCCGCAATCTAACTACAAGTATTAACCCCTAATCTGCCGACCCGATATCGCCGCCGCCTACATTATAGCTATTAACCCCTAATCTGCTGTCCCTAACACCGCCGACCCCTACATTATAGTTATTAACCCCTAATCTGCCTCCCCCCAACGTCGCCACAATCTAACTATAAGTATTAACCCCTAATCTGCTGACCGCAAATCGCCGCCACTATAATAAATGTATTAACCCCTAAACCGGCTCACTCCCGCCTCGCAAACACTATAATACATTTTATTAACCCCTAATCTGCCCTCCCTAACATCGCCGCCACCTACCTACAATTATTAACCCCTAATCTCCCCCCCCCAACGTCGCCGGTACTATAATAAGGTTATTAACCCCTAAACCTAAGTCTAACCCTAACACTAACACCCCCTAACTTAAATATAATTTAAATAAAACGAAATAAGTTTACTATAGTTAAATAAATGAATCCTATTTAAAACTAAAGACTTACCTGTAAAATAAACCCTAATATAGCTACAATATAACTAATAGTTACATTGTAGCTATTTTAGGATTTATTTTTATTTTACAGGCAACTTTGTATTTATTTTAACTAGGTACAATAGCTATTAAATAGTTAATAACTATTTAATAACTACCTAGCTAAAATAAATACAAATTTACCTGTAAAATAAATCCTAACCTAAGCTACAATTACACCTAACACTACACTATCATTAAATTAACTAAATAAATTAATCATATTTAAAACAAAATACTTACCTGTAAAATAAACCCTAATATAGCTGCAATATAACTAATAGTTACATTGTAGCTATTTTAGCATTTATATTTATTTTACAGGCAACTTTGTATTTATTTTAACTAGGTACAATAGCTATTAAATAGTTATTGACTATTTAATAGCTACCTAGTTAAAATAATTACAAAATTACCTGTAAAATAAATCCTAACCTAAGTTACAATTAAACCTAACACTACACTATCATTAAATAAATTAACTACAAGTACCTACAATTAAATAAACTAAAGTACAAAAACCCCCCACTAAATTACAAAAAAAAACAAACACTAAATTACAAAAAATAAAAAAATATTACAAGAATTTTAAACTAATTACACCTAATCTAAGCCCCCTAATAAAATAACAAAGCCCCCCCCCCCAAAAAAAAATGCCCTAACCTATACTAAATTACAAAAGTTAACAGCTCTATTACCTTACCAGCCCTGAACAGGGCCCTTTGCGGGGCATGCCCCAAAGAAAACAGCTCTTTTGCCTGTAAAAAAAAAAACACAATCCCCCCCCCACATTACAACCCACCACCCACATACCCCTACTCTAACCCAAACCCCCCTTAAATAAACCTAACACTACCCCCCTGAAGATCTCCCTACCTTGAGTCGTGTTCACCCAGCCGGGCCGAAGTCTTCATCCGATGGGGCAGAAGAGGACATCCAGACCGGCAGAAGTCTTCATCCAAGCGGGGCAAGAAGAGGTCTTCCATCCATCAGAAAAGTACAAAAAAACAAACAAACACTAAATTAGCAAAAATAATAAAATATTACAATAATTTTAAACTAATTACACCTAATCTAAGCCCCCTACTAGCTATTAATATAGCTACAATATAACTAATAGTTACATTGTAGCTATTTTAGGATTTATATTTATTTTACAGGCAACTTTGTATTTATTTTAACTAGGTACAATAGCTATTAAATAGTTAATAACTATTTAATAACTACCTAGCTAAAATAAATACAAATTTACCTGTAAAATAAACCCTAACCTAAGTTACAATTACACCTAACACTACACTGTCATTAAATTAACTAAATAAATTAATCCTATATAAAACTAAATACTTACCTGTAAAATAAACCCTAATATAGCTACAATATAACTAATAGTTACATTGTAGCTATTTTAGCATTTATATTTATTTTACAGGCAACTTTGTATTTATTTTAACTAGGTACAATAGCTATTAAATAGATATTTACTGTTTAATAGCTACCTAGTTAAAATAATTACAAAATTACCTGTAAAATAAATCCTAACCTAAGTTACTATTAAACCTAACACTACACTATCATTAAATAAATTAACTACAAGTACCTACAATTAAATACAATGAAATAAACTAAACTAAAGTACAAAAAAAACAAACACTAAATTACAAAAAATAAAAAAAATTACAAGAATTTTAAACTAATTACACCTAATCTAAGCCCCCTAATAAAATAACAAAGCCCCCCAAAATAAAAAAATGCCCTACCCTATACTAAATTACAAAAGTAATCAGCTCTATTACCTTACCAGCCCTTAAAAGGGCCTTTTGCGGGGCATGCCCCAAAGAAAACAGCTCTTTTGCCTGTAAAAAAAAAACACAATACCCCCCCCCCACATTACAACCCACCACCCACATACCCCTAATCTAACCCAAACCCCCCTTAAATAAACCTAACACTACCCCCCTGAAGATCTTCCTACCGTGTCTTCACCCAGCGGGCCGAAGTCTTCATCCGATGGGGCAGAAGAGGACATCCAGACCGGCAGAAGTCTTCATCCAAGCGGGGCAAGAAGAGGTCTTCCATCCATCAGAAGTCTTGATCCAGGCAGCATCTTCTCTGTTCATCCATCCGGAGCGGAGCGGCAGCATCCTGAAGACATCCCACGCAGAGCATCCTCTTCTTTCTTGATCCGACGACTAAGTGACTGTACCTTTAAGTGACGTCATCCAAGATGGTGTCCCTTGAATTCCGATTGGCTGATAGGATTCTATCAGCCAATCGGAATTAAGGTAGGAAAAATCTGATTGGCTGATTCAATCAGCCAATCAGATTCAAGTTCAATCCGATTGGCTGATCCAATCAGCCAATCAGATTGAGCTCGCATTCTATTGGCTGATCGGAACAGCCAATAGAATGCGAGGTCAATCTGATTGGCTGATTCCATCAGCCAATCGGATTGAACTTGAATCTGATTGGCTGATTGAATCAGCCAATCAGATTTTTCCTACCTTAATTCCGATTGGCTGATAGAATCCTATCAGCCAATCGGAATTCAAGGGACGCCATCTTGGATGACGTCACTTAAAGGTACAGTCACTTAGTCGTCGGATCAAGAAAGAAGAGGATGCTCTGCGTGGGATGTCTTCAGGATGCTGCCGCTCCGCTCCGGATGGATGAACAGAGAAGATGCTGCCTGGCTCAAGACTTCTGATGGATGGAAGACCTCTTCTTGCCCCGCTTGGATGAAGACTTCTGCCAGTCTGGATGTCCTCTTCTGCCCGATCGGATGAAGACTTCGGCCCGCTGGGTGAAGACACGGTAGAGAGATCTTCAGGGGGGTAGTGTTAGGTTTATTTAAGGGGGGTTTGGGTTAGATTAGGGGTATGTGGGTGGTGGGTTGTAATGTGGGGGGGGGGGTATTGTGTTTTTTTTTACAGGCAAAAGAGCTGTTTTCTTTGGGGCATGCCCCCGCAAAAGGCCCTTTTAAGGGCTGGTAAGGTAATAGAGCTGATTACTTTTGTAATTTAGTATAGGGTAGGGCATTTTTTTATTTTGGGGGGCTTTGTTATTTTATTAGGGGGCTTAGATTAGGTGTAATTAGTTTAAAATTCTTGTAATTTTTTTTATTTTTTGTAATTTAGTGTTTGTTTTTTTGTACTTTAGTTTAGTTTATTTCATTGTATTTAATTGTAGGTACTTGTAGTTAATTTATTTAATGATAGTGTAGTGTTAGGTTTAATAGTAACTTAGATTAGGATTTATTTTACAGGTAATTTTGTAATTATTTTAACTAGGTAGCTATTAAACAGTAAATATCTATTTAATAGCTATTGTACCTAGTTAAAATAAATACAAAGTTGCCTGTAAAATAAATATAAATGCTAAAATAGCTACAATGTAACTATTAGTTATATTGTAGCTATATTAGGGTTTATTTTACAGGTAAGTATTTAGTTTTATATAGGATTAATTTATTTAGTTAATTTAATGACAGTGTAGTGTTAGGTGTAATTGTAACTTAGGTTAGGGTTTATTTTACAGGTAAATTTGTATTTATTTTAGCTAGGTAGTTATTAAATAGTTATTAACTATTTAATAGCTATTGTACCTAGTTAAAATAAATACAAAGTTGCCTGTAAAATAAATATAAATCCTAAAATAGCTACAATGTAACTATTAGTTATATTGTAGCTATATTAATAGCTAGTAGGGGGCTTAGATTAGGTGTAATTAGTTTAAAATTATTGTAATATTTTATTATTTTTGCTAATTTAGTGTTTGTTTGTATTTTGGTACTTTTCTGATGGATGGAAGACCTCTTCTTGCCCCGCTTGGATGAAGACTTCTGCCGGTCTGGATGTCCTCTTCTGCCCCATCGGATGAAGACTTCGGCCCGGCTGGGTGAACACGACTCAAGGTAGGGAGATCTTCAGGGGGGTAGTGTTAGGTTTATTTAAGGGGGGTTTGGGTTAGAGTAGGGGTATGTGGGTGTTGGGTTGTAATGTGGGGGGGGGGGATTGTGTTTTTTTTGTACAGGCAAAAGAGCTGTTTTCTTTGGGGCATGCCCCGCAAAGGGCCCTGTTCAGGGCTGGTAAGGTAATAGAGCTGTTAACTTTTGTAATTTAGTATAGGTTAGGGCATTTTTTTATTTTGGGGGGCTTTGTTATTTTATTAGGGGGCTTAGATTAGGTGTAATTAGTTTAAAATTCTTGTAATATTTTTTTATTTTTTGTAATTTAGTGGGGGGGGGGGGTTTGTACTTTAGTTTAGTTTTTTAATTGTATTTAATTGTAGGTACTTGTAGTTAATTTATTTAATGATAGTGTAGTGTTAGGTTTAATTCTAACTTAGGTTAGGATTTATTTTACAGGTAATTTTGTAATTATTTTAACTAGGTAGCTATTAAATAGTCAATATCTATTTAATAGCTATTGAACCTAGTTAAAATGAATACAAAGTTGCCTGTACAATAAATATAAATGCTAAAATAGCTACAATGTAACTATTAGTTATATTGCAGCTATATTAGGGTTTATTTTACAGGTAAGTCTTTAGTTTTATATAGGATTCATTTATTTAGTTAATTTAATGATAGTGTAGTGTTAGGTGTAATTGTAACTTAGGTTATGATTTATTTTACAGGTAAAATTGTATTTATTTTAGCTAGGTAGTTATTAAATAGTTATTAACTATTTAATAACTATTGTACCTAGTTAAAATAAATACAAAGTTGCCTGTAAAATACATATAAATCCTAAAATAGCTACAATGTAACTATTAGTTATATTGAAGCTATATTAATAGCTAGTAGGGGGCTTAGATAAGGTGTAATTAGTTTAAAATTATTGTAATATTTTATTATTTTTGCTAATTTAGTGTTTGTTTGTATTTTGGTACTTGTATGATGGATGGAAGACCTCTTCTTGCCCCGCTTGGATGAAGACTTCTGCCGGTCTGGATGTCCTCTTCTGCCCCATCGGATGAAGACTTCGGCCCGGCTGGGTGAACACGACTCAAGGTAGGGAGATCTTCAGGGGGGTAGTGTTAGGTTTATTTAAGGGGGGTTTGGGTTAGAGTAGGGGTATGTGGGTGGTGGGTTGTAATGTGGGGGGGGATTGTGTTTTTTTTTTACAGGCAAAAGAGCTGTTTTCTTTGGGGCATGCCCCGCAAAGGGCCCTGTTCAGGGCTGGTAAGGTAATAGAGCTGTTAACTTTTGTAATTTAGTATAGGTTAGGGCATTTTTTTATTTTGGGGGGCTTTGTTATTTTATTAGGGGGCTTAGATTAGGTGTAATTAGTTTAAAATTCTTGTAATATTTTTTTATTTTTTGTAATTTAGTGGGGGGGGGGGGTTTTGTACTTTAGTTTAGTTTTTTTAATTGTATTTAATTGTAGGTACTTGTAGTTAATTTATTTAATGATAGTGTAGTGTTAGGTTTAATTCTAACTTAGGTTAGGATTTATTTTACAGGTAATTTTGTAATTATTTTAACTAGGTAGCTATTAAATAGTCAATATCTATTTAATAGCTATTGAACCTAGTTAAAATGAATACAAAGTTGCCTGTACAATAAATATAAATGCTAAAATAGCTACAATGTAACTATTAGTTATATTGCAGCTATATTAGGGTTTATTTTACAGGTAAGTCTTTAGTTTTATATAGGATTCATTTATTTAGTTAATTTAATGATAGTGTAGTGTTAGGTGTAATTGTAACTTAGGTTATGATTTATTTTACAGGTAAAATTGTATTTATTTTAGCTAGGTAGTTATTAAATAGTTATTAACTATTTAATAACTATTGTACCTAGTTAAAATAAATACAAAGTTGCCTGTAAAATACATATAAATCCTAAAATAGCTACAATGTAACTATTAGTTATATTGAAGCTATATTAATAGCTAGTAGGGGGCTTAGATTAGGTGTAATTAGTTTAAAATTATTGTAATATTTTATTATTTTTGGTAATTTAGTGTTTGTTTGTATTTTGGTACTTGTATGATGGATGGAAGACCTCTTCTTGCCCAGCTTGGATGAAGACTTCTGCCGGTCTGGATGTCCTCTTCTGCCCCATCGGATGAAGACTTCGGCCCGGCTGGGTGAACACGACTCAAGGTAGGGAGATCTTCAGGGGGGTAGTGTTAGGTTTATTTAAGGGGGGTTTGGGTTAGAGTAGGGGTATGTGGGTGGTGGGTTGTAATGTGGGGGGGTGGGATTGTGTTTTTTTTTTACAGGCAAAAGAGCTGTTTTCTTTGGGGCATGCCCCGCAAAGGGCCCTGTTCAGGGCTGATAAGGTAATAGAGCTGTTAACTTTTGTAATTTAGTATAGGTTAGGGCATTTTTTTATTTTGGGGGGCTTTGTTATTTTATTAGGGGGCTTAGATTAGGTGTAATTAGTTTAAAATTCTTGTAATATTTTTTTATTTTTTGTAATTTAGTGGTTTTTTATTTTTTGTAATTTAGTGGGGGTTTTTTGTACTTTAGTTTATTTAATTGTAGATAATTGTAGGTACTTGTAGTTAATTTATTTAATGATAGTGTAGTGTTAGGTTAAATTGTAACTTAGGTTAGGATTTATTTTGCATACAAAGAGAGAAGCGCTCTACCAGGAACGAACAACAGCTCAGTGCCTTGTTCTATGGCGATTTACCACCCGGAAGCAGCCTCTTTTAGACCAGTGTGCTTTTCACAGAAGAAAACTTTCCTGAAGTATATCAGTCTGATCCCGCCAAGTAAGGTCAGTCCAGCCCCGAAATACCAGGCAAATCTCCTCTGAACAAGGAACATGACAACCCCAGACGATCGTTTCGGCCTTCTATGGGCCTCGTCAGTGAGGTGCAGCCACATTCCTCTAAGCACACTGGGCAAGGAGTCCACGTCTGGTTTCCCCCATCACCCATAGGGAGACTTCCCCAGGGTCATAATAATTTGCATACAAAGAGAGAAGCGCTCTACCAGGAACGAACAACAGCTCAGTGGCTTGTTCTATGGCGATTTACCACCCGGAAGCAGCCTCTTTTAGACCAGTGTGCTTTTCACAGAAGAAAACTTTCCTGAAGTATATCAGTCTGATCCCGCCAAGTAAGGTCAGTCCAGCCCCGAAATACCAGGCAATTCTCCTCTGAACAAGGAACATGACAACCCCAGACGATCGTTTCGGCCTTCTATGGGCCTCGTCAGTGAGGTGCAGCCACATTCCTCTAAGCACACTGGGCAAGGAGTCCACGTCTGGTTTCCCCCATCACCCATAGGGAGACTTCCCCAGGGTCATAATAATTTGCATACAAAGAGAGAAGCGCTCTACCAGGAACGAACAACAGCTCAGTGGCTTGTTCTATGGCGATTTACCACCCGGAAGCAGCCTCTTTTAGACCAGTGTGCTTTTCACAGAAGAAAACTTTCCTGAAGTATATCAGTCTGATCCCGCCAAGTAAGGTCAGTCCAGCTCCGAAATACCAGGCAATTCTCCTCTGAACAAGGAACATGACAACCCCAGACGATCGTTTCGGCCTTCTATGGGCCTCGTCAGTGAGGTGCAGCCACATTCCTCTAAGCACACTGGGCAAGGAGTCCACGTCTGGTTTCCCCCATCACCCATAGGGAGACTTCCCCAGGGTCATAATAATTTGCATACAAAGAGAGAAGCGCTCTACCAGGAACGAACAACAGATCAGTGGCTTGTTCTATGGCGATTTACCACCCGGAAGCAGCCTCTTTTAGACCAGTGTGCTTTTCACAGAAGAAAACTTTCCTGAAGTATATCAGTCTGATCCCGCCAAGTAAGGTCAGTCCAGCCCCGAAATACCAGGCAATTCTCCTCTGAACAAGGAACATGACAACCCCAGACGATCGTTTCGGCCTTCTATGGGCCTCGTCAGTGAGGTGCAGCCACATTCCTCTAAGCACACTGGGCAAGGAGTCCACGTCTGGTTTCCCCCATCACCCATAGGGAGACTTCCCCAGGGTCATAATAATTTGCATACAAAGAGAGAAGCGCTCTACCAGGAACGAACAACAGCTCAGTGGCTTGTTCTATGGCGATTTACCACCCGGAAGCAGCCTCTTTTAGACCAGTGTGCTTTTCACAGAAGAAAACTTTCCTGAAGTATATCAGTCTGATCCCGCCAAGTAAGGTCAGTCCAGCCCCGAAATACCAGGCAATTCTCCTCTGAACAAGGAACATGACAACCCCAGACGATCGTTTCGGCCTTCTATGGGCCTCGTCAGTGAGGTGCAGCCACATTCCTCTAAGCACACTGGGCAAGGAGTCCACGTCTGGTTTCCCCCATCACCCATAGGGAGACTTCCCCAGGGTCATAATAATTTGCATACAAAGAGAGAAGCGCTCTACCAGGAACGAACAACAGCTCAGTGGCTTGTTCTATGGCGATTTACCACCCGGAAGCAGCCTCTTTTAGACCAGTGTGCTTTTCACAGAAGAAAACTTTCCTGAAGTATATCAGTCTGATCCCGCCAAGTAAGGTCAGTCCAGCCCCGAAATACCAGGCAATTCTCCTCTGAACAAGGAACATGACAACCCCAGACGATCGTTTCGGCCTTCTATGGGCCTCGTCAGTGAGGTGCAGCCACATTCCTCTAAGCACACTGGGCAAGGAGTCCACGTCTGGTTTCCCCCATCACCCATAGGGAGACTTCCCCAGGGTCATAATAATTTGCATACAAAGAGAGAAGCGCTCTACCAGGAACGAACAACAGCTCAGTGGCTTGTTCTATGGCGATTTACCACCCGGAAGCAGCCTCTTTTAGACCAGTGTGCTTTTCACAGAAGAAAACTTTCCTGAAGTATATCAGTCTGATCCCGCCAAGTAAGGTCAGTCCAGCCCCGAAATACCAGGCAATTCTCCTCTGAACAAGGAACATGACAACCCCAGACAATCGTTTCGGCCTTCTATGGGCCTCGTCAGTGAGGTGCAGCCACATTCCTCTAAGCACACTGGGCAAGGAGTCCACGTCTGGTTTCCCCCATCACCCATAGGGAGACTTCCCCAGGGTCATAATAATTTGCATACAAAGAGAGAAGCGCTCTACCAGGAACGAACAACAGCTCAGTTGCTTGTTCTATGGCGATTTACCACCCGGAAGCAGCCTCTTTTAGACCAGTGTGCTTTTCACAGAAGAAAACTTTCCTGAAGTATATCAGTCTGATCCCGCCAAGTAAGGTCAGTCCAGCCCCGAAATACCAGGCAATTCTCCTCTGAACAAGGAACATGACAACCCCAGACGATCGTTTCGGCCTTCTATGGGCCTCGTCAGTGAGGTGCAGCCACATTCCTCTAAGCACACTGGGCAAGGAGTCCACGTCTGGTTTCCCCCATCACCCATAGGGAGACTTCCCCAGGGTCATAATAATTTGCATACAAAGAGAGAAGCGCTCTACCAGGAACGAACAACAGCTCAGTGGCTTGTTCTATGGCGATTTACCACCCGGAAGCAGCCTCTTTTAGACCAGTGTGCTTTTCACAGAAGAAAACTTTCCTGAAGTATATCAGTCTGATCCCGCCAAGTAAGGTCAGTCCAGCCCCGAAATACCAGGCAATTCTCCTCTGAACAAGGAACATGACAACCCCAGACGATCGTTTCGGCCTTCTATGGGCCTCGTCAGTGAGGTGCAGCCACATTCCTCTAAGCACACTGGGCAAGGAGTCCACGTCTGGTTTCCCCCATCACCCATAGGGAGACTTCCCCAGGGTCATAATAATTTGCATACAAAGAGAGAAGCGCTCTACCAGGAACGAACAACAGCTCAGTGGCTTGTTCTATGGCGATTTACCACCCGGAAGCAGCCTCTTTTAGACCAGTGTGCTTTTCACAGAAGAAAACTTTCCTGAAGTATATCAGTCTGATCCCGCCAAGTAAGGTCAGTCCAGCCCCGAAATACCAGGCAATTCTCCTCTGAACAAGGAACATGACAACCCCAGACGATCGTTTCGGCCTTCTATGGGCCTCGTCAGTGAGGTGCAGCCACATTCCTCTAAGCACACTGGGCAAGGAGTCCACGTCTGGTTTCCCCCATCACCCATAGGGAGACTTCCCCAGGGTCATAATAATTTGCATACAAAGAGAGAAGCGCTCTACCAGGAACGAACAACAGCTCAGTGGCTTGTTCTATGGCGATTTACCACCCGGAAGCAGCCTCTTTTAGACCAGTGTGCTTTTCACAGAAGAAAACTTTCCTGAAGTATATCAGTCTGATCCCGCCAAGTAAGGTCAGTCCAGCCCCGAAATACCAGGCAATTCTCCTCTGAACAAGGAACATGACAACCCCAGACGATCGTTTCGGCCTTCTATGGGCCTCGTCAGTGAGGTGCAGCCACATTCCTCTAAGCACACTGGGCAAGGAGTCCACGTCTGGTTTCCCCCATCACCCATAGGGAGACTTCCCCAGGGTCATAATAATTTGCATACAAAGAGAGAAGCGCTCTACCGGGAACGAACAACAGCTCAGTGGCTTGTTCTATGGCGATTTACCACCCGGAAGCAGCCTCTTTTAGACCAGTGTGCTTTTCACAGAAGAAAACTTTCCTGAAGTATATCAGTCTGATCCCGCCAAGTAAGGTCAGTCCAGCCCCGAAATACCAGGCAATTCTCCTCTGAACAAGGAACATGACAACCCCAGACGATCGTTTCGGCCTTCTATGGGCCTCGTTAGTGAGGTGCAGCCACATTCCTCTAAGCACACTGGGCAAGGAGTCCACGTCTGGTTTCCCCCATCACCCATAGGGAGACTTCCCCAGGGTCATAATAATTTGCATACAAAGAGAGAAGCGCTCTACCAGGAACGAACAACAGCTCAGTGGCTTGTTCTATGGCGATTTACCACCCGGAAGCAGCCTCTTTTAGACCAGTGTGCTTTTCACAGAAGAAAACTTTCCTGAAGTATATCAGTCTGATCCCGCCAAGTAAGGTCAGTCCAGCCCCGAAATACCAGGCAATTCTCCTCTGAACAAGGAACATGACAACCCCAGACGATCGTTTCGGCCTTCTATGGGCCTCGTCAGTGAGGTGCAGCCACATTCCTCTAAGCACACTGGGCAAGGAGTCCACGTCTGGTTTCCCCCATCACCCATAGGGAGACTTCCCCAGGGTCATAATAATTTGCATACAAAGAGAGAAGCGCTCTACCAGGAACGAACAACAGCTCAGTGGCTTGTTCTATGGCGATTTACCACCCGGAAGCAGCCTCTTTTAGACCAGTGTGCTTTTCACAGAAGAAAACTTTCCTGAAGTATATCAGTCTGATCCCGCCAAGTAAGGTCAGTCCAGCCCCGAAATACCAGGCAATTCTCCTCTGAACAAGGAACATGACAACCCCAGACGATCGTTTCGGCCTTCTATGGGCCTCGTCAGTGAGGTGCAGCCACATTCCTCTAAGCACACTGGGCAAGGAGTCCACGTCTGGTTTCCCCCATCACCCATAGGGAGACTTCCCCAGGGTCATAATAATTTGCATACAAAGAGAGAAGCGCTCTACCAGGAACGAACAACAGCTCAGTGGCTTGTTCTATGGCGATTTACCACCCGGAAGCAGCCTCTTTTAGACCAGTGTGCTTTTCACAGAAGAAAACTTTCCTGAAGTATATCAGTCTGATCCCGCCAAGTAAGGTCAGTCCAGCCCCGAAATACCAGGCAATTCTCCTCTGAACAAGGAACATGACAACCCCAGACGATCGTTTCGGCCTTCTATGGGCCTCGTCAGTGAGGTGCAGCCACATTCCTCTAAGCACACTGGGCAAGGAGTCCACGTCTGGTTTCCCCCATCACCCATAGGGAGACTTCCCCAGGGTCATAATAATTTGCATACAAAGAGAGAAGCGCTCTACCAGGAACGAACAACAGCTCAGTGGCTTGTTCTATGGCGATTTACCACCCGGAAGCAGCCTCTTTTAGACCAGTGTGCTTTTCACAGAAGAAAACTTTCCTGAAGTATATCAGTCTGATCCCGCCAAGTAAGGTCAGTCCAGCCCCGAAATACCAGGCAATTCTCCTCTGAACAAGGAACATGACAACCCCAGACGATCGTTTCGGCCTTCTATGGGCCTCGTCAGTGAGGTGCAGCCACATTCCTCTAAGCACACTGGGCAAGGAGTCCACGTCTGGTTTCCCCCATCACCCATAGGGAGACTTCCCCAGGGTCATAATAATTTGCATACAAAGAGAGAAGCGCTCTACCAGGAACGAACAACAGCTCAGTGGCTTGTTCTATGGCGATTTACCACCCGGAAGCAGCCTCTTTTAGACCAGTGTGCTTTTCACAGAAGAAAACTTTCCTGAAGTATATCAGTCTGATCCCGCCAAGTAAGGTCAGTCCAGCCCCGAAATACCAGGCAATTCTCCTCTGAACAAGGAACATGACAACCCCAGACGATCGTTTCGGCCTTCTATGGGCCTCGTCAGTGAGGTGCAGCCACATTCCTCTAAGCACACTGGGCAAGGAGTCCACGTCTGGTTTCCCCCATCACCCATAGGGAGACTTCCCCAGGGTCATAATAATTTGCATACAAAGAGAGAAGCGCTCTACCAGGAACGAACAACAGCTCAGTGGCTTGTTCTATGGCGATTTACCACCCGGAAGCAGCCTCTTTTAGACCAGTGTGCTTTTCACAGAAGAAAACTTTCCTGAAGTATATCAGTCTGATCCCGCCAAGTAAGGTCAGTCCAGCCCCGAAATAGGATTTATTTTACAGGTAGTTTTGTAATTATTTTAACTAGGTAGCTATTAATTAGTCAATAACTATTTAATAGCTATTGTACCTAGTTAAAATAAATACAAAGTTGCCTGTAAAATAAATATAAATGCTAAAATAGCTACAATGTAACTATTAGTTATATTGCAGCTATATTAGGGTTTATTTTACAGGTAAGTATTTTGTTTTAAATATGATTCATTTATTTAGTTAATTTAATGATAGTGTAGTGTTAGGTGTAATTGTAACTTAGGTTAGGATTTATTTTACAGGTAAATTTGTATTTATTTTAGCTAGGTAGTTATTAAATAGTTATTAACTATTTAATAGCTATTGTACCTAGTTAAAATAAATACAAAGTTACCTGTAAAATAAAAATAAATCCTAAAATAGCTACAATGTAACTATTAGTTATATTGTAGCTATATTAGGGTTTATTTTACAGGTAAGTCTTTAGTTTTAAATAGGATTAATTTATTTAACTATAGTAAACTTATTTCGTTTTATTTAAATTATATTTAAGTTAGGGGGGTGTTAGTGTTAGGGTTAGACTTAGGTTTAGGGGTTAATAACCTTATTATAGTAGCGGCGACGTTGGGGGCGGGAGATTAGGGGTTAATAATTGTAGGTAGGTGGCGGCGATGTTAGGGAGGGCAGATTAGGGGTTAATAAAATGTATTATAGTGTTTGCGAGGCGGGAGTGCGGCGGTTTAGGGGTTAATACATTTATTATAGTTGCGGCGATTTGCGGTCGGCAGATTAGGGGTTAATACTTGTAGTTAGATTGCGGCGACGTTGGGGGGGGCAGATTAGGGGTTAATAACTATAATGCAGGGGTCGGCGGTGTTAGGGACACCAGATTAGGGGTTAATAGCTATAATGTAGGCGGCGGCGATATCGGGTCGGCAGATTAGGGGTTAATACTTGTAGTTAGATTGCGGCGACGTTGGGGGGGGGCAGATTAGGGGTTAATAACTATAATGTAGGGGTCGGCGGTGTTAGGGACAGCAGATTAGGGGTTAATAGCTATAATGTAGGCGGCGGCGATATCGGGTCGGCAGATTAGGGGTTAATAAAATAATGCAGGTGTCAGCGATAGCGGGGGAGGCAGATTAGGGGTTAATAACTATAATATAGGGGTCGGCGGTGTTAGGGACAGCAGATTAGGGGTTAATAGTTATAATGTAGGTGGCGGCGATATTCGGTTGGCAAATTAGGGGTTAATAAAATAATGCAGGTGTCAGCGATAGCGGGGGCGGCAGATTAGGGGTTAATAAGTGTTAGATTAGGGGTGTTTAGAGACTCGGGGTACATGTTAGGGTGTTAGGTGCAGACTTAGTGTTTCCCCATAGGAAACAATGGGGCTGCGGTGTTAGTTTTTTTTCAGCCGAAACTCCCATTGTTTCCTATGGGGAAATGCCGAATTTTACCGAGCTAATTCGGATTTATTCGGAGATACGGCAGCTATTTCGGATTCATTCGGTAGATTCGGAAGTATTTTAATTCGGAAATCCGAATCGATCCGAATCTCCGAATTTACCGAATTTCCGAATTAATCCGAAACGAACCGCACATGTCTACTATTTGCCTGATCTTCCAATAAAGAGATTCTATTCTCGGCTTCGACCATTCTGGCTGAGAATTGTTTAACCTCTGAAGAGAGTACCCCTATTTCTGTAACTATAGTGCCTAATTCCTTTTTGATTACCTCGAATTGGGGGGAGAATAAAGCTGAAAGCTGTCCAATCAATACCTGTGTATCGATGACTGACGGCGCAATGTCCGTCACCACATCGATACTGGTATCTGCCGTTTTGACTTTTTTGTCCTTGGGCTTCACAGGCATCTTAGGTGAATTAGCTCTCACCTGTGACACAAACTTATCCATTAAGTGCAATACACAAAAAGAAAATAAATCTGGCCAGTACCCCACACTGACAAACTAGGGTCTGGCTCTTGATGTGAGTGTGGTTGTGATTAATCAAAACACTGGGGTAGTGGACCCCAAGATCCACAGAAGAAAAACCCTTCTCCTATGTGTGTGAGAAAATAAAAACAGAAAAAAAAAAAAAAAAAAAAAAAAACAGAAAAAGAAAGTGTAATTATATAAGTGAAAAATTCCCCTGTGAATTCGGTGGCAGTTAGCTGCCTCTATATAAAAAGGAGAGAAAAAATAAATAAATAAATAAATAAAATAATAATCAGAGGGTCAAGAACCCACTAGTGAAAAGTGCTGAAGGCCTGTGCCCTGTTTAACGTTCACTGAATCTCAAAAAGAAATAAACGATCAGAATACCAGCTCAACTCCACCAATTCTATTATCAATAGTCTGGTACTTTTGTTCACTCGAAAATAGATTCTCTAATCTTACAGTTAAACAATTATTTCTGCACATACAATCTTCATAAACCTACAGGTGTTTTTTTTTGTTTTTTTTTAAGATCTGACCATGATCTAGCCATGTACTGGTTTGAATTGAATTTAAGAGCGAGAAACACATTTAACGGAGTATTAGGATAGAAAACAATATTTAGCCTTTAAACACAGTAATGTCCCACTTTACATTAGACTTTTTAAAGCATACAAGAGCTTATTAGAAACATTAATACTTTAGTATCAAGAATCCCCTCATACAGCAGAAAGAGAAAAAAAAAAATCCTCAAATAACTTTTCTTATAATGTTGCTGCGTGAGGATACTTAGCAGAATAACAAACTCGTGCAGCTACCACAATTCTTTTGGGCTCTATACCTCTCGCTATCAAGCCCTGGGGAACACAATGTTAGTCACTGTTTGTTAAGTATTCAGTCCCTGGATAAAAAGATCCCATGTATGCCTATAGCTCCAGCACAAGCCTTTTTTTTTTTTTCTTACAGTCACACAGTTAGGCTTAACATAGCAATCCTTAGGAAAACGGAACAAATGATTAGGGGACCCAGTCCTAAATACCCAGTGCACTCCTGTTAAACCATCCACAGCTAAGACATTGACTTATTTCGCCCGGCAAGGCCTTGCAACCAAACAGCTCAGTCAGTGTCGTGTGCTTACGATCTCTGCAGGGACATAAACACCACAGTTCTTTATATAATACCCGCCAGGGCTTACCAGAGTGCTGTTGCCAGGTAGGGTTGAAATGCCTCCCAATCTCTCTTCCGTAAGTTCACCGCCTGCTCCGGATCAACAGTACTCCCCAAGTCGGGGGAGCTCCACTGAGTTTGCCACTGCGGTGACGGTGCTTAGCATTCGGATCCCTCCGCGCGCCTCCAGCACCTCCCCCTGCAGCTTCTCTGAGTTCCGGACATTGCGGTTAGCCTCCTCTATCCCCAACAGGTAGGCAGCTTACGTATGATGGTAGGTTGCGGGTAAAAACCCTCTGTATGCTCTTGATACGACTGTGCACCAGGGCACACTGATAACTCCTGGACTTTTATGAAGGGGTGTGAAGTAGCGGTTCTACCGCTGGCCTAACCGGCCTCTGTGATTTCCTCCTCAGGCTGTCATACAGCCAAATTTCAGCCCTGCTGAACCCCACTTGTGTCGGGGACTATGAGGCAGTGAGTAGGGGCAGTGATTGTAGACACTAGGTCGGAACGCCGACATGGAGCATGCTGCTGTTGAGCTCCGCCCTCAGACCGGAAATCAGGAGCCACCATGTTTGAACTTGAACTTTCTATTATCTCACTCTCCTGCTGAGGATGATTAGGGGCAGATATAAAACAGACAATTAAAGATCGACTGCTTATTTGAAACTCAGAGTAGAATTGTCTTTCTGTAAATGGGAATTCTTTATTCAAACATGATTGGTCGAAGTACAGAAACTGGTTTTAAACCCATTTAGAAATACTTAATTTCTATTTGAAGATCAAGCTAGGAGAAAATTGATTTTCTAATAGAGATGCTCTTGAGGAATGGAAGAGAGAGAGCGGGAGAAGATATAGGAAGGAAATTTTTTAAATAACTATTTTATTTTTGGAATTAATATAGAATACATGGAAATAGTATTGCAATACCTATGTATTATTGATAAAGATGCAATATTGGTTTGAAGAAAGCTCTTAAAGGGACATGCAATCCCAATTTTTTTTTTCAGGGTCCAGATAGATGATACAATTTTAAACAACTTTAGAATTTACTTCTATTATCTAATTTCCTTAATTCTCTTTGTATCCTTTGTTGAAGGAGCAGCAATGCATTACTGGGAGGTAGCTGAAAGCCAATGAAAAGAGATGTGCAAATGCATCCACCAACCAGTAGCTTCTGAGTCAAACTAGGTATACTTTTTAAGAAAGAATACAAAGAGAACAAATTGGAAAGAAAGAGACATACTCATTTTTACATGCTATCTATTATTGTAGTGATATCAGCTGTCCCACATATTGCAGAATTGTTACAGTATTGGGAATCATCTCCCCTGTCCTTACCACAGCTCCCTCTAGATTATAAACGCTGTGCTCTCCAAAGGTAAATAAGGAACTAGCTAAACAGAGATCAATCTAGCTCTGCATACTACATTCTCCAGCCCTGCTTATGGAACAATTATCTACAGAACATCTGTAGCAAACACCATAATACCCTGAATAACAAAACAAAAATCCAAATAATTTCTGTTGCATCACTTTCCAGCTGCCTAACTACCTATTCCTGAACATTGGTATCCAAGTCAGAGAATTGTCTTGCAAGTCTCTCAGGACTTAAATGCTGTAATAAAGCTTAATTAGATTAGTTAAGCAGTTAAAGGGACAGTCAACACCAGAATTTTTGTTGTTTTAAAAGATAGATAATCCCTTTATTACCCATTCCCCAGTTTTGCATAACCAACACAGTTATAATAATACACTTTTTACCTCTGTGAATAACTGGTATCTAAGCATCTTCTGACAGCCCCCTGATCACATGACATTTTATTTATTATCTATTGAATTTCATTTTAGCCAATTAGTGCAGTGTCTGCCACAATCCACGGGCGTGCTCACAATGTTATCTATAGGGTTTACCTGAACTAGCTCTCCCCTGCTGTGAAAAGCAAATACAAAAGCATGTGATTAGAGGTGGCCTTCAAGGGCTTAGAAATTATCATATGAGCCTTCCTAGGTCTAGCTTTCAACTAAGAATACCAAAAGAACAAAGCAAAATTGGTGATAAAAGTAAATTAGAAAGTTGTTTAAAATTACATGCCCTATTTGAAACATGAAAGGTTTTTTTGGACTTGACTGTCCCTTTAAGAGATCTTTTGAAAGAATAATTTTCTAGGTACAGAACATTTCAGCTGTCCACATTCTGGGTGTTGACAAGTGGGAAGCAGACTTTCTTATGAAGTAGTGGTATGTACTGAAGAGTCTAGTTTATGTGTATTCTTGATGTCATTTTAGATTTTAAGTTTTTATACCAGGAATATTCACATATACATATCTTCATATGACAAATATGACCACTCATTTATGGTATCTTTAGTCATTTGAATTCTATGTCCATATCTGTTCTCATTATTGCAAGAATTATCCAAAAGGTTAAATTATCTCATGCATATATATTTTAATTTTGACTATTTTGTCCCCTTAAAGGGACATTGAACCCAATTTTTTTCTTTCATGATTCAGATAGAGCATGCAATTTTAAGCAACTTTCTAATTGACTCCTATTATCACATTTTCTTAATTCTCTTGGCATCTTTATTTGAAAAGCAAGAATGTAAGTTTAGATGCCGGCCTATTTTTGGTGAATAACCTGGGTTGTTCTTGCTGATTGGTAGATCAATTCACCCACCAATAAACATGTGCTGTCCACGGTTCTGAACCAAAAATTGTCTGTCTCCTTAGCTTAGATGCCTTCTTTTTCAAATAAAGATAACAAGAGAACAAAGAAAAATTGATAATAGGAGTAAATTAGAAAGTAGCTTAAAGGGACAGTCAACCATAGAATTGTTATTGTTTTAAAAGATAGATAATCCCTTTATTACTCATTCCCCAGTTTTGCATAACCAACACAGTTATATTAATGTACTTTTTACCTTTGTGATTACCTTGTATCTAGGAACCTTCTTCCAGCCCCCTGATCACATGACTGTGACTGTTTATTATCTATTGTCTTAAATTTATCATTGTATTGTGCTAGATCTTAAATAACTTTCTGTGCCTTAACAAAGTGTTATCTATTTAGCCCACGTGTACTTTCTGACTCTTTGTGTTGAAAAGAGATTTAAAAAGCCTGTGATAAGAGGCAGCCTTCAAAGGCTTAGAAATTAGCATATGAGCCTACCTATGTTTAGTTTAAACTAAGAATACCAAGAGAAAAAAGCTAATTTGATGATAAAAGTAAATTGGAAAGTCAATTAAAATTAAAAGTCCTATCTGAATAATGAAAGTTTAATTTATACTTGACTGTCCCTTTAAATTGCATGCTCTATCTGAATCACAAAAGAAAAAAATTGGGTTCAGTGTCCCTTTAACAGATAGGAAAACAGCAGTATTCCTGAATATTGTATTGTAGATGAGGTACAGAATTATAAAATAAGGACATGATGAAAAAAAGTTAATTTTGTTTAAAGGAGCATTAAAGTCAGTGTTCAAAAAACACACAGACACAGTGTATGTTAGACCTGTGCATTCGGCAGTTTCGTTCACTGCCAAATGCGGAAGGTGGCGTGTCCTTCCGGCATTCAGCTCTTTTCAAAGAATATCAATTCATCACCAATCACTATTTTAATGAATGTTAAGTATAAAATGCTTTATACATATACTCATACACACACTGTCAGCCTGTGGAAGATAATCTCACCCCTGTAAAGGAGAGAGGGAATTTTTAGGACCACAACTGCAGGCTTAGGAGTGTAGTGAAAGTATCAGTGATTCTGTGTAGGTGAGGGAAGGCAGCAAGGTTCAGAATCAATAGATACAGTTCACTTTTATTATAAGGATAGGTGTGACAATGGCTGAGACCTCAGAGCCTTAAGCCCCACTCAGTATTGTCAAACTGGTTCCCACATATAAGAACATGCAATTGCAAGTTAAAGTTTTAGACAGACCATATCTAATCTTTATTGGCAGCAGACATAGTGTACAACTTTAAGGCAACAATTAAAGCTAATGAGATTTAGGCAGTAGTTAGGTATTGAGAGTGAATAATTAAGAATATAGGTAGAATAGAGCGTTTAAATATGAAGGAAACCTTAACTAAGATTCTGAGGCATGTCAGGAGTTATTACTGAATAATTGTAAGTTACTGCGGTATGAGTATGAAGGAAGCGCTTTTGAGACTTACTAGTAGTAGTAATGGGTCAGGTCTGTCCGGACAGAGTGGAGTTCCCCTGCAGAGTTTGGGGAAATTGCAGCGTGTGCGATGGCGTGTGACGTCACCGCTTGCCGGTTCCGGTCCTGTGTTTGGTAGAGAGGAGAGCAGCGTCTGTCTCAAAGGTTGCAAGGAGGTTAGAGGGTGAGAAGCTGGATTCAACAATCAAGCAATTTGGTATGAGTAGGAGGGAAATTTAAACTGCTTGTTGGGGAGGAGTTATGTAAGTGTGAAAAGACACAGCTATACAAAGGATAAGGCAAAGAACTTAGGCAGTTATGACAGGACCCCCCCCCCCCCAAAGATCAACTCCGGGGATCGAGTCCAGGACGATCAGGATAACGTTCATGGAACCTGGCCACCAATCGGGGGGCAGAGCGATTGGAAGCCGGTTCCCAGGAGTCCTCCGAATCAGGGTAGCCCTTCCAATGGACCAGATACTGAAGCTGCCCACGAAAACGTCGGGAGTCCAAGACATCTTGTACCTCATACTCCAGGGTGGCATCCGGTAGATGAGGAAGTAGAGGAATAGAAGGATCATGGTGACGAAGTTGTCTATAAGGCTTGAGGAGAGACACATGAAAGGTAGGATGGGATTTCAGATTTGCTGGTAATGCGAGGGTAACAGCGTTCATATTCACAATTTTTATGATGGGAAATGGTCCAATGAAGCTGGAAGATAATTTCCTGGAAGGAAGGGGTAAATGTAGATTACGTGTTGATAACCAAACATAGTCACCTACTCTATATTTAGGCGAGGAAATCCTTTTTTTATCAAAATGGAATTTATAGCGATCCTTGGCGATGCGAATATTTTCAGCAGTTAGTGAAAAAGATTCACTAATAGTGTTGATGAGGTCATTCACAACAGGACAGCTGTTGCTGTCCATAGAATGCCATTCAAAAGAAGGATGGAAACCATAATTAATGAAGAACGGTGTGAACTTTGTAGAGGAATGGATGGAATTGTTGAAGGCGAATTCTGCGTATGGTAGTAGTTGCGTCCAGGTATCTTGTTTAGCTGAAATGAAACATCTCAAATATTGTTCAATGCACTGGTTTGTCCTTTCAGTCTGGCCATTAGTTTGGGGATGGAAAGAGGTACTGAGACGTCTAGAAATACCCAATGAGTGACAAAGTTGTTTCCAGAATTGGCTGGTGAATTGAGTTCCCCTATCTGAGGTGATACTATTCGGGAGTCCGTGATACTTGAATATATGATGTATCATTAAGGAAATGGTTTCAGAAGAAGTTGGGAGCTTATGGTAGGGCACGAAATGTGCCATTTTACTAAATAGGTCTACGACTACTAATATGGTGTTATTCCCTTCAGAAATAGGTAGGTCGACTATGTAGTCGATTGCTATGTCCTTCCAAGGACGGTCAGGAGTCGGTAATGGGATCAATTTCCCGTAAGGGGGAGTCCTCCCTTTTTTTGTAGTTTCGCAGATTAAGCAGGTTTTAACGTAATCCTCAACATCAGTGAGGCAGGTAGGCCACCAAAAGAATCTGGAGACTAATTCTTGAGTTTTCTTTATGCCCATGTGTCCAGCAGATGGAGAATCATGTAAAGTTTTTAAGACTGTTGCTCTGAGACTGTTGGGTACATAAATTTGTTGTTGATAATAATACAACCCATCCGAGTGTAAATCCAAGACCTGTAATGGTTTATTTGAGTCAGCCTGTTGTGCTGATTTGAACTGAATGTTTTGTTCTGTAGTTAAAGCTAAGAATCTGTCAAGAGGAATTAGAGGTGAAAGGTTTGGATGTGACACTTGGTCCACCAAGTGTCTTGAAAGGGCATCAGCCTTCTTGTTCTTGTTTGCAGGACGGTAGGTGATAAGATAATTAAATCTAGCCAAGAATAGGTTCCATCGGACCTGTCGTGCGCTGAGAGTCCTATTAGATTGTAGGTATTCTAGATTTTTGTGATCCGTGTAAATCAAGATTGGAAGAAGGGTCCCTTCTAGAAGGTGTCTCCATTGTTCCAATGATGTTTTGATTGCTAACAGTTCTTTATCACCTATTGGGTAGTTTATTTCAGCTGAATTAAGAATTCGTGAATAGAAGGCAACAGGATGCAGAGGATCTTTTGGAGTCTGCCTCTGTGAGAGGATTGCTCCTAAAGCATAATTAGATGCATCCACCTCCAAGATGTACTGCAACTCAGAATTAGGGAATTGGAGGATAGGGGCCGTAGTGAAAGCTTTTTTTAAGAAGTTGAATATTTCTTCTAAATCATCGTTCCATATGAAGTGTGTGTCAGATTTGGTCAAGTTAGTTAATGGTCTAGTCAAGTCAGCAAAATTTTTAATAAACTTTCTGTAGAAATTGGCGAAACCCATGAACCTTTGTATATCCTTTTTACTTTTTGGGGAAGGCCAATTTTGAATTACCGATATCTTATCATTATCCATCTGGATACCTTGGGGTGATACAATATAACCTAGGAATTTAATTTCTTTGGAGTGAAATAGGCATTTTTCTAGTTTAACATAAAGAGAATTCTCTCGTAACCGTGTTAATACTAGGGTGACATGTTTTATGTGTTCAGTAAGTGAGGTAGAGAATATGAGTATGTCATCCAAATATATTACCATAAATAAATCCAAAAAATCCTTGAAAATATCATTTATGAAGTACTGAAAGGTAGCCGGGGCATTACAGAGGCCAAATGGCAACACAGTATATTCAAAAAGGCCGTAACGTGTACAGAATGCTGTAAGCCATTCATGACCCTCCTTTATTCGTACCAAGTTGTAAGCCCCTCTTAGATCTAATTTAGTGTATATAGTAGCATTTTGTAATCTATCAAGGAGTTGAGGAATTAAAGGCAGTGGATAGCGGTTTTTTATCGTACGCTTGTTTAACTCTCTGTAATCAATAATGGGTCTTAGGGATTGATCTTTATTTTTAACAAAAAAGATACCAGCCCCAGCTGGGGAGGTGGAAGGACGTATAAAGCCTTTCTTCAAATTATCTGCCAAATAAGTTTTTAGATGTTGTAACTCAGGATCAGAGAGGGGAAATATATGGCCGTAAGGTATATCAACTCCTGGTAGGAGATCTATAGGGCAGTCATAAACCCTATGAGGGGGTAGATTCTCTGATTCTTTTTTGTCAAAGACATCAGCGAATGTTATGTATTCCTTGGGGATTTGTAAAGGAACATCAAGTAAAATTTGTTCATGATGGAGACACAAATTTTTACAATAAGGAGAATCAAAGATGACATGTGAAGTTGACCATTGTATAGTGGGATCGTGTTGTTTAAACCAACTGATACCAAGTATAATGGGATATAGAGGTGAGGGTATAACATCAAAAGTAAGAAACTCTGTGTGTTGGTCATGTGTGGTAAGCCTTAAAGGTATGGTGTGGTATAAGATGGGTCCTGATGTAATTTCATTACCATCAATAAAACGAAGTACACTAGGCACCATTTTCTTAACTAGTGGAATTTTATTTACAGTAGTGAATTGGTAATCTATATAATTGTGGCTGGCACCAGAGTCAAGGATTGCTTGTGAGTTGAGTCTTTGCTGATCCCACTGTAATAAGATAGGAAGGGAGCAATGATTAGATTGTGTTTGTTTAGCAGATAAACATATACTTGTGGTGTTCATCTTACCCTTCCTACGCTGTAATTGAGAGCAGTCCTTTACAGAGTGATCAATCCCTCCACAATACATACAGAGATCTAAAGCTTTTCTTCTTAATTTTTCCTGTAGAGTTAATGGACCTCTGATGAACCCGAGTTCCATAGGGATTTCAGAGGCTTTTGTAGTTGTCTTAGGTGGATGCAGAGTAGTAACTGTTTGTTTAGTGGATGTTTCTAAGTGTGACTTTTCTGAGCGTCTCTCACTGATGCGTCTGTCTAATGTGATGCTAGCATCTATTAGGAGTTCTAAAGTCTCTGGGAGGGGTTGTCTGGCTAGCTCATCCTTGAGAGTATCTGAGAGGCCTAGGCGGAATTGATTGCGCAAGGAAAGGTCATTCCACTGTGTATCAGGGGACCATTTCTTAAACTCTGCGATGTAGTCCTCCACAGGCCTTTTATGTTGTCTCAGAGACCTCATTGCTGTCTCAGCAGACAGCTGTTTGTAGGGATCATCATAAAGCTGTCCCATTGCTTTAAAAAACTGATCAAATGAGTACAGCAATGGGTCATTGGTTTCAAAAAACAAATTTGCCCATATACGTGGTTCGCCACGCAGATAGGAGATTGTGGTGAGAACCTTCAAATGATCATTGAAGTATGTTTTGGGTTTTAATTGAAAATATAAGGAACATGAGTTTTTGAATTCCCTAAATTCTGAACGAATACCACTAAATGTTTGTGGGGGATTAGGTTGGGGTTCACTAGAACTAATACGTGTAGTGAGGGTATCAATTTTTTCATTGATGTATTGCTTTAGGGCAGAGTTTTCTAATTGTAGTGTATTTAACCCTGTTGTAAGGTTATCTACAGTTTGAGTTAATTTCTCTACATGAGATAATAAGGCTGCTGGGTCCATAGTATAGGCTTGATTGTTATTGTCAGCCTGTGGAAGATAATCTCACCCCTGTAAAGGAGAGAGGGAATTTTTAGGACCACAACTGCAGGCTTAGGAGTGTAGTGAAAGTATCAGTGATTCTGTGTAGGTGAGGGAAGGCAGCAAGGTTCAGAATCAATAGATACAGTTCACTTTTATTATAAGGATAGGTGTGACAATGGCTGAGACCTCAGAGCCTTAAGCCCCACTCAGTATTGTCAAACTGGTTCCCACATATAAGAACATGCAATTGCAAGTTAAAGTTTTAGACAGACCATATCTAATCTTTATTGGCAGCAGACATAGTGTACAACTTTAAGGCAACAATTAAAGCTAATGAGATTTAGGCAGTAGTTAGGTATTGAGAGTGAATAATTAAGAATATAGGTAGAATAGAGCGTTTAAATATGAAGGAAACCTTAACTAAGATTCTGAGGCATGTCAGGAGTTATTACTGAATAATCGTAAGTTACTGCGGTATGAGTATGAAGGAAGCGCTTTTGAGACTTACTAGTAGTAGTAATGGGTCAGGTCTGTCCGGACAGAGTGGAGTTCCCCTGCAGAGTTTGGGGAAATTGCAGCGTGTGCGATGGCGTGTGACGTCACCGCTTGCCGGTTCCGGTCCTGTGTTTGGTAGAGAGGAGAGCAGCGTCTGTCTCAAAGGTTGCAAGGAGGTTAGAGGGTGAGAAGCTGGATTCAACAATCAAGCAATTTGGTATGAGTAGGAGGGAAATTTAAACTGCTTGTTGGGGAGGAGTTATGTAAGTGTGAAAAGACACAGCTATACAAAGGATAAGGCAAAGAACTTAGGCAGTTATGACACACACATACAGGTGTGTGTGTGTGTATACTGTATATATATATATATATATATATATATATATATATATATATATATATACATATACATTTTACAGTGGTATTTTGCATTGCTCTCTACTGCAACACATAATTCACCACTAATACAATAGTACAAGTGCAATGAGCATGCCAATAGCACTCTCTGTTTATCCATTAAAAGTACAGGGCCATGCAAAAGATATTTCACTCTATGTTATCAATTGTGCTCCACTTGTAATGTAGCAGTAAATTTATTGAATAAACTGATATAACAACTCCTCAATTTAAGCCCATTATATCACCAAAAAAAACAAAACAATGATGCAAAAAATGCTTAGCGATCTTAAATCATAAGTCTACAATGCATATAATCTAATAATGTTAATGTCAGCAGCAAAGGAATAACATTTTTAAAAATAACTAAGGTGATGATGCTGCATTAAACTCTAAAAACATCCTTATTTATTAGTTTTATAAATAATTACATGTAGTCTGCTTTTCTATAATGAGCCCAACTTTATGATTTACAACATGTACATATCTGAAACTGGAAATGTAGTAACACCAGAAAAGCTTTGCTTACATGAGACGTTAACTCATACCTAAGAATGCAGTCATAAATCCATAGGTGTCACTCTTTGTCACAGGTAGTAAACTTCTGTAGCAATGGTTTCCAACAAGTCCCTGAACTCACACTTTTTCTAACTCCGAGCATATAATGATTTACATATCAAATTTCAATTCTCTTGAGAAGGTTCTTGTGGAAGAGAACAAAATGCGTAGAGCTATCTGACCCTAGCAGGACACCCTAGACAAAAATAATGACCTTCCTGGAGTCATTCTGAAGTAATCAATGACTCCAGACTAGTCATCAGAAGCCGTACTGAAGTATGCCCACAGGCCAAAATATTTAAATGAGTTGACTCTAGACTCATTCATTGGCTGTTCATGCTTATGAAGTCATCAGTAAGGTAGTCTGCTAATCACCCAGAATTTTTTACCTTAGCTGATGAATTTACAAGCCTGATGATGTCTGATAATGTGCAAATGACTTCTAAAGTAGTTTGATGATCAGGTCCCTTAAGTAATCCTGTTTGTCTTGGGCACAGTATAACAAAAAGCAAACTGCTTTCCTGGCCAGGCACTCATTTCACCAGTGTCAGGTGGAAATGCTGTTGTTTTACAAATGTCAGTAAGCTGGAATCAGTGGATCAGAGGCACTGCTTACCAAATACTCTTAGTAAAATTCTAAATGTTTAAACACATAGTAGCAATTTTAGAAGACAAGTATAAGATATGACCAAACTTGGAAACTGAACTCTCTCTCAGAATTGATTAAAAGGGACATGAAATCTATTTACTTATCTAATTGGCATCATTCTCTTGGTACCCTTTGTTGAAGGGGCAGCAATGCACTACTAGCTGATATTCAATGGCAAGAGGCATATACAGTATCTCACAAAAATGAGTACATCCCTCACATTTTTGTAAATATTTTATTATATCTTTTCATTTGACAACACTGGAGAAATGAAACTTTGCTATAATGTAAAGTATTTCCACTTAGGGGTGTACTCACTTTTGTTGCCAACGGTTTAGACATTAATGGCTGTGTGTTGCGTTATTTTGAGGGGACAGCAAATTTACACTGTTATACAGGCTGTACACTCACTACTTTACAGTGTAGCAAAGTGTCATTTCTTCAGTGTTGTCACACGAAAAGATATAATAAAATATTTACAAAAATGTGAGGGGTGTAATCACTTTTGTGAGCTACTGGCTTGTGCAGCCCCCAATCAGCATCTTCTGAGCCTACCTAGGTATAATTATCAACAAATGATACAAAGAGAACAAATCAAATTAGATAATATAAATAAATGGAAATGGAAAGTTATTTTAAATTGCTTGCTCTATCTGCATCATGAAAGAAAAAAAATGGGTTTTATGTCCCTTTAAATCAGTAACCTACAGTACAAAAAAAATAATTAATATTAAAGACAAACTAAGAGGGGGCGGAGCCGGCCGCTGGCATGAGAAAAGCATAACTCTGGAGCTCCACCACTAGGGCCCTAAATAAAGCATTATATCCTTGCCATCCTGCTCCTAATCAGCCTCTAGGAAATGGGAACAAGCATCCTTACCCGTCTCAATCATTCTGTGAAAAGATTGCTGTTTTTGTGAATCGACCACACAAATCCTCGCCGGATCCACTAGGTAGCAACGACCATTGCATTAGCCCTGACGCTTAGTTTGCGATCCGCTGATCAAGTGCTCATACAGAGCAAGAAATCTACCCCAATTGGCAACCGGACTATTACCAGCTCAATCCGGAGGAAAAAAGCAGGCCCCATGCTCTGGCCCGGATACCGGCCACAAATTTAGTCCATGGCTTGGGCCTAGAGCGGCAATAAGCCCTCCATTAGCAGCTCACCACATACTGCTTGCCCCTACAGCTATATCCACCTGATCCCTCAGCAATCATATGCTCTTCAGTGATCTGACCCACTACCTTAATCTTGCTTACCATAAACCTACAGTTTCCCTTCCAGCTTGTGGGGTACAACAACTTACACCATTTGTTTCCCTGTCTGGCAGAAGGATTACACTGCAATCCTGCCTAATTAGAAATACTTATTCCAATTGCTGCTGACCCCTACTAAGCCACTATAAACCGATAATCAATACCTAAGCTCCTTTTAAAGCTATAAGTTCAATTCAACTAATTTACCTTAGGACTGTAAACTACAAATATAACCACAATGACAACCAGACGAAATCTAAAACAGGATAAACTGGTAAAACCCACGTCTCGGAGGACACTCGCAATGTCCTTATGCCTACACTGCTCTGACCCAACAGAAATCTCTCCTACTAACCATAAACCAAAAGATAAACCTTCAACAACCTCCGCTCAAGACATGCAATCCTGCAGACCCCAAACAGATGATTTTTAAATCTCAGCCTCCCTCTTACAAAGTTTACCCTCAAAACAAGATATCGCAGACATAGTCCGCTCCTGCATAAGAGAGGAATTAGCTGAGATTAAACAAGAGATTCACACGCTGGGCTTTCAGGCCGAATCTTTAGAAAATACCCAAGATAACATCAAGTAAGATATCCAACAACTAACAGACCAATATGCTTCTCAACAAGAAACTATCCTGTCTCTCCAAGAAAAACTAGAGGACCTTGAGAACCATAGTAGACGTAAAAATCTATGAATCAGAGGAGTACCTGAATCAGTGCTACCCAGAGACTTTCCAGTCTACCTCCAAAGCCTGTTTCAACATCTGAAAGATCCATTTTTACCGTAGGAAATACAATGGTTCAGAGCACACAGAACCTTAAGACCTAAGCCACCTGACTCTGCTCCACCAAGAGACATTGTGATCCGCTTCAAAAATTTTCAAGAGAAGGAAATGCTCAATCAAGGAAAAATCAACCTGTCCATTTCAGAAGAAATGTTCTACAGTTTTTCCAGGACTTATCGACTAGGACTCTACAGCAAAGGAAGGAATTTGCACCGCTCACCACCTTACTGCGGAACAAGAGAATACCCTACAGATGGGGCTTTGCAACACACATCTGGACCATCAGGAAAAACTCTCGTCTCATCTGCAAATCTCCAGACGATATCCATAATTTTTGCTCCATGCTTGGACTTGACCCCCTCTCTGATCCTCTACCTCATGCTCCTACTTCAACTCCTACTCCCAAAAGATCGGATAATCCCACAGAATCAAGGCACACTGTCACATCACAAAGGAACAAATCACCAGCTGCCTCTCCTAAGAGACTAACTGACTCCAGTCCCACACCTTCCAACCACTTAACTTAAGGACTCACCTAAGAGACAATGAAAGCTGAAAACTGTCCTTCAGATGATGTCTTTTCCTAAAATTGGCAAGTAAATCTAACAAATATCTCACGCCTCAGACTTTGTAACTCCCTTTACCTATCTCCCTCTCCCCTTCCCCTCCACCCCATCCCCCCTGCCCCTACCCTTCCCCCTGACCAGGATATTTTGCTCTTCTTTTATGATAACAAATTACTGAACAATAGGGCTAGTAGTGGTACACCCCCCTACCACTCTCACTTATGTCCTATAATAGGAAGAGAGTTTTTTTCTTTTCATGTTTATTGTTATGTTTTACACTGTCATTTATAATATGTTGTTTACTACCTTGTTTGTCACACACTTTACACTCCGCTTTCTCTTGCAGGGGTACACACATCTGCCCAAACAATACAATATTAAAGCACTTATCTCTCTAACTTATTACACTAATAAGATATACCGACAAACACCCATATATACAAATGTATAAATCTACTAATGATAAAGTACACACATTTACCCTCCTCACACAAAATGCTAAAGGGCTAAACTCGCCCCACAAAAGGTCAAAAGCTCTTTTAGACTTAACAAAACGACAGGATGACATTTTATTCTTACAAGAAACCCACTTTAAATGCAATAGAGAGCCAAAATATTTTGGCAAAACTTTCTCTACTCACTACCACTGCTCAGGTACTTCAAAAAAGGCGGAGTAAGCATCCTCATCAACAAATCACTTCCCTTCACACTCATCCAATCCACTAAAGATTCAGACGGACGATACCTAGGTCTAGTTGGTCTACTGTATGGAAGAGCTATCACACTGGCAAATATATATGCTCCGAACACCAACCAGTCTCCTTTTTTTAAAAGTATCTTAAAATAATAGATATCGCCAAAGGACCTACCTATGTTGCAGGGGACTTTAATATTCCTCTACAACCATCCAAAGATAGCTCTAATCCAAACATTAAGGTCCCCAAAAAAGACCTAAACTCACTTTGGACAGGACTAAAAAACAACAAATTATATGACACCTGGCGATTCATACACCGAGACACCAATGATTACACTTTTTTCCCTCACCCCAATAAATCATACAGCCGTCTCGACTATATCTTTTCTAACCAACCAGCACTAGCCCTAGTCAAAAGATGCAACATATCTCCTACTTCCTGGTCTAACCATTCTGCTGTAAAACTCAAAATAGCCTGGCAAAATACACCTACAACACCCTACTAATGGAAATTAGATTAAAATATGTTAAATAACCCAGATACAATAACTAAACTGAATAAAATTATTGAAGAATATTTCAGACTTAACACACATTCAGCAGACAACAAATTCTCCCTCTGGGAGGCGCACAAATGTGTTCTCATGGGGGGAGCTGATCAAAATCAAAGCCCAACAACAAAAATTACACCACCAGACGTACAAAGACTTGTCAGATACATTCGCCCACCTAGACCTAGCCCATAAATTATATCCAACGGACCCCCAAATAACCACAAACCTACAAACAGCCAGACAAGCATTGGACAGTTATTTACAGATTGAATATCTGACACTGCGCTCCAAAACAAACAGCATGTTCTTCTAAGAGAACAATAGATCAGGCAAATTCTTAGCCAGAGCTTTGAAAAAGAGAAGACTAAAATCACACATATATGAACTTTGACATCCCACCTCCCCAACCACACTCAAAACAATGAAAGACATCCTTCAATCCTTTCATGATTATTACTCATCTTTATATAATATCTCAAAAACCACATCACCACAGAACCTCTTATCAAACATGACAAACTACATCAACCAGACCCAATTTCCCTCCCTGATGTCAGATTAACTCCAAAATCTTAATAGACCTATCTCTCAACAAGAAATACTTGCAGCTATTAAATCACGTCACAATGGGAAAAGCCCAGGTCCTGACGCCCTATCGGGAAGATACTATCAAGTATTTTCCTCACTACTCACGCCACATTTGATCCAACTTTTCAATGAAGTTGCCGATAACAACCCTTTCCCACAATCTATGCTAGAAGCACAGGTAGTTGTGATCCCTAAGCCAGACAAACCACCAACTACACCCACAAATTTCCACCAAATATCACTCTTAAACACAGATATCAAACTCTATGCCAAATTATTAGCCGGATGGATGAAGATAGAAGATGCCGTCTGGATGAAGACTTCTGCCCGACTGGAGGACCTCTTCTGCCCGGCTTGGATGAAGACTTCTGCCCGTCTGGAGGATCACTTCTGCCCGGTTAGGTGAAGACGTCTCACGGTAGGGTGATCTTCAAGGGGTTAGTGTTAGGTTTTTTTAAGGGGGGATTGGGTGGGTTTTAGAGTAGGGTTGGGTGTATGGGTGGTGGGTTTTAATGTTGGGGGGGTTGTAATTTTTTTTTACAGGTAAAAGAGCTGATTACTTTGGGGCAATGCCTCGCAAAAGGCCCGTTTAAGGGCTATTTGTAATTTAGTGTAGGGTAGGGCTTTTTTTTATTTTGGGGGGCTTTTTATTTTGTTAGGGGGATTAGAGTAGGTGTAGTTTAAAAATCTTGTAATTATTTTATTATTTTATGTAATTTCGTTTTTTTTTTCGTACTTTAGATTTTTTTAAATTGTAATTAATTGTATTTAGTTTAGGGAATTAATTTAATTATAGTGTAGTGTTAGGTGTAATTGTAACTTAGGTTAGGTTTTATTTTACAGGTCACTTTGTCTTTATTTTAACTAGGTAGTTATTAAATAGTTCATAACTATTTAATAACTATTGTACCTAGTTAAAATAAATACAAACTTGCCTGTAAAATAAAAATAAACCCTAAGCTAGATACAATGTAACTATTAGTTATATTGTAGCTATCTTACAGTTTATTTTATCGGTAAGTATTTAGTTTTAAATAGGAATAATTTAGTGAATTGTAGTAATTTTATTTTGATTTATTTAAATTATATTTAAGTTAGGGGGGTTAGGGTTAAACTTAGGTTTAGGGGTTAATAACTTTATTATAGTGGCGGCGATGTTGGGGGCGGCAGATTAGGGGTTAATAAATGTAGGTAGGTGTCAGCGATGTTACTGCTGGCAGATTAGGGGTTAATAATATTTAACTAGTGTTTGCAATGCGGGAGTGCAGCGGTTTAGGGGTTAATATATTTATGATAGTGGTGGCGATGTCCGGTTCGGCAGATTAGGGGTTAAAATATTTATTTTAGTGTTTGTGATGTGGGGGGGCCTCGGTTTAGGGGTTCATAGGTTGTTTATGGGTGTTAGTGTACTTTTTAGCACTTTAGTTAAGAGTTTTATGCTACGGCGTTGTAGTGTAAAACTCTTAACTACTGACTTTAATATGCGGTACCAGTCTTGACAGGAGAGGGTCTACCGCTCACTTTTTGTCAGACTGGTAATACCGGCGCTATGCAAGTCCCATTGAAAATATAGGATACGCAATTGACGTAAGTGGATTTGGGGTATTTCCGAATCTGGCCAAAAAAGTGAGCGGTGAGCCTGTCATTTCAAGACTCGTAATACCAGCAGGTGTTAAAAAGCAGCGTTGGGACCTCTCAACGCTGCTTTTTAACCCTAACGCAAGACTCGTAATCTAGCCGATGGTTATTTTACCTGTTCTCATCCAAGGTTATCCCCAAAACCTGACCTGTTGGGGAGGCTTGAGAACAGGTTTGAAAACCAGTAGTATAAGGTAATGAAAATTAATTATTTGAGAGTTAAAGGGACATAAAACAAACATTTTTTCATTTTTTCTCATGATTCAGAGAGAACATACCATTTTAAACAACTTTCCAATGTACTTCTATTATAACATTTTCTTCGTTTTCTTGTTATCCTTTGTTGAAAACCAAGAAAATAAATTCAGGAGTGTGCACGTGTCTGCAGCACTATATGGCAGCAGTTTTGCAACAATGTTATACATTAGCAAGAGCACTAGATGGCAGCACTATTTCCTGTTATGTAGTACTAATGTTATACATTAGCAAGAGCACTAGATGGCAGCACTATTTCCTGTTATGTAGTACTAATGTTATACATTAGCAAGAGCACTAGATGGCAGCACTATTTCCTGTCATGTAGTACTATACATTAGCAAGAGCACTAGATGGCAGCACTATTTCCTGTCATGTAGTACTATACATTAGCAAGGGCACTAGATGGCAGCACTATTTCCTGTCATGTAGTACTAATGTTATACATTAGCAAGAGCACTAGATGGCAGCACTATTTCCTGTTATGTAGTACTAATGTTATACATTAGCAAGAGCACTAGATGGCAGCACTATTTCCTGTTATGTAGTACTAATGTTATACATTAGCAAGAGCACTAGATGGCAGCACTATTTCCTGTTATGTAGTACTAATGTTATACATTAACAAGTGCACTAGATGGCAGCACTATTTCCTGTTATGTAGTACTAATGTTATACATTAGCAAGAGCACTAGATGGCAGCACTATTTCCCGTTATGTAGTACTAATGTTATACATTAGCAAGAGCACTAGATGGCAGCACTATTTCCTGTTATGTAGTACTAATGTTATACATTAGCAAGAGCACTAGATGGCAGCACTATTTCCTGTCATGTAGTACTAATGTTATACATTAGCAAGAGCACTAGATGGCACCACTATTTCCTGTTATGTAGTAGTAATGTTATACATTAGCAAGAGCACTAGATGGCAGCACTATTTCCTGTCATGTAGTACTAATGTTATACATTAGCAAGAGCACTAGATGGCAGCACTATTTCCTGTTATGTAGTACTAATGTTATACATTAGCAAGAGCACTAGATGGCAGCACTATTTCCTGTTATGTAGTACTAATGTTATACATTAGCAAGAGCACTAGATGGCAGCGCTATTTCCTGTTATGTAGTACTAATGTTATACATTAGCAAGAGCACTAGATGGCAGCACTATTTCCTGTTATGTAGTACTAATGTTATACATTAGCAAGAGCACTAGATGGCAGCACTATTTCCTGTCATGTAGTACTAATGTTATACATTAGCAAGAGCACTAGATGGCAGCACTATTTCCTGTTATCTAGTACTAATGTTATACATTAGCAAGAGCACTAGATGGCAGCACTATTTCCTGTTATGTAGTACTAATGTTATACATTAGCAAGAGCACTAGATGGCAGCACTATTTCCTGACATGTTGTGCTCGAGACATGTGCACTCTACCTATCTAGATATCTCTTCAACAAAGAATTAACGGAGCAAATTTAATAATAGAAGCCAATTAGAAACTTTTTTAAAATTGTATTCTCTATCTGAATCATGAAACTTTCATGTCCCTTTAAGCAGGTATTCTTATATTTTTGTGTACAAGAAACTATTTTATAGAATGTTTTATGCTACATAAACAAAGTTAACATAAGCAATGGTAGCTATAAGCGTTTTTATATTTATTTTTAGAAATACAATTACCAAAATAAGAAATATTTTGTGAAAAATCATTATCATTTGGATTGCTCAAGACTGGAGTGGTAATGTGTCCTTCCTTATCACTAAAATGAAAATATTATAATAAAAACCAATATAAAAAAAATCAAGCTTCAATAAATAAAACTAGAATCAACATCTGTACTATTATCTTCAACATATACTTGAGACATAGTAGTTTTAATTTAAATGTATTTATTCCTGTTATGTTGCTCCCAAAAATCCAATACTAGTATCATTTATATGGGATCTCATTCTAAACCGGAACTGTACCAGATCAAGCTGTAGGGATTTTACCATGCTTCTAACATACATGTGCTTTTAGAAGACACCGAAATGCGTGGGCATGTCTTATCAGAGCTTATAGTATGAATTTGCTGGATTAGTATTATTAAATTTGGTTTATTCCCATGAGAAAACAAAATACAAATGAGATATAAAAACACGGGGATCCCCTATGGTACTGATAACAATTATGTGCTAGCATTTATAATTTAAAAATAAACCATGGATTTTACAATAAGAATTCAAATGCAGTCATTCCTTTCCTTCATAGGATTGGAAATTAGTTCTCTGGATGTTGAAGTATCATCAGGTTGAGATCTTGGGGTAGATTTATGAGGCAGCGGATGCTGCTGTTTCCGCTCAAGCCTTTTAGGCTCGCCGGAAACATAAGTTAAGAAGCAGTGGGTGTAAGACCACTGCTCCGTAAACTCATCTGCCACCTCTGAGGTGGTGGACTGCAATCATCTCGATCGGATACGATCAGGATAATTGACACCCCCTGCTTGCAGCCAAATGTGCAGGAGACTGCATTGCACAAGCATTTCACCAGAAATGCTTGTGCAATTATAAATGCCGACAGCAGATCATGTCCGCCCAAAAGTTAATAAATCTACTTCTTGTGTCTTTCTCTGTGTGGTTTCTTGTCTCATTTTTCATCAATACATTTCTTTTTGAGGGCATGTCCTTTGTTCTAGTCCATGGTTAACTAATTCTCAGTATATTAATTCTGAGCATATTTTTTTTTTTTTTTAATGATAAGGAAACTCTCCTAACATTCAGCTAGATTACGAGTTTTAAGTTATGAGTGAAAAAGCATCGTTATGCTTCATAACGCTGCTTTTTCCCTAAAGCCGCTATTACAAGTCTTGTAGGTAAAGGTGTACCGCTCACCTTTTTGGCCGTCACACAACATCATTACCGCACTTTTAAAAAAGTCCTTTTTCAATGGGACTCCCATAGCGCCGGTATTACGAGTTTGCCTGGGAGGCCAAAAAGTGAGCGGTACACCCTATAACCATAAGATCCGTACCGCCATCTAAAGTCAGTAGTTATAAGTTTTACGTTACAAATCTGTAACATAAAACTCATAACTAAACTGCTACAAAGTACAATAAACACCCATAAACTACCTATTAACCCCTAAACCGAGGCCCTCCCGCATTGCAAACACTACTATTATTAACCCCTAATCTGCCGCTCTGGACATCGCCGCCACAATTAAAATGTATTAACCCCTCTTCCGCTGCTCCCCGACATCGTCACCACTATAATAAACCTATTAACCCCTAAACCGCCGCCCTCCCTCATTGCAAACACTACTTAAATATTATTAACCCCTAATCTGCCGTCTGCCCACACCGCCGCTATAATAAACCTATTAACCACTAAACCGCAAGCCCCCCACAACAAAATATACTAAATTAACCCCTAAACCTCTGGCCTCCCACATCACTACCTAAATATATTAACCCCTAACCCTAATGTAACCCTAAGCATAAGTCTAACCCTAACCCCCCCTAACTTAAATATAATTAAAATAAATCTAAATAAAACTTACAATTATTACCTAAATAATTCCTATTTAAAACTAAATACTTACCTATAAAATAAAACCTAAGCTAGCTACAAAATAACTAATAGTTATATTGTAGCTATTTTAGGTTTTATTTTTATTTCACAGGTAAGTTTGTATTTATTTTAACTAGGTAGACTAGTTAGTAAATAGTTATTAACTATTTACTAACTACTTAGTTAAAATAAATACACATTTACCTGTAAAATAAAACCAAACCTGCCTTACAATAAAACCTAACATTACAATCAAATCAAATACATTAATCAAATACAATTATCTAAATTACAAACCCTCCACTAAATTACACAAAAAAACACGAAATTATAAAAAACAAAAACAAATTACTCCAAATCTAATAGCCCTATCAAAATAAAAAAGCCCCCCCCCAAAATAATAAAACCCCTAGCCTACACTAAACTGCCAATAGCCCTTAAAAGGTCCTTTTGCTGGGCATTGCCCCAAAGATAACAGCTTTTTTACCTGGCAATAAAAATTACAAACACCACCCAACAGTAAAACCCACCACCCACCCAACCAAACCCCCCAAATAAAACTCTATCTAAATAATCCTAAACTAACCAATGCCCTGAAAATGGCATTTGGATGGGCATTGCCCTTAAAAGGGCATTTAGCTCTTTTACGGTGCCCAAACCCTAAGCTAAAAATAAAACCCGCCCAATAAACCCTTAAAAAAACTAACACTAACCCCCGACGATCCACTTACAGTTTTAGAAGACCGGGTATTCATCCTCATCCAGCCGGCGAAGTCCTCATCCAAGCAGGCAGAAGTCTTCATCGAAGCGGGCAGAAGTCTTCATTCAGACGGCATCTTCTATCTTCATCCATCTGGCGTGGAGCGGGTCCATCTTCAAGACATCCGGCGCGGAGCATCCTCTTCTTACGATCGTCGCTGGAAAATGAAGTTCACTTTAAGTGACGTCATCCAAGATGGCGTCCCTTACATTCCGATTGGCTGATAGAATTCTATCAGCCAATAGGATTGAGCTCACATTCTATTGGCTATTCCAATCAGCTAATAGAATGCAAGCTCAGTCCTATTGGCTGATTGGATCAGCCAATAGGATTTCTTCCCCTTTAATTCCTATTTGCTGATAGAATTCTATCAGCCAATTGGAATGTAAGGGACACCATCTTGGATGACGTCACTTAAAGTGAACTTCATTTTCCAGCGACAATCAGAAGAAGAGGATGCTCCTCGCCGGATGTCTTGAAGATGGACCTGCTCTGCACCGGATGGATGAAGATAGAAGATGCCGTCTGGATGAAGTCTTCTGCCCGCTTGGATGAAGACTTCTGCCCACTTGGATGAAGACTTATGCCCACTTGGATGAAGACTTCTGCCGGCTTCGATGAGGACTTCTGCCCGCTTGGATGAAGACTTCTGCCCGCTTGGATGAAGAATTCTGCCAGCTGGATGAGGATGGATGTCCGGTCTTCGAAAACTGTAAGTGGATCGTCGGGGGTTAGTGTTAGGTTTTTTTAAGGGTTTATTGGGTGGGTTTTCTTTTTAGCTTAGGGTTTGGGCACCGTAAAATAGCTAAATGCCCTTTTAAGGGCAATGCCCATCCAAATGCCCTTTTCAGGGCAATAGGGAGCTAAGGTTTATTTAGATAGAGTTTTATTTAGGGGTTTGGTTGGGTGGGTGGTGGGTTTTACTGTTGGGGGGTGTTTATAATTTTTATTGCCAGGTAAAAGAGCTGTTATCTTTGGGGCAATGCCCCACAAAAGGCCCCTTTAAGGGTTATTGGCAGTTTAATGTAGGCTAGGGGTGTTATTATTTTGGGGGGGGCTTTTTTATTTTGATAGGGCTATTAGATTAGGAGTTATTCATTTTATTTTTTATGATAATTTCGTTTTTTATTTTGTGCAAATTAGTGTTCTTTTTTTTGTAATTTAGATAATCGTATTTGATTAATTTAATTTATTTGATTTGATTGTAATGTTAGGTTTAATTGTAAGGCAGGTTAGGTTTTATTTTACAGGTACATTTGTATTTATTTTAACTAAGTAGTTAGTAAATAGTTAATAACTATTTACTAACTAGTCTACCTAGTTAAAAAAAATACAAACTTACCTGTGAAATAAAAATAAAACCTAAGATATATACAATGTAACTATTAGTTATTTTGTAGCTAGTTTAGTTGTTTTTTTTACAGGTAAGTATGTATTTAGTTTTAAATAGGAATTATTTAGTTAATAATTGTAAGGTTTATTTAGATTTATTTTAATTATATTTAAGTTAGGGGGTGTTAGGGTTTGACTTATGCTTAGGGTTACGTTAGGGTTAGGTTTAGGGGTTAATATATTTATGTAGTGATGTGGGAGGCCAGAGGTTTAGGGGTTAATAACTTTAGTATAGTGGCAGTAACATTGGGGGCAGCAGATTAGGGGTTAATAAGTGTAGGTAGGTGGCAGCGATGTTAGAGGCAGCAGATTAGGGGTTAATAACTAAAATTAGCAGATTATGGGTGTTTAGATTTGGGGTTTAAAATGAGCAGATTAGGGGTGTTTAGATTCGGGGTTTATGTTAGGGTTTTAGGTTTAAACATAACTTTTTCTTTCCCCATAGACATCAATGGGGCTGTGTTACAGAGCTTTTGTTTCCGTGATCGCAGGTGTTAGGCTTCTTTTTTGACGGCTCTCCTCATTGATGTCTATGGGGAAATCGTGCACGAGCACGTCAAAGCATCGCTTGTATTTCGGTGCGGTATGGAGCTCAACGCCAGCATATCGCCCGCACAAGCCTGCTTTTTTACAAACTTGTAATAGCAGCACTATAAGGAGGTGAATTAATGCCGCTTTTGTGGCGGTCGTTAATTTCCCTATATAGCTATAAACTCGTAATCTAGCTGATTGTTAATTTTTTGTGCCATACAAGTTACTGCTGACTCTATGAGAAGGTGTGGTGTTTGAATACTGGTGCACGGATCATTCACAGCATGTGCGTATGCCAATGAAGAACAGTAATAACTTTTACTAGAAGCATTTTTACTAATTAAAGTATATTGCAAAAATGCTTATATTTCAAATTGAAATGCTCCCATACACATTTAATTTTTGAACTTTCTGTCCGTTAACCCTGTAACGACACACGTCGTACAGGGTACGTCACACACAAACTGGTCTTTAAAGATCAGCGACGTACCCTTTACGTTGTTAGGGGTTTAAAGCATCTGGAAGCGATCCTGATCGCTTCCAGCCGCTTTCAAGGTATTGCTGTGATACCTTTTTTCCAAGACCGATGCAGAGAGAGCCACTCTGTGGCCCTCTCTGCATCGGCCAGCGATGGTGCTGATCGTTGGTGGGTGGGAGCAGCTGCAGGGAGGCGGGTGGGTGGCCCATCGCTACCCAGCATCCGGTTCCTATATGTGCAATGTGTACGCCGGGTGCCGGGAGCATGCGGGGGAGGGCCTGCATGGGGCGTGTGGGTGCGCGCGCAGCAACCACTGCCACCAATGTATGGGAAGGAGGTAGAGGGAGGTTAAAAAAATGATCAAAGGATCTGGGAGGGGGAGAGGGAGGGGGGTATTGAAGGGGGGCAGCTACACTACAGAAAAATGCAAATTTTATAAAAAATATTAAAAAAACTTTTTTTGGGGAGGCAAACTGGGTACTGGCAGACAGCTGCCAATACCCAAGATGGCAGCAAATAGGTAGCGGGGGAAGGGTTAGAGAGCTGTTTGGGGGGGATCAGGGAGGTTTGGGGGCTAAGGGGGGGGTCCATCACAGCTTAACAGATATTTTTTAAATAAAAAGCCTTTTATTTTAGTACTGGCAGACTTTCTGCCAGAACTTGAGATGGCGGGGACAATTGTGGGGTGGGGAGGGAAGAGAGATGTTTGGGAGGGATCAGGGGGTGGGTTGTGTCAGGTGGGAGGCTGATCTCTACACTAAATCTAAAATTAACCCTTCAAGCTCCCTACAAGCTTCCTAATTAACCCTGTCACTGCTGGGCATAATACAAGTGTGGTGTGCAGCTGCATTTAGCGGCCTTCTAATTACCAAAAAGCAATGCTAAAGCCATATATGTCTGCTATTTCTGAACAAAGGGGATCCCAGATAAGCTTTTACAACCATTTGTGCAATAATTGCACAAGATGTTTGTAAATCATTTCAGTGAGAAACCTAAAGTTTGTGAAAAAGTGAACGATTTTTTTTATTTGATCGCTTTTGGCAGTGAAATGGTGGCATGAGATATACCAAAATGTGCCTAGATCAATACTTTGGGGTGTCTACTAAAAAATATATATATACATGTGAAGGGTTATTCAGGGATTCCTGACAGATATCAGTGTTAAAATGTAACTTATGCAAATTTTGAAAAACAAAAAAGGTTTGGAAATAGCAAAGTGCTACTTGTACTTATTGCCCTATAACTTGCAAAAAAAGCAAAGAACATGTAAACATTGGGTATTTCTAAACTCAGGACAAAATTTAGAAACTATTTAGCATGGTTGTTTTTTGGTGGTTGTAGATATGTAACAGATTTTGGGGGTCAAATTTAGAAAAAGTGTGTTTTTTCCATTTTTTTATCATATTTTATAAAAAAAAATTATAGTAAGTTATAAGATATGATGAAAATAATAGTATCTTTAGAAAGTCCATTTAATGGCAAGAAAAACGGTATATAATATGTGTGGGTACAGTAAATGAGTAAGAGGAAAATTACAGCTAAACACAAACACCGCACAAATGTAAAAATAGCCCTGGTCCTTAAGGGTAAGAAATTGAAAAATGTCCTTGTCCTTAAGGGGTTAAAGGGACCTGAAACCCAAATATTTTATTTTTTTATTTTAAACAACTTTCCAATTTACTTCTATTATCTCATTTGTTTTGTTCACTTGATATCATTTGTTGAAGGAGCAGCAATGCATCACTTTCTAACTGAAAACATGGGTGAGCCAATGACAATCATTATATATATGAAACCACCAATAAACAGCTAGAAATCTAGGTTCTTTGTTGCTCCTGAGCTTACCTAGATAAACCTTTCAGCAAAAGAATAACAAGAGAATGAAGCAAATTAAATAATAGAAGTAAATTTGCAAGATGTTTAAAATGGTATGCTCTATCTGAGTCACAAAAGAAAAACTTTGGGTTTCATGTCCCTTTAAGACCCAGTTGTAAATAGACTAGCACTTCTTCAAAATAAACAGCTTTAAAATATTCTTCATAAAAATATTTTAACATGTTTAACTAGTGCTCATCATTTGCATAATATATATTTTTATGGTTTACTGTCCCTTTAATCTAGATTGAGTACTAAAGTCTTACCTGGAAACTTCTAAGGGTATCAGGAACACTTATTATGGCTTTTGTCATTGATTCTAGTTCCAGAAAAGAACAGGGGATTTACAAACGTATTTGGACAGTTTTATAGCAATTATTTGGCCAATTAAATTATTTTCTCTTCCTTATGATCCATAGTCAGAAAGAAATCTCCACTTTTCAGGTGAGATCTCATTTTACTAGAGCTATGACTTCATCATGAGCCAAATCTAATAAAACCTTTGTGCAAGGTAATAACTTGATTTTTCTTCCTAAATTTAATACCAGGGGCCCGATCCGATATGCAGCGTCGCCCGCAAAAGCCGGCAACGCCTGATTTTGCGCTGGTTTGGTATCCTATATACATACAAGTTACGCGCGTATATTTCAGCCTTCGCCCATATTTTTTTACCCATAGACTGACATACAAAACACGCGCAGTTTGGTATCCAATATACAGCGTAAGGACTTACGCGCGCAGAATTCAGAAAATCTACTCCATTCTCATCTCACCACAAATTGCAGGCGCAGGAACCCTTGCACTGACTAAAAAAGCAACGTAACTCCCTGGAAGCCTTAACAAAGACATACATTTAAGCAGCATCTCAAGGTTAAAGGGACAGTATACTATGATATTGGTTTCTTAAGGTTTATTTGTGTATTTGAAATAGTTTCAAGCCACAACATAATCAAATGAATTGAGCTTGTAGGTACTTTATCACATTGTGGACATATACTTGCTTATTTACTTTAAATTGTATTACCTTCATCTCTTTAGAACCCACTGGAGTGTAATTTATTCTAATGCTAACACAGCTTGGCACTGATGCCAAAATATATAAAGGGGCAGTCAAGTCCAAAGAAAACCTTCTTCTTTTAAATAGGGCATGTTATTTCAAACTACTTTCAGATTTAATTAGAACACTTGCTTTGTTCTCTTGGTATTCTTAGTTGAAAGCAAAACCTAGGATGGCTCATATGATAATTTCTAAGACCTTCTTGAAGGCTGCCTTTTTGCAATTGTGTTAAACCAATAACAGACACCACAACCTCTCACCTGCAGACTTAAAACACCTGATAATGCCCACCCTATCAGTAACATCACTACTATACAGGGAGTGCAGAATTATTAGGCAAGTTGTATTTTTGAGGATTAATTTTATTATTGAACAACAACCATGTTCTCAATGAACCCAAAAAACTAATTAATATCAAAGCTGAATAGTTTTGGAAGTAGTTTTTAGTTTGTTTTTAGTTATAGCTATTTTAGGGGGATATCTGTGTGTGCAGGTGACTATTACTGTGCATAATTATTAGGCAACTTAACAAAAAACAAATATATACCCATTTCAATTATTTATTTTTACCAGTGAAACCAATATAACATCTCAACATTCACAAATATACATTTCTGACATTCAAAAACATAACAAAAACAAATCAGTGACCAATATAGCCACCTTTCTTTGCAAGGACACTCAAAAGCCTGCCATCCATGGATTCTGTCAGTGTTTTGATCTGTTCACCATCAACATTGCGTGCAGCAGCAACCACAGCCTCCCAGACACTGTTCAGAGAGGTGTACTGTTTTCCCTCCTTGTAAATCTCACATTTGATGATGGACCACAGGTTCTCAATGGGGTTCAGATCAGGTGAACAAGGAGGCCATGTCATTAGATTTTCTTCTTTTATACCCTTTCTTGCCAGCCACGCTGTGGAGTACTTGGACGCGTGTGATGGAGCATTGTCCTGCATGAAAATCATGTTTTTCTTGAAGGATGCAGACTTCTTCCTGTACCACTGCTTGAAGAAGGTGTCTTCCAGAAACTGGCAGTAGGACTGGGAGTTGAGCTTGACTCCATCCTCAACCCGAAAAGGCCCCACAAGCTCATCTTTGATGATACCAGCCCAAACCAGTACTCCACCTCCACCTTGCTGGCATCTGCGTCTGAGTCTCTGCCCTTTACCAATCCAGCCACGGGCCCATCCATCTGGCCCATCAAGACTCACTCTCATTTCATCAGTCCATAAAACCTTAGAAAAATCAGTCTTGAGATATTTCTTGGCCCAGTCTTGACGTTTCAGCTTGTGTGTCTTGTTCAGTGGTGGTCGTCTTTCAGCCTTTCTTACCTTGGCCATGTCTCTGAGTATTGCACACCTTGTGCTTTTGGGCACTCTAGTGATGTTGCAGCTCTGAAATATGGCCAAACTGGTGGCAAGTGGCATCTTGGCAGCTGCACGCTTGACTTTTCTCATTTCATGGGCAGTTATTTTGCGCCTTGGTTTTTCCACACGCTTCTTGCAACCCTGTTGACTATTTTGAATGAAACGCTTGATTGTTCGATGATCACGCTTCAGAAGCTTTGCAATTTTACCTGATATAGGGTGTTGATGTCATTAGACCACACCCCTTCTCATTACAGAGATGCACATCACCTAATATGCTTAATTGGTAGTAGGCTTTCGAGCCTATACAGCTTGGAGTAAGACAACATGCATAAAGAGGATGATGTGGTCAAAATACTCATTTGCCTAATAATTCTGCACTCCCTGTACATACCAATGTGTCAATTTATATTGGATGTGAGATACATTGATTTACATCTTACAAGTGAATATTACTATATGTACCCTTCAGAAACAACTATTGTGGATGTGAGTTATAGTAGAAGAATATGTCATAAACAGGATAATATTACCTTTTTGGGTCATTTCCACACAGGCCTTATTATATGTTTTAACAATATTAGTGTACTAAAACACCTCACATGGATGTGGATGACAATTATATGGTAAATAACAGAGGACACGATTTATGGTGAACTATAAGAATATTTATTTCCTTTTTGGCTTCTTGGATGAGGGGGTTGAGGTGACTGGAGTGGATTTCCTTGTTCTCCTGGTTTGAGACGATTCAGATGTTTCTGCTGGAGTGCTGGCCACAGATGATAGGCTGGAGGCAGTGTCTTGCTGGTGTGTAAAGTGCTCAACCAACACACCCAAGAGTTGATTTTGTTCCCGCCATCTATTGTCCATCTGCATCTGCATATCAGACTGAATTCTCATCATCTGCGACTGGTTTTGTACAATTCCATTTAATGATGCTGCAATGTCCCTCTGCAGCTCGATGCTACGCTTGAGTAACCTCTCTTGTCTCCTGTGAAACCTCTGTTGGCCTCTTTGAATGCTCTCGCAGCTTGTTATGAGCCTCCTCTGTAGTGAAATGTATTCCACACCCAGGGGAGAATACAGAGCATTCACAGGCTCTTCAGCAGCAGGGTTTCTAGGTGCTTGATGTGCAGGTCCAGCTGATTCTGCTGGTGCTGGTGGGACATCCTCAGCTGCATCTGCTGGTGCAACATTCTCAGCTGCATCTGCTGGTGCGACATTCTCAGCTGTATCTGATTGTGGGACATCCTCAGCTGCATCTGCTGGTGCTTCAGTAATTCCAGCTATATGCTCATCTGCAGATGTTGGAGCTCTCCCAAGGGAAGAGGATGGTGGAGCTCTCCCAAGGGATGAGGATGGTGGAGCTCTCCCAAGGGAAGAGGATGGTGGAGCTCTCCCAAGGGAAGAGGATGGTGGAGCTCTCAGGGTGGATTGGTAGTCCCATTGATGAGCAGTGTGTGACCACTCAGCCTGTCCAGTTTGCACTTCTTGGGACATACCCTGTGTATATAATCCATGACTGCCCTGATATTGTGTTGGGGGGGGGGGTAAAGACATGTACCCTTTGTGGCTGACTTGGCTCCCCCTCAAAGTCAAAAGAAGAGTATTCCTCTATCCAGGGGTCATATGCCAATGGTGGTGGCATCACTTCCGGGTCCTCTACTGACGCTATCCAACCCTGCTCATTCCTGGGAGCATAATGTTCAAGTTGTTGCCTGAAGACTGGTGGTGGTGGCTGCATGCCTGTGACTGGTGGTGGTGGTGGTGGAGGTGGCGGCATGCCTGTTTTCAGCCTGGTGACAGGAGCTTCTGTGGAGGAGTCAAATGATGAGAGGGATTAGTACAGTCATATATATGTCCATGTGGGCATACAATGTACATTGATACATGCTAGGGCCTATACTCATTCTCATGTCAAACTCTATAACATGCATGTGCACAATGTGATTTGTGATATGAGGGATTTTAATCTGCACAGTATACAGGTATGTGTTTCATACAATAGTTATGTGTACATGTCAATGATGGAGAAAATGTGTTCCTTAAGTGACACTATGGTCACACAATTTACTTTAGCCTGATGTAGGCACAGAACCTGCTTTCTGAGCTAAAAGTATTGTGATGGCTATAGTGTCCATTTACTGAAAACTCTACATGTGGCTTGTGGCCTGTGTTACTCACCCGCCTCTTACAATCATTCCATCTTTTTTTAAGGCCCTCAACAATCCTCTACCGCCAACCATACTGTTTTCCGCCTTCTGGCAACACCTTTGCCCTTCTCCTGGCCAAAGAGGGCACTGTGATTGTCCATGATGGCCTGGACTAGGGCAACATTCTCAGAGAATGAGAAATTAGGACATCTCATCCTCTCATCCTCTGTGGACACCTGGCTTCCTCCCTGCGATATCCCTGGTGTGGGTTCCTCCCTATCCTCTCCCTCCTCCCCCCTTCTGTCCCCATGTGCACCCTCTGTCCCTCTCCTTGATGTGCCTGGTCTCTGGGGCTCTCGGGCATCTCCCCTCCCATCATCCCTTTTAGCTCTCCCTCTCCCCACTCCACTTACTCCCTGACGGGGACCCCGCTGCTCCTCCTGTCCGCTACAATACTCCTCTCCCTGCCACTCCTCTCCCCTCCTCCCCTCCGCCCTACCTCTCCCTACCATCCTCACACTACACACACACACACACACTCACACTCACTCCCAGTTCAATCACACACAATCACAACCAAACACTCAGCCTATCACACTGTAAAATTGAAATAAAATGTGTGACGTGTTAGAAAAAAAAAGTGTTGTGTATTTTGTATATGTATGTATGCAAAATGTGTGCAATATGTAAAAAGATGTGTAAGTGTACAAGCTTACCCAACCAACAATGCGACCTTAATAACTCCTCTGTTTGCGCCTCTCTCTCTACTCTAACTAATTCTCAACTCCACTGTAGTGTGCTGTAGCTCAACGAACCATCCAAACACACTGAAGAAAATGGCGGCTGCGCATGGGTTTATATATGAATTTTGAATAGCGTAATTACGTTGCGCATTTTTAGATGAAGTCGCGGGTCATTTTTACGAGTGTTAGCCTAATTTGCATAAAACTACACTTTATTGAGACTTTACGTGGACAAAATACTGGCGTAAGTACTTGCAACGACTAAAATGTGTATTTGCGCACTTTCGGAACAACGGCAGTTTGTCCTACTTACGCCGTATATTGGATACCCCGATGTGCGAGGTGAAATTACGGGCAGCGCGGGTTCCCTCGCTTGCGCCGAAAACTACGCCGTATATCGGATCGCGCCCCTGTTCAGTGGATTTGTTACTCACATGCACCATTTAATAGAAAAGTGCTCAATGCCTCAGGTTAGGATAAATTTTATTGCCCACATGTTCCTTCATATTTTTTCTTTAGTACTAACTCCAGAGTGAAGGTTTATGTGATGTCACAAAAATATGATATAAAAACATTTATACTAATTTTTGAAGTGATATATTAAGAGGGTTCACTGGACACATTCATTTTAGTTATTGCTGCAGAAGATTTAAATTTCCAGCTCTCTCCAAATGTATGGTATGTTGGGTATATATAAACTAAAACTGGCAGGAAGGGGCAAGGGGGGGGGTAATATAAATGGAAGAGGGGGATGTCTGACACTTCTCCCAACTCCAAGTGGCACAAAGTTATATACAAAGTAGTGAATATTCATATATCATTTTAGTGATGAGAGATTTTTCATTTTACTTCTAAACTCTCATTCTCTTGGCATCCTTTGTTAAAAAGCATACCTAGGTAGGCTCAAGCACAGCAATGCAATTTTGAGAGCAAGCTGGTGATTAGTGGCCATTCACATATGCCTCATTGGTTCACAAGATGTGTTCAGCTAGGAGCTGATTTAAACTATGGGCCAGATAACAAGTTGCACTCTAAATATTTTTTTTGTTCTCCCGCTAACACTGCTGAAAATAAACTTTTAACGCATTTTACAAGTTGAATGTTAAAATTTAGCGTGCAAGCGAAACTTAATGTATGCTAACTTCAGGATATTGTGACTGCTTTAACTTCTTCTTTCCATAGACTTAAAAATACTAAGACTTACCACTTGTGCGCACACTGCGTTAGACCTACAGCGCTAAACCCAAAGGTAGTTATAAATATTTTCAGTAGAAGAAAATAAATATTTGTAAAAAATGAAAGTGCCCCTGTTTTTAATAGTTTTTTTTAAAAAATGTGCACTTTATCATAAAAGTTGACATTTACTTTAAGTGAAAAACTAACAAAAACAAGTGTTTGTTAATGTTATTTGGCAGCTCAAGAGAATTGTTTTGAGTGATTCTTTTTGCACAGTGTATTATGTTAATAATGATTAACATATTTAAAATTAAACTCTTTGATATGTGTTCCAAAATCATTGTGATATGTGTTAAACAATTTTAATTCCATTTGAATATGGGAATGATGGGTATACTGAGCATGTTTGCTCAATGGATTTTTTTAAAAATTGCTATTACTGTAAAAGTAATTCGGCTAGATTACGAGTTTTGCGTTATGAGCAGCTCGGTGCTAACTTGCAAGTTATTGTCACCGCTCACCTCCCTATAGCACTGCTATTACAGGTTTTCATAAACCCGGCGTTAGCAGGCAATATGTGAGCGTTAAACAAAATTGAGCTCCATACCGCGCTCCAATACCAGCGCTGCTTTGAGCTGGTTTTATGTGCTCGTGCATGATTTCCCCATAGACATCAATGGGGAGACGGCTAAAAAAAAGCCTAACACCTGCAATAAAGGAGCGTAAAGTTCCGTAACGCAGCCCCATTGATTCCTATGGGGAAACAAAATGTATGTTTACACCTAACACCCTAACATAAACCCCGAGTCTAAACAACCCTAATCTGCTGCCCCCGACATCGCCGACACCTACATTACACTTATTAACCTCTTATCTGCTGCCCCCGACACCGCCGACACCTACCTTCACTTATTAACCCCTAATCTGCCGCCCTCAATGTCACCGCCCCCTACCTACACTTATTTACCCCTAATCTGCCGCTCCTAACATCGCCGCCACCTACCTACACTTATTAACCCCAGATCTGCTGCCCCCAACGTCGGCACCACTATACTAAAGTTATTAAAACCTAACCCTAAGTCTAACCCTAAAACCCCTAACTTTAATATAATTAAAATAAATCTACATAAAAATGAATATCATTACCTAAATAATTCCTATTTAAAACTAAATACTTACCTATAAAATAAACCCTAAGCTAGCTACAATATAACTAATAGTTACATTGTAGCTATCTTAGGTTTCATTTTTATTTCACAGGCAAGTTTGTATTTATTTTAACTAGGTAGACTAGTTAATAAATAGTTATTAACTATTTACTAGCTACCTAGCTAAAATAAATACACATTTACCTGTAAAATAAAACCTAACCTGTCTTACACTAACACCTAACCTTACACTACAATTAAATAAATTACATTAAATACAATTAACTAAATTACAACAAAAAAAACACTAAATTACACAAAATACAAAAAAATTATCAAATATTTAAACTAATTACACCTAATCTAATAGCCCTATCAAAATAAAAAAGCCCCCCCAAAATAAAAAAACCCCTAGCCTAAACTAAACTACCAATAGCCCTTAAAAGGGCCTTTTGCAGGGCATTGCTCCAAAGAAATCAGCTCTTTTACCTGTAAAAAAAATACAAACACCCCCCCAACTCTTCTTCCGACGGCTTACGAAGAATGAAGGTTCCTTTAAGGGACGTCATCCAAGATGGCGTCCCTTGAATTCCGATTGGCTGGTAGAATTCTATCAGCCAATCGGAATTAAAGGTGACAAATTCCTATTGGCTGATGCAATCAGCCAATAGGATTAAGCTTCAATCCTATTGGCTGATCCAATCAGCCAAAAGGATTGAGCTCACATTCTATTGGCTGTTCCAACCAGCCAATAGAATGCGAGCTCAATAATATTGGATGATTGCATCATCCAATAGGAATTTTTCACCTAATCGGAATTCAAGGGACGCCATCTTCGATGAAGTCCCTTAAAGGAACCTTCATTCTTCGTAAGCCGTCGGAAGAAGAGGATGCTCTGCGCCGGATGTCTTGAAGATGGAGCCGCTCCGCGCCGGATGGATGAAGATAGAAGAAGCCGTCTGGATGAAGACTTCTGCTGACTTACATGAAGACTTCGGCCGCTTGAATGAAGACTTCTGCTGGCTTCGCTGAGGACTTCTGCCACTTCGTTGAGGATGGATGTCGGGTCTTCAAAAACTGTAAGTGGATCTTCGGGGGTTAGTGTTAGGTTTATTTAAGGGTTTATTGGGTGGGTTTTATCTTTAGCTTAGGGTTTGGGCTGAAAAAAAGCTAAATGCCCTTTTAAGGGCAATGTCCATCCAAATGCCCTTTTCAGGGCAATGGGGAGCTTAGTTTTTTTTAGTTTTTATTTGGGGGGTTTGGTTGTGTGGGTGGTGGGTTTTACTGTTGGGGGGGTGATTTTATTTTTTTTTACAGGTAAAAAAGCTGATTTCTTTGGGGCAATGCCCTGCAAAAGTCCCTTTTAAGGGCTATTGGTAGTTTAGTTTAGGCTAGGGTTTTTTTTTATTTTGGGGGCTTTTTTATTTTGATATTAGATTAGGTGTAAATAGTTTAAATATTTGATAATTTCTTTTTTATTTTGTGTAATTTAATGGGTTTTTTTGTAATTTAGTTAATTGTATTTAATTAATGTAATGTATTTAATTGTAGTGTGAGGTTAGGTGTTAGTGTAAGACAGGTTAGGTTTTATTTTACAGGTAAATTTGTATTTATTTTAGCTAGGTAGCTAGTAAATAGTTAATAACTATTTACTAACTAGTCTACTTAGTTAAAATAAATACAAACTCACCTGTGAAATAAAAATAAAACCTAAGATATATACAATGTAACTATTAGTTATATTGTAGCTAGCTTAGGGCTTATTTTATAGGTAAGTATTTAGTTTTAAATAGGAATTATTTAGGTATTAATTGTAATTTTTATTTAGATTTATTTTAATTATGTTAAAGTTAGGGGTGTTAGGGTTAGACTTAGGGTTAGGTTTAGGGGTTAATAACTTTAGTATAGTGGCGGCGATTTTGGGGGCAGCAGATTAGGGGTAATTGACAGTAATGTAGGTTGCAGCGATGTTAGGGACAGCAGATTAGGGGTTAATAATATTTAAGTAGTGTTTGCGATGCGGGAGTGCGGCGGTTTAGGGGTTAATATGTTTATTATAGTGGCAGCGATGTCGGGAGCGGCAGATTGGGGGGGAAATATTTAGGTAATAATTGTTTTATTTAGATTTATTTTAATTATATTTAAGTTATGGGGTGTTAGGGTTAGGTTTAGGGGTTAATAGGTTTATTATAGCAGTGGTGTGGTCTGACGGCAGATTAGGGGTTAATAATCTTTAAATAGTGTTTGCGATGTGGGAGGGCGGCGGTTTAGGGCTTAATAATTTTATTATAGTGGCGACGATGTCGGGGAGCGGCGGAATAGGGGTTAATACATTTTTGAAGTGGCGGCGATGTCCGGAGCGGCAGATTAGGGGTTAATAATTTTATTTTAGTGTTTGCAATGCGGGAGGGCCTCGGTTTAGGGGTTAATAGTTAGTTTATGGGTGTTAGTGTACTTTTTAGAACTTCAGTTATGAGTTTTATGTTACAGCTTTGTAACATAAAACCTATAACTACTGACTTTTAGTTTACGGTACGGATCTTGACGATATAGGCTGTACTGCTCACTTTTTGGCCAGACAGGCAAACTCGTAATACCGGCGCTATGGAAGTCCCATTGAAAAAGGACTTTTTGAAAGCTGCGGTAGTTACGTTGCGTTACGGCCAAAAAAGTGTGCGGGACAGAACGCTGCTTTTTCACTCATACCGCAAAACTCGTAATATAGCCGATTTTTATTTTTTCAATCATTGATTGAGGAGAAATTGATGTCTAATCTTGAGAAATGTTCATCTTCAAGAAGAAATTGCTAAATTTCCCTCATTCTATTGGTATCATTTGTTGAAGGAGCAGCAATGCACTACTGGTTGCTGACTGAATACATGGGTGAGCCAATGACAATCGGTATATAAATGCAGCCACCAATCAGTAGCTAGAACCTAGGTTATTTGCTGCTCCTGAGCTTAAATAGATAAACCTTTCAGCAAAGGATAACAAGAGAAGGAAGTAAATTAGATAACAGAAGTAAATTGGAAAGTTGTTTAAAATTGTATTCTCTATCTGAATCATGAAAGAAACATTTTAGGTTTCATGTCCCTTTAAAGGGATAGTCTAGTCAAAATAAAACTTTTCTGATTCAGATAGAGCATACAATTTTAAGCAACTTTCTGATTTACTCCTATTATCAATTTTTCTTCAATCTCTTGGTATCTTTATTTGAATTTAAGTGTAAGAGCCGGACCATTTTTGGTTCAGCACTTGGGTAGCACTTGCTGATTGGTGGCTACATTTAGACACCAATCAGAAAGTGCTACCCATGTGCTGAACCAAAAATGGGCTGGCTCCTATGCTTACATTCTTGCTTTTTCAAACAAAGATACCAAGAGAACAAAGCAAATTTGATAATAGGAGTAAATTAGAAAATTGCTTAAAATTGCCTTCTCTATCTGAATCATGGAAGCTTAATTTTGACTAGACTATTCCTTAAATGAATCTAGACCAGAACGTCACAGTGCGTTTATATAAAAAAGAAGTTAAACACAAAGCCAAACCGTTTTTAAAAATAAATAAAGGATGAAATATAACAGAACCTATGGTGTATACCTTTGGTGTCTGTATACAATCCTCATTCCTCATCCTCTTTGGAGATAAGTGAAGGTTGGTTACCGAGAAGGTTGAGGATTGTATAGCGACACCAGAAGGGGGTAATCAGACAGCGTACTGCTTTGGACAAAATCCGTTAGCTAACTGTCTCCGCAAATTTCGGAGTTATACTCTGAGTGACCATTTTACCTTTTAATTATATTTGACATGTTTTTAATAAATCATTTAAAGAATTTGATCCTGTGGTCTGCTGGTGGGTTTATCAATACGCTATTATATCTCAGAGCTGGATCATAGCTCTGGAAGATGTAAGTACTCTGTCAAAAGGATAGGAAAGTCAAAATTATACTTCCATGATTCAGATAGAGCATTTAATGTTAAGACACTTTTAAATTCACTTCTATTTTCAAATATACTTTGTTCTCTTGGTATCCCTTGTTGCAAAAGAATACGCACATATCCTACACTAGTGGGAGCTGCTGCTGATTGGTGCCTGCACACATTTGTCTCTTGTGATTGGCTGACTAGATGTGTTCAGCTGGCTGTCAGTAGTGCAATGCTGTTCCTTCAGCAAGGATAACAAGACAATGAAGCAAATGTTATAATAGGCGTAAACTGGAAAGTTGCTTTAAATTGTATGTTCTACCCAAATTTATGAAATAAAACGTTGGTGTTTCCTTTCCCTTTAATTCCAGTCAATGAGTGTCTTCATATACAGTGTCCCACTATGAGATCTGTTTTCTCTCTTTTTTGAGAATATCAATTTGGAGAACAGCTGAAGGAATAATAACATACGGAGTATTTAAAATGTTTGTAACAGTGGTGGTTTTATGGTAGACATTTCTGTTGTGTTTCTATAGGATAACATATCGGCCATGTCATAGCATTTTTAAAACAAATAAACATCATTTTGTATTGCAATTATTTTTTTCCAATAACCAAACATCACCCACTATTTATAGGATCCAATCTGGGCTTTAGTCTACAGACAACAGTGCTAGTCACTGTCATAAAGTTAGAATTCAAGTAAATTGTTTTGTAGTTGTTATCTGATAAAGTCAATTAGAGACACATATGTAGCAGAGTTAGCCTTGAAAAGTCAGGAGGGTGCATTTCAAGTTCTGAGAATCAGATATTGCTTGATTTTCAGAGCTTAAAGGGACATTATACACTTGGTTTTGTTTGCAAAAATGTTTTGTAGATGATCCATTTATATAGCCCATGTAAAAAAAAATTAAGTTTTTTTAAAGTTTTGCTTATTTTTAAATAACATTGCTCTGATTTTCAGACTCCTAACCAAGCCCCAAAGTTTTAGGAGAATACCGACGTATACCTACTCCAGCTTGCTCCTGTTTGTGTAAAGGGTCTTTTTATATGCAGAGGAAGGGGGAGGGGGGAGTGTCTGCTATTTCCCACTTGTAGTGGGTGTTCCAGTAACCTTTTAAACAGAGCTAAACTGGAAGCTTCTAAGTAAGTTTTTAAATGGTTTTATACTGTATTTTTATATCAGTATCTATGCATATTATTCTTTATAGTAGTGTCGTTTACATGCAGTTATATGAAAATTGATGTCTACTGTCCCTTTAAGTAAACAAAAGGGGCAAAATAAATAATGAAAATATAATTCAAAATTGTTTCATTACACATAACTAGAGGTAGACTATTTGGTATTTGTTTAGTTTTAAATTAAACGAATACTGAATATTCATTAAAGATTCGTTTTCATTAAATAAATGTAAAGGTTCCTTTGCCACAGGTGAAAAACTTCACCTGTAATGTTACATAATTCCTCTAGCGAGCTGAAGAGCAGCACTGTTCATACCCTTCTTCACAAAGCCCTGGTATCCACCGTGCTACTAAACCTCCTATTTGCCCACCTTGTGAAGAAGGATCGTGATTAGCGTGGCTCTCCAGTTCGCTAGAGGTAAGTATTTTTTACACCTAAGGTAATTTAAAGGAAAAAAATTAATACTGAAGAATTTTGTCAGTTTTTCTTTGTTTTCTTTAAATTTTGTGCTGCATTCGTTCAGATATTCATTTTGTGAAAATAAAATGAATATCCATATTTCGTTAAAGAATTCATAACTAAATGATTGCTCACGTCTAAACATAACATTTTATATAAAAAAGCTCAAGGGGTTTCCTGTCGGTGTAGTGAACATCATACAAAATATATATACATTTCATTGTATCTGCATGACAAATAATAGAATTTTGAGACTCAAATCCTCATTGGACTACAATGATATTGATTAATGCCTATTATATTTAATTTGTGTGACTCTTTTAAAAGCTAGACTGCTAGAGTGATATTTTATCAAATGTAAGTCATTTAAAATAAAGTTGTGTAAATGTATAATATTTACTCTTCATTTTCTAATGCTATTTGCCTTTTCTTCTTTTCTTTGCTCCTGTCTTGCAGTGTATTCAGTAATGATTTGTTCAAAAGAAGGTAAAGGAAGGCAAATTAATGTGCACATTACAATGTACAGGGGAAAAGCTAATGCTGGGAAACGTACATAATAGCCGGATGCACCAGGATGCAAATCTGAGAGTGCAACGAATTGGCTGTTATATATTTCTAATGATTAGGTTAAGCTGCGTGGGAACAATGTATATATACAGTAAGACAGTATCAAGGAGGCAAGGGGCGAGCAAACCTGTCCTGTGGAATCCTCAAATTCCCACACTTCTCTAAAATGGTTCATGTAGATTTCATAGGTTAAGATAACAATTCTCAAGTTTGATTACGCTGAAAACAATATTTACTATTAAAGAGACAATATAGTCTTTATTCTATACTGCATCCACAACTGGGTGTTAGCGATACATTACGTTGCAGTGCTAGACCTTAATGAGATAGTAAAGGCAACATTTTTGTTAAGTTCATTCTGTTGTCAAATACATTATTACAATATTTATCAAAGCATCAACTGATAATACGCTGAGATTTGACATTGTATTTGACGCGAGATTGATCCGCCGTAGTTAACAAAGCGTCAAGATCGTCAAATGTTGAAATGTGTGATGAAATATACGCTCCCGCGATCTTAATCCAACGCAGATCGATGCTTGCGTCATTACAGATGTTTCTAATTCACATTCGACTCTTTTTGACCCTTTTCCCAATTTATCAAACAGGTACGTTCGCGTCTATTCCAGCGCAGCGTACCTAGTTTTCAAACCGCCACTCTTGAGGCCGCGGATGCCATAGAAATCAATGGGAGTCTGAAAACACAGAAAGCTTATGTTCGATGCTGCAAGAGAATGAAGCATATTACATAATAAAAGTAAATTAGAAACTTTATTAAAATCGTATACCCTTTCTAAATCAAACAATATTATTGCTTCACATTTGGTGCACTTGTAGATATAGGGATAAAAATGAAAAATACATTACTTCTTATGGATTATGTTACATTTTTGTCTCTCATTACAAAGCAATGGGACAATATTATTTCTCCAAATTTGTTGCAAGGTTTTGCCCCAAACTTGTTGCACTAATAGATATAGAGATAAAAATTAAATAAATAAACAACATAATATAGCTAACTTCCTTTTTATTTTTCTGATAAATCTATTTGCATCATGATTAAGGCATATAATACAAGTCCCACTCTCCACTTCGCACCAAATTTAAAGCAACATTTTTTGCACCAATTGTGACGCAAACTCCTAAAAAACCCACACACTAGTGAATTTTTCAACCACTTTTTATTGGAATATGCATAATCACATGATTTATGACATCAGTCAATCTGATTCAAATATACATTTTAAACTATCACTAATTAATCAAATTGCTTGATACTTGTGTCATTGATCACTCATCAGAACTTGTAAGTGCCATTTGTTACATTGTGTATTATACTTTGAAAGTATGTATATGTGAAATTAGTATTAAAGATAAGCATTGATTGCTGACATTAGGACACACAGTGTAATATTTTAGACAATGATTTTAAAATTTGAATGATGTTTGATTCAATATAATCTTAAACTGATATCTCAAAGGGATAGCCCACCTAACATTAAACTGTCATTAATCAGATACAGCAGAAATCAAAATCACCTCTTTACTGTCATGCTATTTTCAGTGTATTTCTTGCTTCTCTTGAATTTATTTTTCAGTAAGAAATGTCATCTTATATGCCAGCCCATTTTGTAACACCAGTGTAGGGGTGGTTTTTAAAAGTAGATTGCAATCAGGAGGGGTTACACAGGTACAGAGAGAAAACTGGCCCAACTCTTAAAATATCCATTGATTGCAAATAAATACATTTGATACCCTAATAACATGTTATATTTGCAATTATTCCTGCTCAGAATAATAATACATTTACACTATATACTATATATATATATATATATATATATATATATATATATATATATATATATATATATATATATATATATATATATATATATATATAAACAAAGTAGAGCCAACGAGTCATACAGAGCACAAAGTCAAATAAAAAATGGCAAATCCTTTATTAAACGTTCTGGATACAAAACATGGTAAAAAAAAAGTAAGATGCGGCAGAGGAAAAAGCGGCTTTATGCGTTTCGGCCGATAGGCCTTATTCATAGACATAGGGAACACAGGTGTAAAGGGTACATAAGAACTATTAAAAAACAAGTTGATTGGCTGCTGCATAATTGGGACATAATAACACCACTCACTTAAGGGGGCAGTACACAGAAAATGCTTTAAAATTGTTATGTATATATACAACAATACTGCAAATTATTATTTAAACTGACATGGCAGACTCATTATAGAGATGGGAGGGAGAAGAAATAGGACATAGAATAATATTTACATATGCTATGGAGAGAAAGAATAATATGGAGTATACAATATATAAAATATGTATGAACATGAGTATAATTTTACAGCAAACATTTTAGGTTGCGTTAATAATAATAATATGTAATGCAAAATATATACATTTGTTAGAATAGTGGCAATAATCTACAGATGATAGAATTATAACACTAAAGCCCTCTTATGGAGAGATGCTCAATACAGTGGAATGAATTAACTTTCAGTTATATCAAAAAGATAGAGCACTATAGAGTTATTAACACTGTTTCAAATATTTATTAATGTTGCCACAAATTGATTATATCTCCATCTATATTCAATCCCTTGGGTCTCCTTGTTTGTAAAAGGAAGATACAAAATGCCTATCTGTGGAGAAGTCTATTAATTCTATCACCCCCCCCTAACTTTTGGACGGACATGTTCAATGACTTGCCAACTGAAAGTAGATACATTTTGAGCGTGGCTATATATAAAATGCCTAGCCAGATCGGAGACTTCTCTGCCATTGCTGATATCATTAAGGTGTTCTCTAATTCTCACCCTTACTTTACGGGTGGAACAGCCTGTGTATTGGACTTCACAGTGGGTGCATTCTATTAGATAGACCACAAAGGCGGTTCGGCAGTTGGAGCAGCAGTCAAGGTTGTACACTTTCTGTGTGTATCTTAATTGAAATTGTGAGCCTACTTTGGTGTAGGAGCAAGCTATTTTGTAAAATGACACTTAAAGTGTCCCTTGACTGTTAGCCAACTGCTCGGTCTCTCCCTAGATTTTTTAAGAACACTGTGTATATATATATATATATATACACACAAGTATGTGCAAAGACATATGTACACATTTTAGCATTAATAATCGTTTATAAAAAAAAAATATGAGATAAAAGCATATAATGACAAATACACATTAATTTAAAGTATCATATAACAGATTTTTTTGTATAACAAATAAATATAAAAATAACTTTCTATGAGATATTGTTTGTTCAGGTATAAATCTAGCTATTTCTTGGACATTAACAGATTAGCTTTATTTTTTATTGCTTGTTCATGGACAGTAATGAAATGGTATAAATAAAGTTGGGAAAAAACAGAATAACCGCAACATCAATGACTGTTAGTTAGCCACAGTCCGCCATAGTTGATGCGCATGTTTTTGACATTTTTTTTTTATAAATAAGGGCATCGTATGCAGATCCGCGTCAGCGATGTCTGGCGAGCGTATTGACGCCGGCGAATGCACCGAGATTGACACTTTGATAAATATCCCCCATAGAGTCAGTAAATGGTCAAATACCTTACCCTGCCTTTTTTATATAGTTTTGCTGCCATCTTGATTGAAAGTTTAGCTCTTTTCCAAACCCAAAAATTTGATAGGGGTTGTGGAAATAATTACACCCGCTTCACTGATGACATAATTAGCGCATGTGGACTCAAGAGGTAGGAAAATCTGACAGTGTTTGTGTTCTATCAGATTTTCCTACTAGCGCATATGTAGTACTTGGTAAGCTAAGTCTGACAGAGGAAGCGCTCTGCTGAAAGCTGTTTGCACACAAAGCGCATACAGGGAACAACATATATAAAATATTATTTTGTACTATTTGGATGTACTATTTATTTAGATAATTATTTTGAATGTACCAAAATTTGATGTGTGCAAATGAAGTAAAAAACAAATTACACCCATTAGATTTTGGTACATCCAAAACAGGGCAGCTTATCCTGTAAATTGTATAACAATAATGTTGCTAACAGTTACTCAGAGCAGTGATGTGCAGTCACTAGAGGCAGGTGAGGCAGTGCTTCACCTCTCATATGTGCAAAAATATATTTTTTTTATTGGCTTTAAAAAAATAAATAAAAAAAAATTGTAATTTCCCCCCAGCATTTTTTTCCTCTCACAGCTACATGTTGTGCAATGGAGAGGTCTGCCCATCATTATACAACATGCTGTGCCACCTACTGGATGAAAGTGGTTAAGATCATTGCATGGTCCTTAACTGCTTATTTGAGGCAGTCCTATTTGGGCTGAACCAATCCAGTGAGAGGCATTAGTAAGTGGAACATAGGGTTGGGGCTGGATGTTAAATCATATAAAACAAAACAAAAACGGAAAAAAACAACTTTCATATATTTTGTTGCTGTCCTGTGAACCTGCTAGCTTTGCTAAAGTGAAAAAGAGAGTTCTGTTCTTCCCCTCTAAGTGCAGTGGAATGTGCCACTGTCACTTCCTGAATCCTTATACAGAGCAGGAAGAGAGGCAGAGAGAGCAGTGTTTTAGCCACATCTTATTAAAGTACGATTTTACTGAAAGGGATTCTGTTAGTGAAAATGATAATTTAATGAATGTGGTTTAGTGTTTTTTTACTCTTTTACAGCAAAGGATCGTTTTTGTATTTTGTTTACTCAAACTTTACACCCACTAACTTAGCAGCTTGCCTCTGTACTTCCCACTAATTTATAGTCTCATTTTCTGAACTCTCTGTAGTTCTGCTGTTTTATTACTTAAAAATGCAGTGGTCCCTCACCCCCCCCCCCCCCCTTGTGTGTGTGTGTGTGTCTCTCTCTCTTTATCTATCCATCTCCTTATGTGTCGTTCTCCCCCATGGTCTCTTTCTCTGTCTCTCTTCCTCCTCCTCTGACTCTCTTATCCCTTATGTGTCTCTCTAACCCTCTGTGTGTGATTGTGTCTCTCTCTCTCTTTCTCTCTCTCTAACCCTCTGTGTGTGATTGTGTCTCTATCTATAACCCTCTGTGTGTGATTGTGTCTCTCTCTTTCTCTCTCTCTCTAACCCTCTGTGTATGATTGTGTCTCTCTCTCTTTCTTTCTCTCTCTCTCTCTCTCTCTCTCTAACCCTCTGTGTGTGATTGTCTCTCTCTCTCTAACCCTCTGTGTGTGATTGTGTCTCTCTCTCTCTCTCTCTCTCTCTCTCTCTCTCTAACCCTCTGTGTGTGATTGTGTCTCTCTCTCTTTCTCTCTCTTTCTCTCTCTCTAACCTTCTGTTTGTGATTGTGTTTCTCTTTATTTCTCTCTCTCTATCTCTAACCCTCTGTGTGTGATTGTGTCTCTCTCTCTCTTTCTCTCTCTAACCCTCTGTGTGTGATTGTCGCTCTCTCTCTCTCTCTCTCTCTCTCTCTCTAACCCTCTGTGTGTGATTGTGTCTCTTTCTCTCTCTATCTCTCTCTCTCTCTCTATCTAACCCTCTGTGTGTTATTGTGTCTCTCTCTCTCTAACCCTCTGTGCATGATTGTGTCTTTCTCTTTCTCTCTCTCTAACCCTCTGTGTTTGATTGTGTGTGTCTCTCTCTCTCTCTCTCTCTCTCTCTCTAACCCTCTGTGTGTAATTGTGTCTCTCTTTCTCTCTCTCTCTAACCCTCTGTGTGTGATTGTGTCTCTCTCTTTCTCTCTATCTAATCCTCTGTGTGTGATTGTGTCTCTCTCTCTCTTTCTCTCTAACCCTCTGTGTCTCTCTCCCCCGTCTCTCTCTCCCTTCCCCTCCCCCCTGAGTGCTTTTCTGTGTTTCTGTCTACCTTTTATTTATTTAATTAATGAATTGGTAGTGCCATCTGATGGTGTGGCTTTATTTAAAGGGGTGGGGTCAAGCGCCCCACCATCTTTAAATTTCACAAGCCACCACTGGATCAAGACATTTTTATATTTACTGAATAACGAAAGAATCTATAAGCATAATTTGCAGCATTAAAGTAAAAAGTATGTTTTAACATATTTTAATGGGCATGGATTTCTAGATCTCATAATCAGAGCAAGCATTGTGTTATCTGGCAAGAGTTTCTGTTACAATCCTTTTAGACTAAAATCAGATGTGTACTAAGTTGACCAGTTTTCCAAGACACCATTTAAAGGGACATGATACCCATATGCAAATTTAAATGACTTTACAATTTACATCTAATATCTAATTTTCTTCATTTTTTTGATATCCTTTGTTGAAAATCATATCTAAATATGCTCAGTAGCTGCTGATTGGTGGCTGCACATAGATACCTCATGTGATTGGCTCACCCATGTGCATTGCTATTTCTTCAACAAAGGATATCTAAAGAATGAAGGCATATCCTAGCCATTGCCTCACCAGCCTCTGACGTCACTGCACGTCACTGACTCAGAGCACTGCTGACCTGTTGCACAAGTGTTCCGCAGGGCACTGATCACCACTTAAGTTGAAGAAGAAACAGGATCTGCCCAAAGATCTGTCAGCTGCGCTACCCAGAGGACAACATGCAGAACAGTGCAGGAGAATGAGCTGGGTTGTGTGCTCTCTCAGACATAGTTCAGCAAGCTATATATTGTTTGCAAGTAAAGGAGTCAAATCACAATGTATTTGCTCTAAAAAATGAATTTTTCCTATTGCCTGAATTTGGAGCCGAGTGTCTCATGTGATCACTATGTATTGTATAGTTAGTTAAAAACCCACTGTCATAAATACATTTTCAACCTTAAGCTCTGAAAAAGGCAGGGGAGGGACTTTTATTGGTGCAGCAGGTGTGGTGGAACCAGGGCCCAAGTGCTTAAGGGGGCCCATAGCAGCCAATCTATACATAGGCATGTGTACAATCCTATTGCAAATTAGAAAATAGAAGTAAACTGGGAAGTTGTTTACAATTTTATGCTCTATCGGAATCCTGAAATAAATTGTTTGTGTTTCATGTCCCTTTAACTGCTGGTGGAGGTTCTTTGCTAAACTGACACATACAATAGCCCATTCATACCTCTTAAAGGGACAGTCTACACCAGAATTGTTATTGTTTAAACAGATAGATAAGCCCTTCATTACCCATTCCCCAGTTTTGCATAACCAACGCTGTTATATTAATATACTTTTTACCTCTGTGATTATCTTTTATCTAAGCCTCTGCAAACTGCCCCTTTATTTCAGTTCTTTTGACAGACTTGCAGTTTAGCCAGTCAGAGCTGGCTCACTGGATCTCCATGTGCGTTATCTAGTGGTGAAAAACTGTTAAAATGCCCGGAGAGAAGAGGCGGCCTTCAAAGGCTTCGAAATTTGCATATGAACCTCCTAGATTTTGCTTTCAACTAAGAATACCAAGAGAACCAAGCAAAATTGGTGATAAAAGTAAATTGGAAAATTGTTTAAAATTACATTTTCATTTTTTGAATCATGAAAGTTTATTTTGGACTAGACTGTCCCTTTAAGGTTACAATGCTAAATGAGAAAACTACTAACTAGTAGTAGATTACTCTACCCACAGCGCTAACAGCTTAAATCAGGACACCAAAGTGTAAATAAAATAGTGGCAATATGTTGCAAATCAAATATGGCTAGCTCACAGATATAAAATGTATCAAAAAATTACAATTTATTAAAATACATAGAATACGCTGATCAGACGTATATATAAAAAAAGACAAAACAAAAATGTGTTAAAAACAATTTGGAATAAATGGCAGTTGTATTGAATATCCCAGAGGAGCTGATATGGTGACACAAAGTGCAGTATCCAAGATCGCTATGTAGCTGGAATCAAAACCAAGGATCAGATGACTTGAAATACGATATTTCACTTTAACTCAGGATAGGAGCTGGAACACAGATATATTCAAATCAAACTAAGAAAAAGAACCAAGCAAAAGGTTTTCACTTTTACTTACACCAGAGGGTTTCTTAGGGAGCAATGTCTTCCCCTTAAGGTGTATCCCTGTCTGTGCAGTAACCAGCTATATTAGTGTCTACAGTGATGGTACGGAGTTTGCAGCGGCTGTTAGACAGATCCTTTCTGATATGGATGCCTCTTTACTATATTTTACTATTTTCAATGTATTTCTTCTTTCTCTTGAATTTCTTTTTACTGAAAAAGAAATTCAAGAGAAGGAAGAAATACACTGAAAATAGCATGGCAGTAAAGAGGCATCCATATCAGAAAGGATCTGTCTAACAGCTGCTGCAAACTTTGGTGTCTTGATTTAAGCTGTTAGCGCTGTGGGTAGAGTAATCTACTACTAGTTAGTAGTTTTCTCATTTAGTATTGTCAATTTTTAGAGGTTTGGGATCCTCCTTTATCTCACTAGCATATCAGGTTGAACCAGCGCAGGGAAAATACACACATTTTTTCCTTTAAGGTTACAGCAAAGCTCTATTCATGTAACTTTGTTCACACGGCAAAGACAAAACTAATTTACATGTGTGACATTCACCTATTGTCATCACACAACATCCTCAACAGTATCCATATGAATGCCATAGGTATCTTGGGAGGATGGACAGACTTCTATAGGCAATTCAGGACAACAACATCTACAAACGGCCTGAGTTAATATCTCATATTTGATTGTATTTCTCACTCGTACTGTTGTGATTGTCACTAACAGTACAGGCAATATTAAAATTGTGTTTTACATGAGATCGCATAATCGTGACTTTCATAGTTAACTATTGCACTCCCTTTCCATCCTCACCAATGCTGACCCCTCTAAATGCATCTATTAGGATACCTGGGTGGGCAGACAGTGAATTGTTTTCCTATGGCTTTATGGGCATTTGGCAACTTTCACAAAGATTCTCTTAAACTATACTATATATACAGTTTATACAGTATATATATATATATATATATATATATATATATACACAGAAATATCTAATTAAAAATACTTAGAACATATTCCATTATCTGAAGAACATTGGAATGTGAAATCTTTAAAGTAAATACACAGTATAACACTTTATTAAATATCAATATTGCATAAATATGATTTTTACAGTTATCAGTAAAGGGTTCCAATGTTAACTGCTGTACTGTTAAATGTATTTTTGATATGTTTTGTGCAACTTTTTAGTCGAGCGTAACATTTAACCAGAGCTCTGAAGTTGTGCTATCCAGACGCGCGTTAAATTCAATGGCGCTCAAGCGACAACTCTTAATACGCATGCTACTTCTGAGCCACAATAAATCCCTTTTTGTTTGTGTGCAACAGTTAGCGTGCCACTCGTAATTCTAGCCCTATGTAAGGTGTGTAAAGTTACACTGCATATGCAAAAAACGTCAGTGAAATTTGTATTTTTAATATGAAAAGTATATTGTTTTCCTTATTGTAAAAAGGAAATGTATGTTTACCTGATAAATTTGTTTCTTTTACAATATGACGAGTACACGGATTTCATCCTTACTTGTGGGATATCGCCTCCTGGTTAGCAGGAAGTGGCAAAGAGCTCCACAGCAGAGCTGCATATATAGCCCCTCCCTTCCCTCCCCCTCCAGTCATTCGACCAAAGTTAGGAAGAGAAAGGAAAAGGCCAAGGAGCAGAGGTGACTGAAGTTTAACAAAAATAAAAACCTGTCTTTAGAAAAATAACAGGGTGGGCCGTGGACTCGTCATATCGTAAAAGAAACAAATTTATCAGGTAAGCATAAATTTCCTTTTCTTTTACAAGATATGACGAGTCCACGGATTTCATCCTTACTTGTGGGATACAATACCAAAGCTATAGGACACGGATGAAAGGGAGGGACAAGACAGGGACCTAAACGGAAGGCACCACTGCTTGAAGAACCTTTCTCCCAAAAACAGCCTCAGAAGAAGCAAACATATAAAATTTGGAAAATTTGGAAAAAGTATGAAGAGACGACCAAGTTGCAGCCTTGCAAATCTGTTCAACAGAAGCATCATTTTTAAATGCCCATGAGGAAGCCACAGCCCTAGTAGAATGAGCCGTAATTCTTTCAGGAGGCTGCAGTCCAGCAGTTTCATATGCCAAACGGATGATACTCTTCAGCCAAAAAGAAAGAGAGGTAGCCGTAGCTTTCTGACCCCTGCATTTCCCAGTAAAAACCACAAACAAAGAAGATGTATGACGAAAATCCTTAGTCGCCTGCAAATAAAATTTTAAGGCACGAACTACAAGTTATGTAGCAGACGCTCCTTAGAAGAAGGGTTAGGACATAATGAAGGAACAATAATTTCCTGATTAATATTCTTGTTAGAAACAACTTTAGGAAGAAAACCAGGTTTTGTACGTAACACCACCTTATCAGCATGGAAAATAAGATAAGGTGGATCACATTGTAAAGCCGAAAGCTCAGAAACTCTGCGAGCAGAAGAAATAGCAACCAAAAATAAAACTTTCCAAGATAATAACTTAATATCTATGGAATGCATGGGTTCAAACTGAACCCCTTGAAGAACTTTAAGAACTAAATTCAAACTCCAAGGAGGAGCAATTGGTCTAAATACAGGCCTGATTCTAGTCAGAGCCTGACAAAAAGATTGAACATCTGCCAGACGTTTGTGTAGCAAAATGGTTATCTGTCCCTTTAAGGAACTTGCTGACAACCCTTTCTCCAATCCTTCTTGAAGAAAAGATAAAATCCTGGGAATCCTAACTCTACTCCATGAGTAGCCCTTGGATTCACACCAATAAAGATATTTATGCCATATCTTAGGGTAAATCTTTCTAGTAACAGGCTTACGAGCCTGGATCAAGGTATCAATGACCGAATCAGAGAACCCTCGCTTAGATAAAATCAAGCGTTCAATCTCCAAGCAGTCAGCTGCAGAGAAACTAAATTCGGATGATGGAAGGGTCCCTAAATGAGAAGGTCCTGCCTCAATGGAAGCTTCCACGGCGGCAGAGAGGACATGTCCACCAGATTGGCATACCAAGTCCTGCGAGGCCACGCAGGAGCGATTAGAATCACCGAAGCCCTCTCCTGTTTGATCCGTGCAATCACCCAGGGAAGGAAAACGGTGGGAACACATAAGCTAGGTTGAACGACCAAGGCACTGCCAAGGCATCTATAAGTTCAGCCTGAGGATCCCTGGACCTGGATCCGTACCTTGGAAGCTTGGCATTCTGTTGAGATGCCATCAGATCCAATTCCGGTCTGCCCCACCTGAGAATCAGGGTAGCAAAGACCTCTGGGTGAAGTTCCCATTCCCCCGGATGAAACGTCTGTCTGCTCAAAAAATCGGCATCCCAGTTGTCCACTCCTGGGATGTAAATTGCTGACAGATAACAAGAGTGAGCCTCCGCTCACCGAATTATCTTGGATACTTCTGTCATCGCCAAGGAACTCCTTGTTCCTCCCTGATGATTGATATAAGCCACAGTCGTGATGTTGTCCGACTGAAATCAGATGAATTTGGCCGAGGCTAATTGAGGCCAAGCTTGAAGTGCATTGAATATTGATCTCAACTCCAGAATATTTATGGGAAGTAGAGACTCCACTCGAGTCCACACTCCCTGAGCCTTCAGGGAATTCCAGACTGCCCCCCATCCTAGTAGACTAGCATCCGTTGTCGCTATCACCCATGAAGGTCTGCGGAAGCATGTCCCTTGGGACAGATGATCTGGCAACAACCACCAAAGAAGAGAGTCTCTTGTCTCCTGATCCAGATCTATCTGAGGAGACAAATTTGCATAATCCCCATTCCACTGTCTGAGCATGCTCAGTTGTAGAGGTCTGAGATGAAAACGCGCAAACGGAATGATGTCCATTGCCGCCACCATCAATCCAATTACCTCCATGCACTGAGTCACTGATGGCCGAGGAGTGGACTGAAGGGTTCAGCATGTCTCTAGAATCTTTAACATTCTGACTTCCGTCAAAAAGATTTTCATGGATACGGAATCTATTAGAGTTCCCAGGAAAGGAACCTTTGTCTGTGGAATTAGTGAACTCTTTTCTAGATTCACCTTCCACCCATGAGTCCTTAGAAAGGACAGAACCGTGTCGGTATGGGACTTTGTCAGTTGAAAAGAGGACGCTTGGATTAGAATATCGTCTAGATAAGGCGCCACTGCAATGCCCCGCGGTCTGAGAACCGCTAGCAAAGACCCTAGAACTTTCGTGAAGATCCTGGGTGCCGTGACCAGCCCGAAAGGGAAGAGCCACAAACTGAAAATGTTTGTCCAGGAAGGCAAACCTTATAAACTGGTGATGATCTCTGTGGATAGGAATGTGAAGATATGCATCCATAAAGTCCACGGTAGTCATATATTGACCCTCCTGGATCAATGGAAGAATTGTCCGAATCGTTTCCATCTTGAAGGATGGGACTCTGAGAAACTTGTTTAGACTCTTGAGATCTAAAATGGGTCTGAACGTTCCCTCTTTTTTGGGAACCATGAAAAGATTTGAGTAAAACCCCTGTCCCTGTTCCTATATTGGAACGGGACAAACTACTCCCATAGTAGAGAGGTCTTTTACAAAACGTAAGAACGCCTCTCTTTTAATCTGGTCTACAGACAATCGTGAAAGAAGAAACCTTCCCCTTGGAAGGGAATTTTTGAACTCCAGTTGATACCCCTGTGACACGATTTCTAGTGTCCAGGGATCCTGAACATCTCTTATCCAAGCCTGGACAAAGAGAGAAAGTCTGCCCCCTACTAGGCCCGGAAGAACTTTAAGAACTAAATTCAAACTCCAAGGAGGAGCAAAACGTAAGAACGCCTCTCTTTTAATCTGGTCTACAGACAATCGTGAAAGAAGAAACCTTCCCCTTGGAAGGGAATTTTTGAACTCCAGTTGATACCCCTGTGACACGATTTCTAGTGTCCAGGGATCCTGAACATCTCTTATCCAAGCCTGGACAAAGAGAGAAAGTCTTTCCCCTACTAGGCCCGGTCCCGGACCGGGGCCGTCCCTTCATGCTGTCTTGGGAGCAGCAGCGGGCTTCTTGGGTTGTTTATTTTTGTTCCAAGCCTGATTGGGTCTCCAGACGGGCTTGGACTGTGCGAAGTTCCCTTCCTGTTTAGTGGAAGAGGAAGAAGGGACACCCTTGAAATTTCGAAAGGAACGAAAATTACTCTGTCTCCTTTGTTTGGATGTCTTGTCCTGAGGGCGGAGATGACCCTTATCTCCCGTAATGTCAGAGATAATCTCTTTCAATTCAGGCTCAAATAAAGTCTTTCCTTTGAAAGGGATAGCTAATAGCTTAGATTTAGAGGATACATCCGCAGACCAAGATTTCAACCATAAGGTCTGCGTGCTACTGTGGCCAAACCTGAATTCTTAGCCGCCAACTTGGCAATCTGAAAGGCGGCGTCCATAACAAAGGAATTGGCTAACTTAAGGGCCTTGATTCTATCCAATATTTCCTCCAAAGGAGTCTCAGTCTTAAGAGACTCTTCCAGGGCATCAAACCAAAAGGCATCCGCAGTTGTAACTGGTACAATGCAGGCCGTTGGTTGCAATAGAAACCCTTGATGAACAAACAGCTTCTTTAGAAGACCCTCCAACTTTTTATCCATAGGGTCCTTGAAAGCACAACTGTCCTCAATAGGAATAGTCGTACGCTTAGCTAGAGTAGAAATAGCTCCCTCCACATTAGGATACATTTTCTTAAATATAGGGAATGGAGAGAATGGTATACCCGGCCTTTCCCATTCCTTGTTAATAATTTCCGAAATTCTTTTAGAAATCGGAAAAACATCAGCGTAAGTAGGGACCTCCAGATATCTGTCCATCTTACACAATTTCTCTGGAGGGACTACAATAGAGTCACAGTCGTCCAGGGTTAACAAAACCTCCCGTAATAACAGGCAAAGGTGTTCAAGCTTAAATCTGAAGGACATCACGTCCGAATCTGTCTTGGGTAATGCGCTACCTGAGTCAGACAGTTCTCCTTCTGACAAAATCTCCCTACCCCCCCTTCAGAGTCCTGGGAGGGAAGATCGGAGATCGCCATCAAGGAATCAGAAGTCGCCTGTAGTACTGGCAACTTAGATAACACCTCTGTAAGGGTTGAGGACATAACTGTAGCCATATCCTGCAGAGTGAATGATGCAGACACCAATGAAGAACATGGCGTCGCCTGTGTGGGCGTTATGGGCTGAGACGCTTGGGATTGAGGTTTAACCTGAACCTCATCATTCTGAGTACAATCATTATTATCATCAGTTAAGAAAATTTGTTCTTTACACTGTAATGCCCTAGTTATACATGAGGGACAAAGTGTAACAGGGGGTTCCACAATGGCATTTAAATACATAAGGCATACACTGTGCTCATCCATCTTAATAAAGTGAACAACAAGCAAATTTGACTCACTCACAGAAATTTGATTGTAAAATAAATATGTTGAGTACTGTATCTTTAAGAACTCAATTCACACAGCTATCCATTTTTTATTTAACAAAATATGCTGAATACTGTTTAACAAGGGAGAAAGCTCTCTCTTTCCCTCTTACACCGTTTATATTCTTTGGCAAGAACCCACAAGTATAAGACACAGATTGCTCTTTAGAAATAAAATGCCTCGTCACCTCGCCGCAGCTCCGCTGCGGCTCCTACCTGCTCCTGAGACCAGACCGTAATAACAAGTGTGCAATCCGGAACAGCAGGCTGAGGCCGAAAAGACAAACTGCATTCACAACACTGACTGCGCTATGAAAGCGCCCGAGTCCTAAGCTCCGCCCCTCATGGGCGTAATTCCAATACGAGCAACATCTGCCATTAACCGGAGGCCAGTAAAAGATATACGCACTCCAAAATTGCCTTAAAAGTATAAAGCACTGTTTACATACTATCCCTTGCGTCTGCCAGCCCTAGAAAGTAAAACCACACACAACATCCCAGCGCTTCAAGGCACAAACTGAAAAACGCCTGAGTGTCTGGTAAAAAACATAAATGTTGTCAGAGAGTCTGGTACTTTCATTTTGTACTTACATACCAGCGCTTCTAGGTAGTAGCCGCTAGATTGTCCGGTTCTGTCACTAACCTTTACCTCAAAGCATAGTGAACATACAGTCCATCTGAGATTCTGTTTCTGTGTCCCAGAATAAAAGAACTGCACTTACCTTCATGCTGAGTAACAGCATGGCAACTTCACAGTGTCAAGAGGTCCACTTTTTCCTCCTGAAGTCCTGTGAAACAGAGAAGTCTTAGTTATAAATTTCCAAGACTATGTACAGCAAACGCAACACAATCCTGGGAGGCACAGTGGAGACAAAAATCTACCAGTTCCCATAGTCTAAAAGACTACTTAAAGCTGTAATAAAATAGTACACTTTGGCACCATTTAAAAACAAAAAACTCTTGATTGAAGAATCTAAACTAAACACCTCTCTTTACCTCTTGCTATCACTAATGACTGGGGGGGGGAAGGAAGGGGCTATATATGCAGCTCTGCTGTGGAGCTCTTTGCCACTTCCTGCTAACCAGGAGGCGATATCCCACAAGTAAGGATGAAATCCGTGGACTTGTCATATATTGTAAAAGAAATGAGTTTACCTCACCTCTACTAGTGGGCGTAGCTGAAATTTCTCCACCAGGTCTGATGTATTCTCTAAAGATTTCCCCCTCCAGATCTCGCTGTTGTCGAAATACACAAAACACTTAATACTTTGGGTTAGTATGGGGTTAAAATATAGTTATATGCAAGCAATAGTGCAATCATAACATGCTCTACCACATTAGCACTTGTATGACCTTTTAAAGATAAAGCACTTAAAGGGACACGGAACCCAATTTTTTCTCTTTCATGATTCAGATAGAGTAGTAATTTAAAGCAACTTTCTAATTTACTCCTATTATCAATTTTTCTTTGTTCTCTTTGTATTTTTATTTGGAAAAGTAGGAATGTAAGCTTACAAGTCGGTCCATCTTTGGTTCAGCACTTGAGTAGTGCATATTAGATATGTGCGATTCAGTTCGGTTCGATTCTGAAATTCGGAAAATTCAGCAAATTCGGCGATTCGGATCGAACCGAATTTCCGAATTAAAATTCTGCCGAATTTTCCGAATCGAACCGAATTAGTTTGAATCGATTCGTAAATTTGGGATGGCCATTGGATTACACTAGTATTGTACAGTATGTTAGGTTAACACCTAATATACAGTATAATACTAGTCTAATCCCACCTAACACTTACCGAAATGCCGAATTTCCGAACCGAATCGAACCAAATCCAGCCGAATTTCTTAAAATCCGAATGAATCCGAAAGTAATCCGAAACGAATCGATTCAGAATTTTCTGAATTCGAATCGATCCGAACCAAACTTCGAAAAATTCTGAATCGATCCGAACCGAATTTTTTCGCCATGCACATGTCTAGTGCATATACTGTATATGTATAAAAAATAGAAATATTTGAATTTCCTATGTTCTTCACTTTCTCTCTCTCTCTCTCTCTCTCTCTCTCTCTCTCTCTCTATTTATATAGATAGATAGATAGATAGATAGATAGATAGATAGATAGATATAGATATAATTCTTATAATTGAAGAACATAGGTATTTAACGTATTCCTAATGCACCTTCAGCTTTAGCTCAGTTGGTTTAGCGCACCTTAGTGCTTAGTGCTCAAGTGAAGAAAAAGAAGCACACCCCATAGAAGTCTATGGGGAAATGGAGTTAGCGAGGTTGCAATATCCAACCTCCAAATGTTAGCGCATCTAAGCCTTTTGCTCTTGCGCTAAATTCTTACTTTCAACTTGTAACACCAGCATAAACAAGGGAGTGCTATTGATTTTCCTTGAGTACAGCTAGCGGCTCAAGAGAGATACAAATGTATCACTCCACTTGTGAATAATTATTACATGCTTTTTTTATTTACTTTTGTGTTCTTCTATGCCACTTCTTGTGTGGTTATTCTTTTTTTTTGTTAGTTTCCAGTGAAAGTTAATTAAATAAATGGCAGTAAAAAAAAATATCTGGAGATCTTACATTCAGGGGTTGTTTTGGGAACGTTTACGCAAGGCCATTTCTTCATAATATTATTGTTGGCCGGCTTATCAGGTATCGCTATAATGATGACAATGTCAACAAATCTTTTGAGTTTTAGATGTTTTCTTCAACAATAGGACGTTTAAGCTCTCAAGAGCATGAGAGAGAAACTCTGAAAGGGTTTCATTTATAACTTGTGCCAAAAAATACCTTCCTGTGTTTGTCAATTCACTTTCACATAGTAATATTATCATACGACTTATTGGGAGTGGCGCTCAAAGCAAAAGGAAAGCAGGTGTGATTTTATACAGTCACAATGACCCTTTCACTTAACCTTTCAGACAATGCTTAAGATTTTTTGCCAGAGGGACTCATGAGTTACTGTGCACTTGTCAGATGAAGCCCTTGAGCATTTTGAAGCCACGTTACCAAGAAATGAGGTGACTGTGTAAAATGTTGCACAATTATATATTTGTAAGGTTAACGCTAGACGGTTACTGTTTGCCCACCTACCAAAACAATTTGTAATTGTTGGAACTAAAGCAGAGCATAATAAAGGGATATGAAACAGTGCATCTTTAGTTTTAAAATATGTTAAAGGGACAGTCAACGCCAAAAAAACTTTCATGTTTCAAATAGGGCATGTGATTTTAAACAACTTTCCAATTTACTTTTATTACCAATGTTTCTTTGTTTTCTTGGTATTCTTAGTTGAAAGCTAAACCTAGGAGGTTCATATGCTAATTTCTTAGACCTTGAAGGCCGCCTCTAATCTAAATGCATTTTTATAGTTTTTCCCCACTAGAGGGCATTAGTTCACATGTTTCATATAGATAACATTGAGCTCATGCACGTGAATTTACCATGAAGACAGCTCTGATTGGCTACAATGCAAGTCTGTCAAAAGAACTGAAATAATGGGGCAGTCTGCTGAGGCTTAGATACAAGGTAATTACAGAGGAAAAACGTGTATAATTATAACTGTGTTGGTTATGCAAAACTGGGGAATGGGTAATAAAGGGATTATCTATCTTTTAAAACAACAACAATTCTGGAGTTGACTTTCCCTTTAAAGGGACATAATACTCATATGGAAAATAACTTCAAAATGATGCAGCATAACTATAAAAAGCTGATAAGAAAATATCACTTGAGCATCTCTATGTAAACAAAGAAGATATGTTACCTCAAAATGTCTTCAATTCACCAGAGTTAGTAATCTGTAAACAGTTATGCTTCAGCTGCTGTCCAGCTGCAAGTTTAAAAAGAAAGAAAAAAAAGCCAATCAGCATCCGCAGTGCTGAGGTAATGCTTTCCCTTTGCTCATGAGATTTTATAGAACCTACTTAAACTGCATAGGAAAATAACATGACCGTGCCTGCACATGATAGATGCACACTCCTGTGCAAGTCCTGGGACAAGCATGCTGACTGGCTACTTAAAGTCTCTTTACAGTGGGGTGTGAATACTTAGGAAATTTGAGGTAAAATATCTTTCTTTTTTAAATAGAGATATTCAGGTGATATTTATTTCTAGTCATCCTTTTACAGCAATGCTTCCTATCTACCCACATATCCCTCCAGGGAGTTACTATAGGTTTACAGTCATGTGCAATTAAGGATTTAGCCCTGTTTAGACCTATTTGTAATAAATGTAGCCTGAGTCTGCAAGATAATTTTGGCAGGTCATTTAATAGGGTTATTCTATGGGTTAGAGAGAAATCATTTGCAAGGACTGTGATTTTCAACCTCTTACCATAGAGGTCAGACCTTCGTACAACAGCAACACATATGAAGTAGGCTACCATACCCCCCTCCAATACCCCCAGAAGGCTCCTGAATAGATGATACAAAGTCTTAATGGGGTCAGATACCGACAAAGTAATATTCTATAATTTAGCTATAAGATTTGCGGCAAGGTAGAGGACTTGAGTGTGTTTTAATATTTTATCACATAGAATTAAAAAGTTTCCGGGGACTGCTTCCAGGATAAAAAGCTAGACTTTATTTGTCACATTAAAACAAAAAGGGTAAGATCTCACCTTAAATGTATCGACTTATAGCCTTAATCATAGATGTGACCTAAGTTAAAACTACACAATATTTATAAATCATACTGCTTTGTCATTGGTCCAATCATAATCATGTGACACTTTCAAAGATTTCTTTATCTAAAGGTGGACTATTCACAAGGAATCTGACACTTACTGTATAATCAAAATTATAATATAAAATCTACATATATTATGATTAGATGATTATATTGCAACTCTGAATCTGTATTTAAAGCAAGGGACTCAACATCTTAATTATCCACAGTGACATATATAATCAATCATTATTGTAAACCAGCCTAATCATGATCCTAATTTATTATATTTGGTGACATATGGTATACGCCTTAATTTTGTTTATTCCCAAAAATTAATAAGATCAAATGCTGAATTAAACCCCTTGGGGATATGTGTATTCAGAGTAAAAATCCAAAAGGCTTCCCTTTTATAAAGTAGTTTAGTAATATTTCCTCCACGCTTAGTTTTTTTTTTTATCTTTTCTATCTCCATCCACCAAAAGGTAGAGTTGACACAGTGATGTTCAGTTATTAAATGTTTGGCAAGCTCTGAGCATTGATCTGATCTCTTTATATCAGAGATATGCTCCCTGATACTATCTCTGACCTTACGGGAGGTGCAACATACATATTGCCTGTCACTACATGACACATGCACCTAATCATATACACTAAATTTTTTGATCTGCAATTAACACATGCCTGTAAACTGTACTGTTTTTCTGTGATCCTAGACTCAAAAGTATCACTTATATGGACAAAACCACAGGATATGCATGAACCATATCTGCATCTATGCATTCCCTTTATCTACAACCATGAACTCATTGGTTTTTGTGTCCTCAATTCACTCGGCGACAAAACATTGCCCAATGAAGTACCTCGTCTGTAAGAAAACTTACAACCTTTTTTACTATGTGCTGCATTTCATCATCAGCAGACAACATAGGTAGGTGTTTACAGATAATTTTGCATACATCATAGTAATTTGAAGATTATTGTGTAACAAAAGTAACATTATCTTTTTTGGGGGACCTTCGTTTATTGACTGTTTTACTGCTTTCTTGCAATAATGTATCCCTTTCAAGTACATCCACATCCTTTCTGTCCCCTATCAATTAGCCTAAAAACAAGATCATCACACTCTTAAGTAATCAATCTGGTTAGAGCAATTACCTTTAGTCCTAATAAATTGCCCCTTAGCTATAGAATATGGAACTTGTTTGGGATGATTACTTTTCCCGTGTAGTAACAAATTTCCCGAAAATCAGCTTTCCATAGATCGTACAATCTACCCTCATAGTCTCCTGATTGGAAATTAAGGTTACATCCAAATAATTTATACTGCTATTATGGAAATCATAAGTGAACTTTAGACCAAGGAAGTTATCATTGAGAAACTAAACAAAAGTATTAATTTTATTACTTTCTCCTGACCAAACAAATATCAAATAGTCTATAAAACGATGATATAATCGTATGTTTGGAACAAAGGGATTATTATCTCAAAAAATGTGGACCATCTCCCACCAACCCATAAGTTGGCATAGAAGGGGGCAAACTTTGCCTTCATAGCTGTGCCTCAAATCTGGAGATAATTATCCTTAAATTTAAAATAATTATGGGTTAGTATAAAATAAGTAACCTCTAATAAATAATCAATAAATTTAGTGCTATACTCAGTATTATTTGTTAGAAAGTATTTTATCGCCCTCCATACCCACATCATGTGGTATGGAGGAATAAAGTGATACAACATCTTTTGTAAGCCAAACATTATAGGAATCCCAAATGAATTGATCAAGTTTTTGTAACAAATGCTTAGGGCAAGAATTATCAAAGTGAGAATAAGAAAATTCTCACATTTGTCGTCAAAAAAACCTCACAAATAATATCACCATATTTATGAAAGGTTATGCGCCAATAAAGTCGCAACTTTTCATATGTGTGAACAAATTGACTCATGACCATTCGCAAGTCTTAAATATATGCGAATTAGTTGTCTGGAAATGCCTAATTCTTGTATAAATCTCTATTGGCATTTTAAAATGCCTGTATATATTCAAAGTTCTCATATATTTATGAAAAGTGGTGCATGCAATATTCACTGTTTTTAATCTCGCCAATTTGTAAGTTGCGAGGAGTGAAAAATAAAAAGCGATATTGTTGTTTGCCTGGAGGGAAAATGGAAATATGTCTTTTTCTTGCTGTATCTAGGGTTAGAAATTGCCCACAACAAGGCGCAGAACCTGAATAATATTAATAATTAAATAACAAAAAGGTATACACAAATGTATAAAAAAGTAAAATAATTTAAGTGTAATTGAAATAAGTGTTTTAAAAAGAACGAAGATAAGATCCAAAAAATGGGCAACCTTCCTTAAAGTGATACTGAACCCAAATTTTTTCTTTCGTGATTCAGATAGAGCATACTATTTTAAGCAACTTTCTAATTTACTCCTATTATCAATTTTTCTTCATTCTCTTGCTATCTTTATTTGAAAAAGAAGGTATCAGCTATTTTTTGGGTTGAGACTCTGGACAGCACTTTTTTATTGGTGGATGAATTTATCCACCAATCAGCAAGGACAACTCAGATTGTTCACCAAAAATGGGCCGGCATTTAAACTTACATTCTTGCATTTCAAATAAAGATGCCAAGAGAATGAAGAAAATTTGATAATAGGAGTAAATTAGAAAGTTGCTTAAAATTTCATGCTCTATCAGAAGCATGAAAGAAAAAAAATTGGGTTCAGTGTCCCTTTAATAAAACAGAGCCAAAGAAGGGGCAAAATAAAAATAACTTTAATATATAAGAAATACAATTCTTACAAACCATCACTTGATTAAAACAATAAACCATTTACCGGTGTCTAAAATTAAGATTGATAAATAAAGTGAAAATGAAATTTTCACAAGAAAACTAGGATCAGCCATTCGCTTGAAATCGCAAAAAAATTTTGCCCCAAAAATATCTCTAGAATTTTGATAAATACTGGCAACATTTTTGACTTCACACATTGCAAACTATTGCAGAAATAATCGTGACTTTTTAGGCGCATTTTTTCAGGGTGTGATAAATTTTGCCCTTAGTGTCTCTTAGATAACTAGGTAATCTTAATACTTATGGTTGCCGGATACTGTCTAGCCATTCTGATAAGGGTTCAAATAATGAGCCTATAGCAGACACTAGAGGTCTACCCTTTACTTCCTCAAGTGACCTGTGCACCTTAGGAAATATGTGACAAATAGGGATGACCGGCTGTTGAACATAAATATAGTCATTGGTGTTTTGGTCAATATGACCTCTACATAACCTGTCATCTAACAATGATCTCAATTTAGATTGAACTTTTTTTAGGATTATTCTGTAAAATGACATAGTCTTCTATGTTACTCAGTTATCTGAGTACTTCACTGATATATGAACTCTTGTGAAACAAACAAACAAAGCCAGTTTTTGGCGCTTACGGTCCTGGAACGTTGTTAGTAGTTTTTGAATGGAGCCGGTTACTCCTTTGAGCTGAAAGTGGGAGTGTTCAAACTGGTCGCATGTATTCTGCAGATCCCTCCATCTGTGTGCTTGAGAAAACAGACGCTGCCTGTGACGTGTGATGGATTTTCGCCAATCACATCAGGAGAGAGGAGTACTTTAAGAAAAAAACAGGGCAGGCGCAGCCTGACTAAAGTGAGGTACAATTTATTAAAAGGTAAGTGCGCTATGACAAATGGCTACTTACAAACTTAAAAACATAAAGTGCAATGTTGGAAATAATGTTCCAAATTAAAGACCGCTGCAGCTGTTCCACAGTCCGAGGGTGTAATCACATCCTATGACTGTCTGCACACCTGGCATTCCACCCCTAACACTGTGAAGGTGTTCTCCAGCAACCACTACCACACTTGGTTAACCGTTACGGCTGAGGTGGACTCTGAACGTTGGATTACACCCTCGGACTATGGAAAAGCTGCAGCGGTCTTTACTTTGGAACATTATTTACAACATTGCACTTTATGTTTTTAAGTTTGTAAGTAGCCATTTGTCATAGCGCACTTACCTTTCAATAAATTGTACCTCACTCGAGTCAGGCTGCGCCTGTCCTGTTTATATGAACTTTTGTCCCATACAACTGCACTACCACCTTTATCCGCAGATTTAATATCCAAGGGCCAAATTACAAGTTGTGCGGTACGGCTATACCGCTGAAAAATTGGTCTTTGCACGCGGAATGGCAGGTTTCCCGTATTACAAGTTTAGCCTGTACCGCAATTCTCCATTCCTCACTTAGGGCTAGATTTATCAAAGCTGAGGCGTACAGGGGCACGTATACGCGCCCCTGTATGCCTCAGCTCGCCTGTGGCGGGGCGAAATTACCCGCAGGTAATCAACATTGCACACAAGCACAATTTTGCCCTTGCGTGCAATCCCGCCCCCTGCCCACACACAGCCAATCACGTGCGGGCAGGAGCTGTCAATCTCCTCGGTCGGACTCGACCAAGGAGATTGAATTTCGCCACCTTAGAGGTGGCGAAGAGCTTAGGGAAGCAGCGGTCTGGTGACCGCTGCTTGATAAATCACGGCGAGCAAGTTCTTGTGAGAACTTGCAGTCATAGGGGCTTGATAAATCGAGCCCTTAAAATGGCTTTTAAGTGTGGAATTTTCAGGTCACCCGTATTATAAGTTGTTCGGTCCGGCTATTATGCTGGCGTTATAGCCTATACCGCCGCGATCCATTCCGCAATCAAAGACCAGTAGTTATGGATTTTGCAAAACAAAAATGTTTAACAAAACTCATAACAAAAATGTTACAAAGTACAATAACACCCATAAACTACCTATTAATCCTTAAACCACCATCTCCCGCATTGCAAATACTTTCTTAAACTTATTAACCCTAATCCGCTGCCCACCCACATCGCCAACACTAAATTAAAGTATTAATCCCTAAATCACCGACCCCCCACCTAGTCAACACTAAATAAACTTATTAACCCCTAAACCGTCTACCCCCCACATTGAAACTACTATAATAAAGCTATTAACCCCTAAACCGCCGCCCCCCCACATCACAACTACTAAACTAAACCTATTAACCCCTAAACCGCCGGCCCCTCACATCGGGACACACTAAATTAAGCTATTAACCCCTGTTCAAATCAGCCAATAGGATTTAAGCAGCTCTCATCCTATTGGCTGATTTTAAAATTTCAGCCAATAGGAATGCAAGGTACCCCAAATATAAAAGGGGTACCTTGCATTCAATCTTCAGTGTGCAGCGGAGATCACATGAAGAGGAGGCTCCGTGCTGGATGTCGCCGTCGCCGCCAGTTCTTCTCAGCTCTGCGTCGCCACAGCTCCGGGATGAAGATAGAAGATGCCCCTGCGATGGATACATTTTTTTTTTAATGGGCACTAAAGAATTTAAGGGCAATGCCCATACAAATGCCCCTTTAGGGGCAATGGGTAGCTTAGGTCTTTTTAGACTTAGGTTTTTTTATTTTGGATGGTTGGTTGGTTGGGAGGTTTTACTGTTAGGGGGTACTTTGTAATATTTTTTAGGTAAAAGAGCTAATTGCTTCAGGGCAATGCCTTACAAAAGGCCCTTTTAAGGACTACTGGTACTCTATTGTTAGATTAGGGGGTGTTTTTATTTTGGGGTGGCTTTTTTGTTTTTATAGGGGTATTAGATTAGGTTTAATTTTTATTATTTTGGATAATTTTTCTTTATTATTTTTTGTAATCTTAGATTTTTTTTATTTTTTGTAATTTTAGTTTTTTTTTACTTTTTCGTAGTGTTAGGATTTTTTAATTTTGTAACTTATTTTTTTTTAATTTTTTTGTTTATTTTATTTTTTAAAAATAGTTATGTTAGGTTTTTTTATAGTTTAAGCTTAGTTTTTTTTATTTCACAGGTAAGTTTTTATTTATTTTAAGATAGTTATATTGTAACTTGAATTTAAAGTTAGGGGGGTGTTAGGTTTAGGTGTTAATAGTTTCATTTAGTGTGCCGTGATGTGGGGGTCTGGCGGTTTAGGGGTTAATTGCTTTATTATAGTAGTTGAGATGTGGGGGATCGGCCGTGTAGGGGTTAATAGCTTTATTATAGTAGTTGCGATGTGGAGGGATGGCAGTTTAGGGGTTAATAGCTTTATTTTAGTAGTTGGGATGTGGGGGGCCAGTGTTTTTTTGGGTTAATAGGTTTATTTAGGTGTTAGTGCTGTGGGGGCGGCGGTTTAGGGGTGAATCCCTTTATTTAGTGTCGGTGATGTCGGAGCAGCAGATTAGGGGTATTTAGACTAGGGATTTATATTAGGGTGTTAGGATTTTACATAACCATCTTGTCCCCTCAGATATCAATGGGTAATGCATTATAGCGATCGCCTTTCCACAATCGCAGGTGTTAGTTTTTTTCTAATACTTTCTCTCCATTGATGTCTATAGGGGAAAATGTCCACAAGCACGTCAAGTCAGGACTTGACTTTTGTGCGGTATGGAGCTTAACGCACAGCACAAGAAGGTTTTTCTGTAACTTGTAATGGCAGCACTATGGAAAGTGCGGTAGCGCTAAATTGTTAGCGTTAGTTATGCCCCGGGTTTAGTGCACAACTTGTAATCTTGGTGCAAATTAGCATTAGATTTTAAAGATTCCAGGGCTAATCTTTCCTCCTTTGAGAGATTGAAGTTACGTTTTTAATGCTGTAATGATAAATTCACAACATCTGCTTCAATTCTCTTTTGAAAAAAAAATCACCAGAATCTCTCCCCTACATTGAACAGGGTAAAAAAGATCTGCAGATCTAGGTTTAAAACCAATATGTGAATTTATCATACCTTGTTCAATATTACTCTCTAATCCCAACTCAACTAAACTATGCACATTATGGCCTAGATTTAGAGTTTGGTGGTAGCCGTGAAAACCAGCGTTAGAGGCTCCTAACACTGGTTTTAGGCTACCGCCGGTATTTGGAGTCAGTGAGGAAAGGGTCTAACGCTCACTTTCCAGCCGCGACTTTTCCATACCGCAGATCCCCTTACGTCAATTGCGTATCCTATCTTTTCAATGGGATCTTTCTTACTCCGGTATTTAGAGTCGTGTCTGAAGTGAGCATTAGAATTCTTACGACAAAACTCCAGCCGCAGAAAAAAGTCAGTAGTTAAGAGCTTTCTGGGCTAACGCCGGTTCATAAAGCTCTTAACTACTGTGCTCTAAAGTACACTAACACCCATAAACTACCTATGTACCCCTAAACCGAGGCCCCCCCACATCGCCGCCACTCTAATATTTTTTTTTAACCCCTAATCTGCCGACCGCCACCTACGTTATACTTATGTACACCTAATCTGCTGCCCCTAACACCGCCGACCCCTATATTATATTTATTAACCCCTAATCTGCCGCCCCCACTATCGCTGACCCCTGCATATTATTATTAACCCCTAATCTGCCGTCCGCACGCCGCCGCCAGCTACATTATACCTATGTACCCCTAATCTGCTGCCCCTAACACCGCCGACCCCTATATTATATTTATTAACCCCTAATCTGCCCCCCTCAACGTCGCCTCCACCTGCCTACACTTATTAACCCCTAATCTGCCGAGCGGACCGCACCGATACTATAATAAAGTTATTAACCCCTAATCCGCCTCACTCCCGCCTCAATAACCCTATAATAAATAGTATTAAAGCCTAATCTGCCCTCCCTAACATTGCCGACACCTAACTTCAAGTATTAACCCCTAATCTGCCGATCGGAGCTCACCGCTACTCTAATAAATTTATTAACCCCTAAAGCTAATTTTAACCCTAACCCCCCCTAAGTTAAATATAATTTTATTCTAACAAAATAAATTAACTCTTATTAAATAAATTATTCCTATTTAAATCTAAATACTTACCTGTAAAATAAATCCTAATATAGCTACAACATAAATTATAATTATATTATAGCTATTTTAGGATTAATATTTATTTTACAGGCAACTTTGTATTTATTTTAACCAGGTACAATAGCTATTAAATAGTTAAGAACTATTTAATAGCTAAAATAGTTAAAATAATTACAAAATTACCTGTAAAATAAATCCTAACCTAAGTTACAATTAAACTTAACACTACACTATCAATAAATTAATTAAATAAAATACCTACAATTACCTACAATTAAACCTAACACTACACTATCAATAAATTAATTAAATACAATATCTACAAATAAATACAATGAAATAAACTAACTAAAGTACAAAAAATAAAAAAGAACTAAGTTACAAAAAATAAAAAAATATTTACAAACATCAGAAAAATATTACAACAATTTTAAACTAATTACACCTACTCTAAGCCCCCTAATAAAATAACAAAGACCCCCAAAATAGAAAAATGCCCTACCCTATTCTAAATTACTAAAGTTCAAAGCTCTTTTACCTTACCAGCCCTGAACAGGGCCCTTTACGGGGCATGCCCCAAAGAATTCAGCTCTTTTGCCTGTAAAAAAAACACATACAATACCCCCCCCAACATTACAACCCACCACCCACATACCCCTAATCTAACCCAAACCTCCCTTAAATAAACCTAACACTAAGCCCCTGAAGATCTTCCTACCTTATCTTCACCATACCAGGTTCACCGATCGATCCAGAAGAGCTCCTCCGATGTCTTGATCCAAGCCCAAGCGGGGGGCTGAAGATGTCCATGATCCGGCTGAAGTCTTCATCCAAGCGGGAGCTGAAGAGGTCCATGATCCGGCTGAAGTCTTCTATCAACGGCATCTTCAATCTTCTTTCTTCCGGATCCATGTTCATCTTGCAGACCTCCGACGCGGAACATCCTGCTGGCCCGACGGACTACCGACGAATGAAGGCTCCTTTAAGGGACGTCATCCAAGATGGCGTCCCTCGAATTCCGATTGGCTGATTCTATCAGCCAATTGGAATTAAGGTAGGAAAATTCTGATTGGCTGATGGAATCAGCCAATCAGAATCAAGTTCAATCTGATTGGCCGATCCGATCAGCCAATCAGATTGAGCTCGCATTCTATTGGCTGATCGGAACAGCCAATAGATTGCGAGCTCAATCTGATTGGCTGATCGGATCAGCCAATCGGATTGAACTTGATTCTGATTGGCTGATTCCATCAGCCAATCAGAATTTTCCTACCTTAATTCCGATTGGCTGATAGAATCCTATCAGCCAATCGGAATTCGAGGAACGCCATCTTGGATGACGTCCCTTAAAGGAGCCTTCATTCGTCGGTAGTCCGTCGGGCCAGCAGGATGTTCTGCGTCGGAGGTCTGCAAGATGAACATGGATCCGGAAGAAAGAAGATTGAAGATGCCGTTAATAGAAGACTTCAGCCAGATCATGGACCTCTTCAGCTCCCGCTTGGATGAAGACTTCAGCCGGATCATGGACATCTTCAGACCCCCGCTTGGGCTTGGATCAACACATCGGAGGAGCTCTTCTGGATCGATCGGTGAACCTGGTATGGTGAAGATAAGGTAGGAAGATCTTCAGGGGCTTAGTGTTAGGTTTATTTAAGGGGGGTTTGGGTTAGATTAGGGGTATGTGGGTGGTGGGTTGTAATGTTGGGGGGGGTATTGTATGTGTTTTTTTTACAGGCAAAAGAGCTGAATTCTTTGGGGCATGCCCCGCAAAGGGCCCTGTTCAGGGCTGGTAAGGTAAAAGAGCTTTGAACTTTAGTAATTTAGAATAGGGTAGGGCATTTTTTTATTTTGGGGGTCTTTGTTATTTTATTAGGGGGCTTAGAGTAGGTGTAATTAGTTTAAAATTGTTGTAATATTTTTCTAATGTTTGTAAATATTTTTTTATTTTTTGTAACTTAGTTCTTTTTTATTTTTTGTACTTTAGTTAGTTTATTTCATTGTATTTATTTGTAGATATTGTATTTAATTAATTTATTGATAGTGTAGTGTTAGGTTTAATTGTAGGTAATTGTAGGTATTTTATTTAATTAATGTATTGATAGTGTAGTGTTAGGTTTAATTGTAACTTAGGTTAGGATTTATTTTACAGGTAATTTTGTAATTATTTTAACTATTTTAGCTATTAAATAGTTCTTAACTATTTAATAGCTATTGTACCTGGTTAAAATAAATACAAAGTTACCTGTAAAATAAATATAAATCCTAAAATAGCTATAATATAAATATAATTTATATTGTAGCTATATTAGGATTTATTTTACAGTTAAGTATTTAGCTTTAAATAGGAATAATTTATTTAATAAGAGTTCATTAATTTCATTAGATTTAAATTATATTTAATTTAGGGGGGTGTTAGTGTTAGGGTTAGACTTAGCTTTAGGGGTTAATACATTTATTAGAATAGCGGTGAGCTCCAGTCGGCAGATTAGGGGTTAATGTTTGAAGTTAGGTGTCGGCGATGTTAGGGAGGGCAGATTAGGGGTTAATACTATTTATTATAGGGTTAGTGAGGCGGATTAGGGGTTAATAACTTTATTATAATAGCGGTGCGGTCCGCTCAGCAGATTAGGGGTTAATAAGTGTAGGCAGGTGGAGGCGACGTTGTGGGGGGCAGATTAGGGGTTAATAAATATAATATAGGGGTCGGCGGTGTTAGGGGCAGCAGATTAGGGGTACATAGGGATAATGTAAGTAGCGGCGGTTTACGGAGCGGCAGATTAGGGGTTAAAAATAATATGCAGGGGTCAGCGATAGCGGGGGCGGCAGAATAGGGGTTAATAAGTGTAAGGTTAGGGGTGTTTAGACTCGGGGTACATGTTAGAGTGTTAGGTGCAGACGTAGGAAGTGTTTCCCCATAGACAACAATGGGGCTGCGTTAAGAGCTGAACGCGGCTTTTTTGCAGGTGTTAGGTTTTTTTTTCAGCTCAAACAGCCCCATTGTTTTCTATGGGGGAATCGTGCACGAGCACGTTTTTGAAGCTGGCCGCGTCCGTAAGCAACTCTGGTATCGAGAGTTGCAGTGGCGGTAAATATGCCTGTACGCTCCCTTTTTGGAGCCTAACACAGCCATTCTGTGAACTCTCAATACCAGAGGTATTTAAAAGGTGCGGCCAGAAAAAAGCCAGCGTTAGCTACGAGGGTCGTTACCGACAAAACTCTAAATCTAGGCGACTGTATCTTAATTCAGAGAAATCTATCTGAATATCATTGCCTGTATAATCTGTTGATGACACTTGAGTTTGTGAGTCTTGTGAATTCTTATCTTGTTCTGTAAAAATACTTTTTCAATGTTAGCTGCTCGATTAATCTATTTACATCCACTAAAGTTTGAAAATGGTTAAACCTTGAAGTAGGTATGAATCCCAGACCATAGCTTAATATCTTTGGCCTAGATTTAGAGTTTGGCGGTAGCCGTCAAAACCAGTGTTAGAGGCTCCTAACATAGAAACATAGAAACATAGATATTGACGGCAGATAAGAGCCATAGGCCCAGCAAGTCTGCCCCACCTTACCTAACAGTATAAACTTATCTAGTTCGTAGGATAGCCCTATGCTTGTCCCATGCATTTTTAAAGTCCCCCACAGTGTTTGTTGCTACTACCTCTTGAGGAAGTTTATTCCATAAATCAATCACTCTTTCTGTAAAGAAGTGCTTCCTCAAATTACTCCTGAATCTACTACCCTTTAGCTTGAGCTCATGACCCCTTGTTCTTGAATTTTCCATTTTATGTAAAATACCCACAGCCTCAGTTTTACTAAACCCTTTAATGTACTTGAAAGTTGCTATCATATCACCTCTTTCCCTTCTCTCCTCTAAGCTATACATATTTAGGTCATTGAGCCTATCCTGGTAAGTTTTATTTTTTAGACCATGTACCATTTTGGTAGCCCTCCTTTGCACAGATTCAAGTTTGTTAATATCCTTCTGAAGATATGGCCTCCAGAACTGCACACAATACTCAAGATGAGGCCTAACTAATGATCTATAAAGTGGCATAAGAACCTTACTATTTCTGCTGCAAATACCTCTACCAATACATCCAAGCATTCTGCTAGCCTTACTCGCTGCCTTACTACATTGTTTACTAAGTTTTAAATCATCTGAAATAATAATTCCCAAGTCCTGTTCCTCGTCTGTAACAGTCAGTAAAGTGTCATTGAGTCTGTAATTAACATTTGGATTTTTCTTCCCTAAATGCATTATTTTACACTTTGCTGTGTTAAACTTTAGATCCCAGTCGTTTGTCCAATCCTCCAATTGTTGTATATCACTTCTCATTTTGTCTACCCCCCCTGGAACATCCACTCTGTTGCAAATTTTTGTATCATCTGCAAAGAGACATACTTTCCCCTGTAGCCCTTTGCTGATATCGCAGATAAATATGTTAAACAAAACAGGCCCCAGAACTGACCCCTGAGGAACACCACTAGTAACAGCCCCCTCTGCTGAATGAACTCCATTTACTAAGACACTTTGTTTTCTGTCCTTAAGCCAGCATTCCACCCAGTTCACAATTTTTGAATCTAGACCAAGGAGATATAGTTTGTGAATAAGTTTATTGTGTGGGACGGTGTCAAATGCTTTGCTGAAATCTAGATATGCTACATCAACTGCTCCTCCCTTGTCTAATACTTTTGTTACATAATCAAAGAAGTCAATTAGATTAGTCTGACATGATCTCCCTGAAGTAAAACCATGCTGATTTTGGTCCTCTAAATTGTTTGTCTTTATGTAAGTCATAATTCTTTCCTTTAAGAGGCTTTCCATTAATTTCCCTACTACTGAAGTTAAACTAACTGGCCTGTAGTTGCCAGATTCTTCTCTACTGCCCTTTTTATGAAGAGGTATTACATTTGCTATTCTCCAATCATCTGGGACAGCTCCTGTTAATAGTGACTGATTAAACAGATCAGTTAATGGGACAGTTAGCACTGAACGAAGTTCTTTTAAAACCCTTGGATGAATATTATCAGGACCCACTGCCTTTGTAACATTTATTTTTGATAATGCTAACAAAACCTCATCCTCTGTAAAAAGATTACTGTTAAGCTTGTTTCTATTTTGCATAGCATCCCTTAATGTAGACATTGTATCTTCACAATCTTTAGTGAAAACAGAACAGAAGTAATCATTGAGACAGTCTGCAATCTGCTTATCTCCTTCTATTATTCTACCATCAACTGATTTCAATTTTACTATTCCTACCTTATTTTTTCTTCTTTCACTGATATATCTAAAGAATGTTTTGTCCCCATGTTTTACTGACTGTGCTATCTTCTCTTCTGCATCAGCTTTAACCTTCCTAATTAACTGCTTAGTCTTTTTTTGTTGGAGTCTCCATATTTTCATATCATCATCTGCTTGTGTGTGTCTGTAATTTTTATAAGCTATCTTTTTTGTCTTTACAGCATGTGCTACTTCTTTGGAAAACCAAATTGGTTTCCACTTTCTTTTACTTTTACAGACATGTCTAATACAGTGTGCGGTTGCATCTAAAATGGCACCTTTCACAAATTCCCACTGTTCTTGAACCCCTGTAATAAGATTTTTCCCCTTTAAATAGTTTTTTAGGTATTCTCCCATTAATGAAAAATCTGCCGTCCTAAAGTCTAAAACTTTTGTTTTAGTCTGGGTGTACAGTTCCTGAACTGCTGGTTTTAGGCTAACGCTGGTTTTAGGCTACCGCCGGTATTTGGAGTCAGTCAGGAAAGGGTCTAACGCTCACTTTCCAGCCGCGACTTTTCCATACAGGAGATCCCCTTACGTCAATTGCGTATCCTATCTTTTCAATGGGATCTTTCTAACTCCGGTATTTAGAGTCGTGGCTGAAGTGAGCGTTAGAAATCTAACGACAAAACTCCAGCCGCAGAAAAAAGTCAGTAGTTAAGAGCTTTCTGGGCTAACGCCGGTTTATAAAGCTCTTAACTACTGTGCTCTAAAGTACACTAACACCCATAAACTACCTATGTACCCCTAAACCGAGGTCCCTCCACATCGCCGCCACGCTATTAAATTTTTTTAACCCCTAATCTGCCGACCGCCACCTACGTTATACTTATGTACCCCTAATCTGCTGCCCCTAACACCGCCGACCCCTATATTATATTTATTAACCCCTAACCTGCCCCCCACAACGTCGCCGCCAGCTACCTACAATAATTAACCCCTAATCTGCCGACCGCAAAGCGCCGCCAGCTACATTATAGCTATGTACCCCTAATCTGCTGCCCCTAACACCGCCGACCCCTATATTATATTTATTAACCCCTAATCTGCCCCCCTCAACGTCGCCTCCACCTGCCTACACTTATTAACCCCTAATCTGCCGAGCGGATCTCACCGCTACTATAATAAAGTTATTAACCCCTAATCCGCCTCACTCCCGCCTCAATAACCCTATGATAAATAGTATTAACCCCTAATCTGCCCTCCCTAACATCGCCGACACCTAACTTCAAGTATTAACCCCTAATCTGCTGATCGGAGCTCACCGCTACTCTAATAAATTTTTTAACCCCTAAAGCTAATTTTAACCCTAACCCTAACACCCCCCTAAGTTAAATATAATTTTATTCTAACGAAATAAATTAACTCTTATTAAATAAATTATTCCTAATTAAATCTAAATACTTACCTGTAAAATAAATCCTAATATAGCTACAATATAAATTATAATTATATTATAGCTATTTTAGGATTAATATTTATTTTACAGGCAACTTTGTATTTATTTTAACCAGGTACAATAGCTATTAAATAGTTAAGAACTATTTAATAGCTAAAATAGTTAAAATAATTACAAAATTACCTGTAAAATAAATCCTAACCTAAGTTACAATTAAACCTAACACTACACTATCAATAAATTAATTAAATACAATATCTACAATTATCTACAATTAAACCTAACACTACACTATCAATAAATGAATTAAATAAAATACCTACAAAAAACTACAATTAAATAAACTAACTAAAGTACAAAAAATAAAAAATAACTAAGTTACAAAAAATAAAAAAATATTTACAAACATTAGAAAAATATTACAACAATTTTAAACTAATTACACCTACTCTAAACCCCCTAATAAAATAACAAAGCCCCCCAAAATAAAAAAATGCCCTACCCTATTCTAAATTAAAAAAGTTCAAAGCTCTTTTACCTTACCAGCCCTGAACAGGGCCCTTTGCGGGGCATGCCCCAAAGAATTCAGCTCTTTTGCCTGTAAAAAAAACACATACAATACCCCCCCCAACATTACAACCCACCACCCACATACCCCTAATCTAACCCAAACCCCCCTTAAATAAACCTAACACTAAGCCCCTGAAGATCTTCCTACCTTATCTTCACCATACCAGGTTCACCGATCGGTCCTCGGAAGTGTTGATCCAAGCCCAAGCGGGGGGCTGAAGAGTGACGTCCATCCTCGGGCTGAAGTCTGGATCCAAGCGGCGGCTGAAGAAATCCATCATCGGGCCGAAGTCGGAAGTCCATCATCGGGATGAAGTCTTCTATCAAGCCGCATCTTCAATCTTCTTTCTTCTGGAGCGGAGCGGAGCCATCTTCTTCCAAGCCGACGCGGAACATCCTCTTCAACCGACGCCTACTAGCCGAATGACGGTTCCTTTAAATGACGTCATCCAAGATGGCGTCCCTCGAATTCCGATTGGCTGATAGGATTCTATCAGCCAATCGGAATTAAGGTAGGAATATTCTGATTGGCTGATGGAATCAGCCAATCAGAATCAAGTTCAATCCGATTGGCTGATCTGATCAGCCAATCAGATTGAGCTCGCATTCTATTGACTGTTCCGATCAGCCAATAGAATGCGAGCTCAATCGGATTGGCTGATCGGATCGGCCAATCAGATTGAACTTGATTCTGATTGGCTGATTCCATCAGCCAATCAGAATATTCCTACCTTAATTCCGATTGGCTGATAGAATCCTATCAGCCAATCGGAATTCGATGGACGCCATCTTGGATGACGTCATTTAAAGGAACCGTCATTCGGCTAGTAGGCGTCGGTTGAAGAGGATGTTCCGCGTCGGCTTGGAAGAAGATGGCTCCGCTCCGCTCCAGAAGAAAGAAGATTGAAGATGCGGCTTGATAGAAGACTTCATCCCGATGATGGACTTCCGACTTCGGCCCGATGATGGATTTCTTCAGCCGCCGCTTGGATCCAGACTTCAGCACGAGGATGGACGTCACTCTTCAGCCCCCCGCTTGGGCTTGGATCAACACTTCCGAGGACCGATCGGTGAACCTGGTATGGTGAAGATAAGGTAGGAAGATCTTCAGGGGCTTAGTGTTAGGTTTATTTAAGGGGGGTTTGGGTTAGATTAGGGGTATGTGGGTGGTGGGTTGTAATGTTGGGGGGGGGGTATTGTATGTGTTTTTTTTACAGGCAAAAGAGCTGAATTCTTTGGGGCATGCCCCGCAAAGGGCCCTGTTCAGGGCTGGTAAGGTAAAAGAGCTTTGAACTTTTTAAATTTAGAATAGGGTAGGGCATTTTTTTATTTTTGGGGGCTTTGTTATTTTATTAGGGGGCTTAGAGTAGGTGTAATTACTTTAAAATTGTTGTAATATTTTTCTAATGTTTGTAAATATTTTTTTATTTTTTGTAACTTAGTTCTTTTTTATTTTTTGTACTTTAGTTAGTTTATTTAATTGTAGTTTTTTGTAGGTATTGTATTTAATTCATTTATTGATAGTGTAGTGTTAGGTTTAATTGTAGGTAATTGTAGGTATTTTATTTAATTTATTTATTGATAGTGTAGTGTTAGGTTTAATTGTAACTTAGGTTAGGATTTATTTTACAGGTAATTTTGTAATTATTTTAACTATTTTAGCTATTAAATAGTTCTTAACTACTTAATAGCTATTGTACCTGGTTAAAATAAATACAAAGTTACCTGTAAAATAAATATAAATCCTAAAATAGCTATAATATAATTATAATTTATATTGTAGCTATATTAGGGTTTATTTTACAGGTAAGTATTTAGCTTTAAATAGGAATAATTTATTTAATAAGAGTTAATTTATTTCGTTAGATTTAAATTATATTTAATTTAGGGGGTGTTAGGGTTAAAGTTAGACTTAGCTTTAGGGGTTAATAAATTTATTAGAGTAGTGGTGAGCTCCTGTCGGCAGATTAGGGGTTAATACTTGAAGTTAGGTGTCGGCAATGTTAGGGAGGGCAGATTAGGGGTTAATACTATTTATTATAGGGTTATTGAGGCGGGAGTGAGGCGGATTAGGGGTTAATACATTTATTATAGTAGCGCTCATGTCCGGTCGGTAGATTAGGGGTTAATAAGTGTAGTTAGGTGGAGGCGACGTTGGGGGTGGCAGATTAGGGGTTAATAAATATAATATAGGGGTCGGCGATGTTAGGGCAGCAGATTAGGGGTACATAGGGATAATGTAGGTGGCGGGGGTGTACGGAGCGGCAGATTAGGGGTTAAAAATAATATGCAGGGGTCAGCGATAGCGGGGGCGGCAGATTAGGGGTTAATAAGTGTAAGGTTAGGGGTGTTTAGACTCGGGGTACATGTTAGAGTGTTAGGTGCAGACGTAGGAAGTGTTTCCCCATAGGAAACAATGGGGCTGCGTTAGGAGCTGAACGCGGCTTTTTTGAAGGTGTTAGGTTTTTTTTCAGCTCAAACAGCCCTATTGTTTTCTATGGGGGAATCGTGCACGAGCACGTTTTTGAAGCTGGCCGCGTCCGTAAGCAACTCTGGTATCGAGAGTTGCAGTGGCGGTAAATATGCCTGTACGCTCCCTTTTTGGAGCCTAACGCAGCCATGCTGTGAACTATCAATACCAGAGGTATTTAAAAGGTGCGGCCAGAAAAAAGCCAGCGTTAGCTACGCGGGTCGTTACTGACAAAACTCTAAATCTAGGCGTTAGTTTCCACGTTATTCAAAATATAATCGGTTAAATTAATAGCATTTGTAGTATATGATTGATCATTATCTCTTATTGTGAATATTTGTTGTGTCTCTTTCCCTGTCCCAGAGGTGTTTGATTTGATCTTATGTTTGCCACCCCTCTTATGGGGTTTCTTGGGGGAAGCTGAAAATCCTGGTCTATTTTAGTTTGATCATCACTTTATTAGGTTGTGGCTTTAAAACACAAATGCAGCTAATTCAAATATACAAGCTTTAAAAAAGCTCATACATTTTATACTCTGCAGCTGGTAAAAAAGTAGTTGGAAACATTTTAAGGGAAAAACAATGTTATAGTATACTGTCCCTTTAAGTATGGATTTTAAAGTGCCTTCCTTGTTAAAAACCTGGTTAAACAATGATGTCTCACTTCCAGAGTTAGGTGCCGATTTACAGTTGCAAGAAAAAGTATGTGAACCCTTTGGAATGATATGGATTTCTGCACAAATTGGTCATAAAATGTGATCTGATCATCATCTAAGTCACAACAATAGACAATCACAGTCTGCTTAAACTAATTACACACAAAGAATGAAATGTTGCCATGTTTTTATTGAACACACCATGTAAACATTCACAGTGCAGGTGGAAAAAGTATGTGAACCCCTAGACTAATGACATCTCCAAGAGCTAATTGGAGTGAGATGTCAGCCAACTGGAGTCCAATCAATGAGATGATATTGGAGGTGTTGGTTACAGCTGCCCTGCCCTATAAAAAACACACACCAGTTCTGGGTTTGCTTTTCACAAGAAGCATTACCTGATGTGAATGATGCATCGCACAAAAGAGCTCTCTGAAGACCTACGATTAAGAATTGTTGTCTTGCATAAAGCTGGAAAGGGTTATAAAAGTATCTCCAAAAGCCTTGCTGTTCATCAGTCCACGATAAGACAAATTGTCTATAAATGGAGAAAGATCAGCACTGCTGCTACTCTCCCTAGAAGTGGCCGTCCTGTAAAGATGACTGCAAGAGCACAGCGCAGACTGCTCAATGAGGTGAAGAAGAATCCTAGAGTGTCAGCTAAAGACTTATAAAAGTCACTGGCAAATGCTAACATTTCTGTTAGTGAATCTACAATACGTAAAACACTAAACAAGAATGGATTTCATGAGAGGATACCACAGAGGAAGCCACTGCTGTCCAGACAAAACATTGCTGCACGTTTACAGTTTGCACATGAGCACCTGGATGTTCCACAGCAGTACTGGCAAAATATTCTGTGGACAGATGAAACAAAGTTGAGTTCTTTGGAAGAAACACACAACACTATGTGTGGCGAAAAAGAGGCACAGCACACCAACATCAAAACCTCATCCCAACTGTGAAGTATGGTGGTGGAGGCATCATGGTTTGGGGCTGCTTTGCTGCGTCAGGGCCTGGACGGATTGCTATCATCGAAGGAAAAATGAATTCCCAAGTTTATCAAGACATTTTGCAGGAGAACTTAAGGCCATCTGTCTACCAGCTGAAGCTCAACAGAAGATGGGTGTTTCAACAGGACAATGACCCAAAGCATAGAAGTAAATCAACAACAGAATGGCTTAAACAGAAGAAAATACGCCTTCTGAAGTGGCCCAGTCAGAGTCCTGACCTCAACCCGATTGAGATGCTGTGGCATGACCTCAAGAAAGCGATTCACACCAGACATCCCAAGAATATTGCTGAACTGAAACAGTTATGTAAGAGGAATGGTCAAGAATTACTCCTGACTGTTGTGCACGTCTGATCTGCAACTACAGGAAACGTTTGGTTGAAGTTATTGCTGCCAAAGGAGGTTCAACCAGTTATTAAATCCAAGGGTTCACATGCTTTTTCCACCTGCACTGTGAATGTTTACATGGTGTGTTCAATAAAAACATGGCAACATTTCATTCTTTGTGTGTTATTAGTTTAAGCAGACTGTGATTGTCTATTGTTGTGACTTAGATGATGATCAGATCACATTTTATGACCAATTTGTGCAGAAATCCATATCATTCCAAAGGGTTCACATACTTTTTCTTGCAACTGTAACAATGTGTGGGCGGATCATGTCTCCCGAGTCCCGCACATCGATAATTACTGAGAGAATACGCTGTTGGCATTTTTCATTGCACAAGCATTCCTTGTTAAATGGTTGTGCAATGCCGTCCCCTGCAGATTTGCGGCCAGGGGGTGTCAATCATTCCGATCGTATCTGATCGTACGGATTGCTGTCCGCCACCTCAGAGGTGGCAGATAAGTTAAGGAGCAGCGGTCTTAAGACCACTGCTTCTTAACTCTTGATTCCGGCGAGCCTAACAGCTCGCACGGAAACTGCTGCATTCGCAGAATGTTAAATCAGCCCCTTAGAATCATCGCCTGAGTCAGTATTCCCACATGTGTTACTACCTTGTCTCCTATGTTTACTATGAAATTTTTGTCTAGAATTGTGGTCTCGTGATCTACTTCTTGGTCTCCTCTGCCAATTGTACACCCTCCCTAAATTGAAGTCAGTCTGGTCTCTAATATATTTGTCATGTTTGACCTGGGTTAACTCTTTTTTCAAACTAGCTATAGTTTTCTTTAATATTGTATCATACTCTTTGTATTTGTTTTCTAATGTACACATATCAAACTCAGACAGCAAGGTGGCAATTTAGCAATTGATTATCCTTAAATTCTATTATGAGTGACATTACATTGAACAAACAATCAGAGAGAGTATTATTCTATCGATTTAAAAGTCCTTGTCCTCTGTCATAAAGGTAGATCCCTAGGTATAATTCTTAACCAAATATATCTCTCTAATGTCCATTTATCCTATTGTAATATTGTTTCCTTTTTCATAAGGTTTTACATATGTTGGCACAACAGTTGTCTCTGAAAAAATATTTTCAAAGTCCTGCTTAAGTTGATCCAAATTTGCTATAGACATTAGAGAATAAAAATCTGAGTCTGGGTGTAGATCTTTTAGTTCTGTATTCATGTTGCCAAGATGGATACAATCCAATTAATAAGTGAACTGAATAGTCCTTCCAAGTAATCAATATATAGGGGCCGAATGATCAAGCTCCAAATGGAGCTTAATGCCCGTTTCCGCGCGAGCCTTCAGGCTCGCCGGAAACAGCAGTTATGAAGCAGCGGTCTAAAGACCACTGCTCCATAACTTGTCTGCCTGTTCTGAGGCTGCGGACCTCTATCTGCCCAATCCTATACGATCAGCTGATTGACACCCCCTGTTAGCAGCCGATTGGACAAGCACAAGAATATACTACAAACTAGATAAGTTTATACTTTTAGGAAATATAGGGCAGACTTGCTAGGCCTATGGCTCCTATCTGCCGTCAATATCTATGTTTTAATGAGTAGACCCTTTATGTTGGGTTCTCAAAGATTTGAGACCTCCACAATGTTTCCATTTGGATGTCCACCGACATCTTTTTAGTACACGGGACCTGATTACTGCTTTAAGTCAGAATATCTCAACTAAGCGTTCCTCTAATTGTGATGGTAAAAGTAGGATTGGCTATATAGAGCCATTTTTCACTGTAATGACAGTGAATTGATTAGTACATATTGAAATTATTTTTATTAGCCCCTTAACTACTGGGAAATTCAGAGAAGAAATATAAAATACTGGAGAATTTTTAGCATTTTGCTATCACTCCATTTAAAAAGAAATGGAGCCTTTTTAAAAAATAAAATAATTTACCTGTCAAAACTATATTTTTTTTTAAATACACAACCGAAAGTATTAATCTAGGCCCATTCATGGCATAAAAAGAAAGTTACGTTTTTCACAAATTTTAGGTTTCTCACTGAAATTTTTTACATACCAATCATGGCACAAATGTAAAAGCTTCTCTGGGATCCCCTTTGTTCAGAAATAGCAGAGATATATTTAGTAATTAGAAGGATGCTAATAGCAGCTGCGCACAACACTTCTATTATCCCCGGCAGTGAAGAGGTTAATCGGGTAGCTTGTTAGGTTGATTTTAGCTTTAGTGTAGAGATTACCTTCACACCTGACACCTACCGACCCCCGGATCCCTACCTGATCCCTCTGCAACAGCTCTCTTTCCTCCCTCACTCCTCACTGGTCACCACCATCTTAGATACTGACAGACAGTCTGCCTGTTTATTTATTTTTTAATGTATTTATTTTTTCTGTAGTGTAGTGATCCTCCTCAACTCTCCCACCTCCCTGATCCCCCCAAATAACTCTCTAACCTTCCCCCTCCCACTAATTGCAGCCATCTTTAGTACTTTATGCCAGTACCCATAAATACCTTTTTTAAATTGAATTTTTGTAGTGTAGTGGTCCCCCCACCTCCCCACCTCCATTGATAATTAGCTAGGAACCCTAACCCCCCCCCCCACCCCATATTATTTTCTGTAGTGTAGCTCCCCATCCTTCCCCCTCCCTTCATTTTTTTTCTGCAGTGTAGAGCCCATCCCCCACCCTCCTCCCTCCACTGCTGGAACGCCCACTTGCCTTCCGGTTTCCCGACCACACCTCCTGCAGGCACCAGCAGATAATTAGGCATCTGCTTTCATATGAAACTGAAGCACCGACCATGCTCCAGTTCCATATGCAGGCAGATGCCTGAAGCTCAGGAACTCCAGCTCTCGGCTGTAACTTTGCTTTGTACCGCATGACATATATATATATAGATCTGTTTGGGGAATTTGGTGTATACCCTGACAGCTTGCACACCCTTTATATCTGCCTGAGTGCTGAACAGAGATTGGATTGCTATATATATATATATATATATATATATATATATATATATATATATATATATATATATATATATATATATATATATATATATGTCTAAATGGGTTAAGGGGTTAAAGTACATGAAACTTATTTATTTTTTTCAGATTGTGATTGTAAACAACTTTACAATTTACTTTTATTATCTAATTGTATGGTCTCTTCATTTCCTTTGTTGAAAAGAATACCTAGGTAGGTTCAGGAGCTGCTGATTGGTGGCTGCACATATATGCCTCATGTTATTGGCTCAGCCAAAGTTTAGCTAGCTCCCAGTAGTGCATTGCTGCTTCTTAAACAAAGGATACCAAGAGAGTTGAGTTTAAAACTGTATTCTTTATCTGGATCATGAAGGAAAAAAATTGGGGTTTTATGACCTTTTTAGTATAACACACTGCTGTTTAACATCCATTTAATTCAACCCCATGATGTTCAAAGCATTGAACACATCTGGTGCTCTGGTTAGAGAATTCTGTGACTGCTTTTTGTACCCTTAAGAAGTGTGAATATTTGTGCAATATCACTTCCTTTATATGAAATAAGAAGCGTAACCTGTAAAATTTACAGCATTTAGAAAAGCAAGGAATTTGCTACAGTAAAGTTATTTGCCGGTTTCCACTGATCCACCTGGCAAATACTTTAGTTATTCCACCTTCTAAACAGCTATTATAAAGATTTCTAATCCTATTTTCTGAATCACAACAAATTTAAATACAAGGGAACGCTAATTTTACAAATTACAGACCACACATTTCATCATTTGAATTAACAAAATTCCAACCCCACCCAGCTTGTGTGATTCATGTGCGTCTACAATCAGTGTAGCTGCTGTTCTGAATGTATAGGGTAAGAGAAACACTGTAGTATGTCATGTTTTTATATTTCAGCACACAACACAGTGAGCTTCTGTTGTGTTTTATTTATGAGAAGAGTGATCTCATATGTAGGAAGTGAACAAAAATGTCTGGAGAGATAAGTTTGCTATGCTGCATGTAATGGACAGACGTTCTTTACAAATATAGCTGACATTTCCATCAGTCAGGTCAATCAAGTTATATGTGTCATTGTGATTAAAAGAAACAATCAGTTTCCCAGCGTACCCCAAGTACTATAATTTGTAGGAAATGCGTATTTACTTGTTGTGATTACTATAAACAAAAAGACAAAATTATGACATCACTTTATGATTATTGTGCCTTTGCGTTTACAGAATCACTTATGGTTTTAATATAGCACATAGCAGTATTATTCTTTCTCTCTGTTAAATTTAAAAAAAAAAAAAAAAATAAGAATTGCTGATCAGCACAGAATTGTATTTATTTATTTTTAGAGTTTTGGATGTGCATTAATCAATTTATCTCCTGTTGCTCACTGCCTCTCATAAATCATTAGATAATCTGCAATTAGGGCTGCCAACAATTGACTTGTTTATCCAAAATTGTTTTCTGCACTAGAATATGCCAGAGTATCAGTAGGACCAAATATCCATTGCTGTTAACTACCTAGTAGAGTCTGTTTTGGCTGAATAAGTAATATAAATTTACAATACTTTCCTAATCATGATTACATTCTTTGGTTTATAAATTAGTACAACAAATCAGGGACTGCATTGCAAAGTCTTGAGCTCTTCTTAAGAACATATGTCTTCTGTGATGGTAACATATAATGCAAGTTATATTGATGACATTACCAGACATATATGGATTGTAACATTAACAAGTAGGTAGAAATGTAAAAAAAAAAAAAAGAAGCCTTTAGAGTGCATATAAATAAATATATATATATATATATATATATATATATATATACACACATCTCTCTCTCTCTCTCTCTCTCTCTCTCTATATATATATATATATATATATATATATATATATATATATATATATTTATACACACACACACATACACCCATTTGATTTTTAAAGTTAGACAGATAGTGTAAACAACAGTGCACAATTTTCCTGGCTGCACCTAAGTCATTTCCAGCATCAAGAGAAATATTGTTGTCCAAAAATATAACAAGTTAGAATCAATTGCTGAGAGGCCTAACTCACTACACACCTTTACTGGGACACTGCAGATTAAACACAGTTTAGAACAATGAGACTAATTTTGTTTGCTGAACCATTTCTAGTACTTTAAACAGCACCTACAACCAAATGAACAATTAAGTACTAGAATTTTTTCTCCAACAGTGCAGCTTATGTGTGATGATAAGTGCCTAAATGGCTACTATTTTTTTGTTATTACATTTCACTTTTTTTTAACTATTTAATGACAACAAATTTCCAATATACAGTGACAAAATGGTGTTACAAACTTTTAATGTTTTTGTAAATCAAACCAGTGCCTTATCATTAAATAACAAAAAGGGTAGAAGAGTAGGCTGCTCTGCCTTAAAATGCCCGGGCCTATTTTCAGTCCCAGTTCATCCCTGCACAACCATGATGCAAGAATAGTCATTAGATGGAGAGAGATCAACAACAAAAAATCAATGGAGAATTGCTGTAATAACCCTGCAGCATTACGGGTACTTAGTAATTAGTTGTATTAGTAGTTAGCAGAAGGCAGATACTCAAGATAACATAGTTGTCTGCAATACATTTGGATGTTTTTCACGTACACCAGTCTGTTGGTGGGGATGCTGTTTCAGAACTTAAAGGGACAGTCTTAGTCCAAAATAAACTTTCATGATTCAGATAGAGAATGTAATTTTAAACAATTTTCCAATTTACTTTTATCACTAATTTAGCTTTGCTAATTTCTAAGCCCTTGAAGGCCGCCTCTTCTCTCAGGGCATTTTGACAGTTTTTCACCACTAGAGGGTGTTAGTTCATGTGTTTCATATAGATAACACTGTGCTCATGCACACGGAGTTCAGGTGAGCCAGTGCTAATTGGCTAAAATGCAAGTCTGTCAAAAGAACTGAAATAAGGGGGCAGTTTGCAGATGCTTAGATACAAGATAATCACAGAGGTAAAAAGTACATTAATATAACCATGTTAGTTGTGCAAAACTGGGGAATGGGTAATAAAGGGATTATCTATCTTTTTAAACAATAACAATTCTGGTGTAGACTGTCCCTTTAATGTAACTGGTTAAATAAGTCCTCTCTTCTGATTAAAGTTATGAAAATATGTGCCTTTTATCTGACTTTGTAGACTTGGGGCATTCAGTTCTTTCAAAAAAATGTGCAGATTTGATGCAATCTCTGTATTCATTAGACCTGCTATCAGTAGGTGAAATTTGAAGAAAGAGGGATGTTGCTTGCATCAAGTACACGAAAATTACCCCAGGGAAGTTCAGCTATGTGCATTCCAGTTCTTCACAACCAGCAAGCTGTGCTTGTTATTCTGATAAACCCTTTTGTTAGTAGAATTGGTAGGAATATATACTGTATATAAAGAAAGATGGATGCACTATGATATCACTTAGGAGGTTTCCACCTACACCAGACGGTATGAGAAAATATGACCACCAGTACTGAATAATATGACACTATTTTTTATAAAACATAGATTATCTTTTTAAAATAAGTACTGTTTCCCTGCTTTAAAGGGACACTGAACCCAAATTTTTTCTTTCGTGATTCAGATAGAGCATGAAATTTTAAGCAACTTTCTAATTTACTCCTATTATCAAATTGTCTTAATTCTCTTGGTATCTTTATTTCAAATGCAAGAATGTAAGTTTAAATGCCGGCCCATTTTTGGTGAACAATCTGGGTTGTTCTTGCTGATTGGTGGATAAATTCATCCACCAATAAAAAAGTGCTGTCCAGAGTACTGAAAAAAAATTGATAATAGGCCTAAATTAGAAAGTTGCTTAAAATTGCATGCTCTATCTGAATCACAAAAGAAAAAAATTGGGTTCAGTGTCCCTTTAAGTACACAAATTACACATTCACAATTTACTAAATAATAATGTTTGATGTATGGGCCTCAAGGTTTTTTTATTTGCTTCCACAGGCAAACCAAGTATACATAGACTCCTACATTTCATTGCCAAGGTCACAAGGCAATTATTTGCATGAGATGTGTGATTGCTCAGAAGAAACTAATTTTTTTTTCCCCCTGCAAAACTGAAATGAGCTCGGTTTAATAAATTCTAATGCTGAAGCTAATCTCCTTCTGTTATCCGTTGCCTTGGAAACTACCAGATTAATCACCAAATCAACAAAGTTTAGCTTAGTTGCACAATTATTTAAAATCTACTTTCTGGATGCCTTGACTAGCCAAGGATGTATTGACTAAAAAACAATGCTGATTAAGGCATTAAAAAAGATTTACTATAAAGGTTAAAAAACTTGCAATTTCCCATGCATGTCCTTTGAATAGATGTTTTAGCCTTAATACCCAGAATACCACGCTGTGCAAGCTAATCAAACCAATATGTCATCCTTTTATTTTCTTAAAAGGAACAGACCATAGGAAAAATACACCAATGAGTTCTGAATATTAAGAAATATTTGGCTCATGTAGGGGCCATAGTTAAAAATAAGAACAATTTATTTTTATTTACTTTGTTAATGAGATAAAACAGATACACTGTAACAGCAGTTTAGTTAAATAGTTCAAGATTATTTTTTATTTGATAAAGAGAACAAGGTTGTTTAGTATTTACTGATAGTTTGCATCACTCTAAGTATTAAATTGTTTTAATTAAATTTGCCTGCATGAATGGTAATTATTTTTTTCTACGTTGAATCTAAAACCAGTAGAAAAGGGACATTGTTGACATAAAATAAACTTTTATATAGATAGAAGTATTTCATTTTGACAAATCACCCCCTTTACTTGCTAGTTAGCAGATTTTTTTTTCATAGCATTTGAATATTTTCAGATGTATCTCAGTCATTCAAAAGAACAAAACAAACCCAACAGTAACAAAAAGGAACACTTGGGTCAGTGTAGAATATTCAGTCAGCACATCTAAACCAGTCCAGTTACTATTAAAGAAACGTTAAAGTCAGTATTAGTTTTCCGGATTTTTAAGATAGAACAAATATTTTTTTTTTCCATTTTACCAAATATAGCACAGATTTTGTTTTTATATGCACACTTTCTGAGGTACCAACGCCTACTAAACATGTGCAGCAGTTTACAGTATATACTTATAAAGGTCTAAATTTGTCAATTATGTAATTCATCTGTATTTAATGGTCCTATAAATATAAATTGAATACCTTTTTACTCTAATTATGAAGCCAGTAAAATTCATCATACCGTGCTCTATGTGCTATAAAAAATATGGTTTGCATTTGTTCATAATGACAAGGAGAAGTGCTAGTAATATTAAATCATATTCAAAAATCTATCCAGATCCAAAATACATCTGTTGCATATGTCAGTGTTTTTACTTTCCGTGACAAAGATGTAGCAGCATCCAAATATAATCCAAAATGTTATTAAAGAAAATACTGTACATAAAATATTTGGGTGCTGCTAAATAATTGTCACACTTGGATTGAAGAGTCCTGATGGTGACTCCTGGTAGCGTTCTCTTCTACTGGTGCTGGGCTATATCACTTTTTTAGAGTTTTTTTTCTTTGGCCTGATTGCTTTTGGTGTAAAAACAGGCATTAGCAGACCTACTCAATGGAGGGCCCCATGCAAAATGTTTTTGGGGGCCCCCAAAGGTGACTCAGTAATAAGTAATAGCAATAAGATAGATGATAGATAAATCTGCAACCTGAACTAATAAATGGCTCCCATGCATTAGGATTGTAAACATTCTGCACACATAGATGAATAGACTGACTGCAATGGCCCCCACCCTAGTGGCACTGCACCTGCTGCACCAATGGTAGTTCCGCCCCGGAAAACAGGTGTGTCTTCAGGGTTTAGGAAAAATTCTGCTACCTAGGTCATTCCTAACCTCTTGCTTAGCCCTGAAGATACCACCTCAACAGACTGGGTTCCCACCATTATTGCTGTTACATTTTGATAGGAAAAAAGTTATAGTTCTATACCGTTTTGAAAAAAGATGGCTATGAGATAATTTGCAACACTGAATTTATTCAGCACATTTTTTGGCGGTTCAACCTAAACATGTAAGCAATTTTGTGGATAACTATTTTATTTATGCTCAAATGTTTCTTTATAATCTACTGTAGTCTGCTTACATTTCAATTCATCATCACTTTAACAATCCTAGCTGTCTTATGGCCCGAGTATCTAAAGCTCTCTGGGCTGGCGACATTATTATAGAATGCTCGCCAGTACTTCCATTTACCTGGTGGAATGATCTAAAGCCAATTTTTACCCTGAAAACAGGGAGTCTCGCTCAGAGAGGTATACTGCATTTTCGTATGAAAAGTGCACAATAAAATTGAACCATTGACACAAAAATAAGTAGGGATGGGCGAATGTGTTTATATTCGAATTTGAATGTTAGAACGAATGGTATTGTAGAAATTCGATTTACATAATAGAATGTTGATAAGAACGAATATTCATAAAAATTATATTTCGAATGCCACTTTTGAATTCGAATGTCACATTCAAATTTGAATGTCACATTTGAATTTGAATATTACATTTATAAAACACAGTTGTAGACTAGAAATACTATTTCGAATTCGAATTTCACATTCAAATTTGAATGTGACATTCAAATTCGAATATTACATTTATAAAACACAGTATTAGACTAAAAATACTATTCGAATATGAATGTTACATTCAAATTTGAATGTAGCAACACAGTTGTAGACGAAAAAAACTATTTACATTCGAATTTGAATGTAGAATTCAAATTCGAATATTACATTTATTAAACACAGTTGTAGACTAGAAATACTATTTCGAATTTGAATGTCACATTCGAATATTACATTTTGAAATTGAATGAATACATAGCTAAACATTCTATTATTCGAACAAATATTTAGAATTTTATTGAAAAATTCGAAAACATAAATTTGAAAATAGAATGTTAGAATGTTATATAAACATTCGAAATTCGACTCGAATGAACGAATGTATCAAAATTCGTTTTAAATTTTGAATTTTTAGAAACATTCACCCATCCTTAAAAATAAGCAAAATTATTCACCAAAAATCGTGTTTTATGAAAAATGTAATATTAGTAGGTAAATTACACAGGAATAAATTGTATTAACTACACACAACATTAATCATTATTTAAGTACACTGGATGTGCAAAAAAAAAAAAAAAGCAAGAAATTCGTAATTAAAAGTACAAAATACAAAGCGTAATAGTTGTTTATTCATAAAATGGGCTGCACATAGGCATTTCATGGGCGTATATGAAATTGTCTCTCTAATCCCAGCATAATTCTGTCAAGATCTCCGTTTTTTACATCCACTGCAGGATGTAATTTTTAAAATACGTTGCCTGCTCATTGCTAACTTCGTTCCACGGTGAGTCATTTTCTTCTCTGAATTTCACATATTTGAACTTTACAAGATTACGCTATGTGGCAACCCTTTTTTTCCTTGTGACTTATACAGGCCCATTTATCACGCTCCGTACAGAGCTTGAAGGGCCGTGTTGCTGGCGAGTCTTCAGACTTGCTAGAAACACAACTTATGAAGCAGCGGTCACAAAGACCGCTGCTCCATAACCCTGTCCGCCTGCTCTGAGCAGGCGGACAGGAATCGCCGGAAATCAACCGGATCGAATACGATCGGGTTGATTGACACCTCCCCTGCTGGCGGCCGATTGGCCGCGAGTCAGCAGGGGGCGGCGTTGCAGCTGCAGCTGCTGGTGCAATGTTAAATGCGGAGAACATATTGCTCTCCGCATTTAGCGAGGTCTTGCGGACCTGATCCGCAGTGTCGGATCAGGTCCGCAAGCCCTTTGATAAATGGGCCTGATAGAATGGCTGCACATAATGTTTTAATTGACCGACTTCATGTGTTCAGCTAGCTCCCAGTACGGCATTGCTGCTCCTTTAATATGCAATACTAAGAGAATGAAGCAAATTAGATAATAGAAGTAAATTGGAAAGATGTTTAAAATTGTATTATCTATATGAACCATGAAAGAAATAGTTTTGTTTTCATGTCCCTTTAAGCAAAGATTGTTATGCTGAAGGGGACCCGTTTTAGTAAACATCACACCCCTAGATTTTTGGATGCTGTCTATCCCAGGCAGTATCATGCATTGGGTAGTAGGAAGAAATGTGGAATTTCAATCATTTTGTATTCCTCACTTACTTTTTAGGAAGATTAGGCTATATGGGATAGGGAGGGACAATTATTAGAGGTAAAATACATGGTTCCCCTCTTTTTATTTGGGTAATATAGATGCACCAAATGAAAACCAATCTCCTTTTTTCTCTAAATTGGGCAAATTTATTACTTTTTGGAAGAAATATCACTTTTTAAGCAGTAGATTTTAATTTAGTCCTAAATAGTAATCTTAATAGATCCTCACAAAACCAGGGAAACACTGGAAGGTATTCAAAGAAAATACTGGGAGACTTGTTATTTGCCCATAGGGGAGAGAGAAAGATTTATGTGTATAACTTGCCAGTACATGGCACATACTTAAAGGGATAGGAAAGTAAAAAAATAAACTTTCATGATTCAGATAGAGCATCTAATTTTAAGACACTTTTAAATTCACTTCTATTTGGAAATGTGCTTTGTTTTCATAGTATCCCTTGTTAAAAATCAATACGCACATATCATATACCAGTGGGAGCTGCTGCTGATTGGTGCCTGCACACATTTTTATCTTGTGACTAGATGTGTTCAGATAGCTGCCAGTAGTGCAATGCTGTTCCTTCAGCAATGGATAACAAGAGAATTAAGGAAATTTGATAATAGAAGTAAATTGGAAAGTTGTTTAAAATTGTATGTTCTATTTGAATCATAAAATAATATTTTGGGGTTTACTATCCCTTTAAGAATGTATTACTTGCTATTCAGTCAAATTTTATTTCCACTTTCATCCCATGCTACAATAATGCTGAGTTTGACGATGCTATGGAGGAGATCACTTTGAGGGGTCTCTTTAAACATATTAAGATCAGAACCTGGAACCTGAACCATAGGATACTGAAAGATCAATCAATCAATACTCAAAAAACTCATATAATTCTACAAATCCATTATAAGTAAGGGAAGCCCTTAGACACCTACACACACTTGCTCGTATCCTATAAACTTTTTAAGAGAAATAAGGATATGTCTTATAGCATTATACACCTACACACACTTGCTCGTATCCTATAAACTTTTTAAGAGAAATAAGGATATGTCTTATAGCATTAGACACCTACACATACTAAAGTGACTGGGTTTTCATATGCACTTGTTTAACCTGTCTATATGTTTGTTACAAAAAATAATAATTATTAGGGCCAGATTAAGAGTGGAGAGCTAATTAACATTTCTGCTCAAGCATTAATTGTGCTAGAAGTAAGCTTTTTGCACTCGTTGGGTTGTGCTCGTATGATGAGTTGAATGTAAACTATTTTCACTTGCACGCAAACCTGACGAGAGCAAAAAGCCGAACTTAGAATATCGTGTGCGCATTCACGTAATTCTCCTATACAAGTCAATGGAAAAAAAAGTGGTAAAAAACATTAACACCCTACGCTTACGCAAAGCCGATCGTATATTCTCATGTGCGCTAACTAGATATAAAAACATAAATTTTTCAGATTCCAATGTTCTCCACATAGCAGAATATGTTCTATTTATTCATAAATTCATATCAGAAAAAAACATTAAATAATATTAAGGTAAATTAAACTCCAGGTCCACATAGAATATACACCCAAGGGTGTTACGGGAATTTAGCACTGTTATTGACAAACCACTACTCTTAATTTTTTCAAGATTCATTATCCTTAGTCATAGTACCCCAGGATTGCCGTAAAGCTGATGTGGTGCCACTCTTCAAAATGGGAAGCAGGGGTGATACAGGAAGCTATAGACCAGTTAGTCTGACATCAATAGTATGGAAGTTATTTGAAGAGATTATAAAGGATTATATTAATGAGCATATTCGTGTAAACAAGATTATGAGTTCAAATCAGCATGGTTTTATGAAAAATAGATCATGTCAAACTAATCTAATTAGATTCTACGGGGAAGTAAGTAAAAATATAGATAAAGGGGAATCAGTTGATGTGATATACTTAGAATTTGCAAAAACGTTTGATACAGTGCCACATGAGAGATTAATGCACAAAATGAAGGGACTGGGAATAGCTGAAAATGTTAGCTCATGGACAAATAACTGGATGAAAGATAGGGAGCAGCGAATAGTAGTGAATGGATCATACTCAGATTGGACAAAGGTAATCAGTGGAGTCCCCCAGTGATCAGTACTGGGCCCTGTTCTTTTTAATATTTTTATTAATTACTTGGAGCAAGGATTAAATAGCGACATCTCTATTTTTGCAGATGATACTAAGTTAAGTAAGGTCATTAGGTCAGAGCAGGAGTAACTTTTGTTACAAAGGGATCTGCAAAAATTAGAAGTATGGGCAGGTAAATGGAAAATTATATTTAATACGAGAAAATGCAAGGTTCTACATTTTGGAAGTAAAAATAAACAGGCATTATATTATTTAAATGGCACAAGACTGAGCCAAACAGAGGAGGAAAGGGATTTAGGAGTAGTAATAGATAACAAGCTAAAGATGGGTGCACAATGCAGGGCAGCGGCTTCAAAGGCTAATAAGGTACTAGCATGTATTAAAAGAGGCATTGATTCAAGGGAGGAAAGCATATTTCTGTCACTATATAAATCCCTGGTAAGACCTTACCTTGAGTATGGAGTGCAGTTCTGGGGACCGATCGCAAAAAAAGATATTGCAGAACTAGAAAAATTTCAGAGAAGGGCCACAAAGCTAATAAGGGGAATGGAGAATTTAATCTATGAGGAGAGGCTAGCCAAACTGGGTCTGTTTTCCCAATAAAAAAGGCGCTTGAGAGGTGACATGATTACTTTACATAAATATATTCAAGGCCCATATACAGAGAAGGCAGAAGCTCTGTTTATTCCAAGAAAATTGATTGTGACACAATGTCACAATTTAAGGTTGGGGGAAAGGAGATTTAATCTCCTGCAAAATAAATGTTTTTTTCACTGTAGAAGCAATAAAATTGTGGAGCTCAATACCAAAGGAGGTAGTGAATGCCAATACCCTAGATACATTTAAAAAGTGTTTGGATACATTTCTGGCTAGAAGAAAATTCATGGATATGATTGCTTGTATTAAATAGATCACCTTTTAGTGGGATTAATTTAAGATCAACTGGAGCTTGCTTTTTTTTTTTTGTAAATATATTAGATTTGTATAGGTTAAACTCGAAGGACTTCGGTCTTTTTTCAACCTCATCTACTATGTTACTATGTTTATAAATACATATTTCTACATATATATGATTTTTTTTGGTATTATATATCTATACCTATACATATATAAATATAGATGATTATATATAGGTATAGATATATACATATATATATATAGGAATATCTAATTATAAATACATAGAACATATAACAAATGAATGTGAAATATTTACAGCAAATATACACTATAACACTTTATTAAATATGAATATTGCATACATTTGCTTTTACATGTTTTCTTCTACTTCCACACCCAAAGGATCTCTCTGACCTTTATGCACTCTTAGGCATACTCCCTACCCATATTGTACATCCAAGGTACTCTTCCCACCTTGCTCTGTTACTATGAGTCATCCTTCCCTCTTGGTTAGTCTGAGCTAGAGGATATGTGCAGCCTTACTGTAGAAATATGATGGCAGTAACACTGTGATGGCCATCTTGGAAACCCGTCACCATATTGTGAAAGCAAGTCCATAGACCCTCTTTAAACTAGGAGCTTATTTTCATCTTTATCGAAGACAAATAAATAATTACAACTTAAAGGGACACTGAACCCAAATTTTTTGTTTCATGATTCAGATAGAGCATGCAATTTTAAGCAACTTTCTAATTTACTCCTATTATCAAATTTTGATCATTCTCTTGGTATCTTTATTTGAAAAGCAAGAATGTAAGTTTGGTAAACAACCTGGGTTGTTCTTGCTGATTGGTGGATAAATTCACCCACCAATAAACAAGTACTGTCCAGGGTACTGAAGCAAAAATTGGCTGGCTCCTTAGCTTAGATGCCTTCTTTTTCAAATAAAGATAGCAAGAGAACGAAGACAAATTTATAATAGGAGTAAATTAGAAAGTTGCTTAAAATTGCATGCTCTATCTGTACCATGAAATAAAAAATTTGGATTCAGTTTCCCTTTAAGTAGAAAACTAGTAAGCACCAATATATCCATTATATGTTAATGAGCTGGGATTTTGAGATAAACTGTAAGCTTTTTTTTGAAGAGGTGCACATAGAGGGACCAGAAATGTTGCAGTTGGAACCCGGGGGCAACACCAGGGCCCCGATCCGATATGCAGCATCATCGCAAAAGCCGGCAATGCCAAATTTTGCGCTGGTTTGGTATCCTATATACGGCATAACCTAGAAATTACGCTCGTATATTTCTGCCTTCGGCCGTAGTTTTTTGGCCCATAGACAGGTATACCAAACCAGCACAGTTTGGTATCCAATATACAGCGTAAGGACTTACGTGGCGAAAATTGAGAAATCTTACTCCATTTTCACCTTGCCACAAAATGCAGGCGTAGTAAGCCACCTAACGCATGCACATGTCTATCTACCTGTCAACCGCGATCCCCCGCCGCAATCCCTAATAAAGTGTTTAACCCCTAAACCGCCGCTCCCGGACCCCGCCGCCAGCTACATTAAATGTCTAACCCCCTAATGTGATCCCCTACACCGCCGCCACCTATATTAAAATTATTACCCCCTAATGTGATCCCCCTACACCGCCGCCATCTATATTAAAATTATTACCCCCTAATGTGAGACCCCTACCCCGCTGCCACCTATTTTAACTATATTACCCCCTAATCTAATCCCCCTACACCGCCGCCACCTATATTAAATATATTACCCCCTAATCTAATCCCCCTACACCGCCGCCACCTATAATAAATGTATTACCCCCTAAAATACTAAAATGTCCCTACCCTAAACTAAATTACAAATAGCCCTGAAAAGGGCCTTTTGCGGGGCATTGCCCCAAAGTAACCAGCTCTATTACCAGCCCTTAAAAGGGCCTTTTGCGGGGCATTGTCCCAAAGTAATCAGCTCTTTTACCTGTAATCTAATCCCCCTACACCGCCGCCACCTATATTAAATATATTAACCCCTAATCTAATCCCCCTACACCGCCGCAACCTATATTAAATATATAAACCCCTAATCTGACCCTCCTACACCGCCGCCACCTATATTAACCCTAATTATATTAGGGTTAATATAGTTATTATATTATATATATTAACTATATTAACACTATCTAACTCTAACACCCCTAACTTAATTATTATTAAAAATAAATCTAAATAATATTAATAATATTAACTAAATTATTCCTATTTAAAACTAAATACTTACCTATAAAATAAACCCTAAGATAGCTGCAATATAATTAATAATTACATTGTAGCTATTTTAGGGTTTATATTTATTTTAAAGGTAACTTAGTATTTATTTTAACTAGGTACAATAGCTATTAAATAGTTAATAACTATTTAATAGCTACCTAGTTAAAATAATTACCAATTTACCTGTAAAATAAATCCTAAACTAAGTTACAAATACACCTACACTATCAATAAATTAAATAAACTACAATTATCTAAACTAAAATATAATTAAATACACTAAACTAAATTACAAAAACAAACACTAAATTACAAAAATAAAAAAAGATTACAATAATTTTAAGCTAATTACACTTAATCTAAGCCCCCTAATAAAATAACAAAGCCCCCCAAAATAAAAAAATGTCGCTACCCTAAACTAAATTACAAAAAGTAATAAGCTCTATTACCAGCCCTTAAAAGGGCCTTTTGTGGGGCATTGCCCCAAAGTAATCAGCTTGTTTACCTGTAAAAAAAAAGAACAATAGCCAATAGAATAAGAGCTACTGTAATTCTATTGGCTATTCTAATCAGCCAATAGAATTACAGTAGCTCTTATTCTATTGGCTATTCAAATCAGCCAATAGAATTAAAGTAGCTTTCATCCGATTGGCTGATTTGAATTTGAAGGCTCAAATCAGCCAATAAGAATTCAAGGGACGCCATTTTTAATCGTGTACCTTGAATTCCGATTCAGTGTACGGCGGCGATCGTATGAAGAGGATCCTCCACGCTCCATGGCTCCGGTCTTCAGTTCCAGCGGCACGATCTTCAGTTCCTGCATCGCCGGTCTTCAGTTCCAGGGAGGACGGTCTTCAGCTCCGCGGTCATCGGTCTTCAACTCCTCCGCTCCGCGCCGGCTGGTTCCTGGAAGAAGAAGAGGTCGCCGCCTGGAAGACGACTTCTCCGCCTGGAACAGGACCTTCTCCGCCAGTCTTCAGGACAGGTAAGGAGCACTTGGGGGTTAGACTTAGGTTTTTTTAAGGGGGGATAGGGTGGGTTTTAGAGTAGGGGTGTGTGGGTGGTGGGTTGTAATGGGGTTTTTTTTCTTTTTTTTACAGGTAAAAGAGCTGATTACTTTGGGGCAATGCCCCACAAAAGGCCCTTTTAAGGGCTGGTAATAGAGCTGATTACGTTTTGTAATTTGGTTTTGGGTAGGGACATTTTTTTATTTTGGGGGGCTTTGTTATTTTATTAGGGGCTTAGATTAGGTGTAATTAGCTTAAAATTATTGTAATCATTTTTTATTTTTTGTAATTTAGTGTTTGTTTTTTTGTAATTTAGTTTAGTGTATTTAATTATATTTTAGTTTAGATAATTGTAGTTTATTTAATTTATTGATAGTGTAGGTGTATTTGTAACTTAGGTTAGGATTTATTTTACAGGTAAATTGGTAATTATTTTAACTAGGTAGCTATTAAATAGTTATTAACTATTTAATAGCTATTGTACCTAGTTAAAATAAATACCAAGTTACCTGTAAAATAAATATAAACCCTAAAATAGCTACAATGTAATTATTAATTATATTGTAGCTATCTTAGGGTTTATTTTATAGGTAAGTATTTAGTTTTAAATAGGAATAATTTAGTTAATATTATTAATATTATTTAGATTTATTTTAATAATAATTAAATTAGGGGTGTTAGAGTTAGATAGGGTTAATATAGTTAATATAATAACTATATTAACTATATTAACCCTAATATAATTAGGGTTAATATAGTTAATATAGGTGGCGGCGGTGTAGGGGGGTCAGATTAGGGGTTAATATATTTAATATAGGTTGCGGCGGTGTAGGGGGATTAGATTAGAGGTTAATATATTTAATATAGGTGGCGGCGGTGTAGGGGGATTAAATTACAGGTAAAAGAGCTGATTACTTTGGGGCAATGCCCCGCAAAAGGCCCTTTTCAGGGCTGGTAATAGAGCTGGTTACTTTGGGACAATGCCCTGCAAAAGGTCCTTTTCAGGGCTATTTGTAATTTAGTTTAGGGTAGGGACATTTTAGTATTTTAGGGGGTAATACATTTATTATAGGTGGCGGTGTAGGGGGATTAGATTAGGGGGTGATATATTTAATATAGGTGGCAGAGGTGTAGGGGGATTAGATTAGGGGTTAATAATTTTAATATAGGTGGCGACGGTGTAGGGGGATTAGATTAGGGGTTAATAATTTTAATATAGGTGGCGGCTGTGTAAGGGGGTCAGATTAGGGGGTAGTACATATAATGTAGGTGGCGGTGGGGTAGGGGGCTCACATTAGGGGTTAATATAGTTAAAATAAGTGGCGGCGGTGTAGGGGGATCATATTAGGGGGTAATATAGTTAATGTAGCTGGTGGCGGGGTAGGGGGGTCAGATTAGGGGGTAATACAGTTAATATAGGTGGCAGCGGGGTCCGGGAGCGGTGGTTTAGGGGTTAATACATTTATTGTTAGGAGTGAGAGGGGGGATTGCGGATAGAGGGGTATACGTGTCGGGCTATGTTTGGGAGGCGTGTTAGACAGTTACAGGTTATTTTATAACTTACTCAGTTTTTGTAAGCGGCGGCAGTTTCTAAAGTGCCGTAAGTCACTGGCGACTCCAGAAATTTGTACTTACGCAGATTTCTGGACATCGCTAGTTTGTCCGACTTACGGCACTTTAGCATCTGACGGCGCCATATATGTGATAGCTCGAGTTGCGAGCTGAAACTACGGGCGGCGCAGGTTTCCACGCTTGCGCCGAAACCTGCGCCGTATATCGGATCGCGCCCCAGGTCTTCTTGTAGCAATGCCGCTACTGATTGCAGGGCCAGATGGACCACTCAGACAAGTATGTAAGTAAATATGAAAATATGAGCACACTTTAAACAAGCAAGGGATCGCAAAGCACATGCAAGGTAAGTGTTGAGTTGCTCAAATATTTTCTGCCATAAACGCCAAGAACTGTGTCTGCAGGGCCAATTTATTAATGTGCGAGTGGACATGATACAATGTAGCGTTTCATGTCTGCCACACATTGATTAATGCCAACAGCATACTCTGTCGGCATTTATCATTACACAAGCAGTTATTTTGAACTGCTTGGGCAATACCACACCTGCAGATTCTCGGCCAATCGGCCGCTAGCAGGGGGGTGTTAATCAGCCCGATCGTATAGGATTGGGGGGATTGATGTCCGCGGCCTCAGAGCAGGCAGACAAGTTATGAAGGACCGTGCAGAAAAAGGGGCATCAAGCTCCATTCAGATGAAACCCAACATTTTTCTTTCATGATTTAGGTAGAATATACAATTTTAAACAACTGTCCAGTTTACTTCTATAATCAAATTTGTTTCATTTTCTTGGTATGCTTTGTTGAAGGAGCAGCAATGCACTACTGGTTTCTAATTGAACACATGGGTGAGCTAATGAAAATAAGTATATACTGTTTATGCAGCTAGAACCTAGGGTCTTTGCTGCTCCTGAGCTTTCCTAGATAAACCTTTCAGTAAAGGATAACAAGAGAAGGAAGCAAATGAAATAATAGAAGTAAATTAGAAAGTTATTTAAAATTGTATGCTCTGTCTAAATCATAAATGTCTTATTATGACTTTACTCTCCCTTTAAGGGTCATTGTGTGAGTAGGCGGACATTGGGACTGTAGAATGCTAGTATCTCCAGGCCTGCTTATGTTGCAGTTTTTAACAAAGAATTTATTGCAAATTTGCTCTGAAATCTATTCCAGGGTTATATAGCCTTAGAATCATACACACTGGAATGTCCCTTTAAGGTATGCTAAGACTCTACAATTTTGATCTTGGCAGTTAATCATTCAAAAGTGTCAAGTCTGTTAGTTTAACACTTTGAAATGTACATTTCTCCAAGATTTGCTTCTCATATTAACTTTGTTGAAGAGTTTGACACATACATAGATCACAGCTGAGAAGAGGTGTAATAAAACAAACCACCTGTTATTTGCTTATCTTCCAGATTGTTAGCTGAAGGATTAGCTCTCAAAACAATGTGTGAGAAATACGCTGACCCTATGTTCTTTAAGTGGAATAAAATCTAAGTAAAATAAATTTGCACAGTGAATATAAATTACATGTTTCTATGAGTATACTGTTGACCAAGATGTCAAAGGTGGGATATTGTAGTTGGGTAAGGTTATCATCAATGTAAAAGGTGAGATTTATGCTCATGGGAGCGATAGGAACGGCTGTTTATGAAAACCAGAAAAAGAAAATGCAGGTCAATTTTTTTACGGATTAATAAATACAATAGATTGACATACTCAACGAATGCAAGGTAACAAGACAATGTAATAGCACTTAGCCTGAAGGTCAAATGAGTAGCAGATTATTATTAGAAGATTTGTATGTCAGTGTTCCTGTATAACTGGGGGTACAGCGACTTAGGAAGCTGCAAATTCTCCCAGCACAGTCAGGGTGCACTAACAATTGTGCATGTTGTTTTGTGAGTAGACATTAGAGATGGGCGAATGTGCTGTAAGTGCAATTTGTTTAGTAGAACAAATAGTTCTGTGTTCATTTGTTTTGGACATGAAAATCCATAAAAATTTGGTAATTGAATGTTATTTCTGGTTTTTGAATGTTACTTTCGTTTTTGAATATTTATAATTGGATTGAATATCCACATTCAAAACTTTAAAGGTAACATTCGAATTAACAAATAATATTCAGAAGTTTAATAGTTCATGTGGTAGGGAATGTAGTAAATAGAAAAAAATGGTATTGATATATTTGTATCTATTATGTATCAATTTCAAATATTGCATAATTAAAATATTACATTTAAAGAGAGCATTAGAAATACTATTACATTAAACAAATGTTAGAATGTTGTACAAACATTCGAAATTCGAGATGAACGAACAAATGTGTTAAAATTTCTTTCATTTTTCGAATGTTGCAAAACATTATTCCATCCTTAGTAGACATCTCTAAGTATATAATTCAATGACCTCTATTTAACAAAGTCTGGCGGACCTGATCCGACAGTGCGGATCAGGTCTGCCAGACCTCACTGAATGCGGAGAGCAATACGCTCTCCGTATTCAGCATTGCACCCGCAGCTCACAAGAGCTGTGGGTGCAACGCTGCCCCCTGCAGACTCGCGGCCAATGGGCCGCCAGTAGGGAGGTGTCAATCAACCCGATCCTACTCGATCGGGTTTATTTCCGGCGATGTCTGTCCGCCTGCTCAGAGTAGGAGGACAGGTTATGGAGCAGCAGTCTTTGTGACCGCTGCTTCATAACTGCTGTTTCTGGCGAGTCTCAAGGCTCGCCAGAAACACAGGCCGTCAAGCTCCTTTCGGAGCTAGATAGATAGGCCCCTATATGTGCTGTGAGATATTGTACCACCTGTCTCCTGGAAACATTGTGTTTTGTGGACTGGCAATTTTGACATGATTGTGAGATGATTATAGCAGATCATGTCCGCCTGACATCGATAAATGCAGACAGCATATGCTGTCGACATTTATCATTGCACAAGCATTTCTGGTGAAATGCTTATGCTATGCCGCCCCCTGCACATTCACAGCCGATAGCAGTAGGTGTCAATCATCCAGATCGTATACGATCAAGATGATTGCTGTCCACCACCTCAGAGGTGGTGGCTAAGTTTAGGAGCAGCGATCTTAAGACCGCTGTTTCTTAACTTAAGTTTCAGGCGGACCTGAAACTTCGGGGGTAGATGGCAGCATCCGTTGCTTGATAAATTTACCCCTATGAGTTAATGATGCCCTATCTAGAAACAGCTGGTAAGCTCTTCTTTATTACACCAGCTCAAAACTAAGGTATAGCCTTTAACAGCAACACCAACGCAATAAACTCTAATCACATTGCTCCAACACAGCTTAAAGGGACAGTAAACCCCCAACATTTTCTCTCATGGTTTAGATAGAACATACAATTTTAAACAACTTTCCATTTTACTTCTATTATCAAATTTGCTTCATTATCTTATTATCCTTTGCTGAAGGAACAGCAGTGCACTTCCGGCAGCTAGCTGAACACATCCAGTTAGCCAATCACAAGAGACCAAGGTGTGCAGGCACCAATCAGCAACTAGCTCCCACTAGTGTAGGATATGGGCGTATTCTTAAAATGACATGCTCTATCTGAATCATGCAAGTTTAATTTTGACTTTCCTATCATTGTCCTCTCCACTACATTAACCTCCCAAACCCTAAAAAGTAAACCTCAATTTCAATCTTCTCCTACATCCAACACCCATGGAACCATATACTGTACATAATAAACCTTTTATCATGAAAGGGACCCCCACATGACCCCTGAATTTTAACCATCTCCTAACTCCCAAAGGAAACTCACATCACTTAAGGGTCTTCTAGTACCTTATGGACCCATCTCTGACTGCAAGACTCCATTAAAAAGCTAACATCAAAAATATTAAGAAATCTAAGCACCTCCTAAAGTTATCTCATCTAAATCATTGTTACTGCATTGTTGAAAAATCTTTTTATAGGCTAGCAAGTTCTACTGCGTTTGTGCTCTGCATTTGGAACATCTGACCAAACAAAACTGATGAATTAAAGGAATATTAAATACAACAAAATGGCATTATCAACAAATGCAAAATATAAAGACAATTCAAACGAGCAGTAGATTTCTTTCTACTAATTCATGAAATGTTTATTTGACTTTAATGAACCTTTTTTGTGTGTAATCTTTATTTATAAATACCAAATAGAAGATGCAAAGTAAATACGACAAAAATAAATTGACCATTTTTTCCCGCCACGCAGGGCATAGCAGAAGGTTATCGATTACATAAAGCAAGAAAAAAGAAGCAACAAACAAAAAAAATGTATCTTTCGACCCATGATTAAGCTGTAACAATAAACATTTACTTTTAACCTTATACTCTATTGGGATTTTTGTTTTGTTTAATCCAGGTCAGGTCAAAGGAAAGGGAAAAAAGAGAGAAGGAGAAAAAAGAGAGAGGAAAAAAAAAGAGGGAGGGAGAATAGTGGATTGAGTGGGTCACCAAATCTCCAGTAGGACCAATTCTGAATTCCTGAAAGGGTAACTCAAACACTTTTTTTTTCTTTTCATCTAAATGTTTGTTCAATTTTAATTTCATCTGTTCTCCAACGTTTAAATTATATCTAAAATTGCCCCCCCATGTATCATCATTACATTCAATGGTATTAGTATTGTGTGTTAAAACTTGAGTGCTGACACTTTAGAATAATTAATCACTAATTGTTTGTCCAATGGCTGCTTGTCAGCCTCTTTTTAAAGTTTGCAGACATGCTAACCTGTAGGTCTATAAATACGGCACACAGCCGAAACGCGTAAGACCTGTCTGCTGGTCTTATCCCTGTATGTTGGATTTTAAATTTGGAAATAAAGTTCATGTTTTAAGGCACTTTTGATACTCTTACCGGAGCATTTTTTCCTTTTTTCTTCTGTAACTCAAACACTCTATCTCATTAGGGGATAATGTTTTGATAAATACCGACCATTTCTTAAAGAACTGTCCAATGTCACGTTCAGCATTCATGTTAGTATCCATCTGCTCTAGCATACATTGTTTTTTTAGAACATTTTTAATTTATATTAGGGATAGATTTCCCTTTCCATTTCCTAAATATTAAGTATCTAGTAGCTAAGATAACCATATTTATGATCTTATTATGTGATTGAAATTCCTTTGCAACCTTCCAGAGGAAAAGTATGTGAGGCAGGGAAAACACCAGAGAGGAGATCTTCAATGCCTTGTTAGCCCAGTATTCTAGTTTCAACCAGAATTGTTTAATTCTTGGGCATTCCCAAATCATATGAAGGAAGTTAGCTGCAGATAGGGAGCATTTCGGACATTTATTAAAATTAACGTTGCCTCATCTGTGGCCTTTTTCAGGGGTATAATATGACCTATATAATACTTTAATATGGGATTCTCTCCATGATTCAGATAAGTTAACTTGCATAACTTTGACAATATAGCTCTGAATAAAATTTGTGTCAATATTAATTTGTGGGAGCAAAAGATTCCAATCAGAAGTGAGTTTCTCTAAATTAGGTGTCACATTTAAAGAACTTAATGCTTGATACCAAGGGGAAATAGACATATGTCCATTTTTTAACATAATAAGCCAGTTCTCAAGTTTCCCCAGGGACCAGTTCCAACCAAATTCATTAATAAGCTTAGAGACAAAGTGCCTTACTTGAAAGTAAGCAAAAAAATCCTTATTAGGTATATTAAATTCTTCTTTAAGAGTACTAAAAGTTTTGACACGTCTTCCTTTGTCTATTATATGAGAGATATTCTCCAGGCCTACATTATGCTATCTTTGAAATAGAGCCGATTGCAACCCTACCTGAAATTTGGGGTTGATGAGTAATGTTAGATAATTGGATATGTTAGAATTAGCTTCAAAAAGTTTACGGATCTTCCACCATGCTTGAATTGGATTGTAAATAGATTTGTTTTTTTTCACATTTTGAGGTATTAATTAAGAAAGGGATAAGTTATATTCCTTTCAAGTTCGTTATCTGTGACATAGTTACTATTAAGAATCCAATCAATTACTGTGCACGCCAGAAATAGCAGATTATAAAGACGCAAGTCTGGAAGAGCAAACCCACCAAATTTTCTTTGAGTTTAGTGAGGGAAATTCTAGGTTTCTTATGCTGCCAGATAAAAGATCTAATCGCAGAGTTTAACATCTTAATATCTTTCCCCTTCAAAATAACTGGAGTGCTCTGAAAAATGTATACAATTTTTGGCAAGAGGACCATTTTGAAGAGAGCAATGCTACCTGAGATAGACAGTGGAAAATATTCCCAATTTTTCATATTTTCATTGATTTTCACCAGGATTGGGGGAATATTAAAATCATAACCATTGTCAGGGTTTACAGGAATATTAATACCTAAATACTTAAATGAGTTGGAAACTATCCTGAAAGGTATATCCATGTTAGGTTCCTTGATTTCTCTAATCATGAGTAACTCGGATTTTGAGGCATTAATCCTATATCCTGAGAAGGAACCAAATCGTTCGACAATCGTAAGAAGCTTTGGTATATTGATCTTAGTGTTTGATAAGTAGAGAAGAATATCATCAGCGTATAGAGCTATTTTTAGTTCCTTCTTACCAAGTTTTATCCCATCTATGTACTGTCTAATCATAATTGCAAGGGTTTCAAAGGAGACATCAAATAGAAGAGGAGAGAGCGGACAGCCCTGACAAGTTCCTCTATTGAGGGTTATCTTGGATGATTCACTTTTATTGACTATTAACTGCGTGTATGGTTTATTATAAAGATTATCAATAAAGCTGATAAATTTACCTCTAACTCCAAATTGTGATAAAGAAAATAATAGCTGGTCATAATGGACATAATCAAATGCTTTCTCAGCATCTATGGAAATAATTGCTAGGTCAGGGGTGCCCACTCTCCCCCCCACTTCCAGTGCCCCCAAGTTCTTAAAATAATCAATAGTTAACAGAACTTCCCTATCTTAGCAAAACAATTCCGTTTGTAGAGAAACCCCGCTTGATCTTTGTGTATGCTATTTGGGAGAATAAGTTGTAGTCTTCTTGCTAAAATTGAAGCTAGTATCTTGTAGTCAGAGTTCAGGAGTGCTATTGGCCTATATGAGTCTTTTTTACTGGGGTCCTTCCCTTGTTTAAGAATTAAAGTAGTATATGAAGCAGAAAAGTTAGGTGGGAGCGGTTTATTACCAATAAATATATCATTAAAAAACTTACCTAACTGTGGAACAATAAGTGGAGAAAGTATCCTATAAAATTCATTAGGCAGAGCATCTGGACCTGGTGTTTTAATAATAGTTTGAATAACTCTAATAATCTCTGACTCCGTGATAGGGGAATTCAAAGTTTCCGTTTATTCAGATTTTTTTAACCAGTTCAATGAATGAAGCAGTCCACAAAAAAAGAAAATGCTTGCTTTACAAACAGTCCCCTTAATCCTTTCGTCTCTTTCTAGACCTAATTCTTCTAGTAGAAAAAATGACTGTTATCACAGCAGGGTATCTGTAAGGGCATCGGTCTAAAAAGAAAAGCAAAGGTAGCTAATATAATCGTTATGAGAATATTTTTTCCTAGTGCCAGGGGACAATGAAGTGTTCCATAAGAGCAGTTATAGCCCGAGTCTGGTATGGAATAATATTTGTAGTAGAAGGAGCCTGTTCAACTCAGATATGAAATATGAGATAAAGCAGCAAAATACTACTGATAGCAGTTCCAACCAGAGTTCCAGACTTAGTTGTAAATACAATAAACCTGCATGAGTTGCAGGGGGCGTCAGACAGTCAGAGGTAGGTGCAGCTAATACCCTTCCTCACGCAGCATCAGTGGGTCGAAGGGGTAGCTGTAATATTTGAACCAGATAGAAACCTCCTTAGTATAAAAGCATCATTATACCAAGGATTCCCCCCAGATTTCACAGACATCAGATGGTCGCACAGTTACAGGGGGATGCGCATCTTATGCGCCCACAGCGCGGGGTGTACTCCATCTCTGTTGTAGCCCTCTGTAAGATAAACACTTGCAATCCAAGCAGTGTTGGGAGAACAGGTGATGAATCCTCAGCAGGAGCAGGCTATTGGGCCCCCCTCACGCAGCACCAGTAGGAGGAGGGAACCTGTCAGCAACCACTTGAGCTGCGTCCTTACTCCTTTTCCTTGAGGGACAACGATGGTAAGTTGCAGATTTTAAAGAAACGCTGTACCAACAGCACTATGCGATGTTGCAGCACACCGGGAGCTACACTGGGAGCTAACAGTCATTTTTTTAATCAGCTAGCTGCCCTAGGACACAGGACATGGGCGCGGGAACCTCCGCCAACGGCTCTGGATGGGGACTCACAGAGTAAGCGCTATGTGTCCTGCTCTGAGACTCCTCCCTCGGAACTTCCAACACAATCGGCGACTTTAATGTACCTTTAAAGGGACATTAAACCCAAAAACATTATTTCATGATTTAGACAGAGAATACAATTTTAAACAACATTCCAATTTACTTCTATTATATATTTTGCTTTATTCTTTAAATATCTTTTGTTGAAGAAATAGCAATGCACATTGGTGAGCCAATCACAGGAAGCATCCATGTGCAGCCATCAATCAGCAGCTACTGAGCCTATCTAGGCTTTATCAGCAAAGGATATCAAGAGAATGAAGCAAATTAGATAATAGAAGTAAATTAGAAAGTTGTTTAAAATTGCATGATCTTTCTAAATCATGAACGAAAAAAAAATATGGGTTTCATGTCCCTATAATGTTTCAGCCGATCTCTACTGACCATATTAACTTTTTTGTTGGCAATTCTAATTATAAGGGAATATTGTATATATATATATGTTAAAACAGGCAAGGTGTACAAAATGCTTTGCATTGGCTTTCACAAGGTTTCTAAATTTAGGTCATCAAATAAATCTGATTTCAATTTTTTTATTATTGCATGAATACTAACTCAAATCTCCACACTTCTAATGTATTGGAAAGCTATAGTAAAATAAGCTAAAAACATATGTGTAAAATACCACAAACTTTAATGAGGCCATTCAGTTCGACAGTTATTGTTACAACTTTCTGTGTCCAGAACCACATAATGTTATGTTTAAGGTCTTGTTTGTTGATAATGGCTATAAACCCATACTTGTAGACCTTCCTTATTTGGAAAAGGTTTATTTGTATTCTAGTTTCTGTTTTTTTAGAGGTTAACATGCACAAAAATATCTTTCTATTACCCATAAATAAATAAAAAACACAACACAAGCACAAATCTAGTTCACTCTCAATTCAATAGCTTTCTGTTGTAAGAATTCTTTAAATACCGGTCACTTCTCTTCATGACTAAAATTTCCAAGATAGAGGAGGCCTAATGGTCAAGCCTTCCTTCAAACATGTATGGCCAGATAGTCTTGGTCTGAGAATGCATATTTTTATTCATTAAATCTTTATTCAAAGTTTTAGCTATATTGTTAAAAAATAATACTTTCTACCAGTATGTTATATATATAGGTATTTTCCCTTGCCACAGTCTTATTTAATGGGAATCTGCAAAAGTATACAAGTGGCATAATGGAGAAGTGGTTAAAGCTTATATATGATGATAAAGTAACAAACACTGTGGAGGAAATGGTGTATTAAACAAACAAACAAAACTTTTTTTTTAATCAAAAATTAAATTAAATTTTAAATTTAAAATATAGATAAATATTAAACAACTTCATCATGTTGTTTAACATAATTAAATGTTGATTCATTGAAGTTTAAAGTATGACTAATTTATATATATGTCTCTACATCTACGTGCATTGGGGGGAAATACAGGCATTGGGGCCGATTTATCAATGCTTCAACTGATAATACGCTGGAATCCACTGGAATCATGCGTCAAATTCAACACAAATTAGATCCGCCATAGTTAACAAAACGTCAAGATTGTCAAATGTTGAAATGTGTGACGATATATATGCTCCCGAGATATCAATCCGACGCAGATTGATGCTTGTGTTATTCGAGCGGAATACTGATCATCCGCTGTCACATTCTACTCTATTTGACTCTCTTGCCAATTTATCAAACATTCATCAGGTACTCTCGAGTCTATTGCGACGCAGTGCACCTATCGTTCAAACCGCCACCCTTAAGGCCGCGAATCTCATAGAAATTAATAGGAGTCTGAAAACACAGAAAGGTTATGTTCGATGCTGCAAGACAATGAAGCATATTAGATATAAAAAGTAAATTAGGGAGATGTTACCCTACTTATGGATTATGTTACATCATTGCCTCTCATTATGAAGCAATTATTTCTTCAAATTTGATGCAAAGTATTGTTCCAAATTTGGTGCACTAATAGATATAGGTATAACAATGAAATAAATACATTACATAATATAGCCAACTTCTTTTTTTGGATAAATCTATTTGAACCATGTTTAACGCATGTAATACAAGTCCCACTTTCCACTTCACACCAAATTTGACACAACAGTTTTCGCACCAAATTTGATGCAATACTCAAACTACTAAACAACCCACAAACTGGTAACGTTTTCCACAACTTCTTATTGGTAAATGCATAATCACGTGATTAATTAAATCAACTAATCTGATTGAAATATACATTTTCTACTATCACTAACTAATCAAATTGCTCTATACTTGAGTCATTGATCACTCATCAGAACTTGTAAGTGCCATTTGTTACATTGTGTATTATACTTTGAAAGTATGTATATGTGAAATTAGTATTAAAGATAAACATTGATGATAACATTAGGCCACACAGTGTAATATTTCTGACAATGATTTTAATAATCGAATGATGTTTGATTCAATATAATCTTAAAATGAAAGCTCAAATGGATAGTCTACCTAACATTAAACTGTCATGAATCAGATACAACAGAAATTAACATCACCTCTTCACTGTCATGCTATTTTCAGTGTTTTTCTTCCTTCTCTTGAATTTCATTTTCATTAAGAAATGTCATCTTAAATGCCAGCCCATTTTTGTAACACCTGTGTAGGGGTGGTGTTTCAAACTAGACTGCAATCAGAAAGGGTTACACAGGTGCAGAGAGAAAACTGGCCCAGCTCTTAAAATATCCATTGATTGCAAATAAATAGATATGATACCCTGATTACATGCTCAGAATAATTATATATTTACACTATATACATATAGTGGTATAAATAAACACAAAGATATAAAAGACAACATTGTTTAGAACAAAAAAAGGAATTTAGGGACATATAAATATGTTTGCAAAATATTTCTGACATTTCTAGCATTAATAATTATTTAAAAAAAAAGAAAAAAACATGAGATAGGGATATCATGATTTATAGAAATACAAATACACATTAATTTATGTGAAAATATCATATATCAGATTTTTTGTATAGCAAATAAATAGAAAAATAACTTTCTATGATATATTATTGTTAGTTCAGGTATAAATCTAGCTATTTCTGGGACATTAACAGAGGAAAATTAAAAGATTAGCTTTAGAGAATTGTGCTTGTTCATGGACAGTAATGAAATGGTATAAATAAAGTTGGAAAAAACAGAATATCCATGACATGGATGACTCTTATCAACAGTCCGATGCTAATCGTGTCGTACTTGACGCACGTGTTTTTTACAGACTTTTTAATAAATAAGGCAGTCATATGTAGATTCGCGGCAGCGATGTCTGGCAAGCGTATTGACTCCAGCGAATGCGTCGAGATTGACGCAATGATAAATTGGCCCCATTGTCTGAAGCTATTGATTATTTTATAAAGTCAGGATTCAGTGGTTATTTACCAAATTCTTTTTCTTAATCACAAGCTCCCTGACAGATTGTCTTCTGAGTTTCATTTGATTGGAGGGGAGCTGCAAATGATGCTAGACTTTGATAACTCTTTCTGCAGGCTTATTTTTAGAAAAGAGTTTACTGCACTGCTACTAAGGCGTGTTCCATTAATATATTATTTTGTAAGGAAGATATTTCTTGTCTTAAAAATTCAACCTTGAAATTTAGAATTGATGAAAAAAATCCACTATCTAAGTGGAGAGCACTGTTTAATTTATCAAATTTTTCATTTTGCCATATCTTTGTAACTGTGCCAATAATTTGTAATGGAAGCTTTTAACTTTTGTATGTATACATGTATGTGTGTGTGTATATGTACAGGGAGTGCAGAATTATTAGGCAAATGAGTATTTTGACCACATCATCCTCTTTATGCATGTTGTCTTACTCCAAGCTGTATAGGCTCGAAAGTCTTCTACCAATTAAGCATATTAGGTGATGTGCATCTCTGTAATGAGAAGGGGTGTGGTCTAATGACATCAACACCCTATATCAGGTGTGCATAATTATTAGGCAACTTCCTTTCCTTTGGCAAAATGGGTCAAAAGAAGGACTTGACAGGCTCAGAAAAGTCAAAAATAGTGAGATATCTTGCAGAGGGATGCAGCACTCTTAAAATTGCAAAGCTTCTGAAGCGTGATCATCGAACAATCAAGCGTTTCATTCAAAATAGTCAACAGGGTCGCAAGAAGCGTGTGGAAAAACTAAGGCGCAAAATAACTGCCCATGAACTGAGAAAAGTCAAGCGTGCAGCTGCCAAGATGCCACTTGCCACCAGTTTGGCCATATTTCAGAGCTGCAACATCACTGGAGTGCCCAAAAGCACAAGGTGTGCAATACTCAGAGACATGGCCAAGGTAAGAAAGGCTGAAAGACGACCACCACTGAACAAGACACACAAGCTGAAACGTCAAGACTGGGCCAAGAAATATCTCAAGACTGATTTTTCTAAGGTTTTATGGACTGATGAAATGAGAGTGAGTCTTGATGGGCCAGATGGATGGGCCCGTGGCTGGATTGGTAAAGGGTAGAGAGCTCCAGTCCGACTCAGACGCCAGCAAGGTGGAGGTGGAGTACTGGTTTGTGCTGGTATCATCAAAGATGAGCCTGTGGGGCCTTTTCGGGTTGAGGATGGAGTCAAGCTCAACTCCCAGTCCTACTGCCAGTTTCTGGAAGACACCTTCTTCAAGCAGTGGTACAGGAAGAAGTCTGCATCCTTCAAGAAAAACATGATTTTCATGCAGGACAATGCTCCATCACACGCGTCCAAGTACTCCACAGCGTGGCTGGCAAGAAAGGGTATTAAAGAAGAAAATCTAATGACATGGCCTCCTTGTTCACCTGATCTGAACCCCATTGAGAACCTGTGGTCCATCATCAAATGTGAGATTTACAAGGAGGGAAAACAGTACACCTCTCTGAACAGTGTCTGGGAGGCTGTGGTTGCTGCTGCACGCAATGTTGATGGTGAACAGATCAAAACACTGACAGAATCCATGGATGGCAGGCTTTTGAGTGTCCTTGCAAAGAAAGGTCGCTATATTGGTCACTGATTTGTTTTTGTTTTGTTTTTGAATGTCAGAAATGTATATTTGTGAATGTTGAGATGTTATATTGGTTTCACTGGTAAAAATAAATAATTGAAATGGGTATATATTTGTTTTTTGTTAAGTTGCCTAATAATTATGCACAGTAATAGTCACCTGCACACACAGATATCCCCCTAAAATAGCTATAACTAAAAACAAACTAAAAACTACTTCCAAAACTATTCAGCTTTGATATTAATGAGTTTTTTGGGTTCATTGAGAACATGGTTGTTGTTCAATAATAAAATTAATCCTCAAAAATACAACTTTGCCTAATAATTCTGCACTCCCTGTTTATATATATACATATATATATATATATATATATATATATATATATATATATATATATATATATATATATATATATATATATATATATATATATATACACACACACACTGTATATACACATGCACACACACACACATTTGGCAAACCTGGTGTCCAATTAATGAAACGAGATTGGATGTGTGGGCTAGAGCTACTTTAACTAATAAAAAGCATTCAAACATTTTGAGTTTGCGATTCACAAAATGCCTCTGTTAATGTAAACAATGCCTAGCAAATAAAGAGCTTTCAGAAGACCTGCGATCAAGAATTGTTGCATTGCATAAAGTTGGAAAGGGTTACAATGTTATCTCAAAGAGCTTAGATAAAATTTTACCGGTTTTGTTAAAATACTTACCTTTTCTTTTTGAAAGCCGGACCAGCGATCCCCCACCTGCCGCTCGTCTCTTCTTACGTCAGAAATTAAGAATTCGGCATCCTCCAATCACGGCTTACCCCCAGAGCCAACATTGCCTGAGGCCATGCCGTGATTGGAGGAAGCCGGAGTCTACATTTCTGACGTATGAAGAGACGAGTGGCGGGGGGGGGGGGGATCGCTGGTCCGGCTTTCAAGAAGAAAAGGTAAGTATTTTAACTTATTCGGTGAAATGTAAACTTTGATGAATTAAAGTGCCCCTGTTTTAAAAAGGATTTTTAAAAACTGGGCACACCTTCGTCAAAGTTTACATTCACTTAAATACCATGAGTTGGGTAAGAAAGATTAATCCTGATTTATACATGATACATTGTTTCTTGTCTGTTTTAATTAAATATATTGAGTTTTAGTATTTGTGTCTATTTTTTTCTCATAGTTAATGCACTGATGTAGGACTTTTTTCATGATGTGCTTTGTCTTGCGGATTTCTGATTTGATTTAGTTTTGTATTTTGGTCTTAAATGGATATTCATTAATGTTGTTTGTTCCCATTTCCTAAAGAGGCCAAAAAGCAAATTCTGTAATCTATCTCTCTGGATAGAACGAAAGGAGTCTTAGTAATCTCCCAGACATGGGGATGTGATGCTGTTATCGTTCCCAGTGGAACTCATTCTGTGCACCAGGTGGTGAACATCTAAAGGGACATTAAACACTTTTGAGCCGATTTATTATACTGCGAATGCAGCAGTTTCCGCTTGTGCCTTCAGGTGCGTCGGAAAAGTAAGTTGCTCCTTAACTTGTCTGCCACCTCGTCTGCCACCAATAGGATTGAGCTCACATTCTATTGGCTGATTGGATCAGCCAATAGGATAAAAGCTCAATCCTATTGGCTGATTGCAACAGCCAATAGGATTTTTTACCCTTTAATTCCTATTGGCTGATAGAATTCTATCAGCCAATCGGAATGTAAGGGTCGCCATCTTGGATGACGTAACTTAAAGGGAGACTTCATTCTTCGTTGACCATCGGAAGAAGAGGATGCTCCGCGCCAGATGTCTTGAACATGGACCCGCTCTGCGCCGGATGGATGAAAATAGAAGATGCCATCTGGATGAAGACTTCTGCCCGCTTGGATGAAGACTTCTGCCGGCTTCGAGGAGGACTTCTGCCCGCTTGGATGAAGACTTCTGCCGCCTGGATGAGGATGGATGTCCGGTCTTCGAAAACTGTAAGTGGATCATCAGGGGTTAGTGTTAGGTTTTTTTAAGGGTTTATTGGGTGGGTTTTAATTTTAGATTAGGGTTTGGGCAGTAAAAGAGCTAAATGCCCTTTTAAGGGCAATGCCCATCCAAATGCCCTTTTCAGGGCAATGGGGAGCTTAGGTTTATTTAGATAAGTTTTTATTTGGGGGGTTTGGTTGTGTGGGTGGTGGGTTTTACTGTTGGGGGGTGTTTTTTACAGGTAAAAGAGCTGATTTCTTTGGGGCAATGCCCCGCAAAAGGCCCTTTTAAGGGCCATTGGCAGTTTAGTGTAAGGTAGGGTTTTTTTATTTTGGGGGGCTTTTTTATTTTGATAGGGCTATTAGATTAGGAGTAATTCTTTTCTATTTTTATAATTTAATTTTTTTATTGAGGAAATTCAAAATAAACATCACAGTATACAGTACAATAGAAACAGGTTACTTTCAAAACAGCTCTTGTAAGCCAGTACATATCATTTAAGACTCATGAGTGTATAAAATGTAGTGTCACATAAGACCCATCCAGATAAAGCATAATTTCAAACATATAAAAAGTAATATTGTGTAATATTTCTATGGCAACACCATCTTAATCTAAACCAATATTAAATCTTACTGGTACTCACAACCTATATCTTCCTCATTTTTTCTTATATAGGGAGGGGGATTATATGGGCCGCTGGATTGTATCAAATATATAATAAAGAATGGGAAAATGCGAGGGAATATGCGTTCCTTAGTTTACACTAGTAAACAGATACTAAGGGAGAACCCTTAGGGGGGAATACGGAGCCAAACTACTTATGGAGTAAGATTAGTCAAGTGGAATTGTGAGGGTAGGGACTCTACAGCAGATACAAGTAACTTAGCATGTTCCCTATCTTTGTCCTAGATATATAGTCCTAAAATATATCACATGTGGCATGTAAAATATTGAGTTACCCTGTATGTTCTGCCATAGCCTGTCTAACATAAGAAACTAGTATATGATTGGTGGGCTACCCCATAAAACTATGATATACAATGCCTGTAAGTTGTTCATGCTCAATGTGACTATAGCCTTCAAACTGAACTAAACAGAGTAGCTGAGCAAGGAGCTCTTAACCATAGTCAGCACATACTATGCTCTAACTTTACTTAACTATTAATTAGATAAAAATATAGTAAAAAGGTAATTGCCAGCTTATTTCAGTGGTCTGTCTCCCTAAATCAGAAAAACTATCTATTAAACTACCTACCTCCTAAATGATATGGTATGCTGCCCCGGCCACAGGCAACATTTACCTGAAATTCTTGTATAGTAAGAGTGGTAGGTACTCCTGTAGGCAAAGGTTTTTAGGGTCATAATGTTCTCTTTTGGCTAATTGTATGTGATATATGAGTATCGGTCTCAGGACATGTCTGATGAATAACATATCACGCAAGCAGTTCCAACACCATAAACAGATCTATGAGCAGCACTTGGCCTCTAAATCTATTCAGTGGTGAATTAGCAAGTAATATATAGCAAATATATAGGACTGGCATATGTGTATGCCTCTAAATAAAAGAACCAAACTGCAGGTGAGAAATACTCTAGTAGTTCTTACTTAATACAAATAAAAACATGTAAGGTAGTATATAAATTCTATTTTGTGAGACTGAGCATAATATTATAGGTGTCCGGTGAAGATCCCAGCTACACACATAGTCCATCAGTTATGTTATGAACATTATCCTATCCCAACAGTCAATATAGTCCAGACATAATTCTCAGGGGCTTGACGCTCACATGCATAAGTATAGCACCTTCGTTTCACTGCCAAGCCGCATTAACCGGCCAATCTCCCGAACACGACCATCAAACATGTTCAGCACTTCTTTCAGGGCCAAACTAGACTCTGCGAGTATGCCACTATGTAAATCTTCACCTCTCTCCCCTCTGCCGATGTTCGTCATGAATAACATCGCGGTCTCTCCCGGCCTCGTAAACACAGCACATCCAGCACCGGGATTTTCATCGCCGCCCGATGGGGGTAAGAGCGTAATGGCTCCCCGCGGTCCTCGCTCCCCCTCTAACACCTTTTGTGCCGCAGATATACCATCCATCGATGGTGCAACAGATTGCTGCAATGTCTGTAGCCTTTGTATCACATCTCTTTCAGAGCTGTCAGTGGGTTCCCTTTCTGGCTTCTCTTGTTGCTCAGTAGCAGGGGGCTGTGGGTGGGTATAATAGTCCAGTATCTTGATAATTTCACTCCTCAGCTCCTCAAACACAATGTGCACCGTGTTACACAAATCCTCCATGGCTAATAGTGGTTTTGCCAGGACACTAACAGTCCATATACGAAGGAGCTAAAATTTTCCGTGCTGCAATATGCCACGAGGGTAAGAGAGACAAGATGGCCACTACCCAATAGCTTCTATACCGACCAGACCTCGATCAAAGCATGCAGCTCCACTGTCTCCGCAGCTTGAAGTATAGGTTACATCAATAGACAGGCCAGTCTCATCAAAGTTCAATCTCGCTTTTATAGCATTATTCAGTCAGTTGGTTGGCAGTTTATAATATAAAAAGAAAAGAATTGTCGGGAGCTCTAGAAATGTGCGTCCACTCTGTTACCTAGTCGGCTCCGCCCCCCCCAATTCTTTTCTATTTTTGATAATTTCGTTTTTTATTTTGTGTAATTTAGTGTTTATTTTTTTGTAATTTAGATACATGTATTTGATTAATTTAATTTATTTTATTGTAATGTTAGGTTTTAGTGTAAGGTAGGTTAAGTTTTATTTTACAGGTAACTTTGTGTTTATTTTAGCTAGGTAGCTAGTAAATAGTTAATAAGTATTTGCTAACTAGTCTACCAAGTTAAAATAAATACAAACTTTACTGTGAAATAAAAATAAAACCTAAGATAGCTACAATGTAACTATTAGTTATATTGTAGCTAGCTTAGGTTTTATTTTATAGGTAAGTATGTATTTAGTTTTAAATAGGAATTTTTTAGGTAATAATTGTAAGTTTTATTTAGATTTATTTTAATTATATTTAAGTTATGGGGTGTTAGGGTTAGGGTTACGTTAGGGTTAGGGTTAGGTTTAGGGGTTAATAGGTTTATTATAGCAGTGGTGTGGTCGGACGGCAGATTAGGGGTTAATAATATTTAAATAATGTTTGTGATGTGGGAGGGCAGCGGTTTAGGACTTAATAATTTTATTATAGTGGCGACGATGTCGGGGAGCGGCGGAATAGGGGTTAATACATTTTTGAAGTGGCGGCGATGTCCGGAGCGGCAGATTAGGGGTTAATAATTTTATTTTAGTGTTTGCGATGCGGGAGGGCCTCGGTTTAGGGGTTATTAGGCAGTTTATGGGTGTTAGTGTACTTTGTGACAGTTTAGTTATGAGTTTTATGTTACAGCTTTGTAGCATAAAATTCATAACTACTGACTTTAGATGGCGGTAAGGATCTTGTCATTTTAGGCTGCACCGCTCACTTTTTGGCCTCACAGCAAAACTTGTAATACCGGCGCTATGGAAGTCCCATTGAAAAAGGACTTTTCTTAAAGTGCGCTACTGACGTTGCGTGACGGCCAAAAAGGTGTGCGGTGCAGCTATTCTGACAAGACTTGTAATACCGGCGTTAGGGAAAAAGCAGCGTTATGAAGAATAACGATGCTTTTTCAGTCATAACGCAAAACTCGTAATCTGGCTGACAATTAGTTGTGCATGACAGGCAAGACAACCAATTACAAGCTGTAGCAAGTGTTCTCCTAAGGTTATATCATGAAGTACTACAGTTTCCAGATGTTGCTGACTTGTATATGCTTTGTGGAGGATGATTTTGAAACATCATAAAATGGATTTTTTTTTTTTAATAAAACATGTAATGATTTTTTTTGCTATAGGTATATTTGAATCTATTGAGGTTGCATATTTGGATGAATAAATATTTTTTTATGCTTACAGAATTCTTCTTTTTTGCTTTTTAATATAAAAAGTAACCTTGAAGGGATAGTAAAGTCAAAATTAAACCTTGATGATTCAGATAATGTAATTTTAAACAACTTTTCAATTTAATTCTATTATCTAATTTGCTTTGTTCGCCTTGTATCCTTTGTTGAAAAAAAACATACCTAGGTAGGCTCACAAGCAGCATTGCACTAATGGGAGCTAGCTGCAGATTGGTGGCTAGCCTGTTGTGTTCAGTTAACTCCCAGTAGGGCATTCAACAAAAGATAGGACAAGAATGAAGCAAATTGTTAATAGATGATGTAAATTGGAAAGTTGTTTAAAATTTTATGTTCTATCTGAATTATGAAATAATTGTTTAATGTCCCTTTAAGCTGACATTACTGGTAGCGTAATGGACAATTAAACACAGTATAATTTCATAATCAAAAATGCATAGTAAAGGGCACTTAGTTTAAGTTTCAAATGAACAGAAGATTTTTTTCAGTGGCAAATTTAAAATGTAGCCCTATTTTCCTTCCTCCTGCATCATGTGACAGTCATCAGCCAATCACAGAATACATATATGTATATTCTCTGAACAATTGCACATGCTCAGTAAGAGCTGGTTTCTGTAAAATGATTGTGTACATTTAGATAGCGAACAAGAACTGGAAAAAGTTGTTTAAGCTTGTGTGCTCTATCTGAATCATGAAAATGTAATTTTGACTTTGTTGTCCCTTTAAAGAGATGCTTAAAAGGAGAGTGAATAGTAAAGAACCAACACAGACCCCTGTGGAGAGTTTAAAGTTTGCTTGTGGGTGAGCTGTACATTGTTATAGAGTAAAATAAATGAGTACTAAACAGCAGAAAAAGAAAGATTGAGCAAGCTAAAATGTTGTTATATACTCAGTTATGTCTCCAAGATTACATAGAAAGCAAAACTATCAATTGTAAAATATTATTTTAAACATAATGATACCCATCTGGAACTATTGTAGCAACAAGCACTCATTATGTCTAATTAAACTTGGTAAAAGTAATTACAAAAATAACAATTTCTAAGTGCCCCTTAAGTGTTTCCAACTTGAAACTGTGATATGTTTTCATAAAACCAGGTGCATCTGCTTTCTGTTAACAAAAGCGACAGTTTCTTTTTCATTGCTCACTTTTTTTGTACGCTGAACCGTAATATATATTAAAGGGACAGTCTCGTCCAAAATAAACTTTCATGATTCAGATAGGGCATGTAATTTTAAACAATTTTCCAATTTACTTTTATCACCAATTTTGCTTTGTTCTTTTGGTATTCTTAGTGGAAAGCTAAACCTAGCAGGTTCATATGCTAATTTCTTAGATCTTGAAGGCTACCTCTTATCTGAATGCATTTTGACAGGTTTTCACCACTAGAGGGTGTTAGTTCATGTGTGTCATATAGATAACACTGTGCTCATGCTCCTGAAGTTACCTAGGAGTCAGCACTGATTGGCTAAAATGAAAGTCTGTCAAAAGAACTGAAACAAAGGGGCAGTTTGCAGAGGCTTACATACAAGATAATTACAGGGGTAAAAAGTGTATTAATATAACTGTGTTGGTTATGCAAAACTATATATATATAAAATTATTATTTTTTGTATAATATAATTTACTAAAATAGCTTTGAAGTGGTGTAAACCAACTGTAAAATATTTGAATACTCTTAACAAAAATAAAGCAAAACATTTGTGTATAGATGTTAAAACATTATATATTTATTCAGTTTAAAGTTTAAAATCAATATTATATTAAGGTCACAATAACTTTCTACGTGACAAATAGAGGCAGAGAAGTTGGCTGACATTAGTCAGGGAAGAGGGCTACAGGTAAAGGTTTATTTCTGAGACTAGGGAGTAAAAGTGGGCAAAGGATATCAATGGATTACTGGTACAGCGGAGGGACTCAACAACAAAGATCATGTTATTAAACCTATTCTATAGTATTGTATCTGACAGAAGTTACGTTCAACCGCTTAGCTGTGCATTGCTTTATACCGGTTATTGATTTATTTACAAAATTCTAAATAAACTCCCAGCCCTTGTGTGGGCTACAGGGACCAAGCCAGTTGAGATATGTCTTAGTAGCTCCAAGAACTCACTAACCATCTGCTGCAGGTTTGAGTAGCCATTAGAGATTAACAGAGGGTAGCAGCAGCTCTGAATAGCCACAAATCTCACTAGCTATCAGCAGCAGTTCTGAATATCCATAACAGCTCACTAGTCATCATGAGCAGGTCTGAGTATCCATAACAGCTCAATAGTCATCATCAGCAGGTCTGAGTATCCATAACAGCTCACTAGTCATCATCAGCAGGTCTGAGTATCCATAAAAGCTCACCAGTCATCATCAGCAGGTCTAAGTATCCATAACAGCTCACTAGTCATCATCAGCAGGTCTGAGTATCCATAACAGCTCATTAGTCATCATCAGCAGATCAAAGTAACCATAACAGCTCACTAGTCATCATCAGCAGGTCTGAGTATCCATAACAGCTCAATAGTCATCATCAGCAGGTTTGAGTATCCATAACAGCTCACTAGTCATCATCAGCAGGTCTGAGTATCCATAACAGCTCAATAGTCATCATCAGCAGGTCTGAGTATCCATAACAGCTCAATAGTCATCATCAGCAGGTCTGAGTATCCATAAAAGCTCACTAGTCATCATCAGCAGGTCTGAGTATCCATAACAGCTCACTAGTCATCATCAGCAGGTCTGAGTATCCATAAAAGCTCACTAGTCATCATCAGCAGGTCTAAGTATCCATAACAGCTCACTAGTCATCATCAGCAGGTCTGAGTATCCATAACAGCTCATTAGACATCATCAGCAGGTCAAAGTAACCATAACAGCTCACTAGTCATCATCAGCAGGTCTGAGTATCCATAACAGCTCACTAGTCATCATCAGCAGGTCTGAGTATTCATAACAGCTCACTAGTCATAATCAGCAGGTCTGAGTATTCATAACAGCTAAAGAACATTTTGCCAGGCACCTTAAGTAATTTAAAAATAGTAAACTTTATTAGGTCAAATTTAAAACATGATGAGAGAGGGGATAAAACACCCCTACAGTTAAGCAGACTGACATGTTTCGGCACCAAACGCCGTAATCATAGTCCCTAAAAACTTTTAAAACAAACCGCCTTTCCAATCCAGTGCTCAAATATCATTGGTGAAATACTAATTGGAATTTAAAGGCATACAGGGGATGGAGCATTAATAAGTAACTTTAGACTAATGGATATACTGCCTGTGCATCGATCTATGTACATATGTAATTACACCTGTCAGTTTGATCAAACAACACACATATCGTCTCTGTGAAATTAAACATTTAGTGAGCAGTAAATTAACATTTATATTCATAAGTCTCACATAAGTCTGTTTAGACCCCCTATAAAAAAGGGGTTTATAAATTATCCGATTACTAGGAATTAATTCATATCCAAGTACCAAAAAAGCAACTATTTAAAGGGAATGATGTTTAACCCCCAAAATTTTAGAAAGGGACACATATATAGCCAAGCTGTAAAGTATAAGTTATACAACATAGTGCCCACTAATTAAAGGAATTGATGTTCAATTCCCAAAATCTAGAAAAAGATATTTGAACATCCAAACTGTAAAATGTGAGTCTTACATATTAAATATTAAATAGTTGGCTCTTAGTTAATGGGGTTATAATGTAAAATACAAATAGACACATTCTGTGAGGCATGATCTGATAACTACAAAACAAATACCACCAAGGACCAAATATTTATATTTATACCCAATATATATGAGTTATGCATATGGAGGTACCCATATACAAAGATCTTATTTGTCTATATAATTAAAGAATAGTTAGATAAATCTTCCCTATTCTGGTAACCACATGCAAAGAACTTATTTATTGAAGTGTTTGAAATGGCTTAATTGAACTTCCCTATCCTAGTACCCCTCCATCTCCTAGGCCTTATGAGTAAATTTGATTATAATGTGATACTATATAGTGTAAATGTATTAGATTAGAGATGTATGGGATCTAATTCCAATGATTAATAAAATCATATTCGGAATTTAGGCCCAAAGGTTTTTTAGTTTGTAGTCTGAAAATCCAATACATTTCCTGTCTGGACAGGATCTTAAATAGGTTCCCCCCTCTCTTTTGAGGTTGAACCTTTTCCACAATCGTCCACTTCAACGAACGACAATCTTTGTCGTGTTGCTGGACGAAATGGGACACCAGGGGTGTACTGCTTTTACCCACCCGTATGGTCGACAAATGCTCTCTGATTCTGGATCTGACATCCCTGGTGGTCAAACCTATGTACTGAAGTTCACAGGCTGAGCACCAGAGTATATATATACAATTAGTTGATCTGCAATTAAGACAGGAGGTAATATCGAAATTTTCCCCGGTTACCACCGAAGAAAAGCTATTACCCACCTGTACATGTTCACAGGCCTTGCACTGTGAATAACCACACCTGTAGGTACCCCTGTGTCTAAGCCAGGAGGAGGATGGAACCACTGTTGAGTCAGGTTTCCTAAGCATAGATGGCGAGACTGAATTGCCAATAGTTTTATTTCTCCTGTAGGAGAACCTACAGCCTTTCCTAGCAGTCACGGCCAGAGCATCATCTGCCACCAATAGCTGGAAATGGTTTCTGACTATTTCACAGATTTCCCCATATTGGGCTGAATAATCTGTGACAAAGGTCAGTTTGATCTCTTGATCATCTCTATATGGTTGTTTATCCTTTAAAAGTTGTTCTCTAGACAGGGAATTAACCTCATATCGTGCCTTTTTAATGATCTTTTTGTTGTACCCTCTTTGCAGTAAGCGTTGTTCTAATTCGTCTGCATGTCTCTTGTAGCTAAGAGGTAGAGTGCAATTGCGTTTCAATCGCACAAACTGTCCCTTAGCTACCGAATAGGGCATTTGCTTCGGGTGACAGCTCTTAGCATGTAGGAGACTATTGCCTGATATAGGTTTCCTGTAGACTTCAGAGGTGACTATACCTGTTGGCCATCCTTTCAACTCCAAATCAAGATAATGCACTATGTTCTTGTTGAACTCAAGTGTAAACCGTAGGTTTACGTCATTTGTTCTCAAGTAATCTACAAAGCATTCCGCCTGTTCTTTCCCACCCTGCCAGACAAACAGCAGGTCGTTTATGTAGCGTAGGTAGAGCAGGATTGCAGGTCTGAAGGGGTTTCTATCCGCATAGATGCTGGACCGCTCCCACCAACCCATGAACAAGTTAGCATAGGTTGGCGCAAACTTGGCTCCCATGGCGGTCCCGCACCTCTGTAGATAGAATTCCCCTTCAAACTGGAAGTAGTTGTGTGACAACAAAAACTGAGTCACCTCCAAAACAAAGTTTCTAAAGGGTTCACTGTGTGTTGTCCCATTCTCTAGGAAAAAAGCAACTGCTTTCAAGCCCCAAACATGGGGTATGGAGGAGTATAATGAGACAACATCCATAGTGAGCCAACCACAGTCCGAAGACCACCTCAAGTTCTCAACCTTATTCAACACCTGTTTGGAGTCCCTAGTATAACTAGGGAGGGATTTGACCAGGGGTTGGAGCAACCCATCCAGCCACTCAGAAAGGTGTTCCAACATTGACCCTATCCCATTGACTATAGGTCTACCCTGCACATTCACTAGAGTTTTATGCACCTTCGGTAGATGGTGAAACAGTGGGATAACTGGGTGTTCCACATAAAGGTATTTGGATGTTTCTAAATCAATAAGCCCATCCTCTACTGCTCCATCCAGAAGGTGCATAAGTTCTCGTTGAAACCTATTGGTAGGGTTCTGTCTGAGATGTTCGTAGCTGTCTGTATCTTGCAGTTGTCTCAATGCTTCCTTAATATAGTCAGCCCTGTCCATTATGACCACTGAGCCCCCCTTATCAGCCTGCTTAATCACCAGGCTAGGGTTTTGTTCCAATGATTTAAGGGCAAGACGCTCATTCCTAGTCAGGTTATTATCGCCTGTCGTCCGTGTTAATGAAAGTTGTCTTAAATCATTCTCCACTCGTTTGTAGAAGGTTTCAATGATGTTACCTCTGCTCTGTATTGGGTAGAAAGTGGAGGGGTTACGATACCTTTTAGTAGTATCCTTATAAGCCCCATTCAATGAAATGGACCCCTCCACTTCCAACTCACCCAGAGCTATCAGGTCACATGTTTCCATAAACCCCAGGTCTCTGGGCCAGATGTTGTGGACATCATTGCCAGGTGTTGTGGAAATCTGGTCTTGGCTAGTGTCCCCAAAGTGTTTACGCAGAGTAATATTGCGTACAAATTTGTTTAGATCAAGCATAGTTTTAAAAAGGTTAAAATTAACTGTGGGTACAAAGCCAAGGCCATAAGACAACACTTTCTTTTCCTCCTTAGTTAGTTCATAACTGGACAGGTTTAGGACGGTACATACTTGGACGGGGCACAAGTCTGCCTCTGTGGGTATCTCCCTTGCTGAGGTATCTGTATGTTCGTGCCCCCCCCCCATCTCTCGGATGCTGACCTATCCGAAAAACCTGTTCCAGTTGTAACAATTCCTCATCCCTGACCTGTCCACCGGTGGCACCCTGATGAGTGGAATGGTAGTTACTAGCCCCTTGCTGAATAGATGAATGGTGATGGCTATCAGTATCAAAGTGTGTAGATACATAGTTGTGGTTACCACCACGTTGCTGCATAGGGGGTAGTGATGATCAAAATGATCAGCAGTAGATGTTTGGTATCTATTATACTGGTTCTGCTTGCCTCTGGTATAGCCTGCATAATGTGAGGCTCTAGTTCTGCCGAAACCTGATCTAATGCCTCTTCCTCGTGGAGGGAGATTATAGCCCCCTGTCCTATTGTAGTTGGTATTCATCTCTACTAAATCTTGGGGAAAACTCCCTTCATTATCTGACTGGGAGCTATCTCCTCCTGAGTCAGCCTCACTTTCAGAAAAAGACACCACTTTATTGCCTCTACCCCTGCGTCTTCTGCCCCTCCCACGTCTTCCTACTCTAGACTGATTCTGAGATCTCCTAGTTTGTGACCTCTGACTTTTATTCCAAATGTAAACCTTGTTATTATCATAATCAGCCTTATCTCAAATGAATTTGGTGTGTTTAATACCCACCAACTCATTCTTGATCTCAATTAGAGTGTGTTGTAAAACATTGTCAAACTTAGGATAATCCACATCTTTACAGAACTTGTTTAGAAGTAATTGTACATCATCAATCTCAGACCTAATCATGACCAAAAGGTTTGTTTTAAAGGTAATCAAAAGCTTCATCAACCTTATAGAACAGTCACTAAGTATATTATTCCACATTTCTATAAATTCCTGATCTTCTGTCTCAAAAGTAGGAAATTTGTTCATTCTGAGACCTCTTGGTATCATGTTCTGTGCCAAATATTTTTCTAAAGTCCAAATGTCCCATTTAAGCTTCTTTTCTTTGGTCAATAGATATTCCATATCATCAAACAACATGGGTAAATTGTAATTGTTACGATCTTGTGAAAAAACATGCTCCAACTCTCTGTTATCCCCATCTCTCTCTTCCACTTTCTTGAGGGAAAAATATGAGACTACTGCAGTCTCTTCTTGTGTATGCTGCATAGTGACAATAATAGATTTGGGCTAGCGGTCAGCCACAAACCACTAATATTAATGAAAAAAGGGGGAGGGGGAAAGAACCCAACCTATATTGTCACTAGTTCAATATATATATATAAGTATAAGCCAGATAGTAGAACTTAGTGTATCTTGCAGGGGCAAACATTCGTTAAATTTAAAGATTTGTGCTTCAATCAATCTTTTAAATTGCTTTGCAACACCCCGCAATTCTGGAGAATAATAAGCAGACCAATAAAGTGCTAGGTAAAGTTCCCGGATAGTACAGGTACAACAGTCCTGAGTAAGTATCACTCATAAATGGAGCTTATTTGTTAATAGACAGCCCTATTACCCGGTACGTAAATTGTAGACACCAAAAAGTAATATTTCAGAGGCAGGTATACAGGGAACAAACAGTCTCAAAGTATGTAAGGCTAATTTCACTCACCAGCTGCCGTATTTCACCGGGAACCAACCCGTCCACTAGCCGCGGAATGAGATACTTCTCCGGCAGCCTGGGAGTCTTTCGTGTGCGTTTCACCGGGTCCCAGCCCGTCCACCATTAGCGGAGCGAACGCCGTCTCCAACAGCCTGACTGTGTCCCAGACCTGGGTGTGTGTCCCCCAACTCCTCACCGATTGGTCCTTGTGGGGAGTCGAGCCTCTGACGTGGTGCGTAGTACGGTATGATAGAATCGGAGGAACAGTCTCTGTAATCCAATACGAAAATCCTGTGTATCAGAGGTAAACTGTACCGGGTATAGGGAAACTTGTATATTCCATACAACGGGGAACTGTGTCTTTAATCAGCTTAAGTCTTTGGTCCACGTCTCCAGCCGGCAAGTGCAGCTAGGTGCCTTAGCAGTGGCAAAAGGAAATCCAAACAGAAAAAGAAAATTTTGCCAGGCACCTTAAGTAATTTAAAAATAGTAAACTTTATTAGGTCAAATTTAAAACATGATGAGAGAGGGGATAAAACACCCCTACAGTTAAGCAGACTGACATGTTTCGGCACCAAACGCCGTAATCATAGTCCCTAAAAACTTTTAAAACAAACCGCCTTTTCAATCCAGTGCTCAAATATCATTGGTGAAATACTAATTGGAATTTAAAGGCATACAGGGGATGGAGCATTAATAAGTAACTTTAGACTAATGGATATACTGCCTGTGCATCGATCTATGTACATATGTAATTACACCTGTCAGTTTGATCAAACAACACACATATCGTCTCTGTGAAATTAAACATTTAGTGAGCAGTAAATTAACATTTATATTCATAAGTCTCACATAAGTCTGTTTAGACCCCCTATAAAAAAGGGGTTTATAAATTATCCGATTACTAGGAATTAATTCATATCCAAGTACCAAAAAAGCAACTATTTAAAGGGAATGATGTTTAACCCCCAAAATTTTAGAAAGGGACACATATATAGCCAAGCTGTAAAGTATAAGTTATACAACATAGTGCCCACTAATTAAAGGAATTGATGTTCAATTCCCAAAATCTAGAAAAAGATATTTGAACATCCAAACTGTAAAATGTGAGTCTTACATATTAAATATTAAATAGTTGGCTCTTAGTTAATGGGGTTATAATGTAAAATACAAATAGACACATTCTGTGAGGAATGATCTGATAACTACAAAACAAATACCACCAAGGACCAAATATTTATATTTATACCCAATATATATGAGTTATGCATATGGAGGTACCCATATACAAAGATCTTATTTGTCTAAATAATTAAAGAATAGTTAGATAAATCTTCCCTATTCTGGTAACCACATGCAAAGAACTTATTTATTGAAGTGTTTGAAATGGCTTAATTGAACTTCCCTATCCTAGTACCCCTCCATCTCCTAGGCCTTATGAGTAAATTTGATTATAATGTGATACTATATAGTGTAAATGTATTAGATTAGAGATGTATGGGATCTAATTCCAATGATTAATAAAATCATATTCGGAAATTTAGGCACAAAGGTTTTTTAGTTTGTAGTCTGAAAATCCAATACATTTCCTGTCTGGACAGGATCTTAAATAGGTTCCCCCCTCTCTTTTGAGGTTGAACCTTTTCCACAATCGTCCACTTCAACGAACGACAATTTTTGTCGTGTTGCTGGACGAAATGGGACACCAGGGGTGTACTGCTTTTACCCACCCGTATGGTCGACAAATGCTCTCTGATTCTGGATCTGACATCCCTGGTGGTCAAACCTATGTACTGAAGTTCACAGGCTGAGCACCAGAGTAAATATATACAATTAGTTGATCTGCAATTAAGACAGGAGGTAATATCGAAATTTTCCCCGGTTACCACCGAAGAAAAGCTATTACCCACCTGTACATGTTCACAGGCCTTGCACTGTGAATAACCACACCTGTAGGTACCCCTGTGTCTAAGCCAGGAGGAGGATGGAACCACTGTTGAGTCAGGTTTCCTAAGCATAGATGGCGAGACTGAATTGCCAATAGTTTTATTTCTCCTGTAGGAGAACCTACAGCCTTTCCTAGCAGTCACTGCCAGAGCATCATCTGCCACCAATAGCTGGAAATGGTTTCTGACTATTTCACAAAATTTTGGGGGTTAAACATCATTCCCTTTAAATAGTTGCTTTTTTGGTACTTGGATATGAATTAATTCCTAGTAATCGGATAATTTATAAACCCCTTTTTTATAGGGGGTCTAAACAGACTTATGTGAGACTTATGAATATAAATGTTAATTTACTGCTCACTAAATGTTTAATTTCACAGAGACGATATGTGTGTTGTTTGATCAAACTGACAGGTGTAATTACATATGTACATAGATCGATGCACAGGCAGTATATCCATTAGTCTAAAGTTACTTATTAATGCTCCATTCCCTGTATGCCTTTAAATTCCAATTAGTATTTCACCAATGATATTTGAGCACTGGATTGAAAAGGCGGTTTGTTTTAAAAGTTTTTAGGGACTATGATTACGGCGTTTGGTGCCGAAACATGTCAGTCTGCTTAACTGTAGGGGTGTTTTATCCCCTCTCTCATCATGTTTTAAATTTGACCTAATAAAGTTTACTATTTTTAAATTACTTAAGGTGCCTGGCAAAATTTTCTTTTTCTGTTTGGATTTCCTTTTGCCACTGCTAAGGCACCTAGCTGCACTTGCCGGCTGGAGACGTGGACCAAAGACTTAAGCTGATTAAAGACACAGTTCCCCGTTGTATGGAATATACAAGTTTCCCTATACCCGGTACAGTTTACCTCTGATACACAGGATTTTCGTATTGGATTACAGAGACTGTTCCTCCGATTCTATCATACCGTACTACGCACCACGTCAGAGGCTCGACTCCCCACAAGGACCAATCGGTGAGGAGTTGGGGGACACACCCAGGTCTGGGACACAGTCAGGCTGTTGGAGACGGCGTTCGCTCTGCTAATGGTGGACGGGCTGGGACCCGGTGAAACGCACACGAAAGACTCCCAGGCTGCCGGAGAAGTATCTCATTCCGCGGCTAGTGGACGGGTTGGTTCCCGGTGAAATACGGCAGCTGGTGAGTGAAATTAGCCTTACATACTTTGAGACTGTTTGTTCCCTGTATACCTGCCTCTGAAATATTACTTCTTGGTGTCTACAATTTACGTACCGGGTAATAGGGCTGTCTATTAACAAATAAGCTCCATTTATGAGTGATACTTACTCAGGACTGTTGTACCTGTACTATCCGGGAACTTTACCTAGCACTTTATTGGTCTGCTTATTATTCTCCAGAATTGCGGGGTGTTGCAAAGCAATTTAAAAGATTGATTGAAGCACAAATCTTTAAATTTAACGAATGTTTGCCCCTGCAAGATACACTAAGTTCTACTATCTGGCTTATACTTATATATATATATTGAACTAGTGACAATATAGGTTGGGTTCTTTCCCCCTCCCCCTTTTTTCATTAATATTAGTGGTTTGTGGCTGACCGCTAGCCCAAATCTATTATTGTCACTATGCAGCATACACAAGAAGAGACTGCAGTAGTCTCATATTTTTCCCTCAAGAAAGTGGAAGAGAGAGATGGGGATAACAGAGAGTTGGAGCATGTTTTTTCACAAGATCGTAACAATTACAATTTACCCATGTTGTTTGATGATATGGAATATCTATTGACCAAAGAAAAGAAGCTTAAATGGGACATTTGGACTTTAGAAAAATATTTGGCACAGAACATGATACCAAGAGGTCTCAGAATGAACAAATTTCCTACTTTTGAGACAGAAGATCAGGAATTTATAGAAATGTGGAATAATATACTTAGTGACTGTTCTATAAGGTTGATGAAGCTTTTGATTACCTTTAAAACAAACCTTTTGGTCATGATTAGGTCTGAGATTGATGATGTACAATTACGTCTAAACAAGTTCTGTAAAGATGTGGATTATCCTAAGTTTGACAATGTTTTACAACACACTCTAATTGAGATCAAGAATGAGTTGGTGGGTATTAAACACACCAAATTCATTTGAGATAAGGCTGATTATGATAATAACAAGGTTTACATTTGGAATAAAAGTCAGAGGTCACAAACTAGGAGATCTCAGAATCAGTCTAGAGTAGGAAGACGTGGGAGGGGCAGAAGACGCAGGGGTAGAGGCAATAAAGTGGTGTCTTTTTCTGAAAGTGAGGCTGACTCAGGAGGAGATAGCTCCCAGTCAGATAATGAAGGGAGTTTTCCCCAAGATTTAGTAGAGATGAATACCAACTACAATAGGACAGGGGGCTATAATCTCCCTCCACGAGGAAGAGGCATTAGATCAGGTTTCGGCAGAACTAGAGCCTCACATTATGCAGGCTATACCAGAGGCAAGCAGAACCAGTATAATAGATACCAAACATCTACTGCTGATCATTTTGATCATCACTACCCCCCTATGCAGCAACGTGGTGGTACCATTCCACTCATCAGGGTGCCACCGGTGGACAGGTCAGGGATGAGGAGTTGTTACAACTGGAACAGGTTTTTCGGATAGGTCAGCATCTGAGAGATGGGGGGGGGGGGCACGAACATACAGATACCTCAGCAAGGGAGATACCCACAGAGGCAGACTCGTGCCCCGTCCAAGTATGTACCGTCCTAAACCTGTCCAGTTATGAACTAAGTAAGGAGGAAAAGAAAGTGTTGTCTTATGGCCTTGGCTTTGTACCCACAGTTAATTTTAACCTTTTTAAAACTATGCTTGATCTAAACAAATTTGTATGCAATATTACTCTGTGTAAACACTTTGGGGACACTAGCCAAGACCAGATTTCCACAACACCTGGCAATGATGTCCACAACATCTGGCCCAGAGACCTGGGGTTTATGGAAACATGTGACCTGATAGCTCTGGGTGAGTTGGAAGTGGAGGGGTCCATTTCATTGAATGGGGCTTATAAGGATACTACTAAAAGGTATCGTAACCCCTCCACTTTCTACCCAATACAGAGCAGAGGTAACATCATTGAAACCTTCTACAAACGAGTGGAGAATGATTTAAGACAACTTTCATTAACACGGACGACAGGCGATAATAACCTGACTAGGAATGAGCGTCTTGCCCTTAAATCATTGGAACAAAACCCTAGCCTGGTGATTAAGCAGGCTGATAAGGGGGGCTCAGTGGTCATAATGGACAGGGCTGACTATATTAAGGAAGCATTGAGACAACTGCAAGATACAGACAGCTACGAACATCTCAGACAGAACCCTACCAATAGGTTTCAACAAGAACTTATGCACCTTCTGGATGGAGCAGTAGAGGATGGGCTTATTGATTTAGAAACATCCAAATACCTTTATGTGGAACACCCAGTTATCCCACTGTTTCACCATCTACCGAAGGTGCATAAAACTCTAGTGAATGTGCAGGGTAGACCTATAGTCAATGGGATAGGGTCAATGTTGGAACACCTTTCTGAGTGGCTGGATGGGGTGCTCCAACCCCTGGTCAAATCCCTCCCTAGTTATACTAGGGACTCCAAACAGGTGTTGAATAAGGTTGAGAACTTGAGGTGGTCTTCGGACTGTGGTTGGCTCACTGTGGATGTTGTCTCATTATACTCCTCCATACCCCATGTTTGGGGCTTGAAAGCAGTTGCTTTTTTCCTAGAGAATGGGACAACACACAGTGAACCCTTTAGAAACTTTGTTTTGGAGGTGACTCAGTTTTTGTTGTCACACAACTACTTCCAGTTTGAAGGGGAATTCTATCTACAGAGGTGCGGGACCGCCATGGGAGCCAAGTTTGCGCCAACCTATGCTAACTTGTTCATGGGTTGGTGGGACAGGTCCAGCATCTTTGCGGATAGAAACCCCTTCAGACCTGCAATCCTGCTCTACCTACGCTACATAGACGACCTGCTGTTTGTCTGGCAGGGTGGGAAAGAACAGGCGGAATGCTTTGTAGATTATTTGAGAACAAATGACGTAAACCTACGGTTTACACTTGAGTTCAACAAGAACATAGTGCATTATCTTGATTTGGAGTTGAAAGGATGGCCAACAGGTATAGTCACCTCTGAAGTCTACAGGAAACCTATATCAGGCAATAGTCTCCTACATGCTAAAAGCTGTCACCCGAAGCAAATGCCCTATTCGGTAGCTAAGGGACAGTTTATGCGATTGAAACGCAATTGCACTCTACCCCTTAGCTACAAGAGACATGCAGACGAATTAGAACAACGCTTACTGCAAAGAGGGTACAACAAAAAGATCATTAAAAAGGCACGATATGAGGTTAATTCCCTGTCTAGAGAACAACTTTTAAAGGATAAACAACCATATAGAGATGATCAAGAGATCAAACTGACCTTTGTCACAGATTATTCAGCCCAATATGGGGAAATCTGTGAAATAGTCAGAAACCATTTCCAGCTATTGGTGGCAGATGATGCTCTGGCCGTGACTGCTAGGAAAGGCTGTAGGTTCTCCTACAGGAGAAATAAAACTATTGGCAATTCAGTCTCGCCATCTATGCTTAGGAAACCTGACTCAACAGTGGTTCCATCCTCCTCCTGGCTTAGACACAGGGGTACCTACAGGTGTGGTTATTCACAGTGCAAGGCCTGTGAACATGTACAGGTGGGTAATAGCTTTTCTTCGGTGGTAACCGGGGAAAATTTTGATATTACCTCCTGTCTTAATTGCAGATCAACTAATTGTATATATTTACTCTGGTGCTCAGCCTGTGAACTTCAGTACATAGGTTTGACCACCAGGGATGTCAGATCCAGAATCAGAGAGCATTTGTCGACCATACGGGTGGGTAAAAGCAGTACACCCCTGGTGTCCCATTTCGTCCAGCAACACGACAAAGATTGTCGTTCGTTGAAGAGGACGATTGTGGAAAAGGTTCAACCTCAAAAGAGAGGGGGGAACCTATTTAAGATCCTGTCCAGACAGGAAATGTATTGGATTTTCAGACTACAAACTAAAAAACCTTTGGGCCTAAATTCCGAATATGATTTTATTAATCATTGGAATTAGATCCCATACATCTCTAATCTAATACATTTACACTATATAGTATCACATTATAATCAAATTTACTCATAAGGCCTAGGAGATGGAGGGGTACTAGGATAGGGAAGTTCAATTAAGCCATTTCAAACACTTCAATAAATAAGTTCTTTGCATGTGGTTACCAGAATAGGGAAGATTTATCTAACTATTCTTTAATTATATAGACAAATAAGATCTTTGTATATGGGTACCTCCATATGCATAACTCATATATATTGGGTATAAATATAAATATTTGGTCCTTGGTGGTATTTGTTTTGTAGTTATCAGATCATGCCTCACAGAATGTGTCTATTTGTATTTTACATTATAACCCCATTAACTAAGAGCCAACTATTTAATATTTAATATGTAAGACTCACATTTTACAGTTTGGATGTTCAAATATCTTTTTCTAGATTTTGGGAATTGAACATCAATTCCTTTAATTAGTGGGCACTATGTTGTATAACTTATACTTTACAGCTTGGCTATATATGTGTCCCTTTCTAAAATTTTGGGGGTTAAACATCATTCCCTTTAAATAGTTGCTTTTTTGGTACTTGGATATGAATTAATTCCTAGTAATCGGATAATTTATAAACCCCTTTTTTATAGGGGGTCTAGACAAACTTATGTGAGACTTATGAATATAAATGTTAATTTACTGCTCACTAAATGTTTAATTTCACAGAGACGATATGTGTGTTGTTTGATCAAACTGACAGGTGTAATTACATATGTACATAGATCGATGCACAGGCAGTATATCCATTAGTCTAAAGTTACTTATTAATGCTCCATCCCCTGTATGCCTTTAAATTCCAATTAGTATTTCACAAATGATATTTGAGCACTGGATTGAAAAGGCGGTTTGTTTTAAAAGTTTTTAGGGACTATGATTACGGCGTTTGGTGCCGAAACATGTCAGTCTGCTTAACTGTAGGGGTGTTTTATCCCCTCTCTCATCATGTTTTAAATTTGACCTAATAAAGTTTACTATTTTTAAATTACTTAAGGTGCCTGGCAAAATTTTCTTTTTCTGTTTGGATTTCCTTTTGCCACTGCTAAGGCACCTAGCTGCACTTGCCGGCTGGAGACGTGGACCAAAGACTTAAGCTGATTAAAGACACAGTTCCCCGTTGTATGGAATATACAAGTTTCCCTATACCCGGTACAGTTTACCTCTGATACACAGGATTTTCGTATTGGATTACAGAGACTGTTCCTCCGATTCTATCATACCGTACTACGCACCACGTCAGAGGCTCGACTCCCCACAAGGACCAATCGGTGAGGAGTTGGGGGACACACCCAGGTCTGGGACACAGTCAGGCTGTTGGAGACGGCGTTCGCTCCGCTAATGGTGGACGGGCTGGGACCCGGTGAAACGCACACAAAAGACTCCCAGGCTGCCGGAGAAGTATCTCATTCCGCGGCTAGTGGACGGGTTGGTTCCCGGTGAAATACGGCAGCTGGTGAGTGAAATTAACATACTTTGAGACTGTTTGTTCCCTGTATACCTGCCTCTGAAATATTACTTCTTGGTGTCTACAATTTACGTACCGGGTAATAGGGCTGTCTATTAACAAATAAGCTCCATTTATGAGTGATACTTACTCAGGACTGTTGTACCTGTACTATCCGGGAACTTTACCTAGCACTTTATTGGTCTGCTTATTATTCTCCAGAATTGCGGGGTGTTGCAAAGCAATTTAAAAGATTGATTGAAGCACAAATCTTTAAATTTAACGAATGTTTGCCCCTGCAAGATACACTAAGTTCTACTATCTGGCTTATACTTATATATATATATTGAACTAGTGACAATATAGGTTGGGTTCTTTCCCCCTCCCCCTTTTTTTATTCATAACAGCTCATTAGTCATCATCAGCAGGTCTGAGTATTCATAACAGCTCACCAGTCATCATCAGCAGGTCTAAGTATCCATAACAGCTCACCAGTCATCATCAGCAGGTCTGAGTATTCATAACAGCTCACTAGTCATCATGAGCAGGTCTGAGTATCCATAACAGCTCACTAGTCATCATCAGCAGGTCTGAGTATTCATAACAGCTCACTAGTCATCATCAGCAGGTCTGAGTATCCATAACAGCTCATTAGTCATCATCAGCAGGTCTGAGTATCCATAACAGCTCACTAGTCATCATCAGCAGGTCTGAGTATCCATAACAGCTCACTAGTCATCATCAGCAGGTCTGAGTATCCATAACAGCTCACTAGTCATCATCAGCATGTCTGAGCATCCATAACAGCTCACTAGTCATCATCAGCAGGTCTGAGTATCCATAACAGCTCATTAGTCATCATCAGCAGGTCTGAGTATCCATAACAGCTCACTAGTCATCATCAGCAGGTCTGAGTATCCATAACAGCTCACTAGTCATCATCAGCAGGTCTGAGTATCCATAACAGCTCACTAGTCATCATCAGCAGGACTGAGTATCCATAGCAGCTCACTAGTCATCATCAGCAGGTCTGAGTATTCATAACAGCTCACTAGTCATCATCAGCAGGTCTGAGTATCCATAACAGCTCACTAGTCATCATCAGCAGGACTGAGTATTCATAACAGCTCACTAGTCATCATCAGCAGGACTGAGTATTCATAACAGCTCACTAGTCATCATCAGCAGGTCTGAGTATTCATAACAGCTCACTAGTCATCATCAGCAGGTCTGAGTATCCATAACAGCTCACTAGTCATCATCAGCAGGTCAAAGTAACCATAACAGCTCACTAGTCATCATCAGCAGGTCTGAGTATTCATAACAGCTCACTAGTCATTATCAGCAGGACTGAGTATCCATAGCAGCTCATTAGTCATCATCAGCAGGACTGAGTATCCATAGCAGCTCACTAGTCATCATCAGCAGGTCTGAGTAACCAAAAGAGCTCACTGGCCATTGGCAGCAATTCCGAGTAACCACAATAGCTCACTAGCCATCTGCAGCAGGGTCTAGTACCCTAAGAGCTCTCTAGCCATCTGCAGCAGGCCTAAATAACCACAAGAGCTCACTACTAGCCATTGCAAGCAGGTCTGAGTAATCACAATAGCTCTCTAGACATCTGCATTAGGTCTGTGTAGCCATAGAAGTTCAGTAATCATCTGCAACAGTTGTGAGTAGCCAAAAGAGCTCACTAGCTGTCACCAGCCAGTCCAAGTAACCACAAGAGCTCACTAGCTATCTGAAACAGGTCTGAGTAGTTATAAGTTCTCACTAGCCATTAGCAGAAGGTCTGAGTAACCACAAGAGCTCACTAGCCATTGGCACTATTTCTGAGTTGCCAGAAGAAATCACTAGCCATCAGCAACATGTCTGAGTAGACAAAAGTGCTCACTAGTCATCTGCAGCAGGCGTGAGTAGCCAAAAGTGTTTACTAGTTATCTGCAGCAGGCGTTATTAGCCAGAAGAACTCACTAGCCATCAGTAGCATGTCTGAATAGTCACAAAAGCTCACTAGCCATCAACAGCATTTCTGAGTAGCCATATAGGCTCACTAGTCATTTGCAGCAGATGTGAGCATCTGCAAGAGCTCAATAGCCATCAGTACCATGTCTGAATAGTCAAATAAACTCACTAGTCATCTGCAGCAGCCCTGAGTAGTCACAATAACTCACTAATCATCAGCAGTAACTTTTAGTAACCAGATAGTAGGTCTGTGTAGCCAGGATAGATCACTAGCCATTGGCAGCTGGTCAGAATAGCCATATGGGCTAACAGCACCCCTCAGTGATTATTTCTCCTTTCCATGGTTAGCTTTACAAAAGTAAAGAAATAATAATTTAAGGCAGCTTTTCTTAGTTCCTCACAAAATATATCATCATCTAATTATCCCATTTACTTCTTCTCTACAAACCTTGACTGATGGCTTCAACAGTTGATCAGATAAGAGAGAGTTGAGATGGTGACTATGGCAAGCCTCAACACCACCCCAGCAGGCAGGATCTTAGGCAAGAGACCTATGGGACATAGTACCTTTAGGATTAACAAGGAATATAGTCACCCGCTCTGTCCAGACCATGTTATCCTATGTTTTATTTTTGGCACATATTTCTTTGGTTTGCGTAATCCAATCAGACATTGTTAATTCTTTGGGCACTGGTCACCCTCTTGTGACTTGTGAGAAGCAGGAACTTGGCAACCAATGGAAAAAAGGGAAACACAGGTTAGGGCTTTATTGTTTTAGAAGAGGCCATGTTGGAGTAGAAGCAAAACATTATCCTAAAACACAATAACCTGATATTAGTTTATTATTTTCATTGATTCTTTAAAGGGGATGTGAGATTATTATTGAGTGCTGTGTAATTTTTTTATTTAGTGAGTGCAGGGCCGTCTTAAGAAATTGTGCTGCCTGGTTTAGAGAATGCAATGACAACCCCCAGTAGTAACATTACTGATTAGCATATCAACCTACTAGCCTGGCCGCTGACCTTAATAAGCCTGCCTACCTGCATGCAATCAATGCTTATGCACAATTGTGCAATAAGTGGGAAGGAAGATAGGGCAGAGGTGCACTTGTTCCACATTGAATGTCATCCCTAAACAATTCTGTATCTTTGTGAAAAATTGGTCTGGGTCTGACAGGGACTAAGTCACTGAAGTTCTTCTCCTTGTCAAGTGTGGCCTGGGTCCCTTGGACCCACTTGGTCCCATAGTTGAGCTGGCCCTGAGTGAGTGAGTTTCTCACTGTCAGTGTGATAGAATTAGTGGCTATATCTGTCAAGTTTCTGCTTCTTTTTCTTCCCCTTAAAGTATTGTTATTTGTAGGCAGTAATGGTTCTCATATACCTGGTGGAACTCTCATTCATACCTGCTACTGCAGTCTCATCTGCTAATGTCTTTCAGCTAATCCCTGGTCTCTGCCTCTTATTAAAAAAATCACAGATTACAGATAATGATACCAGTGTATTAGGTTTGCTTGTGGGTATTAGTTACACTTTATACTCTAGAGTTCTTGCTTTTGGATTCTCGTTTGTGTCCTAGGTTCCATGTTAATTACTTTGTACCATTTACAGTTCATTTATCAGATCCAGGCTTAGGGGCCGATTTATCAGCAGTCTGTCCGACATAATCCGCTCAGTGGATCTTGTCCAACAGAATTCGCTGAATGCCGACAGCATACACTATCAGTATTTATCATTGCACAAGCAGTTCTTGTAAAATGCTTGTGCAATGCCGCCCCCTACAGATTTGCGGCAATCGGCCGCTAGCAGGGGGTGTCAATTAACCCGATTGTATAGGATCGGGCGGATTGATATGCGCAGCCTCAGAGCAGGCGGACCAGTGAAGGAGCTGCTGTTTCCGGTGAGCCTTAAGGCTCGTGCGGAAATAGGGGCATCAGGCCCTTGATAATTCGGCCCCACAGATATATTTACTGGATATTACAGTCTAGAGGGTGGTTTGTGTGAGGTTTATAAAATGTTGTAGAGTATAAAATTAGATATTTTAAAAAACAACATGTAGGTTTGAGCCCTCACGGTTATATGCTATGGTTATCAGGTTTCTTGCCGATCTAACAAGTACATTTATGTGCTCTCTGATTATGACATCTCTGAGACAATCAGTGCTTTTCCTCCTTAGGCAATGTGCCCTGTGGAATCTGTCAATAATGCTGATGGATTTTTTTTTAGTTATATTGTTGTGAATATGATGAAAGTTTTACGTAAATTTTGTGTTCCAGTATTTCATGTATGCAGAATATTAAAGTAATTTGTTATACGTGCATAGTGTATATCAGCAGTTAAGCATTGGGTTGCAAAATATCTCCATACAAAATTAATGTTTAAAGACATTTAAAACTACCATTTTGTAAGCAAAAGTTGTATTGTTTTGCAGTCCATGAACATACATCTTGAAGTCCCCCTCGAGTATTGTTTATCTTGTCTCCTGTGCTGTGGCCAGAGATCCTGAGCTGATTAAACAATTGATGATGCAGAGTTACAGTTCTACATCCTACAAGATCCACTGTAGCCTTAAATTTGGAGTTTAACATCCATTACGTCTCCATCATCTAATATTGAGATCTATTTTTACCAATCTAAGAATAGTTTTTTTTACAAAAGAAATACCTTGCAACTGATCACTTTGCAGGGGGTCACACTAAAGTCTGAAATAACAGGGTGCCAGTAAAGAAGCGGAGGAACAAACCGCCAAGATTCAGGAACACAAACAGGAGATACTGCACTCATAAAGCCGACAGCGACAATCAGCGGATCATGTCCATCCGACAGATAATAAATCAGCCCCCTGGTATAAAACATATAAACAATTGTTAGGTTTCTCGTTTTCCCTATGCTAAATGAAAAATTAAATAATGTCATATAGGTTTGCAATGAATTATGATATGTTAGGTCTTATGTTATTTAGAATATTCTAAAGAATTTGTTTAAGCTTATATATGCAAACGCTTAGTTCATATGTTTAAGTAATTATTATTTTATACTCTCATTTTTTTATGTTGCTTATTTATCATTTTTTATGATGTTTATTTATCATTATTATTTTTTGAGGGATCTGTAAAGGTACATTAGCGCTATGGATCGCATTTAAATGAAAGTTGAATATCACGCAATAAGAATACCTTAAAATGATTTGTTGGAAGACATTTAAAAATGTACCTGAGACTCTGTGCTGTTATCTATGATTAAGCACTCCATGTAGCGTGAAATGCGTAAGTTGTACGTCAGGTGCCTCCTGAGTTTGTTTGTTCGATTTTGTTAAATAAATCCAAGGATTTTGAGCTTTAAGAGTGCAGTATCTCCTTTTTGTGTTCCTGATAGATTGTATTTCCCTATGCTGGTGCTATCTTGCTTAATAATATTTCAGTTTCTGCTCATTATTTTTTCTGCTTCAAGGTTGTCAATTCTTTCCCCAGGGTGGTGATGTCTGTCTTGATTCTTGACTTGCGTAAATTGAAGAAACATGATCTGGATATTGTGCCTCATCAGCATTTTCTCATATTTTTTTATGACATTGTCAGATGATATGGCTACATGGGGGGTATTTTGGCCAAAGCCAACTAGGCCTGTGCCTAAAGCACCAAGAATTTAAGGGGGTTGCAAATTTTGAGGAACAACTTGCTTTTATGATACTTGTCAGCTATCGTGCTCTCCAAGGAAGTAGAAATGGTTTATAACTGGTTGAAATGTGACTTAAAGGGACACTCAAGTCAAAATAAACTTGATTCAGAAAGTGCAGCAGTTTTAAGACACTTTTCCATTTACTTCCAATATAGAATTTTGCACAGTCTTTTTATATATACACTTTCCGGGGGACAAGATCCTACTGAGCATGTGCACAAGCTCACAGGGTATACATATACTAATCTGTGATTGGCTAATGTCTGTCACATGATACAAGGGGTCGGAAAATGGGAGAAAACATTAATTTGTGAGAAAAAAAATCTACTGCTTATTTGAAATTCGGATTAGGTATTAATTTATTAAATGCCGGGCGAACATGATGTAGCGAATCATGTCCGCCCAGCATCGCTAAATGCCGACAGCATACGCAGTTGGCATTTAACATTGCCGCCCTCTGCACATTTGCCACCATTCGCCCGCTAACAGGGGCTGTAAATCATCCTGATCGTATCGTTTTGGGATGATTGCAATCCGCCACCTAAAAGGTGGTGGACAAGTTAAAGAGCAGCGGTCTTACGAAGGCTGCTTCTTAACTTAAGTTTCCGGCAAGCCGGAAACTTCGGGAGGAGAATGCAGCATCCACTGCTTATTAAATCTATCCCTAGGTGTTAAATCATTGTCTTTTTATTATGCACGTGTTAATTATGCAATTCTTCTGCATTGAGTGGTCCTTTAAAGATGGGGATAATCCCTTTTGCATGATTGTGTGTCTGGAATCAGTGAATAATTAAAGGAACATTAAATACATAATATATAGTAGTAAAGAGAGAGTAGTTAATACTGCTGTTAAAGCTTTCCGGTGCTTCCCTTAAGAAGTAAATATAACAATGAAAAAGGAAGAAACATTTAGGACATACAATACTGTCCTAAAAATAGAAGGGAAATAAACAAGCACACGGAATAAGCTTATAGATACATTCAATTCGCTTCCCAGAATAATCAAAATAATCGCCTGTTTGTGCCTAACAGCACTGCACAAAGTAAAAACATAAAATAATTGTGAGCAATCGTTATAAACAATGCCTATTGCTAAGCATACGTATGCAGGTAACTAGAATCACTATAGGTGCCTTACACATACAGAGAAACAAGACAGCTTACATCATGCAATAGTACACATATTATGAGCACTTATTATATATTTAGTAGAGGACCGCAGATTCACCTGCGCTCTAGGTCCTATAAGGAGGTACAGTCTTATGTACTTATAGCCTTCAAACAGACTAATACCAGCAAGGTGTAAAATTTGACCTCTGCACTCATAAAGCCAAAGTACAATCAGATGGTATACTTGCACTTGTCTCCAAAGGTAGCATTCTATCCAGCGTCACTACTCGCCTGTTGTGTTCTCACTAGGCGTTTTCCAGCCGTGTGACGTTTCAAAAGGGGAGTGGTTCAGTTGCCACAAATGCCCGTGAATGGTTACCGGCAATATTAGGCCGTTCCTCATTGGCCAAACAAAATCCCAGCTGAAATACCGGCGTGTTTAAATCATAAGCAGGAGACAGTGACAATTAATACCAAGATGTACCGTCCTCTCTGTATGGTTATATGTGCACTAATTCTAAATTTTAAATGAGCACTAGAATTTTTCTGACAAATTTCTAAATGTATGTCAGTTTGCCAGCATCCTGTATCAGGTGACAGCCATCAGTTAATCACAGAAATATATATACGCATACACTGAACTCTTGCACATGCACAGTAGTAGCTGGTGCTTCAGAAAGTGTTAATATAAAAAGATTGTGCATAATTTGATAATGGAAATTACATTGAAAAGTCTCTTACGCAAACTGTATGCCCTATCTGAATTATGAATGTTTAATTTTCACTTCAGTGCATTTGTGAGAAATAGATATGCGTCAATATTAAGCTAAAGTGGGCAGAGACAGGTGGTTTTGGGGGGGGGGGGGGGCAGCAGATTTCCTAGTTCCTAGGGCAGTATTAAACCTAAATATGACCCTGTGGCTATGTCATGCTTAAGTACAGGCAATTGTTCAGTCCTGCTGTTAATGGTAGCTCTCTACCTATGTGTTTAACCCTGTTGTGGGGTTAAACACGAGAGCACTATATTCTTTTTACCGCAATTATTTTTCAACAGTCAAACTCCACCTACCTTTTACCTTATTTGGAGGAGCCAATCCAGGCTTTAGTCCACAGACAACAAGGCTAATCACTATCATAAAGTTAGTATAAAGTGAATTGTTTTGCAGTTGTTTTCTGATAAAGCCAATCAGGGATATAGATATGTAGCAGAGTTAGCATTTCAAGTTCTGAGAATAAGAAATTACTCAATTTACAGAGCTAAATTACAAGAAAAGGGAGCAGAATAAATAATTAAAATATATTGTATTGTTTCATTATGCGTAAATAAACATTTAACATATAAAAACCTCAAAATGTTTATTCTGTCCTTTGTTGTGTTTCCAGTCAAAAGTTGTATATGAGTGTATTTACACATATATATGTGCATGTGCTTGTGAATATGTGTAGAAAAGGGGACTGGATAAAGAAAGAGGAGTTAAGAATGTCCAAATATCCAAATCAGAGCTAGCACAATGGTTTTGGAATGGGCAGCCTAGTAGGGATTCCTGGATCTAGACCACAATATAATCACAGGGAATAAGGGGTGCTGTTCCATCACATACTGAAACAGGGGCGGACTGAGAAGTCAGGAAAAAGGACCTGAACTGAGGGTCCAGTATGTAGGAGCTGTCCCTGGAGTGGGGACCCTGTCCTTGGTGTTGGACCCTTTATCACTCTGCCCATAGTAGAGTGGGGCCCTGTGCCTACAAGATGGGAGTTTGGGTTCTGGCTCTAAAGGTTGGAGGCTCTGCTCTGGAGGTTAAGGTCACTGTCCTGGAGGTTAAATGGCCTGGTAGAGGCGGGGCAGGGAGGCAGTGAAGTGATCGAGCAGCATAGGATGCTGGGTAGGACATAGGGGGGGTGGGTGCTGAGGCATTAGTGTGTTAGTTTGTCCCTTATTATTGCCCAAAAGACCTGCTTGGTCTCAGTCCACCTCTGTTCTGAAATGTCAATTGTCTGCTGTAACATCTCAGAGGTCAAGGAGGCTGTTCTTGAATCCTAAAAGAAAACACAAAATAAGAGGCACCATATACTGCAGACAGATCAATGAATATAGAAAAGGATTCCATTAAAGAATATATACCCTCACATACGTGCTAATATGGACTCTATAGAAAGCGCAATAAGGAGACAGAGAGACCATAGTACAGCAAGCAAAATAAATATATTAAAATGAAATTAATATATTTATTGACTAATATAAAATAAACAATTTTCTATACATTCAAAAGAATTCCATTAAATATTTTCATAACACATTTTTTTACCATCACTTTTAATTAGGTTAAGGTTTTTCATTTCTATCTCAAATACATTTTTTAATAGAATAAATGTTATTTTGGTTGTATTATTAAACAAATTCATTTTTGTATAACTGATTATTGTAACTGATGGAAACTAATTGTTATGGACCAAACAATAAGTCTGATGATTCTGTTACCATTTATGTAATTTTAGGTTTAAATAATAAAAGGTTTTAGAGAATATTCTAATAAGTTAGCTCTGTGTTTTGTTTTTAAAAGCCTTATTAAGGGGCACTTATAAATTATTGATATGTTACCAAACATCAACAGGAAGTGTATTTGCAAGCTCTTTATTATATACTTAGCAAATTAAAGCGGAATAATAATGTTTTACCTTCAGATAAAATAAACATGATTAGGGAAGTGAGATAAAACTCTTAATAGATGATAAGCTAATATTTACTCTTACAATAATAAGTTTAGAGGTTAGTTTTAAGTGCAAAAATAAAATACTCTTATGTGCTAAATAATTTTATAATTGATCTATTGCTATCCCATTTTGAGAGGTGAAAAATAAATATATAAAGGGACAATCAACACCTAAATTTGTATTATTTAAAAAGATAGATAACGCCTTTACTACTCATTCTGCAGCTTTGCATAACCAACATTGTTATATTAATATACTTTATAACATTTAAACACCTAAATTTCTGCCTGTTTCTAAGCCACTAGAGACAGCCTCTTATCACATGCTTTTTTATTTGCTTTTCACAACAGGAGACTGCTAGTTCATGTGGCCCATATAGATAACATTGTGCTCTCTCCTGTGGAGTTGTGCATGACACTGCACTAATTGGCTAAAATGCAAGTCAATAGATAATAAATAGATAGCCATCGGATCAGGGGGCTATCAAAAGAGGCTTAGATACAAGGTAATCACAGAGGTAAAAGTGTATTAATATAACAGTGTTTGTTATGCAAAACCGTGGAATGGGTAATAAAGGGATTATCTATATTTTTAAACAATAAAAATTCTGGAGTAGACTGTCCCTTTAAACTAAAATGAATTTGTGCCTTCTTGTAAATAAAAGATCCACAAGAATAGTACTAATAATATTAATAAATCATTTCTGGCTACATTTCTTTGTAGATCACAACAAAAAACAAAACACAAAAGACAGTATAAATCTCAAGCGCGCATTCATAACTGTATTATCATTTAGTTTCTCTCTTTTGTCTTTGAATGAGAATGAATAAAAAAGTTTTTTTGTTTTTTTTTAATCTGCCTGTCTTGTCATTCCTTGCATTGTTTTCATACCGCAACATACACAGTTTCAGCATCGGGACTTAGTTTCGAGTAAATAATGTAATTCATAACTGACCTCAGCTGTTTAAATAAGCAAAAAATAATATTTGGAATCTGTCTAAAACATGAACTGGTTGTTATGCAGATATACAACTTTTGCTACATTTTTGGTGCATTTCCAAAAATGCCTTAGCACAAATTCAAATATAGAATTAACTGACTTTCCTTTTTGCTTCAATAATTCAATTTAATAATTAATTGAATTAATTAATTGAATCATTATTTTTTTTAATCAAATTCTATCTTTTAAAAGGACAGTAAACACATTAATTAGATTAGAAGACATTTCTGTTTTGTTGCTATAGAATATTCTATCAGCCAACTCTAAACATTTTTCAAACAAATTAAAATCTTGTTTGCTGAAATTGTTTTTCAAAATCCAAACTCCACCCACTACTTGTTTCATTTGGAGGGGCCAATTTAGGCTTGAGACTGCAGACAACAAGGTTAGCAACGGTCAATATGTTAGTAGAAAATGCATTGTTTTGCTGTATGTTAGCGCTTGATTGGTGGCTACATTTAGGTTTACTAATCAGCTGATTATTTCACCTGTGCTCTAGTTCAGGTTTAAAGGACCACTCAATGAAGAAGAATAAACATAATTAATAAGTACATAATAAAACGAAAATGCAATAACACTTACTAAATATTTCAAATAAGCAGTAGATTTGTTTATGACAAATTTATTTTTTCTCACATTTTCCGGCCCCCTGTATCATGTGACAGAGATCAGCCAATCACAAACTAGTATACGTATACCCTGTGAGCTTGTGCACATGCTCAGTAGGATCTTGTTCCCCAGAAAATGGGAAAATAAAAAGACTGTGCAAGATAATAGAAGTTAATTAGAAAGTGTCTTAAAATTGCTGCTCTATCTGAATCATAAAAGTTTATTTTGAGTTGAGTGTCCCTTTAAATACCAGTGGTCTAGGTGTTCCTTCCTTCTCTGGAATATAAAGATGGTGCCACTCACTTGCCACTCTCACACTAGCCATTTAGATCAGTGGTTGCCAACCGCGGTCCTCAAGGACCCCCAACAGTCCTGGTTTTCATTATAGCTAAACCAGTGCACAGGTGAAGTAATCAGCTGATCTGTAACCAACCTGCTCTCATCCATCAGCTGATTATTTCACCTGTGCACTGGTTCAGCTATAATGAAAACCAGGACTGTTGGGGGTCCTTGAGGACCGCGGTTGGCAACCACTGATTTAGATGACCACCCAAAATGTATTAAAATAGACTTGCAGGAGCATATGGAGATATATTTTACGTAGGTTAATTACCTAATATGAACTCGTACTAGGGTTGCCACCTCAGCTATGTTTACCTGGACACTTATGAGTTATACATGCTGCAGGGTGTGCAGGTAGGAACATGAATTTCAACCCTGGACAGCACACAAATAGTGACACTGAACAGAACTATTCATGTTCCCCTCTGCACACCCTGCAGCATGTATAACCCATAAGTGTCCAGGAAAATATGGCTAAGGTGGCAAACCCTTACTCATACATATAATATAAAATCTGTTTACCAGGCCCACCAAGGGTTTAAACAAATCAATTTACCTCCCCCTTTTTCCACATTGATCTCATTATTGTGGGAACGGACATTTTATTTTTGCTCACGTCTGTTGGAGGCGCCAATCATTCCTCTATCAGTTTAATTGAATTTGGTCGTGTCCCAGCTTTCTACATAATTGTATTCCTGGTCCGTCTAACACTGTATTAGTCTTGCTTCAATGTCACTTTAACAAACTCATAATAGATTTAGAAGAAAAAAATAATCCCCTTTTAAGGAGGTAGCGTCTCAGATATCAAAAAGGTAGCAATTTAAACTCTCAACTTCCCAATTATGATTTTTACTGTGCATGAAATTATGGTAACAGGAAACCCAAATGATAGTGCTGCTTTTTTTAGTGTGTCCTCTCTGGACAAAGAGGGATAAGCTTGAAATAAAAAAGAAGAGGTGTAGACCTATTGAGCAGACAAGAGAGAGCCTGTGGCAACTCTTTAAATACTTCAAGAAGCTGAAGGGAAGAAATTATAAGTAACGTACAGGACTGAACTGGTCTGAAATCCAATATAAATATAATATAGAAGTGAAATGTACAGGGATCTCAGATACAAGAAGGGGTTGTCAGTGCAAAAGCACATTGGTATTATAGCTTGTGTATAATTTAGTGTTTTACAATAACATTCTGAGACAAATGCATTTATATATCAAGTTAGTACACATCTTAAAGTGAATGTAAATTTTTATGCTTAAGTGCCCGGTTTTTAAAAATTTGATTAAAAACAGGGGCACTTTAATTCATCAAAATTTACATTTCACTCCTGTTATTAAAAAAAACTTACCTTTTAAACTTCACAGCAGCTCCAGCTTCCTCCACCCGTTGCAAAGCCTCTTCCTGGGTCTAAAATGAGGAATCCGGCTTCCTCCATTCACAGCATTGAATCAGACACTGATTTCCCCGGGGGGGGGGGAGCTGTGATTGGAGGATGACCTATCCATCATTTCTGAATTCAGAAATGGCTTGCGACGACCGGAGGAAGCTGAAGCTGCTGTGAAAATTAAACAGTAAGTATTTATTTCACAACAGGAGTGAAATGTAAATTTTGATGAATTAAAGTGCCCCTGTTCTTAATCAAATTTTTAAAAGCCAGGCACTTAAGCATCAAAATTTACATTCACTTTAAAGGGACTGTGTACAGTAAAAATGTTTTTTATTTAATGTGTTTCCAATGACTTCTAGTTCAACAGATAAAATGTATGATAAAGTGCTCATTTATGTTTATTTTTGTATATGAAATGGTCTAAGCTTGCAGGGAAATCAGATTTCCTTCTTATATAACTTTGTTTACACACAAATGCTTCCTTGTCTTTTTTCTGTTTATCAAAGCCAAATACTTTGACAGAACAATTGAAAATTAACATTTTGTTACTTTTCTCTACTACCTTCTAATGTGAGTGTGATTTCTCCTGCTGACTATGTGTACATAGCATTTCTATACCCAATAGTTAAGTATTTAAAATGTCAGTATAGCTGGGGATACCACAGGCAAAATCAGTTATTTAAAATGCCAAAATAAAGCTACCTGAACTATTTGTAAACTATTGAATACATTCCAGCAGGTAAAATGGATAATCAGGAACAAAATAATGGGGGGGGGGGGGAATGTTACAGTACATTGTCCCTTTAATTTACATGGTGGTTATCTATTATAAAAGGATCTAGTACTCAAAATGGTTTTGACATGCATATAAAAGGGAAGTATTTACATGGCAAAAATATATTTGTTTTCCTGAAAAACATGAAGTAAAAGCTGTGTTATACAATGTTGCAAAACACTGCTGTCATAGAGTACTAAAGACACGTGCACACTTGTGAACTCTTAGGAGCCTAACTAGTTTTACTCTTCAATAAAAGATACCAAGAGAATGCAGCAAATTTGATAACTGAAGTAAATTGGAAAGTTGTTTAAAATTGCCTGCTCTATTTATATCATGAAAGTTTAATAAATTGTTTTCAAATTTCGAATGTTTGTACAACATTCTAACATTCGTTTAATGTAATAGTATTTATAAAGCTATCTTTATATGCAATTTTTCATTCAAATTTTTCGATTCGAATTATGGAATATTCTAATTTGAAAAATTTGAATTCATGTATTTGTTATAGTATTGCTAATGCTTTCTTTAAATGTAATATTCAAATTATGTAATATACTAAATAGAAACATTCAAATTGATATATTTGTATCTATTATGTATTCATTAAAATTATGGTGGAGATAAAAATCTGAGATTAAAATCCACCATGCCTCAAAAGTAAATCAATACAACATTTTTTGCCTAGCAAGTTCCCCAGTAAAACTCCATGTACATTGTTACCAATGCACAAGAGGATTCTGGGTAAGATATGCAAATTAGATATGCAAAATCTCAGATTTTTTGCTTCAAATACTGTTTTAACACAGCGATCCCTTAATAGGGTGATTGCAGCAATACAGAAACCACTGCTAGACAGCCTGTTTCATTCTTTTTAGAACTCGTCAGTAGCAGATAGATTTCTGGCTGCTGTTTCAGTAAAGCTCATTTCAGGGTTAAATCAAAATTCATTAATCTATCTGCTTCGATTGTCCAAAACGAATGTCCACAGGACTATTTATTCTACTAAACAAATTACACTTCAGCACATTCGCCCATCCCTAGATTCCAGTGAAAACCCATATTAAAGCAAATTCTGTCTCTAGAGTTGATTAAGTTGATTGGATGTTTTTTTTCAACATGCAGCTAACTGTAGCTAGGATAACTCATCACAAAGCACTTGCTATTGAACAATTTTTTAGGTAAAATAACTTTCTTTTTTACACAGATGATATGTGATAATTTCTTGTCAGCTTTTTACAGTTATGCTGCATAACTTTCTAGTGATTTAGCATGTGGGTATTATGTCCCTTTAAAACTAAAAGACAAGCCCTGTCTTTTCCAGACAAAAGTCCAGATTTTCTACTCCAAAGAAGGAAAGTTGAGGGTGGAGTTTGACCTTTGAAAAACAACTGCAGCAAACAAGGTGTTAACCTGTTCTAATAATGCATATTAAATAGAATATAACTGGCATAGTTATTAATTACATGCAGTGTTTTATTAAAGGGGTTTGAATAATATTTTAATTAGTGACTGAGCTGTGAACAGTTGAGATCAGGTTATGTAGCTATCTGGTGCGTTACTACTAGGTAGTAAAAATCACAGCTGCAAAAAAAATCTACGCCTCAGATTTCCAATAGTTAGTGATTACCAGGGCCAGACTGGGAAATCAGACCGGCCCTGGAAATTTGTATAGACTGGCCCAGCCCCGCCCCTCCCCCTCCAGTCCAGGTTTTTTTAAGTTTTCTTTTTGCACTGTTAGTGCACTGGTGGTCTGTGTCGTGATCACTGATGATGATCCGTATTATCGTTACTGGTAACTGACTGGTTGCTGTCCCACGTGGCCTCTCTAGGCTTCCTCCTGACTATGTCACTTGTGTGTGACGACTGACGTAACGGTTCTGGCTGGGCCGGCCCACCCCCCACCCTATTCCCTCCTCACCCAGTGTGAGTGACAGACAGTCACAGTGCCTGGGAGGCGGAGTGTGACGTGAGTGTGTGCAGTCACAGTGGCAGTGCTGAGTGCTGCTTGCTGGCGGTTCTGCCGCTGCACTAGTGCACTCCCTCACACAAAATGTGCTTGCTTGCTGGCAAGAGGCAAATTGCTGCTCTCCAGTCTTCACTGCAGCTGCTGCTCTGCCAGCCCACCGGGATTTTTCCCGGTTTCCCGGTGGCCCAATCCGGCCCTGATGATTACATATTCTGAGCTATTCTAAGTTTACTTTAGACTGGGAAAGGGCTATGTATATGACATTATAGGTAGCCCCAGAGTAATGAATATTAATCAGGGAGATTTGATCACAGAGGAGAGATAGAGTAAGGGCAGGTGAAGAAGGGATGAGAGCAATCAAAGGGACATGAAACCAAAAATATTTATTTAATGATTCAGACAGAGAATACAATTTTAAACAACATTCCAATTTACTTCTATTATCTAATTTGCTTTATTCTTTAGATATCCTTTGTTGAAGGAAATAGCAATGCACATGGGTGAGCCAATCACACAAGGTGCAGCCACCAATCAGCCGCTACTGATTTAAAATATGCCTTTCAACAAAGGATATCAAGAAAATGAAGCAAATTCTATAATAGAAGTAAATCGGAAAGTTGTTTAATATTGCATGCTCTTTCTAGATCATGAAATAAATAATTTGGGTTTCATGTCCCTTTAAAGAGGCAGGAACCAGAAGAAGAACCTATTTTCTGAACCAAACACATGTGAATTAGTTCCCGGCACCCTATCTCTTTAAGATTATGTGTCACAGTAGGTGGGGTCTTTGGGCAATAAAAAAATATAAATGGATTACATCCTGGAGTTAAGGAAAGGCTTAAAATGGTAGTTGCAGATTTTTTGTGGTCCAGATAAATGTGGCTCATTATGCAAGCACCATATGTGGCTATTGTTATTTGTTCATGTTGTGTTTTGTTAACTGTTTTATAATATTGGTTAATAAACAAAGCTGTAGCCTTAATAACTCATATACATGTGTCTGGTTATTTAAGGGAACACAGTTCCAAAGTAGGGGGCAAAGCAGCCCTGGAGTGATAAATATTAAGGAGGGATAACAATAAGTACGTCAGGTGACACCAACGTCACCAGAGTACTACTAAGAGGCGCATAGGGCAGATATGACACAATATAATATCTTCAATATAATACAATTTAGACAAACATTACCATAGATGCTGTGAATGGTAAGATGCTGTACAAAGATAGATAAAGCAACAATACTAAGTGATCAATACAGGAATCCTAAATCCTAAAAGTTAGATGCAAAACTACAAAGGGCAATTCCAAAGATAGAAAAAGACCAGAGGATAATGGTTATATGGATATATAGGGACTATATTAGTCCAGTATAAATGGTTAGTTTGTCAAGTCCAGCAAAGTCCAATTATTAATACCCAAAGGATATATATAGTAGGTAATGTTTCAAGAAAAAGTAGGCTGCTCCTCCAGAGTGTTATGCCAGGAACACAGGTAGAAAATCTAGGAGAAAATAGATAGAGGGCACCACATGGTGCAGATCATATGAGATATAAACAAAGCAACAGTATGATCAAAGGAATCCTACTCACAAGTTTTGGCGCACATAAGAGTGCAGTAGTCGCAGTCCGGAACCACACGTCGTCCGGTAGACCACAATAGGTAGATTTCACAGATGGAGGTCCTCGTCTCACCAGGGAGAGTCCAGGGATACCCAAGAAATATAGTAGGTGTGGATCAGTGCACCAAAGAGCCAACAGGGAGTCTGACAAGATGAATATACAGCAGCACTCTGTTGTGCTGATAGGCACGTTCTGGAGACTCTTAGTGCTCCAGCTCACTGCACGATGGTGATCAGCTCCCTCCAAAGGGTCAGATAGGCAGGATTTAACACAAGTGCATCAGAGGCTTGTGTTAAAACATCCAAAGAGGTTTTAATAAAAACTGTTTTTGGGATATCCTATTACTTTTTTATGCCTGAGGAAACCGCTATGCGAGCAGAGAAACGTGTTGCATTTTATTGGGGCTCTGATTGAATGTTTCAAACCCCCCAATTTAAAAAAATTGTTTTATTAAGGAGGGATGTTTGACCCCCCCCCCCCCCCGAACAGAGCTAGTGGGAAAAGGAAGAGGGCAAGTGAAGAAAGGTTAGAAACAGAAGAGAGGGCTTAAATAGGGGACCGGAAGAAGCGCCTGTTTTCCCCACCATGGGCAAGATTTATCATTGCTATTCTCCTATATTTGTGCTTAAAAATTCCCCTATTCATCATTCAAAAATGAGCTCAAAATTGAGCAAGATCGACTGTGAAATTCTTCTACTCTGTTCCCGTTCTCCTTGGCCCACAGGTGCACTAAAAAAGGGTTAAATTAAATTAGATTGTTTAGTTGTATTTCCTATAGTGCACCTCATTAATTCGACTTTAAAATTTATCATTTAATTTATCCTATAGGGGACTAACAGTTCTCCTGCAAATGCGTGCAATATATAACTACCGTGGAGAACAGCTTTAGAAATCTATTCTCTATCAGTTGTAGAATCAATGTTAAAACAAAAAAAAAAAGGGCTCAACAAGGCACAAAAATAATATATAACGAAGTGCAATAATAATGTATATGGAGCACAATATATATATAAATATATATTGGAGTGCAACCCCCCCATATATATATATATATATATATATATAAAGGACACCAAAATAACATATAAAAATAACAGCAAAAATAGAGTATCAAAATAATGAAAACAGATCTATTTTCTTCCATGACTGTTTTCTGAAGAGGGGCATTAACAAAGCTATTAGTGGGGCTGTATACATATTCCTATTGGTTCATATACCACTTACATGGAGAATAGTTGCTTATTTTCATTGATAAATAAGGCACAGATACTAATCTGACTGGAGAAATTAATCTTTACATCTCCTGACCTCGCCCATAGAGAAGTGCAAAAACCCCCCATTTTGTTTTATAAATTTGAGTGCACAGATACGCTTCTCTGAAGGTGAGCTGAGGAGAACCCATAGGAGAATTACCCAGAGAATTCTCCTTGCTCTTGATAAATCTTGCTCATGGTGCCCTTTGAGTGCTAAGCACTTTCCCACCTGGGTGCTAAGATTTTTTAAGTTTTTTTTTTTTTTTGAGAGAAAAAAATGTAACTTTTTTCCCCCCCAGATCCCCAATACTCACACTGTTGGAAAGGTTAGGTGATTACCTTTCCAACAGTGGGTCTTGGGGGTCTGTAGCTGCTTAGATGCCTGAGATACAGGCTTCTAAGCAGCATGCCCCCTGCTCCTATACTTAACATTGTTAAGTATAAATAAAGTTGTGCGGTGACGTCAACGCGCATGATGTGAAGCCCCGGCGATGCCTGTCACTATGCAGGCTCGATCGCCGGGGTAGGAGCGGGTGGGAGCCCCCAGATCTCCCTCAAGGTGGGAGAGTGCTAATGATGGCTCTGAGCCGTCATTAACACCAGAGTGAGAAACTTTGTGATGGCTCAGAGCTGTCATTAGCACTCAAGGGGTTAAAGATTGTGGGGTCAATTTCTTAAAGTTCTAGTGAACTGCTTGTGCAATACCGCCCCCTGCAGATTTGCAGCCAATCGGCCGCTAGCAGGGGGTGTAAATCAGCCCGATCGTATAGGATGAGGTGGCGTATGAGTTAAGGAGCAGTGGTCTATAGAGCCTGAAGGCTTGTGCAGAAAAAGGGTGAATGCAACTCACTCTTGAACATTGGTTCCGTGAACTTTTTCGGTCCGTCAGCTCCTCCTGCTATGCACCGGAAAAATCTTAGTGTCTGCTGCAAAAAGACTTGAGGTGACAAAAGCCAAACGTTGCTGCTAGCGTAAGTAAGTTGAGGCTCAGCCAAGCAATGATGAACTGTAGCGAAAATGTAGAAAAAACTTCAGCAAGCCTCCAGACGTAAAAAAATGGGTATACTTTATTTAAATGACAAAAGCACAAAGAAATGATATAAAACCATGCTCTCAGCTGGCAATAAACGTCTTACGCGTTTCGGCCATGTGTAGCCTTACTCATAGACATGTCCGTTGTACACCAGCCAGAGCATAAATAGACCTAGGCTAATTAACTAATCACAACCTGCTGAGAGATTTCTTAAAGAGACCACTACCTACAAAGCAGACCTTATTCACTTAAAAGAAACACTGTGATCATACACAAATATTAATCTTAATAATAGGGTAATAAGAATTAGATGAAAAAGATATATTACATCCTGGCTTCGTTATGGGTGCTAAACGTTGTTCACATAGGAATACTAATCGAGAACTATTATATACATAGTCTCCTATAATGGTAATCAGGATATTGCACAAGGGTTAACTTTATTGCCTATGCCAGAAGTTTATGACATCACCATCAATGTTAAGACCCCAAGGCCTCCTTGTTTTTAGCTGGAAAATCCAGAAAGCCTCTCTGTACAAAAGCCTACTGGTCCTGTCTCCTCCTCTCACTGAGGGTCTAATCCACTCAATGATCTGCCACTATAAGCTATTTACACTTTGGAAATAGTGCTGCCATCTAGTGCTCTTGCTAATGTATAACATTAGTACTACATGACAGGAAATAGTGCTGACATCTAGTGCTCTTGCTAATGTATAACATTAGTACTACATAACAGGAAATAGTGCTGCCATCTAGTGCTCCTGCTAATGTATAACATTGTTGCAAAACTGCTGCCATATAGCGCTGCAGACACGATAACATCCTTGCTTTTCAACAAAGGATAATGAGAAAACTAAGAGCATTTGATAACAGACGTAAATTGGAAAGTTGTTTAAAATTGTATGTTCTATCTGAATCCCTTTAACATCTCTTTAACATCCAGAGAACAATACAATTGAAAAGAAACATAAAGCAATAGGCACAAAAAAAAGGATATCAGATACAGGCAGAACCACTTGATCCAGGCCTGCACTACGCGCGGGGTAGTTAAAGAGACACTGTACGTTATAGAGAAAACGAAGACAAACATTGTGGTGCTGTACATCCTCATTTTGTTTTGTTTTTTACTTTGCATCTTTCAATTCTGCTTTTCCGCAGTTCATAAGTATAAAATGTCCACGTGTGGTCAAATTAAGCACCAGAACAGTTTTACTTTTTTACACTCAACTTTAAAGTGCCATAAAACATTTTGAGATATGTGCATATCCTTAAAGGGTTAATAAAGTAAAAATAGTTTGCATAAAAAAAATATTTAAAAATCACTGGCAAGTATTTTAAAATAATTTTCAAAAATAAGCAAAATTAGTTACATGGCCATGCTGTCTGGAGTAGTCTGATCCACACCCCTTATCAGTGTTTAGCATCAGAAACACAGGCATTGTATTTCAAGTTCACAGCAGCTTATTTGCTTCTAGGCAGGCTCCAGCAGATAATTAGTGTATACTTCTGCATTCTACCAAATCAAATGTGGATATAGATACAGCAGTGACGTGCAGTGATGTCAGAGGCTGGCGAGGCAGTGGCTAGGATACACTTTCATTCTTTAGATATCCTTTGTTGAAGAAATAGCAATGCACATGGGTGAGCCAATCACATGAGGTATCTATGTGCAGCCCCAATCAGCAGCTACTGAGCATATTTAGATATGATTTTCAACAAAGGATATCAAAAGAATGAAGAAAATTAGATATTAGATGTAAATTGGAAAGTTATTTAAAATTGCATGCTCTTTCTAAATCATGAAAGAAAACATATGGGTTTCATGTCCCTTTAAATGGTGTCTTGGAAAACTGGTCAACTTAGTAAACATCTGATTTTAGTCTAAAAGGATTGTAACAGAAACTCTTGCCAGATAACACTGTGGGGGGTAGTTATCAAGCCGTCTACTTTTCTGGCTTCGCCGGCCCAATACGCCCGCCTAAGCTCGCCTCACATCGCCGCCGCGGACCTGAAAAAATACGCCTAAGTTATCAAATAAAGCTGTCAAAAAGCCGCGGGGCGATGAGCAGCGGACTGTGAGAGTTATCACTCATCCGATCTCGCTGCCCTTCTGCTTTTTCCCAGCTTTATTGCTAGCCTGTCACTAAGCACTCACACTAAACTACACTGTTCTACCCCCTATACCGGCGCCCCCGGAGCCTCCCGCAACTCAATAAAGTTACTAACCCCTAAACCGCCGCTCCTAGACCCTGCCGCAACTCTTATAAATGTATTAACCCCTAAACCGCCGCTCATAGACCCTGCCGTAACTCTTATAAATGTATTAACCCCTAAACCGCCGCTCCCGGAGCCCACCGCCACCTACATTATACCTAGTAACCCCTATCCTGCCCCCCCTACACCGTCGCCCTCTATTATAAAATTATTAACCCCTATCCTGCTGATCCCGCACCTCTCCGCAACTAAATAAATAGTTTAACCCCTAAACCGCCGCTCCCTGAACCCGCCGCAACCTATATTAAACCTATTAACCCCTATCCTGCCCCCCCCTACACCGTCGCCACCTATAATAAATTTAATAACCCCTAATCTGCCCCCCCTACACCGTCGCCAGCTATAATAAATTTATTAACCCCTAATCTGCCCCCCACTACACCGCCGCCACTGTAATAAAATTATTAACCCCTAAACCTAAGTCTAACCCTAACCCTAACGCCCTCCTAACTTAAATATTAATTAAATAAATCTAAATAAATTAACTCTTATTAACTAAATGAATCCTATTTAAAACTAAATACTTACCTTTAAAATAAACCCTAATATAGCTACAATATAAATAATAATTATATTCTAGCTATCTTAGGATTTATTTTTATAGGGTTAGGGTTAGACTTAGGTTTAGGGGTTAATAATTTTATTACAGTGGCGGCGGCGTAGTGGGGGGCAGGATAGGGGTTAATAAATTTATTATAGGTGGCGACGGTGTAGGGGGGGCAGGATAGGGGTTAATACATTTAATATAGGTTGCGGTGGGTTCAGGGAGCGGCGGTTTAGGGGTTAATACATTTATTATAGTTGCGGTGGGCTCCGGGAGTGGCGGTTTAGGGGTTAATATGTATAGAGTAGCTTGCGGTGGGCTCCGGGAGCGGCGGTTTAGGGGGTAAAAACTTTATTTAGTTGCGGCGGTGTAGGGGGGACAGATTAGTGGTGTTTAGACTCGGGGTACATGTTAGGGTGTTAGGTGTAGACAGCTCCCATAGAAATCAATGGGATGTCTGTCAGCAGCGAACTTGTACTTTCGCTATGGTCAGACTCCCATTGATTCCTATGGGATCCACCGCCTCCAGGGGTGGCGGATTGAAAACCAGGTACGCTGGGCCGTAAAAGTGCCGAGCGTACCTGCTAGTTTTTTGATAACTAGCAAAAGTAGTGAGAATGTGCCGCACTGAACATCTGGAGTGACGTAAGAATCGATCTGTGTCGGACTGAGTCCAGCGGATCGATGCTTACGTCACAAAATTCTACTTTTGCCGGTCTCGAGCCTTTGATAACTAAGGCGTATCAGCATCGCCACAAATACGATGCGGAATTCCAGCGTATTTGAGGTTGACGGCTTGATAACTAGGCCCCAATGCTTGCTCGGATTATGAGATCTAGAAATCCATGCCCATTAAAATATGTTTAAAACATACTTTTTACTTTAATGCTGCAAATTATGCTTATAGATTCTTTCATTATTCAGTAAATATAAAAATGTCTTGATCCAGTGGCGGCTGGTGAAATTTAAAGATGGTGGGGGCGCTTGACCCCACCCCTTTAAATAAAGCCACACCATCAGATGGCACTACCAATTCATTAATTAAATAAATAAAAGGTAGACAGAAACACAGAAAAGCACTCAGGGGGGGGGGGGGGGGAGAGAGACGGGGGGAGAGAGACACAGAGGGTTAGAGAGAAAGAGAGAGAGAGACACAATCACACACAGAGGGTTAGAGAGAGAGAGAAAGAGAGACAAAATCACGCACAGAGGGTTAGAGAGAGAGAGAAAGAGAGAGAGAGAGAGAGAGAGAGAGAGAGAGAGAGAATCACACACAGAGGGTTAGAGAGAGAAAAATAAAGAGAGAGAGAGAGAGAGACACAATCACACACAGAGGGTTAGACAGAGAAAGAGAGAGAGACACAATCACACACAGAGGGTTAGAGAGAGAGAGAGAGAGAGAGAGAAAGAGAGAGAGAGAGAGACACAATCACACACAGAGGGTTAGAGAGAGAGAGAAAGAGAGAGACACAATCACACACAGAGGGTTAGAGAGAGAAAGAGAGAGAGAGAGACAATCACACACAGAGGGTTAGAGAGAGAGAGAAAGAGATACAATCACACACAGAGGGTTAGAGAGAGAAAGAGACACAATCACACACAGAGGGTTAGAGAGATAGAGAAAGAGAGACACAATCACACACAGAGGGTTAGAGAGAGAGAGAGAGAGAGAGAGAGAAAGAGAGAGAGAGAGAGACACAATCACACACAGAGGGTTAGAGAGAGAGAGAAAGAGAGAGACACAATCACACACAGAGGGTTAGAGAGAGAAAGAGAGAGAGAGAGACAATCACACACAGAGGGTTAGAGAGAGAGAGAAAGAGATACAATCACACACAGAGGGTTAGAGAGAGAAAGAGACACAATCACACACAGAGGGTTAGAGAGATAGAGAAAGAGAGACACAATCACACACAGAGGGTTAGAGAGAGAAAGAGAAAGAGAGAGACACACACACAATCACACACAGAGGGTTAGAGAAAGAGAAAGAGAGAGAGACACACAATCACACACAGAGGGTTAGAGAGAGAGAGAAAGAGACACAATCACACACAGAGCGTTAGAGAGAGAGAGAGAAAGAGAGACACAATCACACACAGAGGGTTAGAGAGAGAAAGAGACACACAATCACACACAGAGGGTTAGAGAAAGAGAAAGAGAGAGACACACACAATCACACACAGAGGGTTAGAGAGAGAGAGAAAGAGAGAGAGACACAATCACACACAGAGGGTTAGAGAGAGAAAGAGAGAGAGACACAATCACACACAGAGGGTTAGAGAGAGAGAGAAAGAGAGAGAGACACAATCACACACAGAGGGTTAGAGAGAGAGAAAGAGAGAGAGACACAATCACACACAGAGGGTTAGTGTTAGGTACTCTTTTTCCGTCAGTACCGGCCCTTTAAGGAACTGTCATAAATCCCTATTTAAACCCACTGCTGCACCATCTCATTCGCTGGAGTATTATTTCACACTCCAAGGGGTGTGAGTTTTCAGAGCCAATCCGGTTTCTACCCAGCTCTGCTCTGTTCGAAGCAGTCACTCCTACAACTCTGAGCTGTTCGTTCTGCAGCTCGGCTGTTCCTCACAGTTCTTCTCAGCGGCTACGTCATCAGCTACGGCCGCATCTCGGAGGAATCTCTCACTCTGCCTTTGCCCTTCAGAGTCCTACCGGTCCCCGCTTCCTTCTCTTCACTGGCAGTTACCACGCAAGTACTCCGATCAGGTTGTATTGAACCTCATGTTACACTTTTGTTGCATACAACTTACTAAGGCTGCATTGGGGACGGTAGCTCAATTTTTAGGAAATGCATATACATTCTGAAGCCTAAATAGTTAGATGCGTACTGACCTGTTCGTTTGTTAACTATCAAAGGGCTGATATTAAGTCAGGAACAAACCTTATATTTTTAAGGAATCTACTTGCACAAACTTATGACAAATAACCATTTTGCTTATAAAGAACCTATTCAAATCTCCACTTGCATTAATATTACATTAACCATCTGTCTAGATAAATCAGGAGTGCAAGTTATGATATGTGAATTATGATAGTTAGAGAGAGAGAGACACAATCACACCCAGAGGGTTATAGAGAGAAAGAGAGAGAGAGAGACACAATCACACACAGAGGGTTAGAGAGAGAGAGACACAATCACACACAGAGGGTTAGAGAGAGAAAAAGAGAGAGAGAGAGACACAATCACACACAGAGGGTTAGAGAGAGAGACACACAATAACACACAGAGGGTTAGAGAGAGAGAGACATAATCACACACAGAGGGTTAGAGAGACACATAAGGGATGAGAGAGTCAGAGGGGGAGGAAGAGAGACAGAGAGAGAAAGAGACCATGGGGGAGAACGACACATAAGGAGAGAGATGGATAGATAGAGAGAGAGAGACACACACACACACACAAGGGGGGGGGGGAGAAGAGGGACCACTGCATTTTTAAGTAATAAAACAGCAGAGCTACAGAGAGTTCAGAAAGTGAGACTATAAATTAGTGTGAAGTACAGAGGCAAGCTGCTAAGTTAGTGGGTGTAAATTTTGAGTAAACAAATACAAAAACGATCCTTAAACTGCTGTAAAAGAGTAAAAAAACAAAAAACATTAAACCACATTTATTAAATTATAATTTTCACTTACAGAATCCCTTTCAGTAAAATCTAAGGCTGCAGAACTTACTTTAATAAAATGTGGCTAAAACACTGCTCTCTCTGCATCTCTTGTCTTCCTGCTCTGTAAGGATTCAGGAAGTGACAGTGGAACATCCACTGCACTTAGAGGGGAAGAACAGAACTCTCTTTTTCACTTTAGCAAAGCTTGCCGCTTCACAGGACAGCAACAAAATAAATGAAAGTTGTTTTTTTCCATTTTTGTTTTGTTTTATATGATTTAACATCCAGTCCCAACCCTAAGTTCCACTTACTAATGCCTCTCACTGGATGGGGTCAGCCCAAATAGGACTGCCTCAAATAAGCAGTTAATAGGCCATGCAATGATCTTAACCACTTTCATCCAGTAGGTGGCGCAGCATGTTGTGTAATGGTGGGCAGACCTGCTTGTGCCTCTCCATTGCACAACATGTAGCTGTGAAAAAAAAATGCTGGGGGAAAAAAAATTGCTATTTTTTTTTTAAAGCCAATAAAAAAATATATTTTTGCCCATATGAGAGGTGAAGCACTGCCTCTAGTGACTGCACATCTTAAAGGTTGACTTTATGGCAACTTTTCCTACTTTCAACTACAAAAGCCAGCAATGTTCACAAGAGTTTGCAAGGTACAGTGTACAAGTGGGCTGGGCTGCCTGGGCTCAGAGCCAGCTGTTGGCTGGCTGTTGCAGTGCTGCTGCTAACTGTCTAAGTCCTGCTGCTGCTAACTGTCTAAGTCCCAGTCCCACACACACTGACTCCAGCAGCACTCATATCCTATCATATAAAATCTATTTATTATTATCAATAAAGTTCATAGCACTCATATCATATCATATAAAATCTATTTATTATTATCAATAAAGTTCAACAACTTTACTTGTGGTCTCTTAGTATAATGTGGGGCCGGGGGTCAGGTGGGGCGGGCCGGCGCCGGCTATGGCTTATGAGGTGAGTGACGTCACAACGGGCAGTCGGGCACGGGCACACTGAGCGATCAGAGCGACTGAGTAGTGAGAGATCACTGACTGAATCTGTGTAGTTCTCACAGGTGAGGTGACGCGCCTGCGCGCAACTGCGCATGCGCATGTCAGCGATAGACAGAGCCGTTTTGAGAGGAGAAAGGATAGGAGCAGCAGGCAGGCGGCAGCAGGCCACGTGGTCACGTGTGGGAGCAGGGCGAGTCACGGAGTGAGTGTGTGAGGACTCCTGTCTGAGTGACACACAAAAAAAAAACGGCGGCAAGCAAGTGAAGTTGGCTTGGTAACTTGGGGGCAGCCAGTTGGCACTGCAGTGAGTCACTGGATTCAGTACCCCAGACCGGTACTGAAGAGAAGGCCGATGCAGAGAGGTTTAAGGACGAGGGTCTGACCAATGCACATCTGAAGAGAGGTAGGAGAGGGCAAGGGTCGGGGGGAGGCCTTAAGAAGCCCGGTCCGGGGCTGAGCACATGACAGACTCAGTGTTGTGAGTGACACAGCAGACAGCGCAGCTTCAGAGGCAAACGGCGGCAGTGCGCCTGAGGCACAGTTTGGCTTGGCAGCAGGTGGCAAAAAGACAAGACTGGCATGGCAATTCCCCCCCCCCCGCCCCCCAGGCGGCTGAAGTGAGTGTGTGTTGAAATGGTGTTTAGCTTGATACAGAGCAGCAAAGAGAGTAGGAGGATGGTGAGTGTGCACTGGCTGACAGCTGCATTAAGGAATACTCATTGGTGAAGGAAGGTGCTAAAAGCTATAAGTTTAAAAACACACACAAATCAATTTTACAACTAATTTAATAAGAATGCACACATAATTAAAAAAGTTAATAACACATCTAATATGTTGTTGATACACTGGGACTTCTCCCAGTGTTTCAACATATTAGATGCATATTTTTATTTATGTGTGCATTCTTTTACAAATTAGTTGTCACATTGATTTGTGTGTTTTTTTAAACTTACAGCTCTTAGCTCTTCCTTCACCAGTGTATTCCTTTTGTCACCTTGGAGGAGGTAGTTATTTTGTTAGGAAGGCTTGTAGAGTCACTAGTTTAGTAGTTTAGCCCCATTTATCTGAATCTGTATTTGACAGCTGCATTAACTCCTTATTAAACAGTCTCTGAAGGTCACACTCTCACACTACACAGACTCAGTCACTGCAGCCACACAGTTATTATATATATATATATATATATATATATATATATATATATATATATATATATATATATATTGGCCTTTTTTATTAGAATATAACAAAAAGGTGTGGTTGTAACTCACAATTTTTTTATTTTCTATATATTACAGTATATGTATATAATATAATATATATATATATATATATATATATATATAGTGTGTATATATATATATATATATATATATATATATATATATATATAGTGTGTATATATATATATATATATATATGTATATATATATATATATATATATATATATATATATGTATATATATATATATATATATATATATATGTATATATATATATATATATATATATGTGTATGTGTGTATATATATATATATATATATATATATATATATATATATATATATATATATATATATATATATATATATATATATATATGAGTTGAAGGGAAAACCAGCTAGAGCATAGTTGGCTGGTGTGGAGGGGCGTGGCTAGGTAGGAGGAGGCGTGGCTAGGTAGGAGGGGGCGGGGTTGGGCTGGTCTATACAAATTTCCAGGGCTGGTCTGATTTCCCAGTCCGGCCCTGCTTAGAGATAGTGAATATGACTAGTCACTTAAAGGGACCGTCTTTTAAAAATTGTTATTGTTTAAAAGTTTTGAATAACCAACACTGTTATATTAAAATACCTTTTACCTCTATAATTACCTGTATCTAAGCCACTGCAGACTGCCCCTTATCTCAGTGCTTTTTTATAAACTTGCATTTTAGCCAATTAGTAATAGTCCCTGCATAACCATTATCATTCTCCACAGATGTGAGCACTATGTTATTTATATGGCACACATGAACTAGCACTGACTGGCTGTAAAAAAGCAAATAAAAAGCCTTCAGGGGCTTAGAAACAGGCAGAGGTTAACAGGTTATAAAGTATATTACTACAACTATACTATTTTGGCCAAGCTGAGGACTGGGTAGCGAAGACGTTATATATCTTTTCAAACAATAAAAAGAATCAATTAGAATGCCACGTAAATTCATTGAAAAAAGTAGATGATGTTCAGGGAAATATTATTGAAATATTAAAAAATAAATAAAAAATAATGTGTATGTAAACCAACCTTTATGACAACCTAAAATGTAGAATGTGCCTACATTTGTAATATAAAAAGATACATTGCCAATGTTAAATGTAGATCCATATTTGTAATTTTATTTTAATCAAAGCAAAACTGTAAGACATAATGTTCTGCTTTAAATGCAAATAATTATAAAAAAAATACATGAATATAAATTAAGAATAACATCCTAGCTTAAACTTTGTTGTCCTTGAAGAGTGTTTATATAATTATCTGCATTTTTTCCTATTGAGGCTCCTGTAAATGTTATTATTCTATATAGTTTGTGCTCTGAAGGTCTCAGATATTATTGTGTGCAACTAAGTCTGTGGGGTCAATTTATCAAGTGCCGCTGTAGTGAATCCTGTCCGCCCGGCATCGCTAAACGCCAACAGCATACACTGTCGGCATTTAACATTGCACAAGCATTTCTTGTGAAATGCTTGTGCAATGCTGCCCCTTGCACATTCGCGGCCAATCGGCCTCTAGCAGGGGGTGTTAATCATCCCGATCAGATCGGGATGATTGCAGTCCACCACCTGAAAAGTGGTGGAGAAGTTAAAGGGTCACTAAACCCAAAAAAAATATTTCATAATTGAAGTAGAGAATATAATTTTAAACAACATTCCAATTTACTTCTATTATCTAATTTGCTTCATTTTTTAGATATCCTTTGTTAAAGAAATAGCAATGCACATGTGTGAGCCAATTGCATGAGGCATCTATGTGCAGCAACCAATCAGCAGCTACTGAGCCTATCTGGATATGCTTTTCAGCAAAGTATATCAAGAGAATGAAACAAATTAGATCATAGAAGTAAATTAGAAAGTTGTTTAAAATAGTATGCTCTTTCTAAATCATGAAAGAAAAAATGTGGGTTTCATGTCCCTTTAAGGAGCAGCGGTCTTACGACCGCTGCTTCTTAATTTCAGTATCCGGCAAGCCGGAAACTTCGGGTGAATTCAGCAGCATCTGCTGGTTGTTAAATCCGGCCCATACTGTCTTCTTATATTTGAGCTTACAAACAATAAAATGTCCTTATCTATTTGCACTATGGACTACGGAGCTGTGCATTTAGGTGCATCCTCAGAGGACAGCACACTTAATCACTCAGGATACATTACCAAGCTATATGGACTGTCACCTTTATAATGGTCATACCCAATCCTACATTACTGAGAGGGCTGATTCTTCTTTGATGCTAGAGATGCACCTTGCAATATATGGACTTTGTTCTGCCCTGCTAGTTCCTTGAGGGTGTATTATGTGGATCCTGAGGGTAATCTTTGATTTATGATTGTTCTAACTGACATGACATAAACTAAATTAGCGTGTGTCGGTTTTGTGCTAGTGAAGAACTAGCTTAAAGTGTAAGCGTTAAAAAAATGTGCACCAAACACAACATATATATATTAAAATAAAGTGTTACACTCATATATACACTATCTGATAAAAAATTATTCATATAATTATTTTTTTTTTTTTATATAAGAGTAAAAAGGTATATGGTTTATGAGAAGGTATTTGTGTATTCGCATGTATATTTATGTATTTACATATATACACATTCAAACACACACACATATATATTTATATACAAAACATGGAAGGGGACAGCACTCTCATACTGGTCCGGGTACACATGCCATGACCCTGCAACATGCTCAGCCCTGGGTGCTCAATAGCACTCTCAGGAAGCTGTGCTGTCCCCAGAGTCGCAAGCAGTTAACCCCAGACAAGTCTGGGTGCAAGGCCCATAGGGAAAATTACAAAATAAATTAATACAACACACAGAGAAAGTCCAGCACTCACTTGCAAGCTCTCAGCAAAACTGGAAGAGTTAGTTACCGCATCTGGCCAAATGGGACAAGCCCAGGTACCACGTCAAGGTCTCTCCTAAAACCTGGGTCCCTAATACAGCCATACAAATGCAAAACAGAAAGAGAAGTAGTCTGACAGGAACGAACGGCAGTTCAATAGCTTGTTCTATGGCCCGTTTGCCACATGGGAAAAGCTTCTTTCTGTCCAATTGTCCTTTTCACAGAGGAAAACATTCCTGTAGTATATCAGTCTGATCCCGCAAACATGGTCAGTCCAGCCCCAAAATACCAGGCAATTCTCCTCTGAACAACGAAAACAGCAATCCCAGATGATCATTTTGGCCTTCTCTAGGCCTCATCAGTGAGGTGTAGCCATATCCCTCTAAGCACATTGGGCAAGGAGTCCACGTCTGGTTTCCCCCATCACCCTTAGGGAGACTATCCCCAGGGTCATATTACATATGCAAAACAGAAAGAGAAGCAGTCTGTCAGGAATGAACAGCAGCTCAATAGCTTGTTCTATGGCCCGGTTGCCACCTGGGAGTAGCTTCTTTCTGCCCAATTGTGCTTTTCACAGAGGAAAACTTTCCTGTAGTATATCAGTCTGATCCCGCTGACATTGTCAGTCCATCCCCAAAATACCAGGCAATTCTCTTCTGAACAAGGAAAACAGCAACCCAGACGATCATTTCGGCCTTTTCTGGGCATTGTCAGTGAGGTGCAGTTATATCCCTCTAAGCCCATTGGGCAAGGTGTCCAAGTCTCTTAGTTACCGCATCTGGCCAAATGGGACAAGCCCAGGTACCGCCCAGGTACCACGTCATGGTCTCTCCTAAAACCTGGAATTGTACCCAGTCCAGTCTGAGAGTACAGTCCCCTTTCTCTTGGTCAAGACTTAAAACATATCCTGTAAAATATCAATTTTCTGCATCCCCCTGATGCCAGCCAGCGCATTTGCAATATTCCTACCAGAAATACCACAGTATTGTTGGTCACTAATGACCTTATACATTACTCTTCAAAGTCTTTTACACAAAATGGATGACAAAAAGTTATAATCAACATTAAGATGAGCTATGGGACGCCAATTCCTAATATCGGTACACCCTCCTTTCTTATAAAGCAAAGTCAAAATTGATTTATATTATAAAGAACAAAGGCCCTTCCCCTAGAGCAGTGATGGCTAACTTTGGCACCCCAATTCCCATGATGCTTAGGCACTCTAGTTGAGCATCAGGAAAAATGTAGTTCTGAAACATCGGGGGTGCCAAGATTAGCCACCACTGCCCTAGAGCTTCATTATAAGAGTTTGTAAGAATTGTAATTAAATACATTACTACCTTCTTATAAAACTTAAGTTAAACCATCAGAACCTGGGGATTTGTTATTATTTAAAGAAGCATTAGCCAAGTCTACTTCAGACTGATCAATGGGGACAGTAAGCAAGTCCTGTTTATCTGGCTAGAATTGAGGAACAGTGAATGTCAATACAGTACAGGCCTTATCTTGGTCAATTATGTCAATAAAAGACCCACATAATATTCAGATATAAACTTAAGTATGCTAGTTGTATCCTTAAACACCTCTCATTATCACGTAAGTCTGAAATGGCTCCTTTTCCCTCCATTTTTTACAGCACTCAAATGGGTCAAGAGTGAAATAACCTACAGAACAACAATTCTGCTCATATTTAAATAGCAATATATTTTTTCTCCCAGTTCAGTTGTAACTTCAGGAAATAACTTCTGGGAAACATTATTATTTTTTTGTACATCTGAAAAAAGTTTTGGTAGTTTATTCGTACATGATAAATAATGAAAATATTGGCCACTACAAACTCTCTTGGCATTCTTTTGAAAAAAGGAACAAACTGAAGACTTAAAAGGGACATTGTACATTAGATTTTTCTTTGCATGAATGTTTTGTAAATGATCCATTTATATAGCCCATCTGGGAGTGTTTTTGTAACAATGTATAGTTTTGCTTATTTTTAATAACATTTTACTGATTTTCAGACTCCTAACCAAGCCCAAAAGTATCAGATGTAGACTGAAGTCTACATACTCCTGCTGGCCCCTGTTTGTGAAATCTGTCTTTTTGTATGCAGGGAGGGGGGAGTGTCTGCTTATCCTGCTTTCCCAGCCTATTTCACTGGGTGTCCAGCCTATCCTCAGCAACAGTGCTCAGGGCCGCCACTAGAAATTTTGGGGCCCCTGACTTAACCATTAATCAGGACCCCCCTTTGACATGTGCATTTTTTGACCAAGTGACTAAACATATATGCACTTTATTCTTAAGTGTCTATTTAAACTTGGAAATGTTGTAAAGATAGTAACATACAAACACACAGACACACTCATACACTGAAACACACACACACACACACACACGCACTTAAGGATTCACATATAGACACTCTAGCAGACACACAAAGAAACACACTCAGACACAGACACCCAAACAGACACTCAGCACTTGATTACATTGACCTGACAAGTAATGAGGCAGACTATAGTTTTGTAAAAAAAGGAAATTTAGAAAACAAAATATGGAGCTCTGATTATCTTTTTGTAAAGGAAGATGCCAACTAAATGATGACAACAGCATGCAGTGGCTGAAAGGAAGGGCCCTGAACTGCCTAAACAATAATTTAAAGGTTAAATGGTGGATTGGTGACTTCCGTAAAGGTCTCATTAGTCTCAAAGTCTGTAGAAAGATGTGAATAATCAGTAGTAAGGTCAAAATGTCCTAAAAAGGAACAGACAATGGACACCCACACACAAACTCAAACTTGCACATACACCCAAGGAAACGCCGACAGAGACAGCCTCAGAAAACACACAGAGACACCCACAGAAAACACATAAAGGAATACACACACAGAGAGACAACCACATAAAACACAGAAGGTAGTAACTTACACACACACACACTCATACACTGAAACACACACACAATAAGGATTCACATATAGACACTCTAGCAGACACGCAAAGAAACACACAAACACACTCAGACACAGACACCCAAACAGACACTCAGCACTTGATTATATTGACCTGACAAGTAATGAGGCAGACTATAGTTTTGTAAAAAAAGGAAATTTAGAAAACAAAATATGGAGTTCTGATTATCTTTTTGTAAAGGAAGATGCCAACTAAATGATGACAACAGCTTGCAGTGGCTGAAAGGAAGGGCCCTGAACTGCCTAAACAATATTTTAAAGGTTAAATGGTGGATTGGTGACTTCCGTAAAGGTCTCATTAGTCTCAAACTCTGTAGAAAGATGTGAATAATCAGTAGTAAGGTCAAAATGTCCTAAAATGGAACAGACAATGGACACACACACAAACTCAAACTTGCACATACACCCAAGGAAACACAAAGAGACACCCACAGAAAACACACAAAGACATACACACACAGAGAGACAACCACATAAAACACAGAAGGACATGCATACACACACCTTCACTGAGACATCCACAGAAAACACACAAAGACATACACACACCCTCACAGAGACACCCACAGAAAACACACACCCTCACAGAGACATCCACAGAAAACACAGACATACATACATACACACACCCTCACAGAGACATCCACAGAAAACACAGACATACACACCCACCCTCACAGAGGCATCCAGAGAAAATACACAAAGGCAAACATACACACACCCTCGCAGAGACACCCATAGAAAAAGCTCAAAGACATATGCACACACCCTCACAGACATCCACAGAAAATGTACAAAGACATACACACCCATCCTCACAGAGAGACCCACAGAAAAAAAAATACATACACTCTCATAGAGACACAAACCAAAGCACAAAGACATAAACACAGACACCCACAGAAACACTCACAGGAGGAAACATTTATGCACCTTGCATCCCCTAAATCAACAGTGTGTGACATGCATGATAAAAAATATTACAGAAATTAAGAGATCACTTTTTAAAGAATCATATTTGAAAATGTGTAAACAAAAATAATTCTATGAATTCAAAATTGTACATTAATGATCTGGGTAGATGGCTAGATGAAGAAAAGTACTTTTAAAAGATTGACATATGTTTGTTTGTTTTTTCCCCATTTCCCCCAACCAAGAGAACCACTTCAAATATAGTGTACAAATGTTCCCATCTGTCAGCAGTACTTATGGATTTTGAAAATGCTGTACTCTATATGGTCTTGGCGGAACCATAAGCTGTGTTACTCATTGTGACAGACCCTTCTGTCAGGACTGAAAGTGTTAACTTTATTTTCTAACCACAAGTGGCTGGCTCCAGCTACAATCTAATTAATGCTTAGCATTCTATTGTTTGATCACCTCCAGAGAGAAAGTGATAAGAAGAGTCAAGAGTGTCTTGTGGTTGAAGTGTTTAAGTAATATAATCCTATTGTATCATGTCAAGGGCGCTTCTCCCTTTTATCTAATGTACAACATTCTTTCAACCCCCATCTGAGGGGGGGTCAAAAACCTGTATAAATCTGTGTGCTGCCTTTTAATAAATGTTATCCTGTTTTAAACCTGAAATGTGGAGCTTGGTCTCATGTTTGCAGGGAAACTGATCAAGGTTGTGAAGTGCTGATTCTGTATGCAGGACATTGTTCATCTGGTATTAACCCTTGGTATACAGTTGGTACCGTAACATTGGTGGCAAGCGACGGAATGAACCTTATCGCCCAGAAGAGCAACTACACAAGCCAGTAACCTCAGCAAGAGGGGGATTACTACAATACTGACTAAGATGGAAGGAGTACCAGGGACAGAAGGAACCAATGGGCCCAGCATAGCAGACAGAACCCCCGCAGAAGCAAGCTTTGATCGGGCGGTTAAAATAAGACTGGCATATTATGGCCCCAACCCATCTGCAGAAATTATCGACCGGGTCATAGCAGCTGTGGAGGCCAACCTACTTCGCCAAAGCGGCGCTGCAGCAAACCCAGTGGAAAAGAGAAAAGTAAATTTTGCAGCTTTTCAAAACTTCCTGGAAACAGAAGGAGAGATTGATGGGTACCTTGCGGATTTTGAGAGGCAATGTGCACTACACAAGGTACCCGCAGAGGACTGGGTCATGATATTATCCGGAAAATTATCCGGCCGGGCCAGTGAGGCTTTTCGGGCCATTCCAGATGAGGAAGTCGGGGATTATAATACTGTAAAAGAGGCTCTGCTCTCCAGGTATGCGGTTACACCGGAGGCATACCGGAGGCGGTTCAGAGACACTGTTAAATTAGCTGGTGATTCCTACCTTGAGTGGGCATGTAAGGTGCACCGCACAGCAGCTCACTGGATAGCGGGGTGCCAAGCCGTATCTGGGGAAGAGGTGCTGCAGCTATTCCTGTTGGAACATTGCTTCGACAAGTTACCCGCAGGAGTTCGAGAGTGGGTTCGGGACCGTAAACCCTCCACCCTGCATGAAGCGGCTCGCTTGGCAGATGAGTATACGGATGCCCGCAAACTGGACACTGCTACCACTAAGCCCCCTGCCAGAGTGGAGTACAGACCCCCAGTCACCCCAGCACCTGCCAGTTACCAACCCCCAGCACACCGCTATACCACACGGTCTCGGGCCACGAACTATCCTCAGAGAGCCTGGTTCAATTCGCGGGGCTACTCACAACCTATTCGGTGCTTTGGATGTAAGCAACTAGGGCACAAAAGACCAGAGTGTCCCCTAAACGCAGCGAACCAAGCACAGTCCTGGAGAAGACCCGCTAGCGGAATCCCACGTAATCCTCAGCCTGCGGCCCGCTATGTAGAGGCGCAAGAATGCTGGGGCATCCTACATGAGGCAGACCTTGTGCAAGCTGCCCACCGGAATAACCGGCAACTGGTTAAAGTGAATGGGAAGGAGGTCAGTGGTCTAAGGGATACTGGTGCTACCATGACCTTGCTTAGAAAGAACTTGGTGTCTGAGAAACAGCACACAGGAGACACTGTGGCTGTGAGGGTAGCAGGGGGCACTGTGTTCCGCCTACCTGTTGCCAGGGTGCATTTGGATTGGGGAGGGGGCGCTAGACCTGTGAATGTGGGGGTCATGAAGGATTTACCAGCTGATGTTCTCCTTGGAAATACCTTGGTCCCCCTTGTTTCTGCCTATGCTCCCATGGGTCCCGCTGATGTTAACCCTGTGACTACCCGTGCTCAGATCCGTGCAGCAGAGACTGACCCCCCTGCTGCTAAGCCCCAGGACACTGAGCTCAGTAAATCTCTATCCGCTATTGATATGTGGGAGTCACGTTACAATGCGCTGATGAAGGAGAAGAGTCACGTAGAGGATAAAATGGTCACGTTAAATAATCATGTAACAGTGCTAGCGGGAGAGAAGAGGAGTGCAGAGGAAAAAGCACGTTTAGAACAGGAATCTCTGCTAGACAAGCTGCACCGACAGACTGCAGAAAACACCAGCTTGAGAGTGGAACATGAAACATTAAGGACAAACTTAGTGACACTGGAGGAGAAGCTGACACTGGCTCATAGGGAGGTGCAGCAACTCAAGGGCACCCTATGTCAGTATGAAGGGATTGTGGATACCTATAAAGAGCAGGTACAAAAACCACGTAAAGAAGCTGATGAGATTTTGAAGGACTGTTTAGCCCTAGTCTGGGCACTGAGGAAGTTAAACCCTTGTTTGTATGGACAGGAATTCTCTCTCATAACGGGAATACAAATGGATTGTCCCAGCAAACTGACATGCCTACCACCCCTTAGTCCGGTCATCCCCAGGTTGACCCGCAAAAGGGTCAAGCCGGGTCTGCCGGAGTGTTCCACAAGGGGGGAGCTATGTGACAGACCCTTCTGTCAGGACTGAAAGTGTTAACTTTATTTTCTAACCACAAGTGGCTGGCTCCAGCTACAATCTAATTAATGCTTAGCATTCTATTGTTTGATCACCTCCAGAGAGAAAGTGATAAGAAGAGTCAAGAGTGTCTTGTGGTTGAAGTGTTTAAGTAATATAATCCTATTGTATCATGTCAAGGGCGCTTCTCCCTTTTATCTAATGTACAACATTCTTTCAACCCCCATCTGAGGGGGGGTCAAAAACCTGTATAAATCTGTGTGCTGCCTTTTAATAAATGTTATCCTGTTTTAAACCTGAAATGTGGAGCTTGGTCTCATGTTTGCAGGGAAACTGATCAAGGTTGTGAAGTGCTGATTCTGTATGCAGGACATTGTTCATCTGGTATTAACCCTTGGTATACAGTTGGTACCGTAACACTCATACCATTAGATCTGGTTAAATGCAGGATTTAGGCTTGTTGGTATGTATTTCAATATTAAGGCAGCTGTAGTGTAAACTGAACAGTTTTAATTTAACCTGTCTCATTTCAAACACTGAGCAATCTTAGTCTGAGGGTATAAAATTTTGTGCAGATGTAAAAACTTTAGATAAAATGCCTCCTTGCATCTGGAAGTCCTTGCATAAAGGGGCAGTAAACTGGAATGCAATATATATATATATATATATATATATATATATATATATATATATATATATATAAATGCATATCTGCCAAAAGGGCACCTACCATTTGTGTATTGAGGAGGAAACATTTCTGCATGGTTTTACATATAGAACTTCTACAGCATTGTCAAATAATCACAAATACACTGCTGCTAAAAAAAAATGTTTTTATGGACCCCTGGCCCCACCATACAACTACTTCCACACTGAAATTACTGAATTTTTTTTTTTAGTTCTTGCCTCATGGCCCCCCCCCCTGACAGGAGTCACCCCTGTCACCCCTAATGGCGGCCCTCAGTGCTAAACTAGGAGCTTCTATGTAAATTTTTAAAAAAAGGTTTTTTTATACTGGATATTTAGATCAGTATCTGTGCATATTCTTCTTTATAGTAGTGTCTATTACATGCAGTTATATGAAAATTGGTCTACTCTGTTTCTTTTACCAGTCTACCCACTCATTATACAAACCTGCAGTGGTTTCTTGATCTACAATTAAAGAAAGTAATTTTATCCATATTATTACATCCTCCATTTATCAGAAAATACAACAGGGTCTAAGCAGACATCACAAAATGAAATGAATCTCTATACGGCTGCAGAGCTGACCAAGAATATGGGTATAACCTCTTTTATCAGTATTCTCTGTGGAAAACACATTTCAGCTCTGCCTGTTTACACATATGATTAAGGAAATTAGAATCATATGTAAGTTTATCACATTTCCTCCTATCCTGGCTACGAGTGGTGCAGTTAAAATTACCTGCAAATATAACAATTTTTGAAGGATACAAAAATGGTTAAACATTTGTAAAAAATCCCTTTCTTTCAAACCTTGTTTGCTGATCATATATATATATATTAATCAAGCGGTACTTATAATTGCTTATGCATACATCTAGCAGTAAACATTTCCCTGGCATTATATCCAGAACCTGATTACAAGATACACTATAACCTTGAAACTATACTGCCACACCCCCACATTTATCAGTATTAAACCAAAATGTTATAGGATCAAAATGATGGACCCATAGTTAGTCTTTCCTACAAGCAAGAACATCCTTAGTACTGGTTAATCTAGTTTCTTGCATGAAAAGTAAGCCCCTGGGCAAGTCTCTGAAATAAAGAAAAGCCCCTTTATGAGCCATCTAGATTTCTTCTTTGCTTTAGATTCCTTACCCCTTATAACGGATGAACATCTCTTGTTTGAAGGAGGTACCATCTCCACATCAGAAGGGGGGTGGCTGGCCTGTGCACATTCCACTTTTTAACAGCTTTGATCCTATATAACAGTCCATCTCCTAGTTTCCAGTAGATCGAGAATTCACCAGTGAAGAAACTGGTGCAACCTAAAGAGATTCTTGGGAATTATCCATATCCAACAAGGGCGATGCTTCCAAAGAACTAGTCCCAAAACTAACAGAAGTTGCCTCTGTCTCTTCTACTTGGTCACCCATTATTTGTCAAGGGGCTCCAGACTCCCACTTCCAGGCTTTAAATCTGTACTCAGGTTTTGGGGACCTTTTTGTTCCGTAGGAACACTGGCAAAAGACTTACTGGGGTCTGCTGTAGCTCCATGCAATCTTGTAATTCCAGGCTTTTTGGGACCAGCCTCAGCACCTGGCAATGCTGTAGTAAACGGTTTAAATCCCACAGCTGATCCTTGTAGTTGTGTGAGATTCCCCACTGCTGCAAATCTGTAGCTTCTTGTTTATGCTGCAATACGGTGCTTTGTTTGCAACAAGAGTTTCTTGCATTGTGTAGTTACTATTGCTTATAGGCTGCATTACATATTGACAATTGCTCACAGAAATTGTTTCCCCATTACTCAAATCTTTTACCTGCGCACAAGCGACATCCATGCCTGTATTACTGCAGATCTCTCTCCCCTGGGTGGGGAATCAGCATACTCAGCCTCCATGTTTACACAAACGCTTTCTGATTACTGCAAAGTTTGTTGCTTTGCTCAGATTTACAAGAGCAGGATTCATTTTCTTGTATGGCCTCACTTAGAGTCTTCCTTCTATTTTCAAGCTTCAAATTCCATTTCCGTTTGCTGTGTCACTTGTGTTTATCCTTTTAATCAACTTTAAATTCTGTACTGCAGCTTTATTTGCTCACTTTGCACATCACCAGTAATTTTCAGCAATTCAGAAGCTGACATTTCATCTTGTTTTTATTTATTTTTTTTATTTTGCCCAATTCACAATAAATATTAATTTTCATAGCTCCAAAATTTTCCTCCACAGGCCAAGCTGAAACCACAGTCTTTCTTTGCTTCTCCTTCCCAGCTTCTTGCACCTTTTGCTGGGTCAGCAGCCAAAGTGAGTCCCTAGTGGGAGCTCAGCAGAACACAACCTCACAGCAGCACCACACACAGTGAAAAGCAGGGAACGCTCCTTTGGGCCGACCACACTAATGTTTTTCCCCACAGAAAACCACCAATAAAGGGACACAAAACCCCAATTTTTTTCTTTCATGATTCAGATAGAGCAGGCAAATTTACTCAACTTTCCTATTTACTCCTATTATCAATTGTTCTCCGTTCTCTTGCTATCTTTAGTTGGAAAAGCAGGAATTTAAGCTTAGGAGCCGGGTCATTTTTTTGTTCAGCACCTGGGTAGCACTTGCTGATTGGTGGCTACATTTAGCCACCAATCAGCAGGCGCTACCCAGAGGTGGCAATACATAAGCTTTTATGTTTTTGCTCAAGTTACAGGCCCATTATAAAATGGACATGAAACCCAAAATGTTTCTTTCATGATTCAGACAGAGCATAAAATGTAAAAAAATAAAAATAATGTCAATTTACTTCTAGTATTACATTTACTTTGTTCTCATGCGATTCTTTGTTGAAGAGCTATCTAGATAGGTACATATCTGGAGCATTACATGACAGGAAAAAGTGCTGCCATTTAGTGCTCTTGTTAATGTAATATCATTGTTGCAAAACTACTGCCATATAGTACTTCAGACATGTGCACGCTTCTGAGCCTAACTTCCTGCTTTTTAACAAAAGATACCAAGAGAGCAAAGAACATTTACTAGAAGTAAATTGGAAAATGGTTTAACCCCTTAAGAACCGGGCATTTCAGACTAAGGGCCCGATTGATCACGGCCCAAGTGGGGCCGTATACACCTGTTTCCGCGCAAACCTTCAGGCTCGCTGTAAACAGGAGTTAATTAGAAGCGGTCTTAAGACCGCTGCTCCTAAACTTGTCCGCTACCTCTGAGGCGGCGGACAGCAATCAGCCCGATCGGATACGATCGGATTGATTGACACCCCCAATCTGCAGGAGGCGGCATTGCACAAGCAGTTCACTAGAAATGCATGTGCAATAATAAATGCCGACAGCGTATGCTGTCGGCATTTATCGATGTGTGGCGGACATGATCCACTATACTTTGATAAATCGGCCACTTAGACTTCCCCAAAAGACCAGAGCATTTTTGCCATTACTACATTTAAACAGAAATAGAGCCTTGTTTTTTGATTTACCTATCAAAATTATATATATTTAGTAGACAACCCAAAGTATTGATCTAGGCCCATTTTGGTATATTTCATGCCACTATTTCACCATCAAATGCAATCAAATAAAAATAAACTTTACATTTTTCACAAACTTTAGGTTTCTCACTGAAATTATTTACAAACAGCTTGTGCAATCATGGCACAATGTAAAAGCTTCTCTGGGATCCCCTTTGTTCAGAAATAGCAGACATATATGGCTTTGCCATTGCTTTTTGCTAATTAGAAAGCCGCTAATTGAAGCTGCGCACCACACTTTTATTATTCCCAGCAGTGAGGGGGTTAATTAGGTAACTTGTAAGGTTAATTTTAGCTTTAGTGTAGAGGTTAGCCTCCCACCTGACACTTTCCACCCCCTGATCCTGCTCAAACAGCTCTCTTCCCTCCCCCACCCCCCACTGGTCACCCCCATCTCAAAGGGACACTGTACCCAAATTTTTTCTTTTGTAATTCAGAAAGAGTATGCAATTTTAAGCAACTTTCTAATTTACTCCTATTATCAATTTTTCTTCGTTCTCTTGCTATCATTATTTGAAAAAGAAGGCATCTAAGCTTTTTTTGGTTTCAGTACTCTGGACAGCACTTTTTTATTGGTGGATGAATTTATCCACCAATCAGCAAGGACAACCCAGGTTGTTCACCAAAAATGGGCCGGCATCTGAACTTACATTCTTGCATTTCAAATAAAGATACCAAGAGAATGAAGACAATTTGATAATAGGAGTAAATTAGAAAGTTGCTTAAAATTTCATGCTCAATCTGAATCACGAAAGAATTTTTTTGGGTACAGTGTCCCTTTAAGTACTGGCAGACAGTCTGCCAGTATGCAGTTTTAGACCTTTTTTTATTGTATTATTTTATTATTATTATTTTCTTCAGAGTAGGATTACCCCCTTACCTTCCAACCTCCCTGATTTTTCCCACAAAGCTCTCTAACCCTCCCCCTCTAACTAGTTTCCGCCATTTTAGGTACTGGCAGCTGTCTGCCAGTACCCATTTATCTATCCATTTGTTATTATTATTTAATTTTAATTAAAAAACATTTTTTCTGTAGTATAGCTGCCCCCTCATTACCCTCCCCGATTGATTTCTCACCCTCTAATCCCCCCTCCACTATAGGAGCCTCCTCTCCCTCCTCCCCTTCCCCCTCCCTGCCACTCTCAGCAGTTATTTTCTGTAGCGTAGCGGTCCCACCTGCTCCCGCCCCCCTCCAGCAATGGGCCACCCATCTGCCTCCTTCCTAACCCTCCTGCACCACCAATGATCGGCACCACAGCTGTCCAATGCAGAGAGGGACACCGAGTCTATTTCTGCAAGTCTATTTCTGCACTGCCCCACTCGTGGGGCATGCAGAAATAGCGCAATCTCGCTACATTTAACGAGATCCTGGCAGAGAGAGGCCCAGGACAGCAGCATCGTACAGGGTATGATGCTGGTCCTTAACGGCTTAACGACCAGTGTCGTACAGGGTACGGCACTGGTCGTTAAGGGGTTAAAATTGTATTTTCTGTCTAAATGATGAAAGAAAAATTTGGGATTTTATGTCCCTTTAATATATTTTATGTGTAGTAGCATAATGCATGCTAGAATATACGTGTTAGATAGTGCAGGTGTGTTCTTTATTTCAAACAATAGATTTGAAAAAGAGTCCATGCTAAAATTTACGTTGGATAATGCTCGAGCGCTAAGTCAATGGAGTACAAAAATTCCACTCAAGTAGTTTTTGGTTAAAGGGATAGTAAAGTTAAAATTAAATGTTTGTGTTACTTTTCTTTGTTCTCTTGGTATCCTTTGTTGAAAAGCACGCCTAGGTAGTCTTAAGAGCAGCAAACCACTACTGGGAGCTGCTGATTGATGGTTACACACATATACCTCTTGTCAATGGCTCATCCTAAATGTTAAGCTAGTTCCCAGTAGTGCATCGCTGCTCCTTCAAAAAAGGATACCAAGAGAATAAAGCAAATTTAACAATACAGGTGGCCCTCGTTTTACAACGGTTCAATTTACACCGTTTCAGAATTACAACCTTTTTTTCCAGTCATGTGACTGCTATTGAAAAGCATTGAGAAGCAGTGCATTTATTAAAATAGCCAGTAGGTGGAGCTGTCTGCTTATGTTGCAGCAAAGCCAAGCAAGCTGAAATTAATCAGTTTAACCAGACCTGAGCTATCGAGGAGATTTCAAAGGAACAAGATCTTCCTGTCTATAAATCAGTCCAGATTGGAATACATAGAAATAAACTGTTTCCAGAAAAATGCAAGTAAAGTCTGTGTTGTGTTATTATTTTATTAGGTTTATAATGCTGTTTAGCAAATGTTTTTGTTCATTTAACTTAGTTTAATTATATATTCTGTGTTGTGTGATTATTGTATTAGGTTTATAATGCTGTTTAGCATTTAAAGTCTTCATTTCAAAGCTTTAAAAATAATGTATTAGGTGTTACTTATGACAATTTTGAGAGGGGCGTGGAACCTATCTCCCTCACTTCCCATTGACTTACATTATAAACTGGGTTTCAATTTACAACAGTTTCGATTTACAACCATTCCTTCTGGAACCTAACCCCGGCGTAAACTGAGGGCTACCTGTAGAAGTAAATTAGAAAGTTATTAAAAATGGTATAATCTATATCGGCGGTTTTCAAACTGTGAGGTGCACCCACAGCAGATCAGGGGAGGCGCACCAACAGTAGTTAGTTCTTTCTTTAATCTGCACGCTTCTTACGGCCTCCTGAGCGAGTGGCGCTGGGCCGCACTAAGGCGAGTGCTGTGGGACAGGGCAGATGTGCAAGGAGCAGCGATGAAGGTCTTGAAGACTGTTCGTGTGCGCTGTCAGGGCTTCCTTGTACAATGGCAGGCTGCTTTTTTTTCCTGGACATATGCAGCATATCTGTTTATACTGTATGTATTTATATATATATAAGACAGAAGAAGGCACTCACTGGTCTTTTAGTGAATACATTTTAATGGATAAAGCGTGACACACTCCCCTTCCTCAGACCTGTGTGTCCCAGTAACGTCATGCTTTATCCATTAAGATTTATTCACTAAAAGACCAGTGAGTGCCATCTTCTGTCTTTATATTAAACCGCTGGCACCCTGGCATTTGCAATTGAGGTGAGAGTGCTCTCTTTGAACATTGTATATATATATATTTTTTTTATTTATTTTTTTTTAAAAGGGCACAATTTGGAAAATGTTTATATCTATATTATAAACTGCTAAACAATCCCTGAAATATTTAATAATACGCACTGACGATAATATATACATGTCATCCAAAGTACTGAAAACTGCTTATGTAATAAAACTAAAGTGTGTCCTCAATACATTCATCAGCCCCAGTAACACTGAGTAGACTATGGGTGGCTCCACCAACTTTAAAGAAGGCTTTTTATATATATATATATATATATATATATATATATATATATATATATATATATATATAAATATATATAAATATATATATATATATATATATATTATACAAACACTTAACAGCGCTAATTTAAATGAAAAAAAAATGAATATGATAAAGATGTGAGTCTTAAATAGAATATGTTATTCAATAAAATAACAACAAAGTGTAAATTTGTTACAAAAAATAAAATTGTTACAAACAACAATAGAGCGTTGAGATGTCGTGGCTATCTCACGGCTTTAGGCACATAATATATGCAAAATGCTAATGTAATCGTATATAGGATCTTATAACCATAAAGTACAAGTCTTTGACGATGTTCAAACGATGTTCAAACACAAAGGCAAATGATTACAAAATGTCTACAACAAACACAATAAAATAGACTAAAAGCGGAAAAAAGGTAATAGCAAACCGTAGCACTCTAGTCTGGCCAGACTAAACCTAATGATACTGACGACGCGTTTCTGGGTCACGCCCCTTCCTCAGGTGTATAGATAGTGTGACACGGCTTGCTGTTATATAGAGCTAAAAAGGTATAACTTCTGGTTTGGCAGTAGCCAATCAGATCTCACTCATTCTATGATTGACAGGCTAAAACTCCATTTTTAATCAGCTGTTGCTAAACATATATATCAACTCAAGAGATGTTTGTTAACAATGGATATACAAAGGAAACATACACATACATGTTGTCTTTCACGGTATCCTCTACTTTCATATATTAGCATTTGCAACTTATTATTATTAGAGGTAAAAAAGTCAAAACTTCCAGTTTGGCGGTAGCCAATCAGATCTCAATCATTCTTTGATTGACGGCCTAAACCTCTGTTTTCAATCAGCTGTTACACTTCAAGCTTTTATACAACAGAAAAATATATATGTTTGTTATATATACAAAAACAATTATAAAAGCACATACATATAATTTCTCATAGTATTGTATATTTACATATATTTGGACTTTCACTATTTTAGAAACGCCCAATCTAGTTTCGGGACTATCTATAGTTACAGAGATGTTAATCAAATGTAAAGATAAATGGTTTCACAGGTAAATACATATCAGATTTGCATATGTAGCAGAATAATGAAATATATATTCCCTATTGATTTCTCATTTCATTTATTTTTACAATAAATCTTAATTATGAAATTTTAGGAAATATAGAGTTTCACATTGTTCATGTTCAGTCTTATAGTACAATGCCTAGCGGGTATACACATATTATATCCTCTTACATATGTTACCATTAAATCTATAAGTTGTCCATTATAAGTTGCCAAATATAGAGGGTAGATCTGGGGGCTCTTGCCGGCTAGGAGTCCCAGATGAACCATCTTAAACACAATTGTGTATAATTTCGAATTAGTTTTTTTCTAAAACTGGACAAATAAAAAAAAACTAATAATATTAATAAATAATATTAATGATAAGAAAAAAAGGGGGATTATGTGAAAATGAATACCAATATATTAGACACAAGGTATTTCCTAATGAATATAAGATGTTGTATAAAAAAGATAATTTTAATTTAGAACCTTAGGTTGCCATGACAAAAAATGGCTTCAGAATATACCTAAAGGACAATTTACCGGGATTATGAAAAATTGTACAAATACATCTGATTTTCATTCTCAGGCCAATATGCTAAAGGGGAGATTTATCGAAAAAGGTTTTGAAACATCAATTTTGGAAAACAACATTAATGAGGTACTTCAAAAACTGAGGTAAGTATAAGAAAGGAACATTTTCTAAAAATTATCGCAGAGATTACGAGTTTGGCGTTAACAGGGGTGCGGGGCTAACGAGGCTTTTATTTCTAACGCTACCTTAAGCCAACGCTGGTATTACAGGTTTTTTTAAACCTGGCGTTAGCCGCAAAAAGGTGAGAGTAGAGCAAAATTTAGCTCCACATCTCACCTCAATACCAGCGTTGCTTACGGTAGCGGTAAACTGGCTAAACGTGCTCGTGCACGATTTCCCCATAGGAAACAATGGGGCTGAGCTGGCTTGAAAAAACCTAACACCTGCAAAAAAGCAGCGTCCAGCTTCTAACGCAGCCCCATTGTTTCCTATGGAAAAAGAAAAAATATGTCTGCACCTAACACCCTAACATGAACCCCGAGTCTAAACACCCCTAATATTACACTTATTAACCCCTAATCTGCTGCCCACAACATCATCGCCACCTGCATTATACTATTAACCGCTAATCTGCCGCTCCGGACACTGCCGCCACCTACATTATAGTTATAAACCCCTAATCTGCTGCCCCCAACACTGCCGCCACCTACATTATAATTATTAACCCCTAATCTGCCTCCCAACGTTGCCGCAGCTATATTAAATTAATTAACCCCTAATCTGCTGCAGCCAATGTCGCTGCTACTATAATAAAGTTATTAACCCCTAAACCTAAGTCTAACCCTAACCCTAACACCCCCTAACAAATATAATTTAAATAAATCTAAATTAAATAACTACAATTAAAAAAAATAGTGGTCATCCGTTCCGGCCAGAAGTCTTCATCCGATGGGGCAGAAGAGGTCTTCCAGACCGGCAGAAGTCTTCATCCTATCCGGGCAGAAGAGGACATCCGGACCGGCAGAAGGCTTCATCCAAGCAGCATCTTCTATCTTCATTCATCAGACGAGGAGCAACTCCATCTTGCAGACATCCGGCGCGGAGCATCCTTCCAGCACGACGACTAACGACGGATGACGGTTCCTTTAAATGACTTCATCCAAGATGGTGTCCCTCGAATTCCGATTGGCTGATAGGATTCTATCAGCCAATCGGAATTAAGGTAGGAAAAATCAGATTGGCTGATGCAATCAGCCAATCAGATTGAAGTTCAATCCGATTGGCTGATTGGATCAGCCAATAGAATGCGAGGTCAATTCTATTGGCTGATCCAATCAGCCAATCAGATTGAACTTCAATCCGATTGTTTGATTGCATCAACCAATCAGATTTTTCCTACCTTAATTCCGATTGGCTGATAGAATCCTATCAGCCAATCGGAATTCGAGGGACGCCATCTTGGATGACGTCATTTAAAGGAACCGTCATTCGTCGTTAGTCGTCGTGCTGGAAGGATGCTCTGCACCGGATGTCTTCAATATGGAGTCGCTCCTCGTTGGATGGATGAATATAGAAGATGCCGCTTGGATGAAGCCTTCTGCCGGTCCAGATGTCCTCCTCTGCCCGGATAGGATGAAGACTTCTGCAGGTCTGGAGGACCTCTTCTGCCCCATCGGAAGAAGACTTCTGGCCGGATCGGATGACCACTTGTGCCCGGCTGGGTGAAGACGGCTCAAGGTAGGCTGATCTTCAATGGGGTAGTGTTAGGTTTTTTTAAGGGGGTATTGGGTGAGTTTTAGAGTAGGGGTGTGTGGGTGGTGGGTTTTAATGTTGGGGGGGTATTGTATTTTTTTTAACAGGTAAAAGAGCTGATTACTTTGGGGCAATGCCCCGCAAAAGGCCCTTTTAAGGGCTATTTGTAATTTAGTATAGGGTAGGGCATTTTATTATTTTGGGGGGCTTTTTTATTTTATTAGGGGGCTTAGATTAGGTGTAATTAGCTTAAACGTCTTGTAATTATTTTTTTTACTGTAATTTAGTGTTTGTTTTTTTCGTAGTTTATTGTATTTAATTGTAATTAATTGTAGGTAGTTTAGGTAATTTATTTAATGATAGTGTAGTGTTAGGTGTAATTGTAACTTAGGTTAGGTTTTATTTTACAGGTAATTTTGTACTTATTTTAGCTAGGTAGTTATTAAATAGTTAATAACTATTTAATAACTATTCTACCTAGTTAAAATAAATACAAACTTGCCTGTAAAATAAATATAAATCCTAAGCTAGCTACAATGTAACTATTAGTTATATTGTAGCTAGCTAAGGGTTTATTTTACAGGTAAGTAGTTAGTTTTAATTAGGAATAATTTATTTAATTTTGTTAAATTTATTTAGTTTAATTTAAATTATATTTAAGTTGGGGGGGTTAGGGTTAGGTTTAGACTTAGGTTTATGGGTTAATACCTTTAATATATTAGCGGCGACGTTGGGGGTGGCAGATTAGGGGTTAATAAATTGAAGTTGGTGTCGGCGATGTTAGGGACGGCAGATTAGGGGTTAATAAAATTTAACTCGTTTTTGCGAGGCGGGAGTGCGCCGGTTTAGGGGTTAATACATTTATTAAAGTGGCGGCGATGTCCAGTCGGCAGATTAGGGGTTAATAAATATAATGTAGGTGTCGGCAATGTTAGGGGCAGCAGATTAGGGGTTCATAAGTATAATGTAGGTGGCGGCGATGTCCAGTCGGCAGATTAGGGGTTAAATAATTTTATTATAGTGTTTGTGATGTGGGGGGGGGCCTCGGTTTAGGGGTTAATAGGTAGTTTATGGGTGTTAGTGTACTTTTTAGCACTTTAGTTAAGAGTTTTATGTTACGACTTTAGCCCATAAAACTCTTAACTACTGACTTTTAAATGCGGTCGAAGTCTTGACAGGAGAGGGTCTACCGCTCACTTCTTCCAAGACTTGCAATACCAGCGTTAGGCAAGTCCCATTAAAAAGATAGGATACACAATTGACGTAAGGGGATTTGCAGTAGCCTCGAGTCGCAGAAGAAAAGTGAACGGTGAGCCTCTACCTGTCAGACTCGTAATACCAGCGTTAGATAAAAAGCAGCGTTGGGACCTCTCAACGCTGCTTTTTAAGGCTAACGCCAAACTCGTAATCTTGCTGTATAGATGGTAATTTTAATGCTGGGAAAGATCATAAAAGTACATTCACTAATAGAATGTTGACCACTTACTGTCAAGATAAAAATAAGTTTGAACAGACTGTAAATAATCATTGGCATTTGCTCAAAAAAGACCCAATTTTGGGACCTTATTTACCTGATAGAAATCATATGATATGCAGAAAAGGACAACATTTAAATCTATTCTATCCCTCTCCGATATGAGTCTAAAATTTGTTAGGTGGGAAAAACAGAAAAAGAGAAGTGAGGTTGGGGATAATATAATAGCTAGACTTGTGTGCAATCGAAAAATTTGGTTCGCTTCGTTTCGTTTCGATTCGGGCCGTAAAAAAAAATTTGGTTTGAGACATTCATAATAATTCGGTATGTGTCGGTAATTCAGTTTCGGAATTTATTTGCGTTGTTCCGAATTTTGAAATTCGGATGCATTAGAAACCGTTACCGAATTATTATTAATGTCGGACCGAATCCTTATTACGGACCGAATCGTTATTTCTACCTAATGTGCCGGCGATTGCCGAAACAAAATTATGTTAAACTACCACCGCCGCCACCCACGCTGCCACTAAATAAAGCTATTAACCCCTAAATTGCTGTCCCCCCACATAACTAATACTACCTAAACCTATTAACCCCTAAACTGCCGCCTCTCACATCGCTGACACTAACTAAATAACTAAGTAAAGTTATTAACCCCGAAGCCGCAGTTCCCCGACATCGCAGACACGAAATAAACCTATTAACCCCTAAACTGCACCCTCCAGATCACCAACACTACCTAAACCTATTAACCCCTAAACCGCCATTCCCAAACATCGCCAACACTAATTAAAGCTCTAAATAAAGTATTAACCCCTAAATCTCTGTTCCCCGACATCGCCAACACTAACTAAAACTATTAACCCCTAAAAACAAACTAGACCTATTAATTAACCCCTAAACCGCCGGCCCCCACATCGCAACAACCTGAATTAAACTATATTAACCCCTAAACCTAACCCTAAACCTAACACCCCCTAGCTTTAACATAATTTAAATAGACCTAAATTAAAGTTACAATTATTAACTACATAATACCTATTTAAATCTAAATACAAAGTAACTTACTTGTGAAATAAAACCTAAGCTATCTACAATATAACTAATAGTTATATTGTAGCTAGCTTAGGTTTTATTTTTATTTCACAGCTAAGTTTGTATTTATCTTAACTAGGTAGACTAGTTAGTAAAAAAAAGTTATTAACTATTTACTAACTACCTAGTTAAAATAAATACAAACTTACCTGTGAAATAAAAATAAAACCCAAGCTGCCTTACATTAAAATCTATCATTACAAATTAAAAAAACTACCATTACAAAAAATAAAAAACAATAAAATTACAAAAAATAAAAATACCTACCATTACAAAACATAACAAACGAAATTATCCAAAACAATAAAAAATATTCCTAAACTAATACCTCTTTTTTTAAAAAAAAAAAAAAAAAAATCCCTAATCTATAATAAACTACCAAGGGCCTTTAAAAGGGCATTGCCCTAAAGTTAACAACAGCTCTTTTGCAAAAAAAAGAAAAACACAAAGACCCACTAACATTACAAACCCCCCCCCAAACCCACAAAATAAAAATAAAGTTAAACCGAATCTACCCATTGCCCTGAAAAGGGCATTTGTATGGGCATTGCCCTTAAAAGGGCATGCAGCTCTATTACTGCCCTTAAAAGGACATTCAGCTCTTTTAAGAGTGCCCACCCTAATCTTAAAAAAACACACCCAAAAATGAAAAAAAATTACACAAAATAACAAACGAATAATCAAAAATAATAAAAATTATTCCTATTCTAATACCCATTTTAAAAAAACCCAACCAAAAATAAAAAATCTAATCTAGCATAAACTACCAATAGCCATTAAAAGGGCCTTTTGCAGGGTATTGCCCTACAGATATTAGCTCTTTTTCTAAAAAAAAATACAAAGACCCACTAGCATTACAAACCCCCACCCCCCAATCCCACAACATAAAAAAACTATCTAAAAAAACTAATTTACCCATTGCCCTGAAAAAGGCATTTGTATGGGCATTGCCTTGAAAAGGGCATACATCTCTTTTACTGCCCTTAAAAGGGCATTCAGCCAATAGGAATTAGGGCTGCTAAAATCCTATTGGCTGTTCAAATCAGCCAATAGGATTTTAGCAGCCCTAATTTCTATTGGCTGATTTAAATTGTTCAGCCAATAGGAATGCAATGGTACCCCCAGTATAAAAAGGGTACTTTGCATTTCAATCCTCTGTGTGCGGTGGACAATCGCATGAAGAAGACCTCCACGTCGGATCGATGGACCTCCGCCTGAACCTCCGCTTTGAACCTTCGCCTGGACCTCCAACTCCACGCATCGCCGCTCCGCAGGGATGAAGAAGATGCCGGTCCCACGATGGATGAAGATTGAGCCGCATGGATGAAGATGGAGCTGCCAGGATAAAGATTGTTCAAGTGGGACTTCAACAACTATGAGTACCTAAAGAGGGGTTAGTCAGTGTTAGGTTTTTTTAAGTTTTTTTGGGTGTTTTTTTTTTTAGATTAGGGTGGGCACTCTTAAAAGAGCTGAATGCCCTTTTAAGGGCAGCAAAAGAGATGTATGCCCTTTTCAGGGCAATGCCCATACAAATGTCCTTTTCAGGGCAATGGGTAGATTAGGTTTTTTTTAGATAGTCTTTTTTATTTTGTGGGTTTGGGGGGTGTTCAAAAAAGAGCTAATTTCTTTAGGGCAATGCCCTACAAAAGGCAATTTTAAGGGCTATTGGTAGTTTATTATAGATTAGGGATCTTTTATTTTGGGGTGTTTTGTTTTTTTAAATGGGTATTAGAATAGAAATAATTTTTATTATTTTTGGTAATTCGTTTGTTATTTTGTGTAATGTTTTTGTTTTGTTTTGGGGTGTTTTTTTTAGATTAGGGTGGGCAAATTTTAGCAGTGGCGTATTTAGAGTTTGTGTTGCCCTAGGCACACAAAATTCTGTTCCCCCACCCCTGAGTTTTAGGCCATTTTTAACAATAATATTTTTGTTCAGGGTGTAATATTAGTTTTTTTGTTTTGTTTTATATATGTATATATACTGTGTATATATATATATATATATATATATATATATATACACACATATACTGTATGTATATATATATACATACATATATATATATATATATATATATACTCTTTTGTATGTATATATATAAATATATATATATATATATATATATATATATATATATATATATACTGTGTATATATATATATATATATATATATATAAATATATATATATATATATACACACACACACTATATAATATAAACAGTATATACATATATATACTGTATGTATATATTTATATATATATATATATATATATATACACACACTATATGTATATATATATATATATATATATATATATACACACACACACACACACACCCTATATGCTCCAGTACACATCTCTAATTCTAAAACGTTTAGACCTCACAGTACATAATCATTTAATACATGTCACTTATAATTAAGGTGCAATCCAATAGTTTATATTTCTCAATACAACAAGGTACACATCATGTTAATGAGGACACAATGCTATTGAAAACAATGAAAGAGATCCACATAAAATCTCTCTATGAGAACTAATCTACCTTTGCCAGTGTTGTTCCCCAAAGGATCCTGTCAGCTCGAGTTGCTGCTACAGCTACGCTATTATCCCTCAAAGTTAAATCCTATCACTAGGAACCCCGCTAACCTGCTGTCACGCTTAAGGCAACCGGACCCTTAATCCAGACCATGCTGTATTAGCTTTCTAGTAGTTGTGTGTTATATGAGTACAATGAGGTTTACTCATATAGCAAGCAACTACTAGAAAGTTAATACATCTGCTGCCGCCTGTCCTCTTCCCCCATCCCCGTAAGCAACTGAAACTTCAGATGTGTGCCGTCTGAAGGGAAAAGCTCAGCGGTTGCAGTAACAGTTAGGGCGGGCTGGGCAGCGGGTATACATGATGAGAGGAGACAGAACTCTTGAGGATTACACATAAGGAGAGTGGTGACCTTTAATTTTATTTTTGTGTGTGGAACATTGCTCCGTACAGAGGCTACAAAAAGTGCCGACCCCCTAAGCTGCCGCCCTAGGCACATGCCTTTTTTGCCTAGGCAGTAGTACGCCCCTGAATTTTAGTGTCTTTTATTTTTTTTACTGGTAGGTTTTTTTTATCTTGTAATGGCAGGGTTTTTTTTTGGTTTTTTAAATAATTTTTTATTGAGGGTTTTTTATAATGAAAGCATAAAAATATGACATATACATATTACAAAACATAGCAATGATTGTCTCAACAACAATATGACAGGAAAAGAAAACATATAATAAATGCCAAAATACATCTGAAAACCTCCTTTTATGTTTTTTATATCATAATGAGAGTAGCTATTATTCCAGGCCATTGTGTTAAAAGACGCTCTGAAGGAGCACTGTAGCTACTGGACAGACCCAATTTATTATGAACTTCTTGAGAACCTAAATAACTAGTTTGTCATAGAATTGAATGATTCTTATTATTAAAGGGTCTAAATACCCAGAGGAAAATAAAGAGCAAGGGGGAAGTTGGGGAAATGTCAGCGGGTAAGCACCGCTATACAAATAATTTTTCTATGTAACAATAATGTTAAGTACTTAAGTTATATGATGAAAATAATAAGAACAGCAATGTAAATAGCTATGGTCAACTACAATGGGGGGGCAGAAGACCATAGGAATGTTAATTGACTAGGTAAATTAGTTATCATAACATAATACGTGGCGTGCAGCACTAAGCTATACGGGAGTTAAGTGTAATTTGTAGTGAGTATCAAGAAAGAGCAGGTATAGCTCCAGTCTAGTTAGGATGAGATCTAAGTTTCACTATCGGAGCATTTATGCAGTATCTCCCCTCAGGGATATTGTCACCACTGGACAGAGACGGTTAAGGGATGGTGGATATGACCCGGTCGGTGGAGAAATGTTATGAGAGCTGGTAGCCTTGTAAATCAGAAACCTGGGGATATTATAGTAAATAAAAAGTAAAAATATATAGGGATTGAGGTGCTATAGGATGCAATTTCCTATGCATATTAACCTTTAACCTTTAGAATAGTGAGTTTTAGCTTGCATGTTCTAATTCTCATAATATGTCTATGTAGATACAACAGTCAGGTCATCTAGCCAATTAGGGTAACAGTTATTCAGATCTCCTTCAATAGGCTATATCTGATATATTACTACCATGTATAGAAATATTTAGGGGAAATAGTAATAATAGATAACATGTAGAGTTATAATAACATATCATTTAACCAACAGAAACAGGTACCAATACAACTGAATACAGTAGTATATACTGTATATACAACCAGGATAGTGAGTGTTAGCTTGCATGTTCTAATTCTTATAATATGTCTATGCAAATACGCCAGTCAGGGCATCTTGCTGATTAGGATAACTATTATTCAGATCCCCTTCAATAAACCATATCTGATATATTACTATCATGTATATAAATATTTAGGGGGGATAATAATAGCAGATAACATATAGAATAATAATAACACAGCATTTAGACAACAAAAACAGATACCTGTACAACTGAATATAGTAGTGTAACCATATATAAAGCCTAGTGTATACTGTCAGATAAAGCGACATTTTACAAGTGGCTAGTTAGTCAATTAACACAAAAAATAATTACTGCATTGTAGTAGCTCCACAACAGGATAGTGACTCCACTGAGAGTAAAGAACATAGGAGATAGTAGTTTTAGCACTATGTTCTATATGGACAAGGGCACCTTATATATTTTTTAAGGCAAATAGGTAAGATTTAGCATGTAACAACAATAATGGTAAGAGCAAGCAAAGTGCAGGCCTTATTGGTGCTAAATTAGTAATGTAAACTATAATTCTTTTCTATCTATTGTATGCAAAGCCACTACATGGCACAAAAACTAAACATGTGAACCTCATGTTGTCCAAGGAGTACCCGTAAGAAGGCTTATAGCGGCAACTAAGCGTTAGTATGGACAGTACAATATAAATTTCGTAGTTACCTACATATTCTGCATAAGAATGCCTCAGAACGATCATACTTATATTGGTACCTATAAACATAGTGAACATTGCAAGCATATAAGAAGTATATCTGAGTCTAATATATAATCCTTGAGATACTTTAAGAGGAGAGACTCGTACAGAAGATAAATAGAAATGCATAGCAATTAGTGAGCATATAGGCACGTACATATATACAGGGCATCAATTCTGCTATTACAACTAATATGTGAACCATGTATAGCAAGCATGTGACTTGTAAAATTCATAACAACTGTTCCAGTCATATTATACTAACTCTATGCATAGGTTCTACAGGTCTTTAATAAACTGCGTATCTACTAGTCAAAGCATGCAAGGTGTGCATCTGAGTCTAATATATAACCCTTAAGCTACTTTAAGAGGAGAGACTCATATAAAAGATAAGTGAGAATGCATAGCAAGTATTAAACATATAGGTTCGTGCATACATACAGATCATCTATTCTGCCATTAGAACTAACATGTGGGACATATATAACAAGCATATGACTTGAAAAATGCACAAAAGCTGTACCTCTCTTTTACCTCTGACTATACGATAAATATAGACTTGCCTCAGCTAACCTATGAGCTAATGTAGTATTTGAAGATATTAGAACCTATTCTATAAGGGATGGTCACTTCTAGCATTACAACAATAAAACAAAGATCCAGGTTTGAGTCGGAAGTTTATCCCAGTATTATGCAATGGGACTAAAACATATCAAAAGAGTAGATAACTGTCCTCAGGAGTATAGCGAGAAAAATTTCAACAACAAAACTTATGACAGTTATAATATAGTCTATATAAGCCAGATATATGTTCAGTTATCCACTGCGAAAAGTTGTGGTGTGCCAGCCTCAAATGGGAAGAACATACCAACATAAAATACCCTAGGTAGTTATTGATAGCTTGCAGGATTCACCCAGTAATGAACCTCTGGTATTGCCAGCTCCAGCTGGTCTGGAGTTCAGCCGCGGTGGTCAAACCTCCCTGGATCCCATGTCGGTCTCTCTGGCGCATGAAGGTAGGGAGAATTAAGGAGATGTGGGCTCTCCAAATCTCACCCGCTCTCTGAGGGTATCTGTTAGATGTTAGATTACGTCTACTCCTTCTCACCTGATCTAGGCGCTGTGCGCCACATTAAGTAGCTGCCATAAGAAAAACATGTAGAGAGGTAGCAGTAGCAGTAGTGCAGGCAAAAATATTATCTAAAAAAAAAAAAAAAAAAAAAAAAAAAAAATAATAATAAAGGTAACGGCAGATCAGTAGCATGTGAAAAAGCCCCAGATATGTAAGCAACATGAGTCCCGCAAGTTCCCAGCCCGCCACAGCATGTCCCGCTGCGAATGAGCGAGTGTTAGGTGCCCACTATATCAGGGCTGCAATCTCAAATTTACCCCACTCCAGCTCTGAGTTTGATCGACACGCTAGGTGCTAGGGAGATCTGCCAATATGTTTTATGGTAACACCGAGAATGAGCCCTCAGGGTCAGTAGGACACTAACAGCCAATGCCTCCTAAGATGTGTCTCTCAAATTCCTGCGTACATAGCCACTCTTTGCTCGGTCTGTTTCCCGAGTTCCGTTCCGTGTTGAAGTAACTAGGGTCTCGAGGGTGTTATGTGTGAGAGTGGCTTTCACGATTAAGTAGGGAGGGAGAGGGAACTGGGGATGTTTCCCAGTGCCGGTCTGTGTAAATCTTTTTGTTCCCAAGGCGGCGGTAAAGATGTGGGACAGGTCAGCTATGCTTGGCTGTATCGGGTCGTTATCTGCGCCTTCAGGGGAGGTGCTGGTTGAGTCCTCTCTGACCTGCTTCTCCTGCAGTCCCTTAGGAGGGTGTTGAGTAGTCTGTGAATCTTTCATCTGGTTTGCCGCGTGAGAGTTGCAGTTGGAAAGGTAGGAGACGCCATCTTTATTATGCGTCTCCTAAGATTAGGGGTTAATAGGTTTAGCTCGTGTCTGCAATGTGGGGGGTGCGGTTTAAGGGTTAATAGGTTTAGTTTGTGTCGCCGATGTTTCAGGATGGCGGTTTAGGGTTTAATAGGGTTAGTAAGTGTCGGGGAACAGTGGTTTAGGGGTTAATACCTTTAGTGTCGGGAAACTGCAGATTAGGAAGGAACAATGAAAAATTCTGAATATGAATAATGGATCCGAAAATTTGGAAACATATTTGTTCATTTTCTGAATTTTTCTGAATTTTTCGGGATGTGCCGATTCGGAAATTTGGATGCATCCAAATCACTGAATCGGCCAAAATTCGTCTGAATTCTGAATTTGTCCAAAATGAATGCACATGTCTAATAACAGCTAATATTTTGTCTTCTGATCCCCCAAAAGGATGACATAGATGTGGACGGCGTGAGTATTGTAAATATTCACCAAAAAGAACATTCATATTCACCTATGAAAACATACAGTTTAAGATCAAACAATTTATAAACTGTGATTCCGTTTATGTAATTTGTTTTAAGATGTAGCTGTAATTTGTTTTATGTTGGTCGTACTACACGGCCATTACGAAAGAGAATATATGAACATCTTTACAACATTGAAATAAGCTTTCCTAAACATTCAGTCTCCTGAAAATTTTAACGAGGTACATGGAAGAAATAAAAAAGATATTTCGTTTTGTGGACTTGAACACATCCCTATAGACAGACGTAGAGGAGATTGAGAGAGAACTTTAAATCAACATGAAACATATTGGATACTTAGACTCCAAGCTTTACAACCTAAGGGTCTAAATGAAAATTTTTATTTTGTATCTTTTTTATAGAACATCTTATATTTATTAGGAAATACTGTGTGTCTAATATATTGGTATTCATTTTCACATAATCCCCCATTTTTGATTATCATTAATATTATTAGTTGTTTTTTTTATTTGTCCAGTTTTAGAAAAAAAAAACCTCAAAATTATACACAATTGTGTTTAAGATGGTTCATCTGGGACTCCTAGCCGGCAAGAGCCCCCATATCTACCCTCTATATTTGGCAACTTATAATGGACAACTTATAGATTTATTTGTAACATACTGTATGTAAGAGGATATAATATGTGTATACCCGCTAGGCATTGTACTATAAGACTGAACATGAACAATGTGAAAATCTATCGCCTAGATTGCGAGTTTTGCATTAGCCTTAAAAAGCAGCATTGAGAGGTCCCAACGCTGCTTTTTACCTAACGCTGGTATTACGAGTCTGACAGGTACAGGCTCACCGCTCACTTTTCTTCCGCGACTCAAGGCTACCTCAAATCCCCTTACGTCAATTGCGTATCCTATCTTTTTAATGGGATTTGCCTAACGCTGGTATTACGAGTCTTGGAGAAAGTGAACGGTAGAGCATCTACCTCCAAGACTCCAACCGCATTTAAAAGTCAGTAGTTAAGAGTTTTATGGGCTAACGCCGGAACATAAAGCTCTTAACTACAGTGCTACAAAGTACACTAACACCCATAAACTACCTATTAACCCCTAAACCGAGGCCCCCCACATCGCAAACCCTATAATAAAAATATTTAACCCCTAATCTTCCGACCGGACACCGCCGCCACCTACATTATAGCTATGAACCCCTAATCTGCTGGCCCTAACATCGCTGACACCTATATTAAATTTATTAACCCCTAATCTGCCCCCCCAACATCGCCGCCACCTACCTACACTTATTAACCCCTAATCTAACGACCGGACATCGCCGCTACTATAATAAATGTATTAACCCCTAAACCGCCGCACTCCCGCCTCGCAAACACTATAATAAAATTTTTTAACCCCTAATCTGCCCTCCCTAACATCACCGCAACGTACCTACAATTATTAACCCCTAATCTCCCACACCCAATGTCGCCGCTACTATAATAAAGTTATTAACCCCTAAACCTAAGTCTAACCCTAACCTTAACACCCCCCCCCCAAGTTAAATATAATTTAAATTAAACAAAATAAATTTACTATAATTAAATAAATTATTCCTATTTAAAACTAAATACTTATCTATAAAATAAACCATAAGATAGCTACAATATAACTAATAGTTATATTGTAGCTATTTTATGATTTATTTTTATTTTACAGGCAACTTTGTATTTATTTTAACTAGGTACAATAGCTATTAAATAGTTAATAACTATTTAATAGCTACCTAGTTAAAATAATTACAAAATTACCTGTAAAATAAATCCTAACCTAAGTTACAAATACACCTAACACTACACTATCAATAAATTAATTAAATAAATTAAATACAATTATCTAAAATAAAATACAATTAAATAAACTAAACTATATTACAAAAAAAAAACACACTAAATTACAAAAAATAAAAAAATATTACAAGAATTTTAATCTAATTACACCTAATCTAAGCCCCCTAATAAAATAAAAAAGCCCCAATTGGCTCATTGGATCAGCCAATAGAATGCAAGGTCCATTCTATTGGCTGATCCAATGAGCCAATCGGATTGAACTTCAATTACATCAGCCAATCGGATTTTTCCTACCATAATTTCAGTCAATCGGAATTCGAGGGACGCCATCTTGGATGACGTAATTTAAAGGAACCTTCATTCTTCGTTAGGACTTCGATTGAAGAGGATGGCTCCACGTCAGCTGGATAGAGGATGGCTCCGCTCCGCTCCGGAAGGATGAAAATAGAAGATGCCGCCTGGATGAAGATGTCTGCCGGTCTGGATGTCCTCTTCTGCCCGGATAGGATGAAGACTTCTGCCGGTCCGGATGTCCTCTTCTGCCCCATCGGTGCCCGGCTGGGTGAACATGGCTCAAGGTAGGGTGATCTTCAATGGGGTAGTGTTAGGTTTTTTTAAGGGGGGATCGGGTGGGTTTTAGAGTAGGGATGTGTGGCTGGTGGGTTGTAATGTTGGGGGGGTATTGTATTTCTTTTATTTTACAGGTAAAAGAGCTGATTACTTTGGGGCAATGCCCCGCAAAAAGCCCTTTTAAGGGCTGGTAATAGAGCTGATTACTTTTGTAATTTAGTATAGGGTAGGGAATTTTATTTTTTTGGGGGGCTTTTTTATTTTATTAGGGGGCTTAGATTAGGTGTAATTAGATTAAAATTCTTGTAATATTTTTTATTTTTTGTAATTTAGTGTTTGTTTTTGTAATATAGTTTAGTTTATTTAATTGTATTTTATTTTAGATAATTGTATTTAATTTATTTAATTAATTTATTGATAGTGTAGTGTTAGGTGTATTTGTAACTTAGGTTAGGATTTATTTTACAGGTAATTTTGTAATTATTTTAACTAGGTAGCTATTAAATAGTTAACTATTTAATAGCTATTGTACCTAGTTAAAATAAATACAAAGTTGCCTGTAAAATAAAGATAAATCATAAAATAGCTACAATGTAACTATTAGTTATATTGTAGCTATCTTATGGTTTATTTTATAGATAAGTATTTAGTTTTAAATAGGAATAATTTATTTAATTATAGTAAATTTATTTTGTTTAATTTAAATTATATTTAATTTGGGGGGGTGTTAAGGTTAGGGTTAGACTTAGGTTTAGGGGTAAATAAATTTATTATAGTAGCAGCGACGTTGGGTGCGGGAGATTAGGGGTTAATAATTGTAGGTAGGTTGCGGCGATGTTAGGGAGGGCAGATTAGGGGTTAATAAAATTTAATATAGTGTTTGTGAGGCGGGAGTGCGGCGGTTTATGGGTTAATACATTTATTATTGTGGTGGCGATGTCCAGTCGGCAGATTAGGGGTTAATAAGTGTAGGTAGGTGGCGGCAACGTTGGGGAGGCCAGATTAGGGGTTAATACATTTAATATCGTGTCTGCGATGTTGGGGGCAGCAGATTAGGGGTTCATAGGGATAATGTAGGTGGCGGCGGTGTCCGGAGAGGCAGATTAGGGGTTAATAGTATAATGCAGGTGTCAGCGATAGCGGGGGCAGCAGATTAGGGGTTAATAAGTGTAAGATTAGGGGTGTTTAGACTCGGGGTTCATGTTAGGGTGTTAGGTGTAGACTTAGAAAGTGTTTCCCCTTAGGAAACAATGGGGCTGCGTTTGAAGCTGGACGCTGCTTTTTTGCAGGTGTTTTTTTTTCCAGCCAGCTCAGCCCCATTGTATCCTATGGGGAAATCGTGCACAAGCACGTTTTTCCAGCTTACCGCTACCGTAAGCAACGCTGGTATTGAGGGTTGAAGTGGAGCTAAATTTGCTCACAGATCACTTTTCTGAGGCTAACACAGCCATTCAGAAAACTCGTAATACCAGCGTTGGCTTAAGGGAGCGCTGGAAAATAAAGGCTTGTTAGCACCGCAGGTCTTTACCGACAAAACTCATAATCTAGGCGTATATTTCTTAAAATTTAATAATTAAGATTTATTGTAAAAATAAATGAAATGAGAAATCAATTGAGAATATATGTTTTATCATTCTGTTACATATGCAAATCTGATATGTATTTATCTGTGAAACCATTTGTCTTTACATTTCATTAACATCTCTGTAACTGTAGATAGTGCTGAAACTAGATCGGGCGTTTCTAAAATAGTGAAAGTCCAAATATATGTAATTATACAATACTATAAAGAATTATATGTATGTGCTTTTATAATAATTGTTTTTGTATATATAACAAACATCATTCAGGTTGAGGCAAACATATATATTTTTCTTGTTGTATAAAAGCTTTTGAAGTGTAAAAGGTAATTGAAAACAGAGGTTTAGGCTGTCAATCAAAGAATGATTGAGATCTGAAAGTTTTGACCTTTTTACATTTAATGATAATAGGTTGCAAATTGTGTCAACTGTATCAATGTGTGTACTATTCCTGGGGTTCCTACACACATTGATACAGTTGACACAAGTGGAGGTGATTCATCAGGGGGTGATTCAGATAGAACACAGACTGGGGACAAGGACACGTATACTGGTATTACCACCAGATCTGCAAACAAACCACCAGTCACACATTCAAAAAACGGGGAAGGCACTATACCAGATGAGGGGGGGCACAAAAAGAAAAACGTACAATCCAAAGAAAAGGCCATAGTCTTTAATCTAAGCACAAGACCTCTCACTGCCAGTGAAACTAACTTGCTTAATAGGGGATTGTCTTTTATACCTACCCCCAAACATGATAGTTTCCACACTGCAGTTGATATATATAAATTTCAGCGGAATCTGAACATTAAAGAATTTTTCAAAGATGCCCAGCCCCTAAACTAACCGGTTAAAACCTTTATCTAAATTTGACCCACAAACTACTAATTCTTCCATCAACAGCTTTTCTAGACTTCTTAGACATGACTGTGAGACCAAACTAGATGAGCGCAGTTTTTCCAACTTACCTGCAGATGAAAGACAGGCACTACACACGTTAACTAATGATCACAGCATCATTATACGCTCTACAGACAAGGGCGGAGCAATAGTGGTGCAGTATTATAGTGACTATAGATTGGAAGCTGTGAGACAGCTTTCTGACCCCTAAACTTATAGGAAGCTTCCCGCTAATCCGACTAGGACTTTTCAAAAGTCTATTGATCAAACTCTTATGTTTGCACTACAGTCCAATATCATCACCCAGTCTGAATTTGAGTATATGTGTGTGGAACATCCAATCACACTGATACTATATCTGCTCCCTAAGATACACAAAGGCCTGGTTAAACCTCCGGGCCGGCCAATTGTATCTGCCAGAGGGTCTATCTTTTCAGGTATCGCTGAATTTGTAGACTATCACTTACAGCCAGTAGTCCACAATTTATTTTCCTACCTACAGGACTCTTCCAACATGATACGCAAACTACAACAGCATACTACACTACAAGCCAGTGACATATTGGTCACTATGGATGTTGACAGTCTCTATACTGTGATCCCTCATGTTGAGGGGTTGGAGACTGTCAGATCAATAGTGAAAGATTCTATCCACTACACTGGGCCTCTTTTAGAGTTTCTCATAGAGCTCATGGAACATTGCCTCACCAAAAACTATTTTAAGTTTGAGAAAGATTTTTTTCTTCAGTTATCTGGCACGGCCATGGGGTCTAATATGGCCCCATTCTATGCCAATCTTTTCATGTTGGGATATGAGCTATATGTTATGAAACCACAGACACCCCCACATTTCTCTATACACTAGATATATAGACAATCTGTTTTTTTTGTCTGGACGGGCACTGAGAGACAACTTGAACAGTGGGTATATGACTTGAATAGTGCCAATTCTCCTATCAGATTCAAACTTGAACACGACCGAAACAATGTACATTTTCTTCATTTGAATATTTTCAAGATCACTGATAATGGGAGGTTTCGTTTTGGTACGTCATTATTTTCCAAACCGACAGATAGAAATTCATTGTTACTATATACCAGCTGTCACCCAAACCACCAAAAGATGGGATTGTCTCCTCACAGCTCACCAGGGTGGTGCAGAACAACTCAGAACCTGAAATACTCCAACAGCAACTTGACACAATGTGCAACAAGCTCCTGACAAGAGGATACTTGTCCACTGACATAGATAAGGCTAGGCTGAAACTTGCACAAGAAACCCAAATGACCCTACTAAGGAGGAACAGACTACTTCGGACAAATGATGATTCCAACTTGAACTTTATTACAACCTACACCCCATCACATAAACAGCTACACAAAGCTTTTTGCGACAGATGGGACATTATACGAACAGATAAACATCTAACACAGTGGAAAAAAGGACCACCACGTATGGTGTATCACAGAGCTCGAAAAATTCAGGACTTTCTGGTCAAAACTGACCCTAGTGATTTATACCAGAAGGATACATGGCTCAAGCCTACGATATTGGGATGCTTCAAGTGTGGAGACTGCATAACCTGTAATGGAATGCTGACAGGTGATACGTTTCAACACCCCCATACCAACAGGAGCTTTAAAATTCGACACAGGCTGTCGTGCAGCAGTACCAACGTGATTTCTCTGCTTGTTTGCCCCTGTTCCCTGTTACATAGGCAAAACCACCACCACTTTCAAGGAGAGGATGGCTAACCATCGACATGCCATCAGGGAGGCAATAAAGAATGGTACCTCTGAACAACCGGTGGCCCGGCATTTTGCTCAACGGAAACACAATGTCTGCAGCTTAAAAACCATGATCATTGATCATGTCCCCCCCATGAGGGGGTGACCGGGGGAGAAAGTTATTACAGATTGAGTCCAAATGGATCTACACCCTGGACACAGTGGATCCCAGGGGTCTCAACAGCAAGATGGACTTTGGGCCATTTATTGGTTAATCTCCTGAACTTTCTAACACCAGGATCACTATTGACTTTATTTAGTGGCTGTAACCCTATCTTAGTTTTTTTTTTGGGAGCAAGTTCCTCTAACAAATAAGGACGATGATAGCACATACTGAAATTTCTAACATCCAGGTAATGGACATATGTAGTTAACTGCACTTCATAACATTGTTGTGCTTACGTTTTTCACCCTACCGTGTGCAGTATTATTGCATTGCATTTCTTGTTGTCTATGTACACGAGCGTTTGCATGTTTTTAAATTCTTTTTCTACAAGCAGCTCTTACAAGCCGTTATGCTCAGGGACTTTGACAGGGACATGCACAGGTCCTATGGTAATTAGCCATGTGCCTAGAAGGTATACCTAGGATGGGTGTGAGCATGACCGCTACCAATGATGAATGAGCGGAAAACCGGAAGGGGCGTGGCCTCACTGACACACACAATTTGAGTCACTGCGTTTTCCTCAATTAAAACACAATAGAGGGTATATAAGGCTGCTTGTCAGGATGCTTTTTATTCTGTCTTCCGGATGTCAGGACTGTCCATCTGTTCTCAAGCTGGGTGATTCCATTTGATAAAGGTGCCAGTGGGCACCGAAACGTCATGGGACTTTATTTTTACAATAAAGGTTATTTTTTTATTGAAATCCAGTGAATGCTGTCTTTCCTCTGGACTATACCTGTTTATGGCAGTTTAAGAAATAATGATAGTGTAATTGAAGGACGCTATAAATATTAAAGTGATTGTCAATCCTAGTGTTTGTGAACCACTAGGATTGACCATTGGAATAAATAAAGAGGACTTTCAGTCATGAAGTATAAAATAAAGTTCCTTTATTTGTTGGAAGTGTTCGCCGCACTGAGCTGCTCAGGCAGACCATGGCAGCACGCTATTTTGCTAAGAGGTGACATTTTCACCTCTTAGCCAATAGCCGTGTGGGAAATCCGGCTTGGCGCCTGATGGAATTGACGGCTATTTGCTAAGAGGTGGAAACATCACCTCTTAGCAAAACAGCATTCTGCCGTGGGCTGCTTGAGAAGCTCATTGCGGCCAACGCTTGAAACAAATAAAGGAGCTTTCAGCATGAAGTATTTTATACTTCATGACTGAAAGTCCCCTTTATTTGTTCCAATGGTCATTCCTAGCATTTCACAAACGCTAGGATTTACAATCACTTTAAGCCGAGCAGTGAGCGGACATCTTGCTTGACAAATACCCATCAAAATTTCAGCTCAGTTTGATGTCCCTGTGGAGGATCCGTAGTGTGTATCTGCTACACGGAAGTCCCGTACCGCTAAGGATTTACAGGCGTTCTTCCGTTCGGAACTGTGCAGTTCCTAATAAAAGCGAAAAAAAGGGGAAACAGATGAAACACAGTGAATCTTTGCTCCACAGGTATAGACGACAGACCGGTCATATAATCATAACTACCATGTACCTTATGGATTACAATTTTTGACATTGACACAATTGATACACTTAAATGATGAACTGTTTTTATTTTGTTGCTTACTCAAAAAAAATTGAAGAGTGCACTTTCTAACAAACGATACAATATTTCTAAACTGTAACAGTATTGATTAGACCACTTGTAGAACAATATAGGGTCTTTTTTTAATCTAAAGACTTTTTATTTGTTCATAATACTAAGTATTAAAATTTTTATCTCCCTTTCATATCCCCAGGGATTATTTGTTTGATGTATTTATTTTATAATAGGTATAATATTTGAACAATTTAGTCTGTATAAATAAATTATTTATTTTAACTCACATGTCCCATAGCTGTTTTTAGCGCACTACATTGAGATATATTTTCTTAGGTTCTGTACTAACTAGCGTCTTTTAGGATTAACCCTGATCTATACTGTTTGGTGCGAGGGGTTGTTTCAGCGCAGGGTGTTACTTCTGTTTAGTTTGGTACACTAATATATTTTTCATTGCAACATTCTTAGCTGTTCTGAATTATCCAATGCACGCATTCTTTTTTATATTTATATACTGCAGTTAGACGTCAAAATATATTTGTTAACATCCAATGCCTTGCATGTAGGCTTAAAATGATGGTAAATTTCAGACTTTAAAGGGACAGTAAAGCCATAATTAGACATTCATGATTTAGAAAGAGAATACAATTTTAAGCAACTTTCCAATTTACTTCTATTATTTAATTTGCTTCCTTCTCTTTTTATCCTTTGCTGAAAGGTTTATCTAGGTAAGCTCAGGAGCAGCAAAGAACCTTGGTTCTAACTGCTGATTGGTGGCTGCATATTTATACCGATTGTGATTGGGTCACCCATGTGTTCAGTTAGAAACCAGTAGTGCTTTGCTGCTCCTTCAACAAATGATACCAAGAGAATGAAGCAGAAGTAAACTGGAAAGTTGTTTAAAATTGTATGTTCTACCTAAATCATGAAAGAAAAGTTTGGGTTTCATGTCCCTTTAAGAAAAGTCATATTAGTTACACAAACATATTAATAGAATTATTTCTAAGAACAGTGTAAAGTCAGTCAAAACATCAAAACAAATACAAGTCATTAAAAAAATGACACAAAATAGCAACATCGTCATAGAAACCCAACATTTGACATTCAGACAAACCAACCCCCTAGTGTAAATAATATAATGTAATATTATAGCCTAAAGATAAGCTCTGTGAGGGTAATAACGGATAATGTTCTCTCTTACAATGGTGTTCCTCAGTCAAGTTCTGTGGGTGGTTATTTTTATTCATTTATGTTGTGTTTTGTTGACTGTTTTCCACAGACCAATTTAAAAAAAAAATCAAACAAAAAAATGTGGAGTGAAATCATTGTGCACAAATGGACTTTAGGAACTTCCAAATTTGTCAAAACTTTCAGTTATTCTTTCTCTGTTTCCAAAGCTCAGGACCGTTCCTTAGCATCTAAAATAAAAAGAAGGTCCATAGAGTAATAAATAAAACGTCTATGTACCATGGCCCTATTTACATTATACAGAGCTAATATAACTCTCTCTCTTGCTCTCTCTTTCTCATCAGGGAGCTAGAGCACACATACGGATTCAGAATATAATTGCGGGGGGGGGGCGATATGTGTAGATGAATGCTTATTATAAGTTAAAAGTAAGCGCTTTTCTTTGAACACAAACTAAATTTGCACTTGTCGGGTTAGTATGTAAATACACATGTACATACATATATACAGTATATATATATATATATATATATATATAAGTATCAACAAGTAGGGACTGCACTCACTGGATTCAGTTCAAATAATACCTTATTTATTCAATGGTGACGTTTCGGGGTACGCAAACACCTTCCTCAGACCAAACACAGTGCACAAGAAACAAAGTGACTTTAAACCCAAATAAACCCCTCCCATCTTACATTCCAAGAAATTGCGCCAAAACCGTATCCATGGAGACCAGGTAAATACCTGGCAACCATATTACACATACAATTTAAGGCATTCAAATAACAGTGGTGTGATTATTACTTCCTAACTGTTAATAAGACAAAAAGAAACACCAGTGTGTAAACACTTATGTGTATAAAAACTGTGAAGACATCATGCTTAATATATACCTTTAAAATTCAGTATATCAAATCATATACAATATAGGTAAAATCATTTGAGTAAATATATAAACCCCTCTGCACGTACATGTCTTTTCACCGCTGCTCCATAACCTGTCTGCCTGCTCTGAGGCGGTGGACAGAAATTAATCCGAATCTGCAGGCCGCGAACCTGCAGGGGGCGGCATTGCACCAACAGTCTACAAGAACTACTGGTGCAATGATATATTTATCGATGTGCAGCGGACATGATACGCTACATCATATCATGTCCGTCCGCACTTTAATAAATATACCCCATTGTCTATGAATGAGGGTTTTGGCACTGTTAGCTGCATGGGATAAATTGAGAAATGAAATAAGATAATGCAAAAACAATCCTTGTATTTGAGCTTCACTTGAAAGACTTTAATACATTGTTGTTGATTAAGTAACACACTCACATTGGTAGACACATCATTATGGATAGTATATTGATTGTATTTAAATGTTTTTTTTTACTAGATTTAAAAATGTTGTCTTGACAAAGGCTTAGATACAAGCCGAAACGTTGACAGATTTTTTTAAAGGAAGTATGTATATAAATATATCCTATATACACATAAAAACGGAGGATACAACCGGGCTAAAAATGAATTAACATGTTGGCAGTGAGTGTATGGTGACTCTGTACTATATATATATATATACACACACACACTTTGGAGCCCTTTTCTTTGGAACCCTTTGCACTCAAATATTTTAAAACTGCTAAAAGCATTTTTAAACATTTCCTATATTTCATAATGTGTTTTATTATGTATTTCATGTACATATTTTACATTCCAATATTCTTCACATACAGGAAAATGTTCTTTGTATTTTTAAATAGATATTCCTATATGTATATCTCTATGTACCTATACCTGTATTTATCCTTATAGATATATAGGTATAGGTATATATTTTACATTAACATTTTCATATATATATATATATATATATATATATATATATATATATATATATATATATATATATATATATATATATATATATATATATATAAAACTAAAAATAACATTTTCTTATGTGTGAAGAACATTGGATTGTAAAATATGCATAACGTAGAGGAGTAGCTGTGCAGCAAGTGCAATCCCCCCGCTAGTCTAGCACGTCTGTGGCCGTGAACTGCTTTGCCGCCATTGGAAGAGGGGCCTAGGTAGATGATCTCTGCTGGCCCTAAAAGCGCTCCTGCCAGTCATCAGAACCGTTAGAGCGCAGCTAACCTCCTCGTGTTGCTACCACCTCATATGGTTGTCTTTAGATCTCACCCCACCTTGCAGTGTTTTGGATCCCAGCATTTGAGATAACAAAGCAAAGATTGCTGTCTGAGTAAACAATTGAAGAGACTACTTAAGCAATGGGTTCTGACTGCAGGTAGGAAACTCTTGGAGTTTTTATGCCTTGTTTTCTTCTCATTATTGCTGTGCCTGTTTCAGAATGATGTTATTTAGGGAAATATTCTGGTTGCTGCTTTTCTTTTTTCTTATGGATTTCTGTAGAACTGTGAATATAGCCTGGCCTAGACAGGTACTCACTCCCATGGAGTTATTTATGAGTCAGCACTGATTGGCTAAAATGCATGTCTGTCAAAAGAACTGAAAAAGGGGGCAGTCTGCAGAGGATTAGATGCAAGGTAATCACAGAGGTAAAAAAGTGTATTAATGTAACAGTGTTGGTTATGGAAAACTGAGGAATGGGTAATAAAGGGATTATTTATGTTTTTAAACAATATCAATTTTGGTGTAGACTGTCCCTTTAACTGTAGCACATATCTTCCCTTCGCTATCTCTGTTTATGATTGCTTTTGAGAGAGCTATTTCACTCTTTTTAAGCATTTATAAGAGAGGAGGCTATAAAAGCTACAAGGAAAGTCTCCAGAAATGTTAATGGAGAAGTACCTGAATAATACTAAAATATCACCTAAAATAAAAAAAAAATCGGGAAAAAAAATCTTCTGAATCTCAACAGGCTTCACCTGCTATAAGTCAAATAGAAAAAACTTCTCCAACTACTATAGATGTTAATATCATAGCGTCGCAAGTTTCATCTTTGATTCTACCAAAAATGGAGGAGATTTATCAACACGGGGATCTGGTATTAAAGGAAATTAAGTCTCTGTCGGATAGAATGGAGTTGGCAGAGACTAGGATCTCTGATGTTAAGGATCTTCAGAGATCTCTGGAAATATTAAATTTGACAAAGGAAAATCAATTGCTGGCTTAACGAGTGAAGGACCCTGAGAACTGTCTGAGACAGAATTAAAGAACAAATGTATTCCAGCCACCAAAATTATTTAAAAGAACCTTTATTTCACATAGGGTCCTCAACAATAAACAATGAGACAGAATTAAAACAGTGATAATCAAGTTTTTACACTTTCAAGAGAAGGTACAAATCCAGAGGGCGCATTGGAAGAAGCAATAAATCTTCTTTGAAGGACATAAACTACTTATTTTCCAAGATTTTTCCATAGAATTTTATATGAAGAGGAGGCAATTCTCACATATTTGCACAAGACTGATCCAGGAGAGAAAATAATTTGTGCTAGCATTTCCAGCTATTTTAAAGATTAAATAAGGAGACTCTTACTGAAGTTTTGAAACACCAGAGAAGGCTCAATCCTATATGGATTGATTAACTGCATGGGTGACTTTTAATTAATTATGTTTTCAAAATTTCTAACAATGTATTTTGGTAATTTATGTGTGTATTTTGTTCCCTTTTTTTGTTTTCCTCTTCCCTCAAGGGGACTGTTTTGTTTTGTTTTTTGCTCCACTGTGGGAACAGGACATATTGTTTTTTATTCTCTTCTCATGGAGACTGTTTTTTTTTTTTTGCTTCAATGTGGGAACAGGACATATTCTTCGTTTTTTTTATGTGTGTGATTTAAATATCACTCTTTGATATAGTTTATTTAAAAATTGCCCACATGCTTAAGTTGATGACTTTGAATGTAAGGGGGGGGGGGTTATACATGCACCAAGTAAAAGAAAAGCTATATTATCATATATTCAAAAGAACAAGATAGACATAACTTTTTTTTTTTACAAGGAACACACCTATCTATTTTAGAAAACAAGAAATTAAGATCTCATTGGGTAAAGGAAGTAGTTTTTCTTCATTTAAGTCTTCAACTAGGGGAGTTGCACTTATGAGTTGGAAATGAATTGTAATTGGAACTGATGGTAGATATGTTTTAGTTGAAATCACTTTAGAAGGGAAATGCATTTAATGTTGTTAGGAATTGTAATATTTCTGCTCCTAACAAACACGATTTTAGATTTTGGAACAAAATGGTCAAAGAGTCTCTAAAGAAAAGCTAAAACTAGCTGGTGAAATATCGGCAAAAGATCTCTGTTAAAATATGAAAAAGAGGTTTTTACCCCCCTTTCTCTTGCATATATATGGAGATTAAAGAATCCAGGAGCTCTGGATTATACTTGTATGTCAAAATCCCATAATACTTTTTCTATATTAGATTTTATCCTAATTTCTGAGTCACTGGTATATAGGGTCTTAGATTGTAAAATTAAAGCTTGGACCCTCTCTGACCATACTCCAATAGTCATGGTTTTGGATGAGATGCTGACTCGTCATTTTAACATTTTTTTTATTTCCAACTTATTTACTTATTTCAGGGGAGTTTCGAGAGCTCTTAGTGAAAAATGGGAAGCATTTAAACAAAATAATATCCAGTCCATATAGATCAGCCATATCTTTTTGTGAAACAGCAAAAGCTGTTATAAAAGAGGATATCACTTTCTTTCTTATTAAATGAAGGATACAACACAACACATTTGATAAAAGTTTAGCATCTCAGCTGTGAGAGGCCTATTCTAAATATAGACAAAATCCCTTGAAATGTAACTTGAACCATTATCTCTCGACTAAGAAAGAAAGAGATGTACAGTATTTTTTGCATCAAGCTGAGGAGACACATTTAAGAAACTTTGCAAAATTCTTAAGATACGGTAATACATCAGGTAAGATGTTGGCTCATCTCTAAAAGAAAAGAGAGAACCAGGAAAACAATAACAGCTATTAGAAATGAAGGTGACGTCTGTAGAAATTCAACAGATTATTAATACTTTTGCTTCTTACTATAAAAATCTATCTTTATAAAACTCAAAATCCTAAAAAGTGTGATATAGAAAGGTTCTTCACTGATATAAACCTTCGAAAACTAGGTAAAGCTGGTTTGGAGCTTTTAAACGCTCCTATCAAGGAAGAGATCTATAAAACTATAAAAACTATGCAGTTCGGGAAGGTACCGGGTCTAGATGACCTCCCTATTGAATTTTATAGGCTGCTATTAAAAAAAAATTGTAACACATCTAAAAAAGGGTTTATCAGGATTTCTTAACCAATAAAAGAGCTATGTCAGAAAATTTTACAGCTGCAAACATAACACTGATTAAAAAAATGTAAAGATGAGCTTCAAGTATTCTCTTGCAGGACAATTTCTCTTTTAAACCTTGATTATAAAATCTTGACAAAGATTACGGCAAAAAGGTTGTCCAATTTATTGCCCAAACTGGTCCATCCAGATCAGGAAGGTTTTAACCTATCTCCTTTGTTATTTGATCTAATTCTCAAACTTCTGGCAGTGAAACTGCATGAACATTTCCCTGGAATCAATTTTGGAAAATACCGTTTTAAAATTTCAATCTTTGCAGACAATGTCCTTTTGTAGAGGGCAAACCCTAGAGACTATCTAAATAAGATATTGCATCTTATAAATAATTTAGTAGATATATCTGGTTACACAGTCTGAGGTATTCTGCTTGAATACCTTTGAAGATTATTTTGGTTCAGGTTCTACAGAAGTTGACTCTAATTTGGGAGTCAATAATTCATCCAATTCTTATAGTTGGTATAATCTTAATTTCCATCCCTTAATGTTGTCCCTTTCAGGACAGGTCCAAATGTTTATTGTACTGAAAATGACCTATATCATACAGGCCTTACCTAGTTTGATTACTAAGAGAGACTTAGACAAGTTCAATCAAATTCTTAGAAGCTTTATCTGGAGAGGTAAGAAATCTAAGTTGCAATTATCTAAATGTCTTCTAAAATAAAAGGGGGTTTAGGCATTTCAAATTTACAATTATATAATCTAGCATCACAATTATATAATCTAGCATCACTAATACAATTTTCCTCAGACTAGCTGTCTAATTCAGTCCTTATTATTAGGCATTGTGCTTTAGCATATGTTCCTCATTGCTTTAATAGAGAGATTGAGAAAAATATACGTGGGCATCCATATATATATATATACAAATATGTTTTGCTGGCTTGGAGGATGGAAAAAATGAGACTCAACTGGCATTACAGTTTCACTAAATAACATCCCCAATTTCAATTAGGGTTTTATATAGGATATTTGAGATGTGGAAAAATAAACAAATCTTAAATACTGGTCATTTATTTAATTTTGGAGATCATAAAACATTTACATTTATTCAATTTAAAGAACTCCATGAGGCCTATTTATCAAAGATCTTGTGGACCTGATCCAACAGTGCGGATCAGGTCCGCAAGACCTAGTTGAATGCGGAGAGCAATGCGCTCTCCGTATTCAGCATTGCACCAGCAGCTCTTGTGCAACACCGCCCCCAGCAAACTCGTGGCCAATCGCTGCCAGCAGGGAGGTGTCAATCAACCCGATCGTACTCGATCAGGTTGAATTGTGGCGATCTCTGTCTGCCTCATCAGAGTAGGCGAATAGGTTATGGAGCAGCGGTCTTTATAACTTGTGTTTCTGGCGAGTCTGAAGACTCGACAGAAACACGGACCCACAAGCTCCATACGGAGCTTGATAAATGGGCCTCCATGAGATCTCTGAGAGTCATAAGTTAGACTTCCTACAAGTGAAGTATTATATTATTTCCGTACAAATCCGCAAGTGTGGGTGGATCATCCTTTATATTCTCTGAATGAGACGAGAGAGAACAACACATTGTCAGTCTCTGAGCTATATAGAATTTTATTCATTTTTGATCAAAAAGAAATTCAGGAGAAAATAATTATTTACTTGTATAAGGTCGTTGAGGAGGAATTTGATTGGAACATTTTGGATCAAGCTTTTAAAACTGTTAAAAATTTGGCTACATCACAAAACTATAAAGAATCTAATTTCAGATTAGTTAACGCAGACTTTTTGATGCCTGGTCGCATTCGTGAATAGAGGAAAGAAGTTAAAAATAAATGTATGAAATGGTTTTTGTCCAATCCCTCTTACTCCCATATGTTTTGGGGTTGCCCCAAAGTCAAGCAACATTGGTTATAGGTGGTTTAATTTCTATCACAAAATTAAAGGGACACTCAAGTCAAATTAAACTTTTATGATTCAGAAAGAGCAACAATTTTAAGACCCTTTCCAATTTACTTGAATTATCAGATTTTGCACAGTCTTTTTATATTCACACTTTCTGGGGAACAAGATCTACTGAGCATGTGCACAAGGTCACAGGGTATACGTATACTAGTCTATAATTGGCTGATGTCTTTCACATGATACAGGGGCGGGAAAAATGAGAGAAAAAATACATTTGTCAGAAACAAATCTACTGCTAATTTGAAATTCAAATTATCATTTCATTTCCTTTTTAATATGCACTTGTTAATTATGCAATTCTACTGCATTGAGTGGTTCTTTAGAGGGACATGAAACCCAAAAAAAATTATTTCATGATTCAGATAGAGAATACAATTTCAAACAACTTTCCAATTTACTTCTATTATTTAATTTGCTTCCTTCTCTTGTTATCCTTTGCTGAAAGGTTTATCTAGGCAAGCTCAGGAGCAGCAGAGAACCTAGATTCTAGCTGTTGATTGGTGAATGCATTAATATATTGATTGTGATTGGCTCACCCATGTGTTCAGTTAGAAAGCATTAGTGCATTGCTGCTCCTTCAACAAATGATACCAAGAGAATGAAACAGATTAGATAATAGAAGTAAATTAGAAAGTTGTTTAAAATGGTATTCTCTATCTGAATCATGAAAGAAAAATGTTGGGTTTCATGTCCCTTTAAGCTATCTAAAATTAACATTTTTTTTTTATAAAATATATGAGATGGAAGAATCATTCTTATTTTATTTTAAAAGACATTATAATGGCCAAACAATTCATTCTTCAAAACTAGATTAAATATAAACTTCCTTCCATTTCTATCCGTAAATTGATGACATTAGACAGGTAAATACAATTGGGAAAAATGCTGGGGACATTGTTTAATGTAACAGGAGTTCAACTTTAAAGGGACACTCAGGTTAAATTAAATTTTCATGATTCAGATACTGCATGTAATTTTAAACAACTCTTCAATTTACTTCCATTAAAAAAAATGTGCGCAGCCTTTTATATTTACAATTTTTGAGTCACAAGTTCCTACTGAGCATGTGCAAGAATTCACAGACTATACGTATATGCATTTGTGATTGGCTGATTGCTATCACATGGTACAGGGGGAGTGGAAATATACATAACTTTGAAATTTGTTAGAAAAAAATCTACTACTCATTTGAAGTTCAGACTAAGTGCTATTGCATTGTCTTGTTATCTTGCATTTGTTGATTATGCACATCTACTGTGTTGACTGGTCCTTTAAGAAAGTTATGCCTGAGAATATTGATGAATTAGAGATTTGTTTGTTCTTTTCTCTTTTTTTTGTAGATATGTGAGGGGAAGGGGGTGTATTATTTTTACTTTGCTATCTATGCAAGATCTAATTTGTGCTGTTTTGTATGCATTGTATTTTTTTATAAAAACACGCTTTGGGTTTCACGCTGTAAGTCTAAAGTGTTGTCGGGTAGCGTTATGTAGATAGTAAATATAAAATATTGAAAAAATATTAATAATTATTAATTATTTTTATAGTTACTGTAAAATACACATATATAGTTTAGAATTTTTAAGAACATCTATAATAATTATTTACATTCATTCTTAATATTATTCAATATTTTATATTTAATAAATACATAACGTATCTTAATAAAAACTCATTTTGGGTTAGCGCACATGAAGAATTAGTGTACACCTGTCAGGTTTATGTGTGCAAAACACGACAGGAGTACACTAATTCAAACATACTGTATCATTAAAGGGACAGTATACACTCATTTTCATATAACTCCATGTAATAGACACTACTATAAAGAATTAGATGCACAGATACTGATATAAAAATCCAGTATAAAACTGTTTAAAAACTTACTTAGAAGCTGTCAGTTTAGCTCTGTTGAAAAGGTAGCTGGAAAGCCCACTGCAAGTGGGAAATAAGACACTCCCCCCTCCCCTTTCTTTTGCATATGAAAAGACCCTTTACACAAACAGGAGTAAGCTGGAGAAGGTAGCTGACGGTATTCAAATTAAACTTTGGGGCTTGGTTAGGAGTCTGAAAATCAGAGCAATGTTATTTAAATATAAGCAAAACTATACATTTATTTTTTTAAAAAAACCTTTATGGGCTTTATAAATAGATCATCTACAAAACATTTATGTAAAGAAAAAATGAGTGTATAATGTCCCTTTAAGTGGGAGCTGCCCCCAAACCCCCTACAACAACATATCACATCATATTTTGCTATTCGCCTTCAAAATTTCTCATGAGGACCAGAGACACATGGCGGAGCATATACCCTCCGATAGAAAATCAGAGATAATTGATTTGTTAATAATAATAATAATAATGAGTAAAATGTGGAGAGCATACTCAAAATATGCTATTCCTGAAAAATCTCCTGCCCTAGACACAAAGCTAGTTTGGCCTACAGCAAAATACAACCCTGGTATCATTACTGCATAATACAACCTAAAATTACTAAACTTTATCAGTGCCCTTTAGAGTTAAAACACCCCTAGGCATCTGCCTACTTTTACATAAAGACTCAAGTAAAGTAAAAATTTAACTTTTGTTATTCCGAGAAAGCATAACATTTTAAACAATTTTCCAATTTACTTATATTATCTAATTTTTTTCATTCTCTGTACATCCTTTGTTAAAAATTGTATGCAGATAGGCTCAGCAGCAATGCACTACTGGGAGCTAGCTTCTGATTGGTGGCTGAATATATATGCCCCTTGCTTTTCGCTCATCGGTGATCTTTAAATAAAGGATATAATTAGAATTAGGCAATTTTGACAATAAAAGTAAATGGGAAACTTCTTTAAAATGGTAAGTTCTTTCTGAATCATGAAAGAAAACAGAATTTGGTTTCCTGACGCTTTAATGACAGTTCTGGCAGCGACTATGGGTAAATGAGAACCTGACAGAATTCATACAGCATCCAAGTACATTATAATACTTGGGGTCTGATGTTCAAAACCTCGCCTGCATGGAGAGAAATCACAAAATATTTGGGATTTGTTTTAGACCTTGTAATGAAGAAGTCTCTGTTTCACACAAAGAACACTACATAGTAACATAAACATTTATCAAGATAACGTTTGTGTTTCTAAAAAAAATTTAAGGGACTCTTTTCTACGAATATCTCACCTGAGCGGCACGGTTTACAATATCAGGCCTTTAAAGAGCTATGAAACTAAAAAATACATTTTTATGGTTCAATTAGACCATACAACTTTACTTCTAAGATCAAGTATACTTAATTCTCTTGGTATCTTTTATTGAAAAGCATACCTAGGTAGGAAGCTAGCTGGTGATTGGTAGCTATGCAGATATGCCTCTTGTCATTGGCTCACCAGATGTGTTCATCTACATCACAGTAACTATGCATTTAACACCTTTGCAGGTGCTAAACTCATATTTATATACAAGCAATAGTGAAAACATAAAATGCTTGAATATATTACAGCATTTTTGTTTTGTACTTGTGTGCCACTTTAATACAGTCTTCTTAAAGGGACAGTCTAGTCCAAAATAAACTCTCATGATTCAGATAGGGCATGTCATTTTAAACAATTTTCCAATTTACTTTTATCACCAATTGTGCTTTGCTCTCTTGGTATTCTTAGTTGAAAGCTAAACCTAGGAGGTTCATATGCTAATTTATTACACCCTGAAGGCCGCCTCTTATCTAAATGACAGTTTTTCACCACTAGAGGGCGTTAGTTCATGTTTGCCATATAGATAACACCATGTTCATACACGTGGAGTTACCTAGGAGCCTGCACTGATTGGCTAAAATGCAAGTCTGTCAAAAGAACTGAAATAAGGGGGCGTTCTGCAGAGGCTTAGATACAAAGTAATCACAGAGGTAAAAAGAATATTTATATAACAATGTTTATTATGCAAAACTATGGAATGGGTAATATAGGAATTTTCTATCTTATTAAACAATTTAAATTCTGGTGTAGACTGTCCCTTTAAACCATATTACATTACGGGGAAGGTGTGTGAGCTCCCTTGGCACATTTTAATTTCTGTAATTTTGGCTTTAAGGAGTTACAACAGGAATATTGCTGTAAGATGTATCTGAGTACCGACTGTCTTTACTCAGTTAAATCTCACCGCTGCCAACGCCCTTCTGCTCTGATACAATCACCTCACATGTTAAAGAATCATTAACACATTTCTTACATTTCACAATCAATTCCTGGTGATGTGCTATAAATCTTTTGTTCTGCTTCTACAGTGATGGACAACAAAATTCAGCCGATGAGACAAACAATTATAGGGGATAATTACAGCTAGGGATGGGTGAATATGCTGTAAGTGTAATTTGATTGGTAGAACGAATAATCCCGTGGATGTTCGTTTGGACAATCTAATGTTGATAAAAATGAAAACCCATTAAAATTCAGTAATCGATTGTTACTTTCATTTTCAAATGTTCATAATTAAATCAAATATCCACATTCGAAATTTCGAATGTAACATTCGATTTAACAAATACTATTCAGAAGTTCAATAGTTTATGTGATAGGGAATTTAGTACATTGATACATAATAGATACAAATATATAGATTTGAATGTTTCTATTTTGAATATTGCATAATTCAAATATTACATTTAAAGAGAGCATTAGAAATACTATTACAAATATATAGGTTCAAATTTTATGAATTTGAATATTACATAATTCAAATTAAATTATTCGAAAAATTTGAATAGCAGATCACATTTAAATCGAACCTTGAGCTTGTTCTCATCAGATAACAATTTGGAAATGATGGATGATAATGTTTGTTTTTTGCAGTGATCGCAATCACAAAATAATTCCTCTGTTATTAACACTCAAGCTCAAGATATTATTACCTACTGAAAACAGGATAAAATTATTATTTGCCTTGTTAATTTCTCGATTTCCAAATCAAACACTGTTTGAAGGGATTTTATGCTGACTGAAGCCTTTTAAAGGGACAGTACTAGTATAAAAAATTATGTTTGTGAACAAAAAAAAAGGGCTGACAAATGGTAAGTAGAAGACTATTTTCCACCAAACCAATAATAATTTAAAAAAAAAAAGTTCTGGTGATAACGAATCAAAATGGGTGATTGTGTTATCAACAGCAAAAGCTCATCTGCAGCTGTTACCATGGTTAGCATTGCATAGACTGATCAAACCTATAGTTTATTACTGTTATCCACATTTTACCATGAAATATTACACATCAAAAAGATTCCAGTAGACTGAGTAGAGGACAGGAGAGTGTCTGTTCTGTGGTAGGTTGTATTAAGAGAGACCAGTAGTGTGTTTGGTATGCAATAGGTTAATGTACAGAGACCAGTAGTGTGTTTGGTATACAATAGGTTAATGTACAGAGACCAGTAGTGTGTTTGGTATGCAATAGGTTAATGTACAGAGACCAGTAGTGTGTCTAGTATGCAATAAGTTAAAGGGACACTGAACCCAAAAATGTTCTTTTGTGATTCAGATAGAGCATGCAATTTTAAACAACTTTCTAATTTACTCCTATTATCATTTTTTCTTCGTTCTCTTGCTTTCTTTATTTGAAAAAGAAGGCATCTAAGCTATTTTTTTGGTTCAGAAACATGGAAAGCACTTTTTTATTGGTAGGTGAATTTACCCACCAAGCAGCAAGAACAACACAGTCAGGCCCATTTATCAAGCTCCGTATGGAGCTTGAAGGGCCGTGTTTCTGGCGAGTCTTCAGACTCGCCAGAAACACAAGTTATGAAGCAGCGGTCTAAAGACCGCTGCTTCATAACCCTGTCCGCCTGCTCTGAGCAGGCGGACAGGAACCGCCGGAAATCAACCCGATCGAATACGATCGGGTTGATTGACAGCTCCCTGCTGGCGGCCGATTGGCCGCGAGTCAGCAGGGGGCGGCGTTGCACCAGCAGCTCTTGTGAGCTGCTGGTGCAATGTTAAATGTGGAGAGCGTATTGCTCTCCGCATTTAGCGAGGTCTTGCGGACCTGATCCGCAGTGTCGGATCAGGTCCGCAAGCCCTTTGATAAATGGGCCCCAGTGTGTTCACCAAAAATGGGCCGGCTTCTAAACTTACATCTTGCATTTCAAATAAAGATACCAAGAGAATGAAAAGAATTTGATCATAGGAGTAAATTAGAAAGTTGCTTAAAATTGCATGCTTTATCTGAATCACAATAGAAAAAAATTGGATTCAGTGTCCTTTTAATGTACAGAGACCAGTAGTGTGTTTGGTATGCAATAGGTTAACGTACAGAGACAAGTACTGTGTTTGGTATGCAATAGCTTAATGTACAGAGACCAGTAGTGTGTTTGGTATGCAATAGGTTAATGTACAGAGACAAGTACTGTCAGCTAGATTACGAGTCTTGCGTTAGGGTTAAAAAGCAGCGTTGAGAGGTCCCAACGCTTTTTAACGCCCGCTGGTATTACGAGTCTTGAAGGTACAGGTGTACCGCTCACTTTTTTGTCCAGACTCGGAAATACCACAAATCCACTTACGTCAATTGCGTATCCTATATTTTCAATGCGACTTGCATAGCGCCGGTATTACGAGTCTTCCAAAAAGTGAGCGGTACAGCTTCTCCTGTCAAGACTGATACAGCATTTTAAAGTCAGTAGTTAAGAGTTTTACACTACAACGCCGTAGCATAAAACTCTTAACTAAAGTGCTAAAAAGTACACTAACACCCATAAACTACCTATTAACCCCTAAACCAAGCCCCCCCCCCACATTGCAAACGCTAAAATAAATATTTTAACCCCTAATCTGCCAAACCGGACATCGCCGCCACTATAATAAATATATTAACCCCTAAACCGCCGCACTCCCGCATCGCAAACACTAGTTAAATATTATTAACCCCTAATCTGCCGGCCCTAACATCGCCATAACCTACCTACATTTATTAACCCCTAATCTGCCACCCCCAACGTCACTATAATAAAGTTATTAACCCCTAAACCTAAGTCTAACCCTAACCCTAACACCCCCTAACTTAAATATAATTTAAATAAATCTAAATAAAATTACTACAATTCACTAAATAATTCCTATTTAAAACGAAATACTTACAGATAAAATAAACCCTAAGATAGCTACAATATAACTAATAGTTAAATTGTAGCTAGTTTAGGGTTTATTTTTATTTTACAGGCAAGTTTGTATTTATTTTAACTCGGTAGAATAGTTATTAAATAGTTATTAACTATTTAATAACTACTTAGTTAAAATAAAGACAAATTTACCTGTAAAATAAAACCTAACCTAAGTTAAAATTACACCTAACACTACAATATAAATAAATAAATTAAATAAATTAAATACAATTAATTACAATTAAATAAAATTATCTAAAGTACGAAAAAACCCCCACTAAATTACAGAAACTAATAAAATAATTACAAGATTTTTAAACTAATTACACCTACTCTAATCCCGCTAACAAAATAAAATAGCCCCCCCAAAATAAAAAAGCCCTACCCTACACTAAATTACAAACAGCCCTTAAAAGGGCCTTTTGCGGGGCATTGCCCCAAAGTAATCAGCTCTTTTACCTGTAAAAAAAGTACAAATCCCCCCCCAAAATTAAAACCCACCACCCACACAAACAACCCTACTCTAAAACCCACCCAATCCCCCCTTAAAAAAACTAACACTAACCCCTTGAAGATCACCTTACCGGGAGAAGTTTTCACCCAACCGGGCCGAAGTCCTCAACGAAGCCAATAGGATTGAGCTTGCATTCTATTGGCTGATTGGAAAAGTCAATAGAATGCGAGTTCAATCCAATTGGCTGATTGCATCAGCCAATAGGATTTTTTCTACCTTAATTCCGATTGGCTGATAGAATTCTATCAGCCAATCGGAATTGAAGGGACGCCATCTTGGATTATGTAATTTAAAGGAACCTTCATTCAGTCGTCGACCGTCGTTTGAAGAGGATGCTCCGCGTCGGATGTCTTGAAGATGGACCCACTCCGCGCCGGAGGGATGAAGATAGAAGATGCCATCTGGATGAAGACATCTGCCCATCTGGGGGTCCACTTCTGCCCGGTTGGGTGAAGACTTCTGCCCGTCTGGAGGTCCACTTCTGCCCGGTTGGGTGAAGATGTCTCACGGTAGGGTGAGCTTCAAGGGGTTAGTGTTAGGTTTTTTTAAGGGGGGATTGGGTGGGTTTTAGAGTAGGGTTGGGTGTGTGGGTGGTGGGTTTTAATGTTGGGGGGGATTTGTACTGTTAGGTGTTAGTGTAACTTAGGTTAGGTTTTTTATATTACAGGTATTTTTGTCTTTACTTTAACTAAGTAGTTATTAAATAGTTAATAACTATTTAATAACTATTGTACCTAGTTAAAATAAATACAAAGTTGCCTGTAAAATAAAAATGAACCCTAAGCTAGCTACAATGTAACTATTAGTTATATTGTAGCTAGCTTATGGTTTATTTTATAGGTATTTAGTTTTAAATAGGAATTATTTAGTTAATTGTAGTAATTTTATTTTGATTTATTTAAATTATATTTAAGTTAGGGGGTGTTAGGGTTAGACTTAGATTTAGGGGTTAATAACTTTATTATAGTGGCGGTGCCGTTGAGGGCAGCAGATAAGGGGTTAATAAATGTAGGTAGGTTGCGGCGACATAGGGGGCGGCAAATTAGGGGCTAATAAATAAAATGTAGGTGTTGACGATGTTGGGAGCAGCAGATTAGGGGTTCATAAATATAATGTAGTTGGCTACACTACTGCATTGTCTACCAAATTTTAAATCATCTGAAATAAAAATTCTCAAGCCCCTTACTTCTTTAGTTACAGTCAGTAATGTACCATTGTTACTATAATTGGCCTTAGGGTTTTTGGATCCTATATGCATAATTTTGCTCTTGGCAATAATACATTTCAGATTCCATTTATTTGACCAGTCCTCTAGTTTTTTAATATCACTGTTCATTTGATCGACCCCTCCTGAAACATCAACTCTGTTACAAATTTTTGTATCATCAGCAAACAAGCAAACCTTCCCCTTAAGCCCACTTCCAATATCACTTATGAACATGTTAAACAAAACAGGCTAAAGAACTGACCCTTGGGGAATACCACTAGTGACTGATGCCTCATTTGAATATACTCCATTAATTGAAACCCTATGCCTTCTATCCTTAAGCCAGTATTCTACCCACTTAGCAATCTTAGCATCTACTCCAAGGTAATACATATTGTGAATATGTTTTTGTGTGGGACAGTGTCAAATGCTTTGCTAAAGTCTAGATATGCAACATCTACTGTTCCTGCCTGGTCTATCATTTTAGTTACATAGTCAAAGAGATCAATTAGATTAGTCTAACATGATCTTCCAGCAGTGAAACCATGCTGTCCTTTGTCTTCTAAGTTGTTTGTCTGAAGGAAAGACACAACACTTTCCTTTAAAGGAGTTTCCATTAATTTCCCTGCAATTGAGGTCAAACTGACTGGCCTATAGTTAACAGAATCTTCCCTACTACCCTTTTTATGAAGAGGGACTACATTGGCAATTTTCCAGTCTTTTGGAGCAACTCCTGTTAGAAGTGACTGATTAAATAAATCAGCTAATGGAGTAGTTATTACAGATCAAAGTTCTCTTAGAACCCTTAGATGAATATTATTTGGACCCACAGGCTTATTTACTTTTATTTTTTATAAAGCCCTTGAAACCTCTTCTTCTGTAAAAAGAAAAGTACTACTCACATGATCATTTACAGTAACATCCCTTGATAGAATCTCACTATCTTTACCATCTGTTGTAAAGAATGAACAAAAGTAATCATTTAAACAGTTTGATACTTGTTTATCTTCTTCCACTACTCTATCCTCATTCTTGAGTCTAACTATCCCTCTGTTAGTTTTTCTCTTTCCACAGATATATCTAAAGAAGGTTTTGTCACCGTTTTTTACAGATTGTGCTATTTTCTCTTCTGCATCAGCTTTAGCCTTTCTGATTAACTGCTTTGTCATCTTTTGATGGGTTCTCCATTTTTCCTTATCCTCTTCTAAGCCAGTGAGTATGAATTTTTTATAGACTGTCTTTTTTGTCTTAACTGCTTGAGCTACTTCTCTTAAAAAAACCATAATGGTTTTCTTTTTCTTTTACTTTTACAAACAAGCCTAACACAGTGTTTAGTTGCATCTAGAATAGAATTTTTTTAAATATTCCCACTGTTCTTGTACTCCTGTAATCTGTGCCATCCCTTTAGAGATTTATTTAGGTATCTGCCCATGTAAGAAAAATCAGTTGTTCTAAAGTCTAAAACTTTTGTTTTACTATGGTTGCACAATACCTTTGCCTGAATATTAAACCATACAAGACTGATGATCACTAGAGCCTAAGAGGCCTATCTATCAAAGTGTCAACCGCAAATACGCCGGAATTCCGCATCGTAATTGTTGCAAGATTAATCCAACCTAATTATCAAAGCCTCAAGACCGCAAAAGTTGAAATTTGTGACGTAACATACGATCCGCCGGTCTCAATGCGACGCAAATCAATGCTTACGTCATTACAGATGTTCTGAATACACATTCGGCTCTATCTGATACTTTTCCCAGTTATCAAACTTTTAACAGGTACGCTCGCGGCTATTCGGACGCATCGTACCTGGTTTTCAATCCGCCATCCTGGAGGCCGCGGATGCCATAGAAATCAATGGGAGTCTGAAAGCAGCAAAAGCTTATGTTCGATGCTGCCAATATCAGCCAATAGGATTTGAGCAGCTCTCATTCTATTGGCTGTTCCAATCAGCCATTAGGATTGAGCTCTCATCCTATTGGCTGTTCCAATCATTGATTGGAACAGCCAATAGGATTTTAGCAGCTCTAATCCTATTGACTGATTGAAATCTTTCAACCAATAGGAATGCAAGGGACGCCATCTTGGATGGCGTCACTTACATTGAAGTTCCAGTTTACGGCAGCGACCGTATGAAGAGGATGCTCCGTGATGGATTTCTTCAGGATGAAGACTTCTTGCCGCCTGGATGAGGACTTCTCCGGCTCGATGGAACTTTCAAGCGGGACTTCAAGAACTGTAAGTGGATCGTCTGGGGTTAGTGTTAGGTTTTTTTTAAGGGTTTTTTGGGTGGGTTTTATTTTTAGATTAGGGTCTGGGCATGTAAAAGAGCTAAATGCCATTTTAAGGGCAATGCCCATACAAAAACCCATTTCAGGGCAATGAGGAGCTTAGGTTATTTTAGTTTTTTATTTGGGGGGTTGGTTGGGTGTGTGGTGGGTTTAACTGTTGGGGGTGCCCCACAAAAGGCCCTTTTAAGGGCCATTGGTAGTTTATTGTAGATTTTTTTTATTTTGGGGAGCTTTTTTATTATTAATAGGGCTATTAGATTAGGTGTAATTCTTTTTTATTTTTGATCATTTGTATTTTTATTTTTCGTAATTTAGTGTTTGTTTGTTTTTGTAACTTAGTGTTTGTTTTTAGTCTGTAATTTAGTACTTTTAATAATGTTTAATTGTAGATTTAAATAATTTGAGTAGGGTTAGGTTTCTTTAATTTGTAATTTAGTTTATTTAATTGGTATTTTAATTTAATTGTAGTATAATAGTTAGGGTAGGTTAATTAATAGTTTAAAATAGTTTATTTTAATTCTACAGGTAAGTTTTAATTTATATTAAGATATGGATCTTGTAATTTTAATTTAAAGTTAGGGGGTTATTAGCTTAATTTAGTTTTTGGCGATGTGGGGAGCTGACGGTTTAGGGGTTAATAGGTTAATAGGTTTAGTTAGTGGTAGTGATGTGGGAGGCCAGAGGTTTAGGCGTTAATATGTTTATTTAGTGGCGGCAGGGTCGGGGAGCAGCGGGATAGGGGTTGATAACTTTATTTAAGTTGCGGCGGGGTCGGGGAGTGGCGGGATAGGGGTTAATAAATTTATATATGTTGCGGCGGGGTCAGGGAGCAGCGGGATAGGGGTTAATAACTTTATTTAGGTTGCGGCGATGTCGGGGAGCGGCGGGATAGGGGTTCAAAAATTTAGTATAGTGGCGGCGTTTAGTGACAGGGTATAAATAAAGTTTGGAAAAAAATCAATAGAAGCGTGATCGATGACTGCTAGTTAACAACAGTCCGATGCTCATCGCCCCGTACTTGGTGCGTGTCTTTTTGCCGGCTTTTTTTTATAAATAAGGAGAGCGTATTGAGATACGCGGCCGCAATGTTAGGCGAGCGTATTGATGCCTACTGAGCATGTGCACAACCGCACAGGGTATACGTTTACTAGTCTGTGATTGGCTGATGTCTGTCACATGATACAGGGGGCCAGAAAATGAGAGAAAAAATAAATTTGTCAGAAAAAAATCTACTGCTTATTTGAAATGGCATTGTTTTTTTATTATGCACTTCTTAATTATGTAATATGTTTGCATTGAGTGGCCCTTTAAAGGAAACCAGCTACATTTCTTACACAAGAAAATAACCTCTATGTATATCTGACACCCTGCATTCAACAATGTCATGTGGGTGAATATACTTAAACAGCTTCTTTGATGTGCCTAAATTTCAATAAAGTGACTTTATTTGGATTCAATGTACCATGCACAGCAACAGAGAGTGTGTTTAACCATTCAGGCATACATAATGCAGTATAGCAAAACCACAAGATTGTCAGATACAGTAATACTATATACCAGTTGCATAGGGGATAATCAAAATTATTCAAACCCCATTGCAAATCAGGTTTATTGTCAAACTTTACAGACTTCCAGCTGTTTGAAATGAACAAATCAAACAAAAGCAATTGATATAGCTCAACACAACGAACGATTCAAGTAGTTTCCCTAAATTTAACTGAAAATGCTACTTGTAATGAATTCTGCAGTCTCAAAATAAGTCAACCCCTTCATGGCAAGCATATTTAGTACTTAGTAGAGCACTCTTTTGCTTTTATGACCTGCTGTAAATGAGATGCATAGCCAGACACCAGCTTCTAGCAGCGTTCCTGAGAAATCTTAGCTCATTCCTCATGAGCAACACCTGAAAGTCTGTAAATGTTGACAATAAACCTGATTATTTCACGTGCATGATAGAAAGGACTACAACATCCTCTCAATGCTTTCTTTTACTGAATAAAGCAGTGTGAGTAGACATTTTGATAAATCAGATATTCAGGTGCATATATTAGCCTCTATTTATTAATGTGTCAGCAACCTCAGAGGCTGCGGAAGTCAGAAAATCCGGACATGTTCATCCGGAATGTCTGACAAGCCCTGCTCTTCTGCAGTTGGTTGCACAAACGCAGGAGGCAGGGTTGCACAAGCGATTATTATTACTCCAGAGGTCCCAAAGGCATGCAGAGAGGCTATCCCTATGAGAACCTTGTCCACACGCAGGGTAGTATATCTCGGCAATTGCATTGGTAAGAAGCATAAAAACAGCATGAAATTCTCTTCTCTTTGCAAGTGGCAAGAAAAAAAATTGCGACTTTATGAATTGAAAAAGTCTGACATTTTTGAGAAATTCTACGGGAAAAGCATTTTCTGATGGGTTGGAATTCCATTGTCCCTATGCAAAGTACTAGGGTTGTAATCGCACCATAAATGCATTTAAAATGTTTGTTTTAAATGGGTTATCTTGGAGGTTTCTAATGAACTGGAATGGCATTGAATTTGAAAACCATGGAAAAAGCCAAGCACTGTCTCCATATGCAGAAATCCCAACCATCCTGCTTATTGTGGGATTGTCACAGTTTGGTAGCTTTAACTCACTGTCCCGCTTACTGTTTTCATATTTTTTTTTAAATGTCCCAATTTACCTTGTGAAACTAGGGACCAACCAGATTCCACATATAACACACCAGACTCCTCTCCTAAAAAGACCACCCTGCCCCTGTTGCCAATAGTCATGCCTAAATGACACCCATAATTACACGTACAATCCTCTCACATATAGGGGCCCATTTATCAAGCTCCGAACGGAGCTTGTGGGCCCGTGTTTCTGGCGAGTCTTCAGACTCGCCAGAAACACCAGTTATGAAGCAGCGGTCTAAGGACCGCTGCTCCATAACCCTGTCCGCCTGCTCTGATGAGGCGGACAGGAATCACCGGAAATCAGCCCAATCGAGTACGATCGGGTTGATTGACACTTCCCTGCTGGCGGCCGATTGGCAGCGTTGCACCAGCAGCTTTTGTGAGCTGCTGGTGCAATATTAAATGCGGAGAGCGTATTGCTCTCCGCATTCAGCGAGGTCTTGAGGACCTGATCCGCACTGTTGGATCAGGTCCGCAAGACCTTTAATAAATAGGCCCCATAGTCTAGGCCTCCCAGTCTTAAAAAAATCTCTAAGACTGGCAGGCATGCAAATGCCTCTTGATTATTGTTGGTACCATGTAGAAGAAATTAATCTCAAAATGAAATACAAGTTCCTATACTTCATCCAAACATAGAAATAGGGTGAATAAATCCTTGATAATACAAAGTCAGTTTAAGAAAAAAAAACTTTATTGCCAGATTTGCTATTTGTAAAATAACACAATAAATATACAAAGTGTAATTGTTGTTTTTTTCGTAAAATGGGCTGAACATGGGTGTTCCATGGGCGTATATGACATTTTCTCTCAAATCCCAGGGTAATTCTATAAACATTTTCGTACTTCAGTTCTCATTGGTATTTTTCTTGCACGTTAAAAAGTGGTCAGTTTTCACCAAAAATTCTCTAAACACTAATTATTCTGAAAGTAAAACCTATGCATATGAAAATTACAGTGGGAAAAAAAATTACAGTGCCATAATATTATAAAATTTTATATGTGCATTTTATAAAAGGGTCAACTGAGGTAAAGCAGTGAGTAAAAAAGAAGTGTAAAAAAAAAGCTTATAAGTATTTTAATAAAATTTTAAAAAATCTACAAAATTACTTACACTTTAGTGCTGCCAAGTGTAGCCTGCTCCACCCCCCTTATCAGTGTCCTACTCCAAACCTTGTGGTATCATGTAACAAAGTGTGCATGTGAGGATAATTACTTATGCAAGCAAGGGGGTTGAGGAGGGACAGCAGGTACTGCTATTTATTGCCAAGGGGCTTGCTCATTTTCCATGGGGATAATGTCACATGCTTTTGTGAAAGCTGCAGCATTATAGTGCACTGCTTTAGTCAGGTGCCATGTGACTCTGCCCCCTACTGTGCATGTGCACGAGTGCATTCTGCAGAAGCTATGGCCTGGAAAGCACCTTCCATAAATTGAAATGCCCAGCGGTAAGCTTGCTGCAAACAAAACTATGCTTGAATTAAAGGGGTTAATAGGGGTTAAAACAGAAACTTTTTTGCAGGCAAGCTTTGGCTGCATTATATATTTAGAAACTTATGTTAGTTCATACTGTTTTATGTCCCTTTAAGGTAGAGTTCACTAAAAACAGCATAATTTTATTTGTATTAAGCATAATATTCATGTTTTAAAACATGCAGGTTTCACCCTCTGTACTTTGCTCTCCATTTTGAACTTTTGTATGGGAGGCATCTCACCACTCGCAGGGACAGCCCCTTTGTTGCAGAATTTCATGTGAGATTTTTTAAGAATTAGGGCCTGAGTGAAGGTGGCCCCTGGGCAGAGCCAATGGATAGAAAGGTAAAGTCACAAGTGTTCAGTGGGTGCTTATTCAGTCCAACAAGAACAATAGGTTACAAGCTAAAATACTGGGGTGCTTTTGTTTTTTCTGTATCCCCTAGAACCACAACTTCTACCCAGACTCCACCCTTCCCTTAAATTCCCATGGATTATGGCTCCATTGTTTGGTATTTAAATGTTTATAACTTTGCTCAGAAATAACACATTTGTCTGAAATGTATTTTACTTTGCAGTTACTAAACAGCTAAAAAAACATGAAGTGATTCTTTTAGGTAGATCTAAAATATTTCAGTATGAAAAACGTCTGATATTTTGTAGACAAAATGGTTCTATAAGAGTGTAGAAAAAAAGTCTAAATAATTTTGCCTACAATTTGGTATGGAGATATACTTAGACCTAGATTTGGAGTTTGGCGGTAGCCGTGAAAACCAGCGTTAGAGGCTCCTAACGCTGGTTTTAGGCTACCGCCGGTATTTAGAGTCACTCAAAATAGGGTCTAACGCTCACTTTTCAGCCGCGACTTTTCCATACCGCAGATCCCCTTACGTCAATTGCGTATCCTATCTTTTCAATGGGATCTTCCTAACTCCGGTATTTAGAGTCGTTTCTGAAGTGAGCGTTAGACATCTAACGACAAAACTCCAGCCGCAGGAAAAAAGTCAGTAGTTAAGAGCTTTCTGGGCTAACGCCGGTTCATAAAGCTCTTAACTACTGTACTCTAAAGTACACTAACACCCATAAACTACCTATGTACCCCTAAACCGAGGTCCCCCCACATCGCCGCCACTTGATTAAATTTTTTAACCCCTAATCTGCCGACCGCAACCTACGTTATCCTTATGTACCCCTAATCTGCTACCCCTAACACCGCCGACCCCTGTATTATATTTATTAACCCCTAATCTGCCCCCCACAACGTCGCCGCCAGTTACCTACACTTATTAACCCCTAATCTGCCGTCCGCATGCCGCCGCCAGCTACATTATCCCTATGTACCCCTAATCTGCTGCCCCTAACACCGCCGACCCTATATTATATTTATTAACCCCTAATCTGCCCCCCACAACGTCGCCTCCACCTGCCTACACTTATTAACCCCTAATCTGCCGAGCGGACCTGAGCGCTACTATAATAAAGTTATTAACCCCTAATCCGCCTCGCTAACCCTATAATAAATAGTATTAACCCCTAATCTGCCCTCCCTAACATCGCCGACACCTAACTTCAATTATTAACCCCTAATCTGCCGACCGGAGCTCCCCGCTATTCTAATAAATGTATTAACCCCTAAAGCTAAGTCTAACCCTAACACTAACACCCCCCCTAAGTTAAATATAATTTAAATCTAACGAAATAAATTAACTCTTATTAAATAAATTATTCCTATTTAAAGCTAAATACTTACCTGTAAAATAAATCCTAATATAGCTACAATATAAATTATATTTATATTATAGCTATTTTAGGATTTATATTTATTTTACAGGTAACTTTGTATTTATTTTAACCAGGTACAATAGCTATTAAATAGTTAAGAACTATTTAATAGATAAACTAGTTAAAATAATTACAAATTTACCTGTAAAAGAAATCCTAACCTAAGTTACAAATAAACCTAACGCTAGACTATCAATAAATTAATTAAATAAACTACCTACAATTACCTACAATTAACCTAACACTACACTATCAATAAATTAATTAAATACAATTCCTACAAATAAATACAATTAAATAAACTTGCTAAAGTACAAAAAATAAAAAAGAACTAAGTTACAAAAAATAATAAAATATCTACAAACATAAGAAAAATATTACAACAATTTTAAACTAATTACACCTACTCTAAGCCCCCTAATAAAACAACAAAGCCCCCCAAAATAAAAAATGCCCTACCCTATTCTAAATTACTAAAGTTAAAAGCTCTTTTACCTTACCAGCCCTGAACAGGGCCCTTTGCGGGGCATGCCCCAAGAAGTTCAGCTCTTTTGCCTGTAAAAAAAACCATACAATACCCCCCCCCAACATTACAACCCACATACCCCTAATCTAACCCAAACCCCCCTTAAATAAACCTAACACTAAGCCCCTGAAGATCATCCTACCTTGTCTTCACCTCACCATGTATCACCGATCCGTCCTGGCTCCAAAATCTTCATCCAACCCAAGCGGGGGTTGGCGATCCATCATCCGGTGCCTGAAGAGGTCCAGAAGAGGCTCCAAAGTCTTCATCCTATCCGGGAAGAAGAGGCGATCCGGACCGGCAACCATCTTGATCCAAGCGGCATCTTCTATCTTCATCCGATGTCGACCGGCTCCATCCTGAAGACCTCCACCGCGGACCCATCTTCTTCCGGCGACGTCCAACTGCAGAATGACGGTTCCTTTAAGGGACGTCATCCAAGATGGCGTCCCTCGAATTCCGATTGGCTGATAGGATTCTATCAGCCAATCGGAATTAAGGTAGGAATATTCTGATTGGCTGATGGAATCAGCCAATCAGAATCAAGTTCAATCCGATTGGCTGATCCAATCAGCCAATCAGATTGAGCTCGCATTCTATTGGCTGATCGGAACAGCCAATAGAATGCAAGCTCAATCTGATTGGCTGATCGGATCAGCCAATCGGATTGAACTTGATTCTGATTGGCTGATTCCATCAGCCAATCAGAATATTCCTACCTTAATTCCGATTGGCTGATAGAATCCTATCAGCCAATCGGAATTCGAGGGACGCCATCTTGGATGACGTAATTTAAAGGAACCGTCATTCGTCGTTCAGTCGTCGGCCAGGATGGATGTTCCGCGGTGGAGGTCTTCAGGATGCTGCCGCTTCGCTCCGGATGGATGCCGCTTGGATGAAGACTTCAATCGGATGGAAGAACTCTTCTGCCCCGCTTGGATGAAGACTTCAGCCGGATCATGGACCTCTTCAGCCCCCCCGCTTGGGCTTGGATCAGGACATCGGAGGAGCTCTTCTGGACCGATCGGTGAACCTGGTATGGTGAAGACAAGGTAGGATGATCTTCAGGGGCTTAGTGTTAGGTTTATTTAAGGGGGGTTTGGGTTAGATTAGGGGTATGTGGGTGGTGGGTTGTAATGTTGGGGGGGGGTATTGTATGTGTTTTTTTTACAGGCAAAAGAGCTGAATTCTTTGGGGCATGCCCCGCAAAGGGCCCTGTTCAGGGCTGGTAAGAGCTTTTTTAATTTAGAATAGGGTAGGGCATTTTTTTATTTTGGGGGGCTTTGTTATTTTATTAGGGGGCTTAGAGTAGGTGTAATTAGTTTAAAATTGTTGTAATATTTTTCTTATGTTTGTAAATATTTTTTTATTTTTTTGTAACTTAGTTCTTTTTTATTTTTTGTACTTTAGCTAGTTTATTTAATTGTATTTATTTGTAGCAATTGTATTTAATTAATTTATTGATAGTGTAGTGTTAGGTTTATTTGTAACTTAGGTTAGGATTTCTTTTACAGGTAAATTTGTAATTATTTTAACTATTTTAGCTATTAAATAGTTCTTAACTATTTAATAGCTATTGTACCTGGTTAAAATAAATACAAAGTTACCTGTAAAATAAATATTAATCCTAAAATAGCTATAATATAATTATAATTTATATTGTAGCTATATTAGGATTTATTTTACAGGTAAGTATTTAGCTTTAAATAGGAATAATTTATTTAATAAGAGTTAATTAATTTTGTTAGATTTAAATTATATTTAATTTAGGGGGGTGTTAGTATTAGGGTTAGACTTAGCTTTAGGGGTTAATACATTTATTAGAATAGCAGCGAGATTCGGTCGGCAGATTAGGGGTTAATAATTGAAGTTAGGTGTCGGCGATGTTAGGGAGGGCAGATTAGGGGTTAATACTATTTATGATAGGGTTAGTGAGGCGGATTAGGGGTTAATAACTTTATTATAATAGCGGTGCGGTCCGGTCGGCAGATTAGGGGTTAATAAGTGTAGGCAGGTGGAGGCGACGTTGTGGGGGGCAGATTAGGGGTTAATAAATATAATATAGGGGTCGGCGATGTTAGGGCAGCAGATTAGGGGTACATAGGGATAATGTAAGTAGCGGCGGTTTACGGAGCGGCAGATTAGGGGTTAATAATAATATGCAGGGGTCAGCGATAGCGGGGGCGGCAGAATAGGGGTTAATAAGTGTAAGGTTAGGGGTGTTTAGACTCGGGGTACATGTTAGAGTGTTAAGTGCAGACGTCGGAAGGGTTACCGCATAGCAAACAATGGGGCTGCGTTATGAGCTGAACGCGGCTTTTTTGCAGGTGTTAGGTTTTTTTTCAGCTCAAACAGCCCCATTGTTTCCTATGGGAGAATCGTGCACGAGCACGTTTTTGAGGCTGGCCGCGTCCGTAAGCAACTCTGGTATCGAGAGTTGAAGCTGCGTTAAAAATGATCTACGCTCCTTTTTTGGAGCCTAACGCAGCCTTTATGTGGACTCTCGATACCAGAGTTATTTTTATGGTGCGGCCAGTAAAACGCGGGCGTTAGTTTTTCGGGTCGTTACCGACAAAGCTCCAAATCTAGCCGTAAGTTAGCTATTGCGCGCTTTTGTAAAAATGATTTAAAGGGACAGTCTAGTCAAAATTAAACGTTCATGATTCAGATAGGGCATGCAATTTTAAACAACTTTCCCATTTACTTTTGTCATGAAATTAGCTTTGTTCTCTTGGTATTCTTTGTTAAAAGCTAAACCTAGGTAGGTTCATATGCTAATTTCTAAGCCCTTGAAGGCCACCTCTTATCTCAGTGCATTTTTGACAGTTTTTCGCAGCTAGACAGCGCTAGTTCATGTGTGCCATGTAGATAACATCGTGGTCACTCCTGTGGAGTTACCCAGGAGTCAGCACTGATTGGCTAAAATGCATGTCTGTAAAAACAACAGAAATAAGGGGGCAGTCTGCAGAGGCTTAGTTACAAGGTAATCACAGAGGTAAAAAGTGTATTAATATAACTGTGTTGGTTATGCAAAACTGGGGAATGGGTAATAAAGGGGTTATTCTTTTTTAAATTCTGGAGTAGGCTGTCCCTTTAAAACTGAGAAGTATTTTTTTTTTAGATATTTATTTCTGAAATAACTATATTAAAAACATTTTCCCATCGGAATTGATTAAAAAAACATCAAGTACAGGAGAAGTGAATACCAACAGACCAATAGTTTTTCCATTTTTTAGGCCCTTCTTGGAATAATAAATTGAGTGGCAAAGTGATTCATTGGTACAAAGAAATTCTGTATTAGTGATGTTTTCAATATATTTAAAAGGGCATAAACTTAAAAAAGTAAACTTTCATGAGTCACAAAAACATGCAATTTTAAAAAACTTTTCAATTTACATATTTTATCAAATGTATTTCATTCTCTTGTTATCCTTTGTTGAAAAGCATACTTAGGCAGTATTTTCTTCTGGAAGCTAGCTGGTTATTGGTGGCTACACATAAATGCCTTTTACCCTTGCTTCACCAACTCGCTCCCATTATTGCTCTGAAGTTGAACTTTAACTATGTGCTTAACCTATGTAAAGAGAATAATCAGATAGGTATATGCAAGTAAATGGTTAAATAATGTTCTAACACATTACAGCATTTTCCTTTTTCTCTTTAAGGGATATACTATAATCCCATAGAATAGCTATTCAAAGTCATGTGCAGGGGTCATAGGACTTTGCAATTCAAGACAACACAGTTAGGACGCCATGTACTAAACGGCGGGCAGACAGTTTCTTAACTCGCGAAGCTGTCCTCCCGCCTCCGCTACATACGGGCAGCGGATCTGTTGATCCGCTTGCCTGTTTGTATCATTACACACTCATCGGAGTGTGTAATGCCCGCCCCTTCAATCGCGCGACCAATCACGCGACTGAAGGGGCTTTCAATCACCGAGAGCGATTCATGGGCCTCTAGTTATCAACGTGTCTACTTACCTCCCTTCGCCGGCCCCAATACGCCCGCCTAAGCTCGCCTCACATCGCCGCCGCGGACCTGAAAACGCTCGCCAAAGTTATCAAAAAAGCTGTCAAAAAGCCGCGCACCAAGTATGGGGCGATGAGCAGTGGACTGTGATAGTTATCACTCATCCGATCTCGCTGCTCTTCGGCTTTTTCCCAGCTGTACTGATAAGCTGTCACTAAGCACCCACACTAAACTACACTGTTCTACCCCCTATACCGGTGCCCCCGGAGCCCCCCGCAACTAAATAAAGTTATTAACCCCTAAACCGCCGCTCCCGGACCCCGCCGCCACATACATAATACCTATTAACCCCTATCCTGCCCCCCTTATACCGCCGCCACCTATAATAAATTTATCAACCCCTAAACCTAAATCTAACAATAACCCTAACATCCCCCTATCTTAACTATATAACTCTTATTAAATTAATTATTCCTATTTAAAACTAAATACTTACCTATAAAATAAATATAGCTACAATATAACTAATAATTATATTGATGCTATTTTAGGATTTATTTTTATTTTACAGGCAAATTTAAATTTATTTTAACTAGGCACAATAGCTATTAAATAGTTATTAACTATTTAATAGCTACCTAGATAAAATAAAGACAAATTTACCTGTAAAATAAAAACTAACCTAAGTTTCAATTACACCTAACACTACACTATCATTAAATAAATTATTCCTATTTAAAAATAAATACTTACCTGTAAAATAAACCCTAAGATAGCTACAATGTAATTAATAATTACATTGTAGCTATCTTAGGATTTATATTTATTTTACAGGTAACTTTATATTTATTTTAACTAGGTAGAATAGTTATTAAATAGTTATTAACTATTTAATAACTACCTAGCTAAAAGAAATACAAAATTACCTGTAAAATAAATCCTAACCTAAGTTACAATTAAACCTAACACTACACTATCATTAAATAAATTAAATTAATTAACTACAAGTAGCTACAATTAAATACAATTAAATAAACTAACTAAAGTACAAAAAAATAAAAAATAAATAAGTTACAAAAAATAAAAAAATATTACAAGATTTCTAAGCTAATTACACCTAATCTAAGCCCCCTAATAAAATAACAAAGCCCCCCAAAATAAAAAAATGCCCTACCCTATCCTAAATTACAAAAGTTAACAGCTCTATTACCTTACCAGCCCTTAAAAGGGCCTTTTGCGGGGCATGCCCCAAAGTATTCAGCTCTTTTGCATGTAAAAAAAAATACAAACCCCCCCAACATTAAAACCCACCACCCACATACCCCTACTCTAACCCACCCAAACCCCCCTTAAAAAAACCTAACACTAACCCCCAGAAGATCTCCCTACCTTTAGCCGTCTTCAGCCAGCCGACCACCGATGGAACCGAAGAGGACATCCGCAGCGGCCGAAGTCATCATCCAAGGGGCGCTGAAGAGGTCTTCCATCTGATAGAAGTCTTCATCCATGCGGCGTCTTCAATCTTCATCCATCCGGAGCGGAGCCTTCTTCAAACAAGCCGACGCGGAGCCATCCTCTTCCAACGACGCCTACCCGACGAATGGATATTCCTTTAAGTGACGTCATCCAAGATGGCGTCCCTCGAATTCCGATTGGCTGATAGGATTCTATCAGCCAATAGGAATTAAGGTAGGAAAAATCTGATTGTCTGATGCAATCAGCCAATCAGATTGAGCTCGCATTCTATTGGCTGATTGGAACAGCCAATAGAATGCAAGCTCAATCTGATTGGCTGATTGGATCAGCCAATCGGATTGAACTTGAATCTGATTGGCTGATTGCATCAGCCAATCAGATTTTTCCTACCTTAATTATGATTGGCTGATAGAATCCTATCAGCCAATCGGAATTCGAGGGACGCCATCTTGGATGACATCACTTAAAGGAATATCCATTCGTCGGGTAGGCGTCGTTGGAAGAGGATGGCTCCGCGTCGGCTCGTTTGAAGAAGGCTCCGCTCCGGATGGATGAAGATTGAAGACGCTGCATGGATGAAGGCTTCTATCGGATGGAAGAACTCTTCAGCGCCCCTTGGATGATGACTTTGGCCACTGCGGATGTCCTCTTCTGTTCCATCGGTGGTCGGCTGGCTGAAGACGGCTAAAGGTAGGGAGATCTTCTGGGGGTTAGTGTTAGGTTTTTTTTAAGGGGGGTTTGGGTGGGTTAGAGTAGGGGTATGTGGGTGGTGGGTTTTAATGTTGGGGGGTTGTATTTTTTTACATGCAAAAGAGCTGAATACTTTGGGGCATGCCCCGCAAAAGGCCCTTTTAAGGGCTGGTAAGGTAATAGAGCTGTTAACTTTTGTAATTTAGAATAGGGTAGGGCATTTTTTTATTTTGGGGGGCTTTGTTATTTTATTAGGGGGCTTAGATTAGGTGTAATTAGCTTAAAAATCTTGTAATATTTTTTTATTTTTTGTACTTTAGTTAGTTTATTTAATTGTAGCTACTTGTAGTTAATTAATTTAATTTATTTAATGATAGTATAGTGTTAGGTTTAATTGTAACTTAGGTTAGGATTTATTTTACAGGTAATTTTGTATTTCTTTTAGCTAGGTAGCTATTATATAGTTAATAACTATTTAATAGCTATTGTACCTAGTTAAAATAAATACAAAGTTACCTGTAAAATAAATATAAATCCTAAGATAGCTACAATGTAATTATTAATTACATTGTAGCTATCTTAGGGTTTATTTTATAGGTAAGTATTTAGTTTTAAATAGGAATAATTAATTTAATAAGAGTTATATTTATTTAGATTTATTTAATTAATATTTAAGATGTTAGGGTTAGTGTTAGACTTAGGTTTAGGGGTTAATAATTTTATTATAGGTTGCAGCGGTATAGGGGGGCAGGATAGGGGTTAATAAATTTATTATAGGTGGCGGCAGTATAGGGGGGGCAGGATAGGGGTTAATAGGTATTATGTAGGTTGCGGCGGGGTCCGGGAGCGGCGGTTTAGGGGTTAATACATTTATTATAGTTGCGGCGGGGTCCGGGAGCGGTGGTTTAGGGGTTAATACATTTATTAGAGTTGCGGTGGGCACCGGGAGCGGCGGTTTAGGGGTTATCATGTTTAATATAGGTGGCGGCGGTGTAGGGGGGTAGATTAGGGGTGTTTAGACTCGGGGTACATGTTAGGGTGTTAGATGTACACACTTCCCATAGGAATCAATGGGATGTCGGGCAGCAGTGAACATGAACTTTCGCTATGGTCAGACTCCCATTGATTCCTATGGGATCCACCACCTCCAGGGCGGCGGATTGAAAACCAGGTACGCTGGGCCGGAAAAGTGCCGAGCGTACCTACCAAAAGTAGTCAGATTATGCTGAACTTGCATTCGGAACATCTGGAGTGACGTAAGAATCGATCTGTCGGACTGAGTCCGGCGGATCGAAGCTTACGTCACTATATTCTACTTTTGCCGGGCAGCAGGGCTTGATAACTTAGGCGAATCAGCCTCGCCACAAATACGCTGTGGAATTCCAGCGTATTTGAGGTTGACGGCCTGATAACTAGAGGCCATGGAATAAAGTTCCATTAGAGGCGGTGAATACAAGCACTGTGAGGCGGGACATCAAGAATGCCTGGGATAAGGATAAAGCTATCAAACTAATCAAGATTAGACTTTAAAGGAAATGTGGGCAGACTTGGTGGGCCTTATCTGCCATATAAATCTATGTTTCTATCTTAGTAAACATCATTAATATTAAATTAATTAATCACCATTTTACATTTCACGTATATTTTACTTTTGTTTAGAATTTCAAACCCCCCACACACAAAAGCATCTCTAGAAGCCTGAGAAAATCCTATTTTTTATAGTTGTTTTCATGTTTGTCCAATCTAAGTATAACAAAACCTGGTGTGTGTGCATTTATTAAGATTAAATAAAACAAGTAGATTCATAGAGAGATTAATTTCTAAAGTGTCAATTGTTCAATAGCTTTCCGCCTAGGTAATAATGACATCCTAAAAACATTTTTGTGCAGTTACACAGTTGGGGCGAGATTATATATACGGCGTAGGTTTTGGCGCAACTGCTGAAACCCACGCTGCCCGTAAATTCACTTCGCACATTGGGTGAATCACATATATGGCGCCGACAGATGATAAGTTGTAGATAAACTGGCGAGGTTCAGAAATGTGCACAAATACACATTTCTGGAGTCGCCAATGACTTACAGCAGTTTATGAACTAAATAAAAAATAGAAAAATGTTTAATCACCCGTAAAAATCAAAGCAACTACTAATAAAATGTATTAACCTCTAAACCGTCATCCTCCCACAATGCAATCTACCTATTTAAACTATTAACCCCTTATCTGCCAACCCCCACATTGCAAACTGGTTAATAAATGTATTATCCCCTAATCCACCATCCCCCCACAACGCAAAGTACCTATCAACACTATTAACCCCTTAACCGCCATCCCTCCACAATGCAAAGTACCTAATTAACCTTTTAACCCCACATCGCAAACTACCTATTAACACTATTGACCCCTAATCCCCCACAACGCAAAGCATTAATCTAATATCTAAGCCCCCTAACCTAACACCCCCAAAGTTAACCCAAATTAAACTACCCAAATTTATTACATAAAATAAAAAAAGACTATCTGCCTCAAAAATTAATTAAAAATTACCAAATAAAAAAATCCTAACTTCAAATAAAAAAAAAAAATGTTAACATTACAGAAGAAAAAAACACCTAAGAGAACATGAAAATAAAAAAATCTAAGATTATAGAAAAAAATAAACAAAATCATCCAAAATTAAAAAACTAAATCTAATCTAATAACACTATAAAAACAAAAAAGACACCCCAATATAAAAACACCCCATAATCTAACAGTAAACTACCAATAGCCCTCAAAAGGGTCTTTTGTAGGGCATTTTCCTAAGTTTAACAGCTCTTTTAAAAAGTCCCCCCTAACAGCACAACCCACACCCACCCATTTGTATGGGCATTGCCCTTTAAAGGGGAATCAGCTCTTTTAGTGCCCATTAAAAAAATATAAAAAGCCCTAATCTAAAAAAAAAAACACCCAGAAAAAAAAAACTAACACTAACCCCAAAATAGGTACTCAACATTCCTAAAGTCCAGCGGTGAAGGTCTTCTTCCAGACGGCTTCATCTTCAATCTTCATTCCGGTGTCGTGGAGCCATCTTCATTCTTCATCCAGGTGTTGCGGAGCTGAGGTGGGGTGGAGCGGAGACGGAACGGTGGCAGCGGTCGTCCGATGTGGAGGCTCCTCTTCATGTGATTGTCTGCTGCACACTGAAGATTGAATGCGAGGTACCCATTTTATATTGGGGTAACTTGCATTCCTATTGGATGAAAATGTCAAATCAGCCAATAGGATGAGAGCTTCTTAAATCCGATTGGCTGTTCAAATCAGCCAATAGGTTTTAAGCAGCTCTCATCCTATTGGCTGATTTGAACAGCCAATAGGATTTAAGCAGCTCTCATCCTATTGGCTGATCCGCCTCAGTTCTGCGACACCTGGATGAAGATTGAATATCGCTCCTCGACACCGGGATGAAGATTGAAGATGGAGCCGCCTGGAAGAAGACCTTCACCGCCGGACTTCAGAGGGCTTTTTATTTTTTTTAATGGGCACTAAAAGAGCTGATTGCCATTTTAAAGGGACACTGAACCCAAATTTTTTCTTTTATGATTCAGATAGAGCATGCAATTTTAAGCAACTTTCTAATTTACTCCTATTATCAAATTTTCTTCATTCTCTTGAAAAGCAAAAATGTAAGTTTAGATGCCGGCCCATTTTTAGTGAACAACCTGGGTTGTTCTTGCTGATTGGTCGATTAATTTAACCGACCAATAAACAAGTGCTGTCCAGGGTTCTGAACCAAATAGCTTAGCTGCCTTCTTTTTCAAATAAAGATAGCAAGAGAACGAAGAAAAATTGATAATAGGAGTACATTAGAAAGTCACTTAAAATTGCATGCTCTATCTGAATCACGAAAGAAAACATTTGGGTTCAGTGTCCCTTTAAGGGAAATGCCTATACAAATGCCCCTTTAGGGGTAATGTGTAGATTAGGGTTATTTATAGTTAGGTCTTTTAATTTTGGGGGGTTGTACTGTTAGGGGGGGACTTAATATTATTTTTTTTTTAAAGTAAAAGAGCTGTTCAATTTAGGACAATGCCCTACAAAAGGCCCTTTTAAGGACCTATTGATAGTTTAGTGTTAGATTAGGGGGTGTTTTTATTTTGGGTGTCTTTCTGGTTTTATAGGGGTATTAGATTAGATTTAATTTTTTTATTTTGGATAATTTCATTTATTTTTTCTAATGTTAGATTTTTTTATTTTTATGTAAGCTTAGGCGTTTTTTTTGTAATGTTAGTTTCTTTTATTTTACTGTAATGTTAGGATTTTTTTTATTTTACTGTAATGTTAGGATTTTTTATTTTAAATTGAATTTAGGATTTTTTTATTTTGGTAATTATTAATTATTTTTTTAGGGAGATAGTCTTTTTTATTTTATGTAATGGTACTTTAATTGGGGTTAACCTAGGGGGTGTTAGGTTAGGGGGCTTAGTTATTAGATCAATACTTTGCGATGTGGGAGGTTGGCGGTTTAGGGGTTATTAGTGAAATTAGGTATTGTGCGATGTGGGAGGTTGGTGGATTAGGGGTTAATAGTGTTGAAAGGTAGTTTGCGATGTGGGGGTTGTCGGATTAGGGGTTAATAACTTTATTAGGTAGATTGCGATGTAGGGGGTTGGGGGTTTAGGGGTTAATAGTGTAGATAGGTGCGATGTGGGTGGATGGCGGATTAGGGGTTAATCACTTTATTAGGTACTTTGCGATGTGGGGGTTGGCAGATTAGGGGTTAATGTATTTATTAGTTATTGCGGTGGGGGGGGGGGATGGTTGAGAGCTACATATTGGGTATCCATTAGGTGTTTGATAAAGTTTCTAGGGAGTTACGGTACTTATATATAACTACAGGCCTGCAAGCTTCACTAAAGTAGTGAGACAATTAGTAGAAACTCTTATAAAGGAAATAATTGTGTCTTTCATAAAGTCATACAACCTTCTAGATTTCTGACTGCATGTTTATTATAAGGAAAGGTTAATATAGTTAATTTCTTGGATTACTTATATAAAGTGACAGATGAGACTAACTACTAAATCGCATTGTCTTAAACAAGCTCTTTATAGCTATGAGGTCCTGAGAAGGAATATGGGTTCAGGACCATGCTTCTCATAGGGAAACTTTGACTGGAATATTATAATGAAAATATCAACACAGTAACACCAGATGTAATTATGTTTAAAGCTCTAACTATGTGCAAATAATATTATCTAGTGTGCACTATCTATGAGATGACAGTGTCTTTTTACATCTGGGATATATTTTACCTGTTCTTGTCTTCAGTTGTCAGTAAAGTTTATCTTTAATCTGGCCTTTCCCTCAGCATGATCTTTCTTTCACATTCCTTAATAACATATAAGGATGAGAATCTCCAAAACTCCTTTAGCCAACTTCCAAATGTAGGTAATACGTCTATGTATGTATGTAAGTATGTATGTATGTATGTATGTAAGTATGTATGTATGTATGTAAGTATGTATGTAAGTATGTAAGTATGTATGTAAGTAAGTATGTATGTAAGTATGTATGTAAGTATGTATGTAAGTATGTATGTAAGTATGTATGTAAGTATGTAAGTAAGTATGTATGTAAGTATGTAAGTATGTAAGTATGTAAGTATGTATGTAAGTATGTAAGTATGTAAGTAAGTATGTAAGTATGTATGTAAGTATGTATGTAAGTATGTAAGTATGTATGTAAGTAAGTAAGAATGTATGTATGTAAGTATGTATGTATGTAAGTATGTATGTATGTATGTAAGTATGTATGTAAGTATGTATGTAAGTATGTATGTAAGTATGTATGTAAGTATGTAAGTATGTAAGTATGTATGTATGTAAGTATGTATGTAAGTATGTATGTAAGTATGTATGTAAGTATGTAAGTATGTAAGTATGTATGTATGTAAGTATGTATGTAAGTATGTATGTAAGTAAGTATGTAAGTATGTATGTAAGTATGTATGTAAGTATGTATGTAAGTATGTAAGTATGTATGTAAGTAAGTAAGTATGTAAGTATGTATGTAAGTATGTAAGTATGTATGTAAGTAAGTATGTAAGTATGTATGTAAGTATGTATGTAAGTATGTAAGTATGTATGTAAGTAAGTATGTATGTATGTAAGTAAGAATGTATGTATGTAAGTATGTATGTAAGAATGTATGTATGTAAGTATGTATGTATGTAAGTATGTAAGTATGTATGTATGTATGTAAGTATGTATGTAAGTATGTATGTAAGTATGTATGTAAGTATGTATGTAAGTATGTATGTATGTATGTATGTAAGTATGTAAGTATGTAAGTATGTATGTATGTATGTATGTAAGTAAGTATGTAAGTATGTATGTATGTATGTAACTATGTAAGTATGTATGTATTGTGACCTGGGATCTTGGAAACACACAGTCCTCAAAGCTGGAAACACCACACAAGGTTGTAGCTTTATAAAATACAGTCTGTTTATTATCAGGTCTGGCAAAAAACAGGCAAAATAAACGTAAACAAAACAAAAGAGGCTTGCTCCACTGAGCACTTACTAACAAGTACAACTGTCTGCACTAAGTAGCTTTTCACAAAAGTAATATTGCACAGACCTTTCAAACTTTGTCCTTTAGAGATAATTCCTCTCAGTCTCTCAGGAGAGTGCTTGCAGTTTTCCTTTACTGCAGGCAAATCTAAATCTCAACCCCTGACTGGGGATTTTATTAGCACCTGCTGTTAATTACCACATGCAGGTGAGTAGCTAGCTGAGTCAGACAGAATTCCTGGACTGGACTTTTTGACATAATGTGCTACTTGCAAACTGCGGGGTGGAGCACTGCAACACTTTTGAGGGAATATAGACACCTTCCATTACTATGCCTTGGGTTCTGTCACACATCCTCCCCGCCAGCTCAGACCTAGTGGGGTGAGCGACCATGGCCAAAAGCGTATGCATACGTGAAAGGCCATCAGCATTACCCTGTTTACTTCCTGCCCTGTGTTCTACTGAGAAGAGATAGGGTTGCAAACTAAGGAACCAGCATGTAACTCTACTATTATTATCCTTATTTTGACTCATCCATTTGAGAGGTGCATGATCAGTAACTAGTCTAAATTTTCTGCCCAACAAATAATATTTGAGAGTTTCAGCAGCCCATTTAATTGCTAGACACTCCTTTTCAACAATTGAATAGTTATTTTCTCTAGGTTGAAGTTTCCGGCTCAGGTATAGTATTGGGTGCTCTTCACTTTGAGTTTCCTGGGAAAGCACTGCTCCAAGCCCAACATCAGAGGCATCCGTCTGTAAAACAAACTCCTTTGAAAAATCAGGGGTGACTAACACTGGTTGTCTACAAATGGCTTCCTTGAGATTTTGAAATGCCTGTTCAGCTTCAGAGGACCATTTCACTATTACTGGAGCTTTTGCTTTAGTGAGGTCAGTTAAAGGACCCGCTATAGTAGCAAAGTTGGAGATAAACCTTCTGTAGTAGCCAACAAGCCCAAGAAATGTTCTGACCTGTTTCTTCATCATAGGTCGTGGCCAATTCCTTATGGCTTCAACTTTAGCAAGTTGTGGCTTTACTATTCCTCTTCCAATGGAATAGCCCAGATACTTGGCCTCCTCCAAGCCAATGGTACATTTACTCGGATTTGCTGTCAGACCGGCATTTCTTATGGAATTAAGGACAGCTTACACTTTTGGCAAGTGAGACTCCCAATCTTCGCTATGTATGACCACGTCATCTAAGTAAGCTGCAGCATAATGAGCATGTGGCCTTAAGATCCGGTCCATCATTCTTTGAAATGTTGCTGGAGCACCATGTAGGCCAAAAGGTAACACCTTGTATTGGAAGAGCCCATCTGGAGTAGAGAAGGCAGTCTTTTCCTTTGCCCGTCCTGTAAGCGGCACTTGCCAATAACCCTTGGTCAAATCCAATGTGGTAAGGTACCTGGCTCTCCCGAGTCTCTCCCTCCACAAGTTCATCAACCCTTGGCATGGGGTATGCATCAAACTTGGATATTGCATTCAGCTTCCGGTAATCATTACAAAACCTGATTGTGCCATCAGGCTTTGGTACAAGCACAATTGGGCTACTCCAGTCACTTTGGGATTCTTCAATTACCCCAAGGTCCAGCATTTTCTTTACTTCCAATTTGATTGCTTCCCTCCGGGCTTCAGGTATTCTATATGGCTTTAGATTTATCCTTTTTCCCGGTTCAGTGACAATGTCATGCTCTAATATCGTAGTTCTTCCTGGGACTGAGGAGAAAACATCTTTATTTAATCTGATGAAGTCTTTTACCTCCCTCTTCTGGTGGATAGTCAGGGTTTCTGAGATATTGACTACGGGTTCATTCTCCTCCATTGTAGGGAGGTCTGCTGTTTTTATAGCCACAAGTGTTTCTCTCTCTTTCCACGGTTTAAGTAAATTCACATGGTAAATCTGTACCTCCTTTCGCCTCCCAGGCTGTCTTACTTTGTAATTTACTTCCCCCACTCTGTCAATGACTTCATATGGCCCATGCCATGTTGCCAAAAATTTGTTCTCTACAGTGGGAACCAGGACTAGTACTCTGTCTCCTGGATAAAACACACGAACCCTGGCATTTCTATTATAGCTGTTATGCTGGTGTTGTTGGGCATTTTCCATGTGTCCTCTAACTATGGGAATAATGGCTGTCATCCAATCCTGCATCTGAGTTATATGTTCAATCACACTTCTGTGAGGGGTTGACTCCTGTTCCCAAGTCTCCTTAGCTATGTCTAGCAACCCTCTGGGGTGTCTTCCATACAAAAGTTCAAAGGGCGAAAACCCAGTAGAAGCTTGAGGGACCTCTCGGATGGAAAACATTAAATAAGGCAAAAGGAAATCCCAGTTTTTCCCATCTTTATCAATTACTTTTTTGAGCATAGCCTTTAGTGTTTTATTAAATCGTTCTACCAGACCATCAGTTTGTGGGTGATATACGGATGTTTTCAGATGCTTTATATGAAGAAGATTACACAACTCCTTTGTAATTCTCGACATAAATGGAGTGCCTTGGTCTGTTAATATTTCTTTGGGAATCCCAACACGGCTGAACATTAACATTAACTCCTTAGCAATTGCTTTTGCTGAAGTAGTACGCATGGGTATTGCCTCAGGGTAACATGTAGCATAGTCTACTATTACCAATATATACTGGTTCCCCCTTGCAGACTTTACAAGAGGACCCACAAAATCCATACCAATGCGTTCAAATGGGACCTCAATTATGGGTAAGGGTACCAAGGGGCTATGGTATGCTGTAAGAGGGGCAGTTAATTGGCATTCAGGACAAGAAGAACAATAGTTTGTGATAGATGCCATTACACCTGGCCAATAAAACCTCCTAAGAATTCTCTCTCTGTTTTTTTCAATCCCCAAGTGCCCCCCAAGTATGTGGCTATGTGCCAGATTTAATACAGTGTGTCGATATGCCTGGGGTACTAACAGCTGCTTGACAGACTCCTTTTTCCCAACTCTGTACAGTAAATAATTTTCCACTTCAAAGTATGGATAGGTGAGCGCTTTATCAGTATTAATGGGGGTGCCATTTCTTATGGAAATATAGTTTCTAGCCACAGCTAAAGTTGGATCCTCCCATTGTGCAGCCCTAAAGTTACTTGGGCTAACCTCTAGGTCAGTTATTTCTACATCAGGTTCAGATATATTAGATTGACCTGTATTATTCTGTTCAGTATTACCTCCAACTAGGGTTTCCATAGGGGTTGAGTGTTTCCCTCTAGCAGGAGTTATTTTGTCTAAGTCATCCCCCAATAAATCAGAAAAGGGAAAGTCACAAACAGCGCCCTCTACTGAATCCAGTGAATTTTCCTCAGCAGCATCCCATAGATTCAAAAAATGGGGAAAATCTCTGCCTATTATCATTTCATGGACTAATTTATCCACTAAACCAACTCTATGATTTATAGGGCCATTTTGAGTTTCAATAAGTACTTTAGCAGTTGGATACTTGTGTATGTCCCCATGGACACAAGCAATATCTAGGTTCTGGTAATTATCAATAGGAGTATTTCTCAACAGACCCCTGTCTATGAGCGTAACCATGCTACCAGAATCCAGCAAAGCTTTAATTTCATTTCCCTCCACCCTTACAGTGCACCAAGGGTGGCCATTTAAACAATCATTTTTGGTAATTGCATATACTGAGCGAGTGTACAATGAATAATTGTCTCTCATATTGCCAACATTACATTCCATAGCAACATCATTCTCAGGGCAGTCCTTTGCAAAATGTCCATACTCTTTACATTGAAAACATTTAATATTAGCATTAGACAACATCTTTGAGGCTATTGTGGACCCTTCCTGACTCACAAAACTCTTGTCCCTTGCAGTAATGTCCCTCGGGTTGTAAAAACCCATCTGCTGCTCCCGATACCCCCTTTTCCCCGGAACAGTCTTACCCAATTTACTGGGACTCTGGATCTTCGGGGTTCTAGGTCTTTCCTGGTTGGGGATTTGTAGAAACTCTCCGGCAGTCAAATAGCATTCCACCAGGGCAACTAGACCGTCAGCAGTTTTAGGTTCACTCTGGCTGACCCACCACCGCAGGGAAACAGGCAATCCTCGCAGGAACCGGTCCATCACGAGCTGTTCCACAATGTGACTAGCTGAGTTGACCTCTGGCTGTAGCCATTTCCTGGCAAGATGTATCAAGTCAAACATCTGTGACCGCACGGCTTTGTCTTGACTGTAAGTCCAGGAGTGAAATCGCTGGGCCCTTACTGCTGTTGTTACTCCCAGGCGGGCCAAGATTTCTGTTTTTAGCTTTTTATAGTCACTGGCCTGCTCAGGCTCCAAATCATAATATGCCTTCTGAGGTTCTCAACTCAGAAATGGCGCAAGGAGACTTGCCCATTCAGACGCAGGCCACCCTTCTCTTTCGGCTGTCCTTTCAAAAGCCATCAGGTAAGCCTCCACATCATCTGTAGCCACCATCTTTTGCAAATAGTTACTCACTCTCAGAGTCTTAGAACTGTGTGGAATTTCTGCAGCACACCTGCCCAGTCTTTCAGCTAGGCCTCGAATCTCCTGCTGCATGGTACGTGTGATATTCTGCTGTTCCTCTCTTTGTGTTAATACCAGTTTTTGTAGCACTGCAATATTTTCTTGCTGGCTGGCAGTAGCTTGCTGCTGTGTGGCAGTGGCCTGTTGGTGAGAGGCCGTAGCCTGTAGTAAAGCCTTTACAACTTCCTCCATTTTAAGTGTGGTATTGTTTCCTTAACAGACTATTAGTGTGTTGCCCGCTACCTCCACCATATGTGACCTGGGATCTTGGAAACACACAGTCCTCAAAGCTGGAAACACCACACAAGGTTGTAGCTTTATAAAATACAGTCTGTTTATTATCAGATCTGGCAAAAACAGGCAAAATAAACATAAACAAAACAAAAGAGGCTTGCTCCACTGAGCACTTACTAACAAGTACAACTGTCTGCACTAAGTAGCTTTTCACAAAAGTAATATTGCACAGACCTTTCAAACTTTGTCCTTTAGAGATAATTCCTCTCAGTCTCTCAGGAGAGTGCTTGCAGTTTTCCTTTACTGCAGGCAAATCTAAATCTCAACCCCTGACTGGGGATTTTATTAGCACCTGCTGTTAATTACCACATGCAGGTGAGTAGCTAGCTGAGTTAGACAGAATTCCTGGACTGGACTTTTTGACATAATGTGCTACTTGCAAGCTGCGGGGTGGAGCACTGCAACACTTTTGAGGGAATATAGACACCTTCCATTACTATGCCTTGGGTTCTGTCACAGTATGTATGTATGTAAGTATGTATGTATGTATGTAAGTAAGTATGTATGTATGTATGTAAGTATGTATGTATGTAAGTAAGTATGTATGTAAGTATGTATGTAAGTATGTATGTATGTATGTATGTAAGTATGTATGTATGTATGTAAGCAAGTATGTATGTATGTAAGTATGTATGTATGTAAGTAAGTATGTATGTATGTATGTAAGTATGTATGTATGTAAGTAAGTATGTATGTAAGTATGTATGTAAGTATGTATGTATGTATGTATGTAAGTATGTATGTATGTATGTAAGCAAGTATGTATGTATGTAAGTATGTATGTATGTAAGTAAGTATGTATGTAAGTATGTATGTAAGTAAGTAAGTATGTATGTAAGTAAGTATGTATGTATGTAAGTATGTATGTATGTAAGTAAGTATGTATGTATGTATGTAAGTAAGTATGTATGTATGTAAGTATGTATGTATGTATGTAAGTATGTATGTATGTAAGTAAGTATGTATGTATGTATGTATGCAAGTATGTTTGTATGTAAGTATGTATGTATGTATGTATGTAAGTATGTATGTATGTATGTATGTAAGTATGTATGTATGTAAGTATGTATGTAAGTAAGTATGTATGTTTGTATGTAAGTAAGTATATATGTATGTATGTAAGTATGTATGTATGTATGTAAGTAAGTATGTATGTATGTATGTAAGTATGTATGTAAGTATGTATGTAAGTATGTATGTAAGTATGTAAGTATATATGTATGTATGTAAGTATGTATGTATGTATGTATGTAAGCAAGTATGTATGTATGTATGTAAGTATGTATGTATGTAAGTATGTATGTATGTATGTAAGTATGTATGTATGTAAGTATGTATGTTTGTATGTAAGTAAGTATGTATGTATGTATGTAAGTAAGTATGTATGTATGTAAGCAAGTATATATGTAAGTAAGTATGTATGTATGTAAGTAAGTATGTATGTATGTATGTATGTATGTAAGTATGTATGTTTGTATGTAAGTAAGTATGTATGTATGTATGTAAGTATGTATGTATGTAAGTATGTATGTATGTAAGTATGTATGTTTGTATGTAAGTAAGTATGTATGTATGTATGTAAGTATGTATGTATGTATGTATGTATGTAAGTATGTATGTAAGTATGTATGTAAGTATGTATGTATGTATTTAAGTATGTATGTATGTATGTAAGTATGTATGTATGTATGTATGTATATATGTATGTAATTTTGTAAGTATGTATGTATGTAAGTATGTATGTAAGTATGTATGTATGTAAGTATATATGTATGTATGTAAGTATGTACAGGGAGTGCAGAATTATTAGGCAAATGAGTATTTTGACCACATCATCCTCTTTATGCATGTTGTCTTACTCCAAGCTGTATAGGCTCGAAAGCCTACTACCAATTAAGCATATTAGGTGATGTGCATCTCTGAAATGAGAAGGGGTGTGGTCTAATGACATCAACACCCTATATCAGGTGTGCATAATTATTAGGCAACTTCCTTTCCTTTGGCAAAATGGGTCAAAAGAAGGACTTGACAGGCTCAGAAAAGTAAAAAATAGTGAGATATCTTGCAGAGGGATGCAGCACTCTTAAAATTGCAAAGCTTCTGAAGCGTGATCATCGAACAATCAAGCGTTTCATTCAAAATAGTCAACAGGGTCGCAAGAAGCGTGTGGAAAAACCAAGGCGCAAAATAACTGCCCATGAACTGAGAAAAGTCAAGCGTGCAGCTGCCAAGATGCCACTTGCCACCAGTTTGGCCATATTTCAGAGCTGCAACATCACTGGAGTGCCCAAAAGCACAAGGTGTGCAATACTCAGAGACATGGCCAAGGTAAGAAAGGCTGAAAGACGACCACCACTGAACAAGACACACAAGCTGAAACGTCAAGACTGGGCCAAGAAATATCTCAAGACTGATTTTTCTAAGGTTTTATGGACTGATGAAATGAGAGTGAGTCTTGATGGGCCAGATGGATGGGCCCGTGGCTGGATTGGTAAAGGGCAGAGAGCTCCAGTCCGACTCAGACGCCAGCAAGGTGGAGGTGGAGTACTTGTTTGGGCTGGTATCATCAAAGATGAGCTTGTGGGGCCTTTTCGGGTTGAGGATGGAGTCAAGCTCAACTCCCAGTCCTACTGCCAGTTTCTGGAAGACACCTTCTTCAAGCAGTGGTACAGGAAGAAGTCTTCATCCTTCAAGAAAAACATGATTTTCATGCAGGACAATGCTCCATCACACGCGTCCAAGTACTCCACAGCGTGGCTAGCAAGAAAGGGTATAAAAGAAGAAAATCTAATGACATGGCCTCCTTGTTCACCTGATCTGAACCCCATTGAGAACCTGTGGTCCATCATCAAATGTGAGATTTACAAGGAGGGAAAACAGTACACCTCTCTGAACAGTGTCTTGGAGGCTGTGGTTGCTGCTGCACGCAATGTTGATGGTGAACAGATCAAAACACTGACAGAATCCATGGATGGCAGGCTTTTGAGTGTCCTTGCAAAGAAAGGTGGCTATATTGGTCACTGATTTGTTTTTGTTTTGTTTTTGAATGTCAGAAATGTATATTTGTGAATGTTGAGATGTTATATTGGCTTCACTGGTAAAAATAAATAATTGAAATGGGTATATATTTGTTTTTTGTTAAGTTGCCTAATAATTATGCACAGTAATAGTCACCTGCACACACAGATATCCCCCTAAAATAGCTATAACTAAAAACAAACTAAAAACTACTTCCAAAACTATTCAGCTTTGATATTAATGAGTTTTTTGGGTTCATTGAGAACATGGTTGTTGTTCAATAATAGAATTAATCCTCAAAAATACAACTTGCCTAATAATTCTGCACTCCCTGTATGTATGTATGTATGTATGTATGTAAGTATGTAAGTATGTATGTATGTATGTATGTAAGTATATATGTATGTAATTTTGTATGTATGTACAGGTAGCCCTCAGTTTACGCCAGGGTTAGGTTCCAGAAGGAATGGTTGTAAATCGAAACCGTTGTAAATTGAAACCCAGTTTATAATGTAAGTCAATGGGAACTGAGGGAGATAGGTTCCAGGCCAGCTTTGAAATGAAGACTTTAAATGCTAAACAGCATTATAAACCTAATAAAATAATCACACAACAGAATATATAATTAAACTAAGTTAAATTAACAAAAACATTTGCTAAACAGCATTATAAACCTAATAAAATAATCACACAACACAGACTTCACTTGCATTTTCTTTCTATGCATTCCAATCTGGACTGATTTATAGACAGGAAGATCTTGTTCCTTTGAAATCTTCTCGATAGCTCAAGTCTGGTTAAACTGATTAATTTCAGTTTGCTTGGCTTTGCTGCAACACAAGCGGACAGCTCCACCTACTGGCTATTTTAATAAATGCACTGCTTCTCAATGCTTTTCAATAGCAGTCACATGACTGAAAAAAAAAAAAGGTTGTTATTCTGAAACGGTGTAAATTGAACCGTTGTAAAACGAGGGCCACCTGTATTTATGTAAGTATGTATGCAAGTATGTAAGTATGTATGTATGTATTATAATTATTGTTTATTAATTCTGTTGTTATTATTATTTGTTTGTTCATAGATAGATGATTATGGTGTTCTCTTGTTCTGTGTGCCTAAGGTATAGACAGATAGACGGATAGATGGATAGACAGATAGATAGAGGGATATACAGATCGATAGATAGATGGATAGACAAATAGATGGATAGACAGACAGATAGATACGTAGATGGATAGATAGACAGATAGATAAATAGATAGATAGATAGACAGATAGATGGACGGATAAATAGTTGGATAGATAGATAGATGGATAGTTGGATAGACAGATAGATAGAAGGATAGATAGATAGATATATAGATAGATGGATAAACAGATGGATGGATAGATAGATAGATAGATAGATAGATAGATAGATAGATAGATAGATAGAGAGATAGATAGATGATAGATAGATGGACGGATAAATAGTTGGATGTATAGATAGATGGATCTATAGACGGATAGATAGATGGATAGACAGATAGATAGATAGATAGATAGATAGATAGATAGATGGATAAACAGATAGATGGATATATACAGTAGATTATAGATGGATAGAGTTAATTCTGTCACTGCATTTTTTTAAAAAAAACCCTGTCACATGTTTTTTCTTAGATCACAACCCCCTCAATTGCACATAACTCCCCGGGCGTGATCACAATGTTATCTATATGGCCCACATGAACTAGCAGTCTCCTGTTGTGAAAAATAAATACAAAATCATATGATTAAGAGGCTGTCAATAGAGCCTTTGAAACAGGAAGACATTTACAGGTTTAAAATGTTATAAAATATATTAATCTAACAATATGGGTGTTACAAAGCTGTGGTAGTAAAGGCATTATCTATATTTTTTAACAATAACAATTTTTGTGTACACTGTCCCTTTAAAAGAAAAAAAGTAGCATCAAAAAGGTGGATTTTACAGCTGTGAACGGAGGACATTTTAGGGCAATAAATAAACAGAAAATGAGATTCTTATTGTAGTAATTGTGCACATACTGCAAAACTATAGGGAAATAAATTAATATTTACTGTTCCTTTAAGCACATAATCTATCTCTCTCTGTCTGTCTATCTATCTATCTGTCTGTCTATCTATCATCATCTATCTATCTATCTATCTATCTATCTATCTATCTATCTATCTATCTATCTGTCTGTCTGCCTGTCTTTCTGTATATCTATCTATCTATCTATCTATCTATCTATCTATCTATCTATCTATCTGTCTGTCTGTCTGTCTGTCTGTCTGTCTATCTATCTATCTATCTAACTATCTATCTATGCAAACTAAACAACATTCTTCACGGAAATCTTTTGATCTTTTAAATAATTATTCCCTAAAAAGATAATTTGGAGCCGAACCCTTGTATTCCTTTATTAGTAGAATTAACCTCTGCTCTTCAGAATCATCTACAAGACAAAGCATTTTTTCTTTCTGTGAACACCTGGGGCAGCGCTTCCTTACATCTTCTTTTGCTTGTCTATGAGACCTGCTGCTACTTGTGAACACATTCCTAGTCCCCATTTACCACTATGTAAGTGGGATCTTGCTGGTTTTTGACACCTGAAGGGATAAGTAGTAACCTGACTATCCCATCTCCAAATACCCTACGTATTAATAGTTTTAAAAATCTGCTTTTTAGAAAGCTATTTTATTGTACTTTTAAATGTTTTTATATTTACTCCAAGAAAAACCTTACAAACTGGCATACATACATACATATCTATCTATCTATCTATCTATCTATCTATCTATCTATCTATCTATCTATCTATCATCTATCTATTAATCAATTTATATATCTATCTAAGTATCTATCTATATCTAAGTATCTATCGTCTGTCTATATATCTATCTATATATCTATAATCTATTAATCAATTTATTTATCTATCTATCTATCTATCTATCTATCTATATCTTAGTATCTATCTATATCTTAGTATCTATCTAGCTATTTATCTATCTATCTTTTTAAATGTATTTTTCAGTTTAGTAAAACATTAGCACCTCCTATGTTTTTAATGCAGCCTGTGGATATATGTATTAAACATTTAATATAACATTTATTCAACTAGATTACGAGTTTTGCGTTAGAGGCTATGCAGTGATAACGAACAGTTTTCTCTCACCGCTCACTTACATGCAGCGCTGGTATTACAGGTTTTTACAAATCCTGCGTTAAAAGGCAAGAAGAGAGCGTTGAGCAAAATGTTGCTCCTTACCGCACTCCAATACCAGCGCTGCTTAAGTCAGCGGTGAGCTGGTCGTACGTGCTTGTGCACGATTTCCCCATAGGAATCAACGGGGAGAGCCGGCTGAGAAAAAGTCTAACACCTGCAAAAAGCAGCGTAAAACTCAGTAACGCAGCCCCATTGATTCCTATGGGGAAATAAAATTTATGTCTACACCTAACACCCTAACATGAACCCCGAGTCTAAACACCCCGTAATCTTACACTTATTAACCCTAATCTGCCGCCCCGACATCTACATTATACTTATTAACCCCTAATCTGCTGCCCCCAACATTGCCAACACCTACATTATATTTATTAACCCCTAATCTGCCGCCCCCAATGTCGCTGCAACCTACCTACACTTATTAACCCCTAATCTGCTGCCCCCAACGTCGCCGCCACTATAATAAACATATTAACCTCTAAACTGCTGCACTCCCGCCTCACAAACATTAGTTAAATAACCCCCTAACTTAAATATAATTAAAATAAATCTAACTAAAAATTCCTATCATTAACTAAATAATTCCTATTTAAAACTAAATACTTACCTATAAAATAAACCCTAAGCTAGCTACAATATAACTAATAGTTACATTGTATCTATCTTAGGGTTTATTTTTATTTTACAGCCAATAGGATTTTTTCTACCATAGTTCCGATTTGGCTGATAGAATTCTATCAGCCAATCGGAATCTAAGGGACGCCATCTTGGATGACGTCACTTAAAGGAACCGTCATTCAGTAAGAAGACTTCGTTTGAAGAAGATGCTCCGAGACGGATGTCTTGAAGATGGACCCGCTCCGCGTCGGATGGATGAAGATAGAAGATGCCGTCTGGATGAAGACTTCTGCCCCTCTGGAGGACTACTTCACCCGGCTTGGATGAAGACTTCTCCCGGCTTCATTGAGGACTTCGGCCTGGTTGGATGCCACTTCCTTGAGGATGGATGTCTGGTCTTCAGGGGGTTAGTGTTAGGATTTTTTAAGGGTGTATTGGGTGGGTTTTATTTTTAGGTTTGGGCCGCTAAAAAGCTAACTGCCCTTTTATGGGCAATGCCCATCCAAATGCCCTTTTTAGGGCAATGGGGAGCTTAGGTTTTTTTAGATAGTATTTTATTTGGGGGGTTGGTTATGTGGGTGGTGGGTTTTACTGTTGGGGGGGTTTTTTGTATTTTTTTTACAGGTAAAAGAGCTGATTACTTTGGGTCAATGCCCGGCAAAAGGCCCTTTTAAGGGCTATTGGTAGTTTAGTTTAGGCTAGTTTTTTTTATTTTATTTTGGAGGGGCTTTTTTTTATTTTGATAGGGCTATTAGATTAGGTGTAATTAGTTTAAATATCTTGTAATTTGTTCATTATTTTCTGTAATTTAGTGTTTGTTTGTTTTTGTACTTTAGCTAACTTAATTTAATTTATTTAATTGTTGTTAATGTAGTTAATTTATTTAATTATAATGTAGTGTTAGGTGTTATTGTAACTTAGGTTAGGTTTTATTTTACAGGTACTTTTGTATTTCTTTTAGCTAGGTATTTATTAAATAGTTAATAACTATTTAATAACTATTCTACCTAGTTAAAATAAATACAAACTTGCCTGTAAAATAAAAATAAACCCTAAGATAGATACAATGTAACTATTAGTTATATTGTAGCTAGCTTAGGGTTTATTTTATAGGTAAATATTTAGTTTTAAATAGTAATAATTTAGTTAATGATAGGAATTTTATTTAGATTTATTAAAATTATATTTAAGTTAGGGGGTGTTAGGGTTAGGGTTAGACTTAGGTTTAGGGGCTAATGCATTTAGTATAGTCGCGGCGACGTTGGGGGGGGGCAGATTAGGGGTTAATAAATGTAGGTAGGTGGCGGCGATGTTAGGGACGATAGATTAGGGGTTAATAATATTTAACTAGTGTTTGTGAGGCGGGAGTGCGGCGGTTTCTGGGTTAATATGTTTATTTTAGTTGCGGCGATGTCCGGAGCGACAGATTGGGGTTAAAAAAATTTTTTTAGTGTTTGCGATGCGGGAGGGCCTCGGTTTAGTGTTTGCGATGTGGGAGGGCCTCGGTTTAGGGGTTAATAGGTAGTTTATGGGTGTTAGTGTACTTTTTAGCACTTTAGTTATGAGTTTTATGTTACAGCGTTGTACCATAAAACTCTTAACTACTGACTTTTAAATGCATTAGGACTCTTGACGGGGTAGGGTGTACCGCTCATTTTTTGGCCTCCCAGGACAGACTCGTAATACCGGCGCTATGGAAGTCCCATGGAAAAAAAAGACTTTACGAAGTTTACGTAAGTCGTTTTGCGGTAAGGCCCAAAAAGTGTGCGGTGACCCTAAACCTGCAAGACTCGTAATACCAGCAAGCGTAAAAAAGCAGCGTTAGGACCTGTTAATGCTGCTTTTTTATCCTAACGCACAACTCGTAATCTAGCCGATTATTTGTAAGCTTTACCACCAACTGAGTGACTGTGTTCAATGGTGCAAAATATTTTAACAACACACAATTAAAACTTGATTGATATTGTAAAAAATAAAAATAAAATAAATATATATATATATATATATATATATATATATAAAAATACATATAAGTATTATCAAAAATATGCTTTGTAATTGAAACATTATTCACACCCCCTCAGTATTTCTCCCCAGATTTATAAATCTTTTAACTGGGCTAGATGCTCAACCGCTTGATTGCTGCGATGTAAGCAGGAGTAATGTGCACACATAAGAGATCTTCCAAATAGGTATCTGTTGCCAATAGACACAAAGAGGCCAATATATAAGGGTTACCGGTCCACGCCGTAGAAGTAGCCTGTGGAGTGCTTCATCCCGCCGGGTTAAGTGTCAGGGCTCAGGCAGTGAAGCCTGCCAAGAGATAGTGGTGCTGGTGTCCTACCGGCGTAGCCGGTGAGGATAGCCGGTGAGGCTAGCAGCCCTTGGAGTCCGCATTCACACACCGCCACACTGGAGCATGCCGCTTCTTCCTCCTGTGTGTTGAGCATATGCCATACATTATCCCTAAGAACCTTAATTTTAGCAGGATACAAAAGAAATGCTTCAAAACCTTTTTAAATAAGGGGAGTACATAATGGGGTCATCACTTTTCTTCGATTAGTGGTTTCTACAGAATAATCTTGAAAGATTAAAACTCTATTTTCTCTTAACATAATAGTCTTTTTTCTCCTATAGAATGCCAGCAGGTCTATTTTACCTTGATAGCTGAGCATTTTAACTATTAAGGGTCTTGTTATCTTTGAGCCGTCTGGCCTGAATTTTTCTTGCCCCAGCCTTTGGATTCTCTCTATAGTCATTTGCTGCAAGATTTCAGATCCTTGAAGTCCTGTGTCTCAGGTTCCCACTACTATCGTCAGGTTATTTCTCCTGACGTGATCCTCCAGATCGTCCAGCCGCTCTCGCTTTTTAAAAGATGTATAATAATTCCTAGTGTCATGTTCTATTACATGCATTCTGTCTTCCATATCGGATATTCTCTGCTCTGCTACCTCTGATCTGCTATTAAATGCATGAATGTAATGAGAGAGAGTAACTACATCATGGTGCATAATTATCAACCTCCGTAAGAAGCTTAATGCCCCGTGTCTAAAGACCGCTGCTCCATAACCTGACCGCCTGCTCTGACAGAAATCGCCAGAAATCAACCCGATCGATTGACCATGAATCTGCAGGGGGCGGTATTGCACCAGAAGTTCACAAGAACTGCTGGTGCAATGATAAATGCGTATGCTGTCGGCATTTATTGATGTGCAGCGGACATGATCCACTATATCGGATCATGTCCGCTCGCACAATCATAAATAGGCCCCCATGTCTTACTTTGTCAAATTGGGGGAGCATCATATCATGGAATTCTTTAGCTAATTTGTGAGAGTCTGTATCCAAACAAAATTCTGATTTTTCCTCGTTAATACTGTCTTGGGCCAACATGTTTGTTTTGTTATTTTTTTGTGTCTTTTTTAGGAAACATTGTTGGGTATTTAGTTTTGGATGAATATACAAATTACTCCATAAATATGTTTATGTGTGAGAACAAGTGAGACAAAACCCAGATAAGGGTAGATGTCATGAGACAAATTACAACCGTGAATCAAAAATATGTGGCAAACAAAAATAAATAATAAAGTGAAACGAGACCCCTTATAGAGGGGGGAAATTAGATTAGAAACATTAGTATTAAAGTATAGTCCAGCAGGACCTATATATGAAAAGATGTGAACCTACAATTTTTGTGTAGAAAAGAGCAAAAAAGTGTTACAACTTAATTATTTATATACATCAAATTTGCAGCAATTTTAGTTACTGCTGTACTGCTCCCCGCCCGCCCCCCTCTATGGCTCCTCTGTTTGCATTCTGCCCTGCGTGGCAAACAAATAAAAATGTATATGTTTTGTGTTTTGTTGAAACTTGGAAAAAAAAATAAAAAAATGTATTTTCCTGTTTCATTTTTGTATCAAATAAAATAAGTCTGAAATTTAAAGGGCTACGAAAGTCAAAACTAAACTCTCTTGATTCAGATAGAAGATACAATTTTAAGAGACTTTTAAATTTTCTTCTATTATAAAATTCACTTTGTTCTTTTGATAACCTTTGTTGAAAAGCATATCTAGGTAGGCTCAGGAGAGCACATACTATTGGGAGCTAGCTCGTGATTGTCGGCTACACATATATTCTCTTAATTTAACACTTCAAAAGTGCTTGTTAGTGATATTCTGCATCTTCATAATGGGCACCGCCATCTTAGAACTTAAAGGGACAGTATACACAAATTTTCATTTAACTGCATTTAATAGACACTACTATAAAGAAAAATATGCACAGATACTGATATAAAAATCCAGTATGAAAACGTTTAAAAACTTACTTAGAAGCTCCCAGTTTAGCTCTGTTGAAAAGATTAGCTGGAACACCCACTGCAAGTGGTTTTATAGCATAAATAGAAGACACTCCCCCTCCCCCTTCCTCTGCATATAAAAAGACTCTTTACACAAACAGGAGCAATCTGGAGAAGGTATAAATTAGTATTCTGCTAAAACTTTGGGGCTTGGTTAGGAGTCTGAAAATCAGCGCAATGTCATTTAAAAATAAGCAAAACTATACTTTTAATTAAAAAAAAAAGCTGTATGCTTGTAAGCTTAAAGGGATAGTTCAGTGTTTGGACACTTTACTGTCTATTTTATATCTGCAACCAATTGTTCTCCGCAAGTTGCGGAGTGTTGTATGAGATTATATGTGGTGTGTGTGTTGTATGAGTGTGTGTGTGTTATATGAGTTTGTGTGTGTGTTGTATGAGAGTGTGGTGTGTGTTGTATGAGAGTTAATGTGGTGTGTGTGTGTTGTATGAGAGTGTGGTATGTGTTGTATGAGAGTGTGGTGTGTGTTATATGAGTTTGTGTGTGTGTGTTGTATGAGAGTGTGGTGTGTGTTGTATGAGAGTTTATGTGGTGTGTGTGTGTGTTATATGAGTTTGTGTGTGTGTGTTGTATGAGAGTGTGGTGTGTGTTGTATGAGATTGTATGTGGTGTGTGTGTGTTGTATGAGAGTTTATGTGGTGTGTGTGTGTGTTATATGAGTTTGTGTGTGTGTGTTGTATGAGAGTGTGGTATGTGTTGTATGAGATTGTATGAGTTTGTGTGTGTGTGTTGTATGTGTGTGTGTTGTATGTGAGTGTGGTGTGTGTTGTATGAGATTGTATGTGGTGTGTGTGTTGTTTGAGTGTGTGTGTGTGTTATATGAGTTTGTGTGTGTGTGTTGTATGAGAGTGTGGTGTGTGTTGTATGAGAGTTTATGTGGTGTGTGTGTGTTATATGAGTTTGTGTGTGTGTGTTGTATGAGAGTGTGGTATGTGTTGTATGAGATTGTATGAGTTTGTGTGTGTGTGTTGTATGAGAGTGTGGTATGTGTTGTATGAGATTGTATGAGTTTGTGTGTGTGTGTTGTATGTGTGTGTGTTGTATGTGAGTGTGGTGTGTGTTGTATGAGATTGTATGTGGTGTGTGTGTTGTATGAGTGTGTGTGTGTTATATGAGTTTGTGTGTGTTGTATGAGAGTGTGTGTGTGTGTGTGTTATGAGTTCGTATGTGATGTCTGTGTTTTATGAGAGTGTTGGTCTATTACCTTTTACAAAACTTTCAAGTTTGACTACAATCAAGACTAAAGAACATACACATTTTAGTGACTTTGCCAAAAATTGCAGCTATCTTGTATATTACTTCAGAAATTTTTAGACCAAGCATAAAAATAGGGTCGCAAAGTAATGTGGTATCATTGCACTGGGTCTTAGTAAAAAAGTTTGAAGAACCCTGGTCTAGTAAATAAAACTTACAAGGAAATACATCAGAGGTGAAAAGAAGAGAGGTGATTCAGCCACATTACCAGCAGCTACACTCCCTTATATTGTAGCTGACCAATCCCAGTTCCTGCGGCCCACTGGGAACTTTCCTGGTGTACTGGTAGGCCAATCCAGCTTTCCATGCTTATTCAGTATATCCACAAGGCCATATACAAATGGCGTTTAGATTGTTTAAAAGGATGGATTTGATATTTAAATGAATTATTTTTACACACTGTAGAAAGGGATCAGTCCAAACCCCTGTAATGTTATCTTTACAGGTGTAAACTGGCCATCATATTTTTCCATTGTAATATGGATCCCCAAACGTTTTGGCAGTTGCTGGCTAGCGTCCAACAGTTCTATGAGACCCTGGAGCTGTTTGTTGCCCACTTCTGTTACAGCTACGTATTGCCTAAAGACATTTGTAACTACACATTTATGTACTGCACATAAGTAACGTGCCGTGACCTGAATCGTTGTAAGAGAACAGCTAATACCTTTATTGTTCAGACACTGATGATATCATATAATTAAAGGAGGTGAGGGGCCCAATAAAAAAGCCATGAGGGCTGCATTGTGACCACTTGTCATATTAAAGAAGAATTCTATTATAGTTTTCTACTGTAGTAATACAATACTTTAATTCTAATGCTGTAGTTATTTAACAAAAGCTTGTTGCAAACTGTGTGTCAGCAGCAGATCCAGAGCCCAATATCGGGAGGGGCAATGTGCCAGATTATTGTGTGAAACACACATATGCACACACACTCGCACACACACACACACACACACACACACACACATATACACACACATACACACACTCGCACATACACACACATATACACACACACGCACATACACACACATATACACACGCACATACACACACATATGCACACACACACGCACATACACACACTCGAAAAATACACACACACACGCACATACACACACTCGCACATACACACTCGCACATACACACACGCACATACACACACACGCACATACACACACACGCACATACACACACACATACACACGCACATACACACACTCGCACATACACGTGCACATACACACACACGCACATACACACGCACACATACACACACATATGCACACACACGCACACATACACACGCACATACACACACTCACACATACACACGCACATACACACACTCGCACATACACACACACATACACACACATATACACACGCATATGCACATACACACACTCACACACGCACATACACACACGCACATACATACACACGCACATGCACACACACACACACATATACACACACACATATACACACATATACACACATATACACACACACACGCACATACACACACACACGCACATACACACACACGCACATACACACACATACACATATACACACACATATACACACACACGCACACATATACACACATATACACACACACACGCACATACACACACACATACACACGCACATACACACACACGCACATACACACACACATATACACACACATATACACACACGCACACATATACACACATATACACACACACATGCACATACACACACACATACACACGCACATACACACACATATACACAAACACACACATACACACACACACACACATATACACACACATATACACACTCGCACACATATACACACACACACGCACATACACACACACACATATACACACACACGCACATACACACACTCGTACATACACACACATATACACACACACACGCACATACACACACTTGCACATACACACACATATACACACGCATATGCACACACACTCGCACATACACACACATATACACACGCATATGCACACACACTCGCACATACACACGCATATGCACACACACTCGCACATACACACACATATACACACGCATATGCACATACACACACTCGCACATACACACACATATACACACACACACGCACATACACACACTCGCACATACACACACATATACACACGCATATGCACACACACACGCACATACACACACTCGCACATACACACACATATACACACGCATATGCACACACACTCGCACATACACACACATATACACACGCATATGCACACACACTCGCACATACACACACATATACACACACACACATATACACACACATATACACACTCGCACATACACACACATGCACATACACACACACGCACATACACACACACGCACATACACACACGCATATACACACAGGCACATACACACACACACGCACATATACACACACGCACATACACACATATACACACACGCACATACACACACACGCACATACACGCACATATACACACACGCACATATACACACACATATACACACACGCACATACACACACATATACACACATGCACATATACACACATATACACACACGCACATACACACACATATACACACTCGCACATACACACACACGCACATACACACACACGCACATACACACACACATATACACACACGCACATACACACACACGCACATACACACATATACACACACGCACATTCACACACACGCACATTCACACACACGCACATACACACACATATACACACACGCACATACACACACATATACACACTCGCACATACACACACACGCACATACACACACACGCACATACACACACATATACACACACGCACATTCACACACATGCACATACACACACATATACACACGCACATACACACACATATACACACTCGCACATACACACATGCACATACACACACATATACACACTCGCACATACACACACACGCACATACACACACATATACACACACGCACATTCACACACATATACACAAACACACACATACACATAAACACAAACACACACATATACACACACATATTCACACACATATACACACATATACACACGCACATACACACACATATACACACACACATACATGCATGTACACACACATATACACATACACACACATATACACACGCATATGCACACACACTCGCACATACACACGCATATGCACACACACTCGCACATACACACACATATACACACGCATATGCACATACACACACTCGCACATACACACACATATACACACACACACGCACATACACACACTCGCACATACACACACATATACACACGCATATGCACACACACACGCACATACACACACTCGCACATACACACACATATACACACGCATATGCACACACACTCGCACATACACACACATATACACACGCATATGCACACACACTCGCACATACACACACATATACACACACACACATATACACACACATATACACACTCGCACATACACACACATGCACATACACACACACGCACATACACACACACGCACATACACACACGCATATACACACATGCACATACACACACACACGCACATATACACACACGCACATACACACATATACACACACGCACATACACACACACGCACATACACGCACATATACACACACGCACATATACACACACATATACACACACGCACATACACACACATATACACACATGCACATATACACACATATACACACACGCACATACACACACATATACACACTCGCACATACACACACACGCACATACACACACACGCACATACACACACACATATACACACACGCACATACACACACACGCACATACACACATATACACACACGCACATTCACACACACGCACATTCACACACACGCACATACACACACATATACACACACGCACATACACACACATATACACACTCGCACATACACACACACGCACATACACACACACGCACATACACACACATATACACACACGCACATTCACACACATGCACATACACACACATATACACACGCACATACACACACATATACACACTCGCACATACACACATGCACATACACACACATATACACACTCGCACATACACACACACGCACATACACACACATATACACACACGCACATTCACACACATATACACAAACACACACATACACATAAACACAAACACACACATATACACACACATATTCACACACATATACACACATATACACACGCACATACACACACATATACACACACACATACATGCATGTACACACACATATACACATACACACACATATACACATTTATAAACAAACATACACATACATACACTCACATATACACACGCACATACACGCACATACACACACATATACACAGTCACACACGCACATACACACACATATACACACACACATACATGCATGTACACACACATATGCACATACACACACATATACACATTTATAAACAAACATACACATACATACACACACATGTACATATACACTAAAATACACACATATACACAAACACACATATGCACAAACACACACATACATAAACACACAAACACAAAACATATACACACATACAGACATATATATATATATATATACATGCAAACACACACATGCAGACACATACATACACACTCATGCACATATACACAAACACACACATACTCCCACACACACACACACATATATATATATATATATATATAAACTTACACATGCGTATATACATAAACACACATACACTTATATGCACATCCATAAACACCCACATACACATGCGCATACACATGCTCATACAGACATATATACACAAACACACACATGCACATATACACAAACACACACACATTCATAAACACATGTGCGCATATACACACACGCATGCACACAAACACACACATACACGCCACACATACACACTTACATACACACATGTGCATATACACAAAGGGGCCAATTTATCAAGGGCCAAATGGCCTGCTGCTCCTTAACTGGTCCGCTGCCTCTGAGGCTGTGGACATCAATCTGCCCGATCCTATACGATCAGGTTGATTGACACCCCCTGCTAGCGGCCGATTGACCGCAAATCTGCAGAGGGAGGTATTGCACAATCAGTTCACTAGAACTGCTTGTGCAATGTTAAATGCCGACAGCGTATGCTGTCGGCATTTAGCGATGTCTGGCGGACATGATACGCTACAGCGTATTATGTCCACCAGACTTTGATAAATTGGCCCCTTATACTCAAACACAAACATTACATTACAATTACACTTTTCCTTTTACAGCTTAACCCTTCTCACAACAGCATAGCATAACTAAAGAAGTAGAATCCCAGGCATCCACCTTTATGTGAAGTCAAGAAGGAAGTTGCAGGGCAGGAGCTCAGGCCGGTGTTCTTTCAAGAACTCCAATTCCTCGAAAACTCCAATTTAACGTCACTTCCGGTGACTTCTATTTTTACTTTCTGTTTTTGCCTCTGTCTGGGGGTCATACTGCCGATCCTCTGGCATACACTCCAAGTAAACCTTGGGGAATGAGGTATACAAGGGGGGCTTCGCCCAATACTGCTATGAGAATGAAAGTAGGACATTTTGAATCTTGCTATATAGAAACTACAGAAACAGCTGTAAACATATATGGGCAGCTTAAGCATGTACAGTATAGTTAGTTGTAGGAATCATGTGTAAAAGCTAGATAGTACTGATAATAGCGGTATTGATCAAGGGAAACCGCAAAATAAGTCTCTGGTCGGAATCAAGAAGCACCAGAGTACTATATGAAGGAGGAGGGGGTAGGAGTCCAGCCGGTTAACAAAACAAAAAAAAAAGTTCTTATAAGGCCTGTTAACAAAGGGGGGACTAGTGGGATTGTTATAGTGTAACTGTTTAAACACTTAAGAGTAAAAGGTTGTAATCAGACAAGAAGTGACTTCTAGATAGATCATAAAACTGAGACTGCCTCTGAATTAATAGAATGTATTGTGGTATATATTAGCTCAGGGTGAAAATACCGGGTGTATATCCTGTTCCCTGGGTATGGGCCCTATACCCAACAACAGGAAAATACTGAAATAATACATATGATATCCAACTTTTTAGAGAGCACAAGTTAATAACCATCATTCGAAGGCTGGTATGTTACAGGCTAATATATTGAGTTGGAAGGTATCACCATGGGCTTGTTTATATATACTGGGTAGAAAGAGTAGGCACAGTGTGGAGAAAGCGGTCCCACCATGCAAGCAGGGCCGTCTTTAATATTGACTGGACCCTGGGCGAAAATATTCTTGCCCCCCCCATGCAATTTCGCTCTCCACCCCAACATCCAAAAAAACAACTAAATCAATTTTTTTTTTTTCATTATTAGCCCAGCAGTGGATTATCCACTGCTAAGCTAATCATTTAAAAAAATGAAATAAATTGCAATATGTGAAACTGGACCTAAGCAGTACTAATAAGTAAATAAATATATAAATTCCTCCACTGTGGATTCATTTAATATTCTTTTGAATGTGATTCTGCTGTGAGGTTAGTTGATTAAAGAGAGGAAAGCAAGGTAAAGACTGAGGAGGAAGCATGGAGGTGCAGTATAAGTTTACTGACTGGAACAGCAGAACTACTATGGGAAGCTGTAAAATCTGAGACAGAGAGAAGACAAAAACTATAAAAATAAACCTTACATTAATGTGTGAAGTATCAGCATGACACTATACATCAGCCACAGCAGCACATGTCACTTCTTTGCTAGGAACAAGTTCCCTCTCACCTTGCACTAAACAATGCTGCATGGGGAGGGGTGTGTGTGCACTTGCTTATTCTTCCCACTGTCATCTTTCTACAAAGTACTGTTCCCCTAACAAACTTCAGTTAGTTGATCTTAGGGCCACAGCAGAAAGAGCAGGGCTAAGGGGACCAGCAGACTGGATGCTGTCTGTCCAAGGCTGCATGGATACAGTGTGAGATGAGTCACACAGCCTCAAGACTGAAGAGAGCAGTGTATTCAGCTGCACAGATGCTCAAATCCTCACGTGCTTGCCACTCCAGCTTTCTGCTACATGCGCCTACAGTCAGCCCTACCCAGAAACAATCCCTACCACCAGAGCAGTTACCTGGTAACAGTGGTAACCCCAGTAGGACCTTTAATGATGCAGTGGGAATGGATGGATGCTGAGTTAGGGCTTTGCATTCAGTGCTGCACAGTGCACATCTAAAACAGCACATGGCAATAGCTTGGCATATCACATGACACCGGCACGGTCTGGCACAGTTTAAAAAAAAAATATATAAGCAGAGTACTTTTAACTGTGACAGTATTAGGACTGAATGCGTGTGTTCCCCATGTCAAATCAGCAGTCTGGTATGAACCATAAAAAAAAAAAATAATAATTTTTTTTTTAGGACTCTTGGGCCCCTCAACAGAAACTGGGCCCTGGGCAGCTGCCCCTTTTGCCCTGTGTTAAAGACGGTCCTGCATGCAAGTTGCATGTAGTCCAAAATACACTATAAAACTGGGTCATACTTATTTGGCTCTACCCATGAGGTGATTAATATCTAAGAGAATTTTATATACATAGAAACATGTCGTATATCACCAAAAAAGAACAGAACAGAATGGGAAGCTGCATACAAATAAACTAATCAAATGGAGAATAATTACAAGTCCCTCTTCAATTTAGACCTAGCATTAGTGAAGTACGTAGTCATTTGGGTTAGTTTCATCCAAAGTGCGAGCTGGTCTCCCACAATTGACTTATTTTGGTTTTTGTGTCCCATCAAGTGTATCTTCTGAGTTATCAGAGCTCCTTTTGGTGCCCGTCTCACCAGAAGTGACATCCACAGCTGATGAGGTTGCATATGAGCCTGGGGAGCAGGATCTGTGATCTCAGGCCTTAACTCCAACACTGAGCCCTAAGTTATGGGTTTAACTCCCCGATCTCTCTCAGGGAGTCTGCCTTGTAACCAGGAGCTCTTCTCTAAGCAGCCCAGTCCCCTGACGTGTCGCACCTCCATCTGTTTTCCTATCAGTGCCAGAAGTGTGCGATAGATCCCGGGGCTCCAGTGTATCTCCACTAACTCCATCGACATCATCCGTGCTCAAGCAGACCTCTGTTGAGAATCTAGTGTAGTCCACAAGACCAACAGCTCCACTTAAATTTGCTGTGAACATAAGCTGGTAAGACTCCAAGAGTCTGCTAAGTCCGGTTAAATTCTGATGAGCGCTCTCCATATCAGTTATAACTCTATTCCACGTGGGTGAAAATATGGCTGCCGTCTTTGTAGCTGAACACAGGCCTCCGGTCTCAATTTTAAATGAATGCATCAGCGACGAAGATTGGCATGCACCTGGTGCTAATTAGGAGTTAAGCAAGTAGCCCATTCATTTTAGGGATTTAATTTGCCTCCCACTGGTATCCTAGTACAATTTTAAAGCAATAAGAGCCGGAGCTCTAAAAGCATGCAACCATTCCTATAGGTTGCTGGCTCCGCCCCATTGGGACTTTTTATTATTACATAACAATGTCTCTTTTTTTTTTTAAAGGGCATCATAAGCTAAATCACTTGAAATTGATGCAGCATATATGTAAAAGGATGACTAGAAAATATCAGATAAACATCTGTATGTTAAAAAAAAAATCACCTAGATTTAGAGTTTTGCGGTCAAAGGGGTGCGTTAGCTAAGTGTGTTTTTTCCCCCTGCACCTTTTAAATAACGCTGGTATTTAGAGTTCTCTGAAGGGCTGCGTTAGGCTCCAAAAAGGGAGCGTAGAGCATAATTTACCGCCACTTCAACTCTCAATACCAGCGTTGCTTACAGACGCGGCCAGCTTCAAAAACGTGCTTGTGCACGATTTCTCCATAGGAAACAATGGGGCAGTTTGAGCTGAAAAAAAACCTAACACCTGCAAAAAAGCAGCATTCAGCTCCTAACGCAGCCCCATTGTTTCCTATGGGGAAACACTTTCTAAGTCTGCACCTAACACCCTAACATGTACCCGGTGTGCGGTCGGCAGATTAGGGTTTAAAAATATTTATTAGAGTGGCGGCGATGTGGGGGGACCTCGGTTTAGGGGTACATAGGTAGTTTATGGGTGTTAGTGTACTTTAGAGCACAGTAGTTAAGAGCTTTATGAACCGGCGTTAGCCCAGAAAGCTCTTAACTCCTGACTTTTTTCTGCGGCTGGAGTCTTGTCGGTAGAGGCTCTACCGCTCACTTCAGCCAAGACTCTAAATACCGGCGTTAGTAAGATCCCAATGAAAAGATAGGATACGCAATTGGCGTAAGGGGATCTGCGGTATGGAAAAGTCGCGGCTAGAAAGTGAGCGTTAGACCCTTTCCTGACTGACTCTAAATACCAGCAGGCGGCCAAAAGCAGCGTTAGGACCCCTTAACGCTGGTTTTGACAGCTACCGCAGAACTCTAAATCTAGGCGAATGTATTTTACCTCAAAATATCCTCAGTAACCACATTCCACTTAGAAGAACTTTGAACATCCAATCCAAATTATTGTCCTAGCACTTTTACAAAGAAGTGTGCATCTGGCACGCCCAGGCACAATTTCATTATTTTCCTTATCAGTTCAAGAAATGTTACTACAAAATCTCGCAAGATCATAGAGATTATGATGAAATTCCATGAGATCACATTAAAGCAAAGTGTAAACTCTGCATTGATAATACTGACTGTCTGTTGTACCATATCTTTATATTTGATTTAATTTATTAAAGAGTTAGAAAGGTAAACGTGTGCATAGATACATTTTAATTTTAAATAGAAGCATTTTTGCAATATACTTCCAATAGCAAAAATGTTTTTAGTAAAAGTTATACTATTTCAGTGCCCAGGGATGGACTCAGACCAATCAGGGCCCGGGCAAAAATTAGGGAAGGGCCCTCACTGTCCCACATGGACTCAATATTATTCAAATATATGCAAATGAACATGGTAGCCTCCCTGCCCCTATCAGGCCCCCCAACCTCCAGGGCCAACCCCCAACATCAAGGACTAGAAAAAGGGTCCCCAACTTCCAGGGCCAGACCCCACCCCACACTCCATGGCCCTTAAAGTGACAGACCCCTGACAGGACCCCCACACTCTAGGACCCTTGAGCAAGAAACCCCCCATACAGACACAAGGCCCCTAATCTAGGGCCCTGTGCAACAAACTCCACATCCAGACACAAGGCCCCCCTAAACCCACACTTAACTGCTTAGTTACTGATAGGGAAGCTGAAAGCCCCAACTTAAGCAGCACACCAGGAGCCATGTTGATGACATTTGTGGGCCCCCTAGATGCTGGGCCCTCGGTCTAGGTCCTACTTGCCCGGCTGATCAGTCCACCCCTGTCAGTGCCATATGCACATATGCTACATGTGTAGAGTATTAGTATTCAAACACCATGCCCTGAGAGATGGCTGTGGAGCACATTGTATTAATGAATACTTCATTTGTTGCTATACAAACCACTGCTCACTCTCTGAGAAGGTGGTGTTTGCATACTGGTAAACGTGCCCTCGCAGCATATTTGCGTATGCTACTGTAAAACAGTAATACATTTTATTAGAAGTTATTTTGATAATGAAGTATATTGCAAAAGGGTAAATGCACCATTGCACATTTGGCCTTTCTGTCCATTTACATTTTAATTAAACTCTGCAAATCTTATTTATGGATATTTTGATTGGACAAGCTGTCTTAAAGGGATACTAACCCCACATTTTTTCTTTCATGATTCAGATAGAGCATGCAATTTTAAGCAACTTTATAATTTGCTCCTATTATCAATTTTTCTTTGTTCTCATGTTACCTTGATTTGAAAAAGCAGTAATAAAAGGTTAGGAGCCAGCCCATTTTTAGTTCAGGACCTTGGTAGAGCTTGCTAATTGGTTTGCTACATTTAGCCACAAATCAGCAAGTGCTACCCAGGTGCTGAACAAAAAATGGTCCGGCTCTAAAGCTTACAGTACTGCTTTTTCAAATCAAGATAACATGAGAACAAAGAAAAATTGATAATAGGAGTAAATTAGAAAGGTGCTTAAAATCTCATGCTCTATCTGGATCATGAAAGAAAAAAAATTGGGTTTAGTGTCCCTTTAATCTTCATCCAGTGCTTTAGATGCCAAAATAACAAGAATATTGCAGTATGTAATAATATCTTTCTTTTGGACTAATTATTTTAGAAAGACAAGCTTTCTAGAGATTACTCTGTTATTTGGGTCAGAAGCAATTGTTGAATTGTTACTTCAGACCCAAAGAAGAGAATCTAGGGCGCGATCCGATAAAGATCGTAGTTTGCGGCGCAAGCGAGGGAACCCCAGCCGCCCGTAGTTTCAGCTCGTAACTCGAGCTATCCTATATACGGCGCCGTCATATGCTAAAGTGCCGTAAGTCGGATAAACCAGCGATGTCCAGAAATCTGCGTAAGTACAAATTTCTGGAGTCGCCAGTGACTTACGGCACTTTAGAAACTGCCGGCGCCTACAAAACCTGACTAAATTATTAAATCTCCCGTACTGTCTAACACGCCTCCCAAACATAGCCCGACACGTCTAACCCTCTATCCGCTATCCCCCCTCACTATCCTAACAATAAAAAATGTATTAACCCCTAAACCGCCGCTCCCGGACCCCGCTGCCACCTAATAAAGTTATTAACCCCTAAACCGCCGCTCCCGGACCCCGCCGCCACCTACATTAACTAGCCCCTAATCTGAGCTCCTACCCCGCCGCCAGCTACATTAACTACCCCCTAATGTGAGCCCCTTACACCGCCACCAGCTACATTAACTACCCCCTAATGTGAGCCCCTTACACCGCCGACAGCTATATTAAAATTATTAACCCCTAATCTAATCCCCCTACCCCGCTGCCAGCTATATTAAAATTATTAACCCCTAATTTAATCCCCCTACCCCGCCGCCAGCTATATTAATTACATTAACCCCTAATATAATCCCCCTATACCGCCGCCAGCTATATTAAATTAATTAACTCCTAATCTAATCCCCGTATACCGCCGCCAGCTATATTAAATACATTAACCCCTAATCTAATCCCCCTAAAGTAATTACCTCTATTACCAGCCCTTAAAAGGGCATTTTGCGTGACATTTCCACAAAGTAACAGCTCTATTACCAGCCCTTAAAAGGGCATTTGCGTGACATTGCCCCAAAGTAACAGCTCTATTGCCAGCCCTTAAAATGGCTTTTTGCAGGGCATTTGCCCAAAGAAATCAGCTCTTTTAACAGCCCTTAAAAGGGTTTTTTGCGGGGCATTGTCACAAAGAAATCAGCTCTTTTGCATCTAATCTAAATCCCCCTACACCGCCGCCACCTATAATAAATGTATTAACCCCTAATCTAATCCCCCTACACCACCGCCACCTATATTAACCCCTTAATGACCACAATGTACCCTGTATGTCACTGGTCGTTAAGGGGTTTTTCAGGACATAATAGCACAAGTCTAGCAAGAACACGCTATTAATGCACTCCCTCCAGCAGGCTTTGTGGAATAGAGCAGTCTCAATGCTGGTGGCAAGACCACACTATAAATCAAGTCCCAAAAAAAGGCCAGCGACATACAGGGTACGTCGCTGGTCCTTAAGGGGTTAAATAGATTAACCCCTAATCTAATTCCCCTACACCGCCGCCAGCTATATTAACTATATTAACCCTAATTATATTAGGGTTAATATAGTTAATATCGTTATTATATTATATATATTAACTATATTAACCCTAATTATATTAGGGTTAATATAGTTAATATCGTTATTATATTATATATATATTAAGTATAATAACCCTATCTAACTCTAACATCCCTAACTAAATTCTTATTAAAATAAATCTAATTAATATTAATATTATTAATTAAAATATTCCTATTTAAATCTAAATACTTACCTATAAAATAAACACTAAGATAGCTACAATGTAATTAATAATTACATTGTAGCTATTTTAGGGTTTATATTTATTTTACAGGTAACTTGGTATTTATTTTAACTAGGTACAATAACTATTAAATAGTTAATAACCATTTAATAGCTACCTAGTTAAAATAATTACCAATTTACCTGTAAAATAAATCCTAACCTAAGTTACAAATACACCTACACTATCAATAAATTAAATAAACTACAAATATCTAAACTAAAATACAATTAAATAAACTAAACTAAATTACAAAAAAAACCACACTAAATTACAAAAAATAAAAAAGATTACAAGATTTTTAAGCTAATTACACCTATTCTAAGCCCCCTAATAAAATAATAAAGAAAAAAGTTAACACAATAACACAATACCACCCCCCAACATTACAACCCACCACCCACATACCCCTATTCTAAACCCACCCAAACCCCCCTTAAAAAAACCTTACACTACCCCCCTGAAGATCTCCCTACCTTGTCTTCACCCAGCCGGGCAGAACTCTTCATCAGATCTGGGCGATGTCTTCAATCAAGCGGCAGAGAAGAAGTCTTCCATCCGGGCGATATCTTCAATCAAGCGGCAGAGAAGAAGTCTTCCATCCGGCGATGTCTTCAATCAAGCGGCAAAGAAGAGGTCCTCCATCGGGGCGAAGTTTTCTTCCAAGCGGCATCTTCAATCTTCTTTCTTCGCTCCTCCGACGCGGAACATCCATCCGGCACGATGACTTCCCGACGAATGAGGTTCCTTTAAATTACGTCATCCAAGATGGCATCCGTCGAATTCCGATTGGCTGATAGGATTCTATCAGCCAATCGGAATTAAGGTAGAAAAATCTGATCTCGTTCAGCCAATCGGATTGAACTTGAATCTGATTGGCTGATTCAATCAGCCAATCAGATTTTTCTACCTTAATTCCTTAATTATTATTTTATTAGGGGGCTTAGAATAGGTGTAATTAGCTTAAAAATCTTGTAATCTTTTTTTATTTTTTGTAATGTAGTGGGTTTTTTTTTTGTAATTTAGTTTAGTTTATTTAATTGTATTTTAGTTTAGATATTTGTAGTTTATTTAATTTATTGATAGTGTAGGTGTATTTGTAACTTAGGTTAGGATTTATTTTACAGGTAAATTGGTAATTATTTTAACTAGGTAGCTATTAAATAGTTATTAACTATTTAATAGCTATTGTACCTAGTTAAAATAAATACCAAGTTACCTGTAAAATAAATATAAACCCTAAAATATCTACAATGTAATTATTAATTACATTGTAGCTATCTTAGGGTTTATTTTATAGGTAAGTATTTAGTTTTAAATAGGAATATTTTAATTAATAATATTAATATTAATTAGATTTATTTTAATAAGAATTTAGTTAGGGATGTTAGAGTTAGATAGGGTTATTATACTTAATATATATATAATATAATAACGATATTAACTAAATTAACCCTAATATAATTAGGGTTAATATAGTTAATATAGCTGGCGGCGGTGTAGGGGGATTAGATTAGGGGTTAATCTATTTAATATAGGTGGCGGCGGTGTAGGGGGATTAGATTAGGTGTTAATACATTTATTATAGGTGGCGGCGGTGTAGGGGGATTTAGATTAGATGAAAAAGAGCCCCGCAAAAAGCCCTTTTAAGGGCTGGTAAAAGAGCTGATTTCTTTGGGGAAATGCCCTGCAAAAAGCCCTTTTAAGGGCTGGCAATAGAGCTGTTACTTTGGGGCAATGTCACGCAAAAGGCCCTTTTTAAGGGCTGGTAATAGAGGTAATTACTTTAGGGGGATTAGATTAGGGGTTAATGTAATTAATATAGCTGGCGGCGGTGTAGGGGGATTAAATTAGGGGTTAATGTAATTAATATAGCTGGCGGTGGTGTAGGGGGATTAAATTGGGGTTAATGTAATTAATATAGCTGGCGGTGGTGTAGGGGGATTAAATTAGGGGTTAATGTAATTAATATAGCTGGCGGCGGTGTAGGGGGATTAAATTAGGGGTTAATATAATTAATATAGCTGGCGGCGGTGTAGGGGGATTAAATTAGGGGTTAATAATTTTAATATAGCTGGCGGCGGGGTAGGAGCTCACATTAGGGGGTAGGTAATATAGATGGCGGCGGTGTAAGGGGCTCACATTAGGGGGTAGGTAATGTAGATGGCGGCGGTGTAAGGGGCTCACATTAGGGGGTATGTAATGTAGCTGGCGACGGTGTAGGGGGATCACATTAGGGGGTTATACTTTTAATGTAGGTGGCGGCGGGGTCTGGGAGCGGCAGTTTAGGGGTTAAATACTTTATTAGGGATTGCGGCGGGGGATCGCGGTTGACAGGTAGATAGACATTGCGCATGTGTTAGGTGTTAGGTTTTATTTAGCAGATCGCGGTTGACAGGTAGATAGACATTGCGCATGCGTTAGGTGTTAGGTTTTATTTGGCAGGTAGTTTAGGGAGTTACGGGGCTCCAATAGACAGCGTAAGGCTTACTACGGCTGCATTTTGTGGCGAGGTGAAAATGGAGTAAGATTTCTCCATTTTCGCCACGTAAGTCCTTACGCTGTATATTGGATACCAAACTGTGCGGGTTTGGTATACCTGCCTATGGTCCAAAAAACTACGGCCGAAGGCAGAAATATACGAGCGTAACTTCTAGGTTACGCCGTATATAGGATACCAAACCCACGCAAAATTCGGCATCGCCGGCTTTTGCGGGCGACGCTGCATATCGGATCGAGGCCCTAGAAAGCTTGTTTTGTTTTGTTTTTTTATAAATAAATTGTTAGTCCAGTGCAAATTATCACTATTTACTGCAACATTCTTGTTATTTTGGTACCATGCAATTGCTCAGTCTAAAAATGTTACAAATATTGTTTTAGTGAAAAAAAAAATGGTTTAGATAGAGCAAGCAATTTTAAGAGACTTTCATCTTCTGTTATCAAATTTACTTAAAGGGACAGTCAACACTAAAATTGTTATTGTTTAAAAAGATAGATAACGCCTTTACTACCCATTCCCCAGCTTTGTATAACCAACATTGTTATATTAATATACTTAATAACATTTAAACTTGTAAATTTATTTCTAAGCCACTACAGACAGCATCTTATCACATGCTATTTTATTTGCTTTTCACAACAGGAGACTGCTAGTTCATGTGGGCCATATAGATAATATTGTGTTCACGCCCGTGGAGTTATTTAAGAGTCAGCACAACACAGCACTAATTGGCTAAAATGCAAGTCAATATATAATAAATAAAAAGTAATGTGGATACAAGGTAATCACAGAGGTAAAATGTATATTAATATAACTGTGTTGGTTATTCAAAACTGGGGAATGGGTAATAAAGGGATTATTTATCTTTTAAAACACTAAAAATTCTGGTGTAGACTGTCCCTTTAATTCTCTTGGTGTCTGTTGTTGTAAAAGCATACTTAGATATGTTCAGAAGCAGCAATGAATTACTGGGAGCTAGAGGGTGACTGGTGGCTATACACGTATGCCTTTTGTCATTGGCTCGCCAGACACGCTCTACTAGGCTCCAGTACTGCATTGCAGCTCTGGAGCTCACTTTAACTATGTATTTAACTCATTTGCAGAAGTTAAAAATAAACATTAAACAGAGCAGTAATACAATGATCTGAAATGAGCAGATCATTTTCCTTTTTCACTTTTATTCTCCTTTAAAGTAGTTATTGTTTTAAAAGATAGATAATGCCTTTACTACCCATTCCCCAGATTTGCAACACCCACATTGTTATATTAATATACTTTATAACATTTAAACCTCTAAACTTCTGTATGTTTCTAAGCCACAATAGACAGACTCTTATCACATGCTTTTGTATTTGCTTTTCACAACAGGAGACTGCTAGTTCATGTGGGCCATATAGATAACTGATCAGGGGGCTGTCAGAAGATGCTTAGAAGATGCTGTAATCACAGAGGTAAAAAGTATATTTCTATAACTGTGTTGGTTATGCAAAACTGGGGAATGGTAAATAAAGGGATGATCTATCTTTTAAAACCATAAAAATTATATTGTAGTCTGTCCCTTTAATGTTTATTTTGAAGCTAACATGGTTTGTTTGTTCAGTACTAGCCCATAGAATACTAACTGATAAGCAGAATTATCACAACTGTATTTGTGGGCAGTCAGTGACAAATCCTCAAGCAAAAAAAAACATTATTTTTTTTCAACACAGGAAATAAGTTAATAAATAAATAAATAAATAAATGTTACATTTCCTCTTTTTCAATAAAAGGAGCAATAAAAAAAACGTGTTAGGATTTATGTTGAGACATAAATCTGTGCCAATTTCACCTTATGGTAATAGAAATTATAAGAGCTATATTGCCCAAATCCCTTTTGTGCCACTTATTTTGTGTTAATAACAAAGATCTTATAAAATATTTTCACTTAAAATAAATAGAAAAAAAACAAACAATCAAACAATATCCTTTGATTAGTCAGGGTAATACTTGTTTCTTTGCCTATCCCAGCTTTAGGTATCCTACCCCATGTGGAGAATTAGATGAGTTTGGATATAACTGCCAACATTCCAAGGAAATTCCAGGGAAAACTTCGGTAACAAGCAGAGAGATCAGGCACAGACCTCCACAACTACTGAATCTTTACAGCAGCTATAGTGGTTAATTCATTAAAATATTGTATATATAAAAAACTGGTTTATTAAGGTCATCAGTGTAAGTGATGTAAGTGACCTGATTAGAAAAGAGAAAAAAAAAAGGCAAAGTTGTATTGAGTAACAAGGTAATTAAATTGTGCCTCTCAGGCTGCAGTAAAACAGTGTAACTACACATCCATATTCTGTCTCCACCTCTGGTTCCTCCTAGCTGACTCCAGCTCCTCCCTTCTCTCAGTCCCGCATGACTGAAGTTCAGCAAAGTTAGATCTACGGCTGCTGTTCTCTCATTACTCTGGAAACACATTTTTTCTTTCTTTCTTTTTTTTTTGCCACTGGATTATATTGGTTTTACTTCATTTTTACAAAAAAAGGAATTGATGACTCCCAAGGGACATAGGGTGACTACAAACTGGAAAGATCTTTAGATCACACAAGATCATCTTTAGAAGAATTCTACAAGAGAAAAAGATCAGCTAGCCAATACTGTTAGCCAAGCCAAAGGAGGGGGGTGAGGAGCTGGAAACTTTCTTCTGCAAAAGTAATCATTGTGATCTTGCAGGGAATTAATTTTGGAATGTCTGATGGTTGTAACAGAAAAGCTGCACAGATGCAGTGAATACAATGGCTAGATGTGAGTGTCCACTACATCTAGGAAAGTAAAACAAATACAATACTGATTTCTAATTCTTTGGATATACTTGAAATTCTTCTTCTCCTACTCTGGTGGATTCTATGAAGTTCTGCACAGGAGATGGGGTTCCAGGCTGTATTTGGGATTCCTACATTGCTGCTGTGGATGTTGGCACATTATTACTGTGAGGGTGAGTAGAGGGGAATTGTATAGATACCAAGGGTGACCACAGGTTATCAATTGGGAGTCAAATTTGCACATCTGTAATGCTGCTGGCAAGTACTTAATAAAAACAAACAATGTTTATAATGAGAATCACAACCCCCACTGTGTTATGTTATTTCTAGTTAGTACTGCACAGTACTGTTAGAAATATTTACAGCTCTGTGTTTGTAAACTGTGTTTATATTGTGTCTACATAGGGTTGTTACTATATTTGCTTGTATGTGTATAAAAAAATATAGCACATAAACACTAAAGTAAAGGATTTTTGCAGTTTCATGTGACACTTTAGTTGGATTAAAATTCTGTATTACCAGATAAGCCAGTTATGGTGACAACTGTACAATTTTATTTTTTGAATCTGAGTGCATTACTTATTATTGTATTAAGTTATATTACTGGCAATGTGGTGATTTGGCAACACAAGATATACAGATTTAAATGTATCACCACATTGATCTTAAATTAATATGTATAACACATTTTTGAGAAAGATGGAGGAAGAATATAAAGTCTGTTTTTGCCAGAGTTTAGGGGTAGCATCCACTTTAATATATTTGTATAATTGTAAGCAACATAGAAACATTTAACATTTACTTTCCTTGTGTTGCCACTAGATTACCAAGACTGCTAATTTAATTATTAATTTGTCTTCTGACAACCTGAATATTGTTTTACTGGGACAGTAGTTTTAATTGGTTTTAGGAGGCTGCAAAACTGAAATTTCTTTTAAGTAGGACAGTGTTGCATGGGTGTATGAGTTAACCCTTTACTAATAGAGGAAACAAATTTCCTACAGTCACCAGTGTTTGTGATTTCTTTGTGACTTGATGGAGAGTTAGCTTGTTTGAATAGTTTGTAGATAATCAATACAAATTGTAAACAGTAGAAACTGATACTGTTTTAGTGAATATAGTGTGGCAATAAAAGTGTTAAAAGTGTGCTTTGTATATGAGTTGTATATATATTTGCATATCTATCTATCTATCTATCTATCTATCTATCTATCTATCTATCTATCTATCTATCTATCTATCTAGTGTGTTTAGTTATATAGACACACACAGGTTACACAATGAATTATTTTATTCTCATTTTGTCTAATATTGGAGGAATTAACTATTTTTTTTTAATATCACCAAAAGATACTTTGTCACTATGTCACATACATAGTGACAAAGAACATAAGTTATTTTCTGGGGGCGGGAGAGGAAGAGTCACAGACCAAAAATGAAAAAAAAAAAAAAAAAAAAATGTCATTTCCAGTAAATGATCTATTGCGATTTCTGTTAATGTGTTTTCCGTATTCTTGTTTTCAGAGTAATATGTTTCTTTTTTTCTTTATATTTATTTATTTTTGTAAAAATATTCAAAGTGAATACAGAGCAGCAGGCTGGCTGTCAAAAAAAGTGACTTCTTGGGTGGGACATTTTGGGGGAAAAAAACAAAACAAAGGAACCATTTTTCTCTTGCAACTTGTACAATACAGATCTTGTCTGGTCTTTTTAGGTTTCCCTTTAAGCAATGAGTTATATATATATCCTGTATATACCTTTTGTTTCTTTCAATTTTTGTCCCTGCTTTGCTGTTATTTTTTTTGCAAAAAGAGATGATTTTTTTTAAACTTACTTTTTAGATTTTTTTAAGGAAATAACAAAAAGAATCCCTTTACAATAACAAGGGATTATTAAAGAGACATAAAGCCCATTTTTTTCTTTCATGATTCAGACAGAGCTTATTATTTTAAACAATTGCCCAATTTACTTCTGATTTTCATACTCCTAACCAAGCCCCAAATTTTTAGATGTATACTGATGTATACAGACTTCAGACTGCCTCTGTTTGTATAATGGGTCTTTTCATATGCAGGGGAGGAGGAGGGAGGGGGAGGGGAGAAGGTTCTGCTCTCATCCCCTTTCAGTGGGTATCCCATACTAATCTCATCAACCGTGCTAAACTGGGAGCTTCTAAGTAAGTTATTAAAAGGTTTTATACTGGATTTTTAGATCAGTATCTGTGCATATTCTTCTTTATCGTAGTGTCTATTATAAACAGTTAAATGAAAATTGGTGTATACTGCCCCTTTAATGGGTGCTGCCATGTTGTTATCCTAAGTTTAAAAGCCTGTTCAACCTCTTATCTTATCTCCTCTGCTGAAACCAATTAGGGACAGTTATAAACATGCTGATAACGTAATAATCGCAAAGGAGTTTGTGTCATTTTCAGTTGGAAGAGGTGATCTAGGAAAAATCGGATTATCGCCTTTGCATTGCATCTTCCTTGTACAATAAATAAACCATCCTTAAAGGGATATGAAACCCAAAATATTATTTTGTGATTCGGCCAGAGAATACCATTTAAAAAAACAAAAACTTTCCAATTTACTTCTATTATCAAATTTGCTGTGTTCCCTTGATATTCTGTGCTGAAGAGATACCTAGGTAGACATCTGGAGCACTACATAGCAGGGAATAGTGCTGCCATATAGTGCTCTTGCAAATAAATAACATTCTTGCAAAACTGCTGCCATATAGTGCTCTAGAAATGGGCCCCTGCTTTTCAACAAAAAATACCAAGAGAACGAAAAAAATTGATAATAGAAGTTAATAAGAAAGTTGTTTACAATTGCATGCTCTATCATGAAAGAAAATGTTGGGTTTTATATCTATTTAAATATGTCCATAGAGAGACTAGAACTGCACAGGCTAAGATTTGTTCAGTCCAGAGCTCTTAAAGGGACAGTGTGTAGTTTTTTTTTATCTCCCCTTTAAAGGGACAGTATACACTCATTTTCATACAACTGCATGTAATACACTACTATAAAGAATAAGATGCACAGATACTGATATAAAAATCCAGTATAAAACTGTTTAAAAACTTACTTAGAAGCTCTCAGTTTAGCTCTGTTGAAAAGGTTAGCTGGAACACCCACTGCAAGTGGGAAATAAGTCCCTCCCCCCCTCCCCCTTCTTTTGCATATGAAAAGACCCTTTACACAAACAGGAGCAAGCTGGAGTAGGTATACGTCGGTATTCTCATAAAACTTTGGGGCTTGGTTAGGAGTCTGAAAATCAGAGCAATGTTATTTAAAAATAACCAAAACTATAAATTTTAAAACAAAAAACTTTATGGGCTATATAAATAGATCATCTACAAAACATTTATGCAAAGAAAAAAATGAGTGTATAATGTCCCTTTAATGTGTTTCTAATTGTCCATTTTACCAGCTGAAATATATTTACAAATAATTAATTTACCTTTATGTTGTCATTTAAAATAGCTGGTTTTGCCTGTTGTATCGACACCTATACTGAAAAATTCCCTGGTATACACAGGTACAGTGTGCTTACCTGTTCTCTTTTTACGCTGTCTTCGTTTCAGCTGTCAAGCACACATGCTAATGACACCTTAGTCCTTTACAAATATGGTTGAAGCTAGAAAATGTGTCACTTACACCATATTTGTAAAGGACTTAAGCATTTGTGGTGTTTAAAAATATAGCTGCTCAGGGGATTAAAAAAATAAATGTTGTGTAGCTTTTAGCGGACAGCCATATGAAATAATACTGGATTGCTCAGTTTCAGTTCCGGACACCTGGCATTCCTATATAAATGTTAATACACTGTTGCTGTACAAATGTATGTTTATGGAATGTGTCAGAAATCTAGTTTTAAGAGCAGAGTTAAAACATGTAAAATATGTAATTTAGGGAAAAATAAACAATGTATATAAAACTTAAAGGGGCAATACAGAATGTATGGGATAGAAAAAAATATAGGGGTGTTGTACATAAATAATTAAAGGAACATGAAACCAATTTTTTTCCTTTCATGGTTCAGTTAGAACATACCATTTTAAACAACTTTCCAATTTACTTCTATTATCAATTTTGCTTCATTTATGTGATATCCTTTATTAAAGGAGCAGAAATGCACTACTGGGAGCTAGCTGAACACAATAACCAGCCACTTGTAATGGCTGATTATTCCCAGAGGCAGACCTTTTTTTATGACATTTTTTTAGTCAAACATTTTCTGTGGGTCATTTTGAAATTAAATACAATTTAAAATTAGGCAGTTATACTAAAGCAAGCAGCTCAACTTCAATATACTGATTAACTGAAGAATAAAGCAATTTTTAAAGGTTTATATATTATATTGCAGCAGTTAAAAAAGGCAATCATCAATCAATGTGCTGCTGCTTTGCAGTGTTTATTTGACTGTTCTCTTCAAACAGTGCTTCGCTATGGCTGCACTGTGTTAAAGGGACAATCTTCTCCAGAATTTTTATTGTTTAAAAAGATAGATGATAATCCGTTTATTATCAATTTTCCAGTTTTGCTTTACCAATACAGTTATATTAATATACTTTATACCTCTGTGATTACCTTGTATCTAAGTCTCTGCAGACTGCCCCCTTATCTCAGTTCTTTTTACAGACTTGCATTTTAGCCAATCAGTGCTGACTCCTAGGTTACTCCATGTGCGTGAGCACAATGTTATCTATATGTCACACATGAACTAATGCCCTCTAGCTGTGAACAACTGTGAAATGCTTTCAGATAAGAGGTGGCCTTCAAGGGCTTAGAAATTAGCATATGAGCCTACCTAGGTTTACCTTTTCAACTAAGAATAATAAGAGAACGTAAAAGTAAATTGGAAAACTGTTTAAAATTGCATTCCCTCTCTGAATCGTGACAGTTTAATTTGGACTTTAAGGAAAATGTACACAATGCAGCCAGAGCAAAGCGCTATTTAAAGAGAACAGCCTGTTGTGGAGAAACTCTGCAAACCAAAATTGCTAACGGTTCCCTCATGTATCCCATTCTCTCTGCAGACATGCTGCATTTTCTGCGATGACACCTTTAGATCACAGCATGTTCTGCCTTGGAGTGATTATTTATCGCATGCCCGCAAACAGGCAAATTTGCCCGTATGTGGGCACGCAATAAATTAGCGCTCCCCTTGTAAATTAGCCCTAAATGTATCCCAGTGCTGCAATATCACCAACTCTAACTGTGACATTTTGTTGTTTGTGATATTATGAGCAGTCATATGCCCATGCCACTTTATTGCAACTTCGTTGTTGGTAATATTATGTCTACCATCCCACGTCCCTTTTAATATTATAAAAAAAGACATTAAAGGCATTTATCAATTATTATTATTATTATCGGTTATTTGTTGAGCGCCAACAGATTCTGCAGCATTAATGCAATAATAAAATACCTTTATTTTTACAGCATTTTATTATGACACAATGGCTCCTTGGTAACAATAAGTCAAACTGTAGCAACGTTAAACACATAGCTAAAGTCCTGCTTGGGAATCTCAATGCATTGCTTGCTCATAAGCAGGACACAACTACTTAACCAATTAGGAGTGGCATACACATGTATCTGCCAGTCATCCAGCTGTGTCCTCAGGCACACAAGCTTGGTGCATGAGCTGAACTATGTTTTTAAAGGGACAGTAAACATCATGAGATTTGTTCATAAAATGTTTAGCTATGTATAATGAAACAACTTTGCAACATACTTTCGTTATTTATTTTGTCCTCTTTTCATGTAATTTAGCTCTGAAGATTGAACAATTTCTAATTTGCAGAACTTAAACTGCACCATGTTGACTTATCCAACCCTGCTACATATCTATCCCTTACTGGCTTTAACCGATAACAACTGCAAAATAATGCACTCTACACTAATATTTCAACAGTGCTGTCTGAGGACTAAAGCCCAGATTGGCTTGTCTAAATAAGGCAAGGGTTGGCTTTGGCTATTGATAAATAATTGCAGTAAAAAGGATGTTAATTTTTTTTAAAAAAGTCAAAACTTGGCTGATATGTTATTCTATAGCAACAGAACAGAGATGTCTTGTATTTTTTATTTTAATCTATGTGTGAGAGTTAATTAAAGGGATATGAAACCCAAATGTTTTATTTCATGATTTTAAGCAACTTTCTAATTTAGTCCTATTATCAATTTTTCTTTGTTCTATTGGTATATTTATTTGAAAGAGCAGGAATGGGTAGCATTTGCTGATTAGAAAGTTTCTTAAAATTGCATGCTCTACCTGAATCAGGGTTTCATATCCCTTTAAAAACTTAGGTACCAAGAAACATTTGTATAATAATATACTCTTAACAAAATACATTTTTAGAATTGCGTAACAGGTCCCTTTAAATGTCTGCAAAATCCAAGATATAAGATTTCAGTTATAACCTGCCACTACATTTTTATGACGTTTTTTGATTGCAAAATTATCTTTTTTTTATTACAGAAGATTATAACTTTTTTGAGACACTTCCTCAATTGAGAAACTTTATTTTCAAGCACAAAAGTTTGTTTATTGTATTGTAAATGATTTTCAAAACTAGCGATAATTAAAGCTGTCATTGCGTTCCGTCCAAAATAAAACATCCTGGTTGTAATGTCCTATTAGAGGCTCCGAGTATAAAATGAGCAGATGTATGAAAAATAATTTGCTTAACTTTTACAGACTATTCGTTTTTTGAGAACATTTGCTATGATTTATTTTCAGTCTACAGTAGACATTTGCACATCAGAAAAATTTGTTTCGGTTCATTTCGGACTGATTCAAATTTTTTCGAATTTCGGTTCGGATCGATTCGAAGTCGGAAACATTAGAATGTATTTGTTTCGGATTCAAATGCATTCGGATGTATTCATTTTGGATTGATTAGTAAATTCGGAAGTTCGATATGTGTTATGTTGATTCAGATGGTTCCAAGTTACACAAACGGAATTATTTCACTGTTCTATCTCACTAAATCTCACTAAATTTATTTGTTATACTGAATTGTGATTAGTCCATGGGCATTCGAATACATCCAAACTAATTCAGATTTATTCATTACAAAATGCATTCGGATTAATTTAGTTTCGTTGATAGGGTAATTTGGAAATTCGAATCGATTCAAATCTCTGAATTTTGCGAATTCGTCTAGTCTACAGGCATGAAGCACTTTACATAGGTCTCAATTATTAGATTATATACTTTTAACAATGTTCTACATATTTATTTATTTACATTTAGAAGAAGCTATTTTGCTGTTGTTTGCATATGGATAGTAAAACACTTTAAAGGGACAGTCTAGTCCAAAAAAACCTTTCATGATTCAGATTGGGCATGTAATTTTAAACAAACGTATTCTTAGTTGAAAGCTTAACCTATGAGGTTCATATGCTAATTTCTTAGACCTTGAAGGCTGCCTCTTAAGAATGCATTTTAACAGGTTTTTCACCACTAGAGGGTGTTAGTTCATGTTTTTCATATAGATAACACTGTGCTCATGCACGTGAAGTTACCTGGGAGCCATCACTGATTGGCTAAACTGCAAGTCTGTCAAAAGAACTGAAATAAAGGGGCAGTTTGCAGAGGCATAGATACAAGATAATCACAGAGGTAAAAAATATATAAATATAACTGTGTTGGTTATGCAAAACTGGGGAATGGGTAAAAAAGGGATTATCTTTCTTTTTAAACAATAACAATTCTGGTGTAGACTGTCCCTTTAAAGCAGGGTGGATTTGATTAAAAGGATCACTCAAGTCCATGTTAAACTTTCTTGATTTAGTTACAGAACACAATTTAAACAACTTTCCAATTCGCTTCCATTATATAAATATGCACAGTCTTTTTATAAGCACACTTTCTGAGGCACTAACTCCTACTGAGCATGTGCAAGATTCACGTAATATACATATATGCATTTTGTGATTGGCTGATGGCTGTCACATGATGCAGTGGGAAGGAAAGTAAAACTAACTGAAATTTGTCAGAAAAAAAATCTACTGCTTATTTGAAATTCAAACATTGATTTTGCATTGTCTATTTATTATACATGTATTGATTATAATATTCTACTGTGTCTTGTGGTCATTTAAATCAAATTGATTTAAATCACAATTAAAATCAATAGTCCGAATCACTAAAGAATATTTGAGGGTTTCCTTTCCCTTTAAATTATTTCACTATTGGCAACAAATGGTTTTAACACATAGCTAAATTCAGTTCCAGAGCTCTAATCAGTGGTTTTCAAAGCGTGAGGCGGTCTCCCTAGGGAGCCACGTGAGCAGTGACACCTTTCATTATCCTATGGAACCAGAAGCTGCAGATGACTTTGGCAAACATAGAAGGGTTTTTAAGAGCCGTCAATGACCCTTGCCATGTAGTGATGGAATAAGGCAAAGGGCTGGATGTAGGTGGGAGAAAGGCACTGAGATTGAAACCTCTCATAGACTGTGTTGCATTTGTTCTCTTAGTCAGTAATGTGTGTTTAACAGAGGAGTAACAAAGTGCAAATTGAAACCTGAGAGAGACTCTCTTATGGTTGAGTAGAATCAGCTCTTGAGATCTGTGTGTGATCCATGAATCAGATGTAAATTCCCCAAATTAAAATATTTTAATTTTCTTTAAAGACATAAAAGTAACCACTATTATGGCGGAGGGGGGGGGGGCGCTGTCTTGTAAATTTTGTCAGAGGAGAGGCCCGTCACCTAAGACTTTGAAAACCTCTGAGTTAAGGGGACCCTATAATGTCATAATAGCGCAATATAGTGACACCAGAATAATAAATAAAAAAAACAAGATTTGTTTTTTTTTTAAAAGCGTCTTTATATATTGTTTTTTTATTGTTTCACTATTGTCAACAAAGGAGTATTACGCATAATTAAAGTCATCTCCAGAGCTTCAATGCACTTATATTCCAGCAACGAATATGCTGTGTGATTGGTAACTACACACTCATAATTTGTTTACTGGCCGGTGTTCAGCTTAGGATCAACAGGAAAGGCTTTAAAGGACCATAACATACAGTAAAATGGCTTAATCAAGAAATGCATAATACGCAATACAATAATATATATATATATTTATTTATATATATTGTGAACTCTTGCACATGCTCAGTAGGAACTTGAGCCTTATAAAGTGTGCATGTTAAAAGAGTGTACACAATTTCATAATGGTAGAAAATTGGAAAGATTTTTTTTTTAATTGTACTCTCTGTCTGAATGATAAAAGAAAATTGTTGACCTTAGTGTCCCTTTAACTATGTGTTTAACCCCTTGGTGGGTTACAACCCATTAGCACATTTTCTTATTGCACTTCAATGACCCTTTAATTGCCAATCAAGCAAGCGCCAAGTAACTTGTCTGCCATTTTTTTAATGGGACAGGCAGTTTGGCTGTACTAACTGCCCGCAAATATAATTCTTAAAGAAAAATGGTGAGTGGGGGATTGGGGGAACATGAGGACACACAACAGCAACAGACATTTACGTTTACTATCCCTTTAAAGGGACAGTAATGTCAAAATTAAACTTGCATGAATCAGACAGAGCATGCAACTTTAAATAACTGTCTAATTAACTTCTATTTTCTAATTTGTTTCGTTCTTTTGGTATCCTTTGTTGAAAAGTATAACTAGGTAGGCTCAGCTGCTGATTGGTGATTGCATGTGTATGCCTCTTATATTGGTTCACCTGATTTGGGACTAGATTACGAGTGGCGCACTAACTGTTGCACGCAAACGAAAAGGGCTTTATCATGGCTCTTTGTGCACGCTAGAAGTATTGCTCATATTACAGGTTGAAAGTAGATGCAAACGTGTGAGCGCAATCAAGATTTAACCAGAGCTCTGTCGTGCTGACCTTACGAGTGTAATTGTTACACTTGAATAAAAAGTTGCACAAAACAGCACAAATACATTACACAGTACATTTACACCAATAATAACACTATCTAATAACAATTATTTAATAAAAATATTGCATAAAAAATTATAAGGTCTCAAAGATATGAGGTCTCAGGTTTTAGAAAAAATATGTCTAAATATGTATATGTGTGTGTACATGTGCATTTATGTATTTATATGTGTATATATGTGTTTACAAACATATATACACATAAAAACACATTAATACATATGACTACACACACACATATATATACAGGTAGCCCTCAGTTTACGCCAGGGTTAGGTTCCAGAAGGAATGGTTGTAAATTGAAATCGTTGTAAATTGAAGCACTGATTATAATGTAAGTCAAAGGGAAGTGAGAGAGTTAGGTTCCAACCCCCTCTCAAAATTGTCATAACACCTAATACATTATTTTTAAAGCTTTGAAATGAAGACTTTAAATGCTAAACAGCATTATAAACAGTATCAAATAATCACACAACACAGAATATATAATTAAAGTAAGTTAAATGAACAAAAACATTTGCTAAACTGCATTATAAACCTTATGAAATAATCACACAACACAGACTTTACTTGCATTTTTCTGCAAACAGTTCTTTCTATGCATTCCAATCTGGACTGATTTATAGACTGGAAGATCTTGTTCCTATGAAAGCTGCTTGATAGCTCATGTCTAGCTAGACTAATTAATTCCAGCCTGTTTGTGTGCTTGGTTTGCATATCTTTGCTGCAACACAAGCGGACAGCTCCACCTACTGGCTATTTTAATCAATGCAATGCTTCTCAATGCTTTTCAATAGCAGTCACATGACTGAAAAAAAAGGTTGTTATTCTGAACCGGCGTAAATCGAGGGCCACGTCAAGTAGTGACGTTTCGGGATCGTTAGCCCCGTGCTCAGACCCCGAAACGTCACTACTTGATGTATTAAAAAATACCATATTTATAAGACCCGGCGAGTGCGTTTCTACATGTTGCTATTATCGTTATTATTTATGCACCCCGGGCAATTTGAACATTAGAGAGTGTGTGTAGGGCCCCTACAGTATTTATATATATATATATATATATATATATATATATATATATATTTATATTTATTTTTATGTGTGTGTGTGTGCTTTGGAGCCCTTTGCAGTCAGATAGCTGAAAACATGAAAAAATAATATATATTTGCAATATTCATATTTAATAATGTGTTAACTATGTATTTACTGTAAATATTTTAAATTCCAATGTTCTTCACATAGGGGAATATGTTCTAAGTATTTCTAAATAGATATTCATATATATACCGTATATATATATATATATATATAGAGAGAGAGAGAAAGAGAGAGTGAGATTTTACCAGAAAACCATTATATATATTTTTATATATATATATATATATATATATATATATATATATATATATATATATAAATATGTATTTATGAATAAGTAGAACGTATTCTGCTATGTGAAGAACATTGGAATGTGAAATATTAATATTTCATGTCAGGTTAGTGCACTTGAGAAAATACAATCAGGTTTGCGCAACTTGTTGGGTCTTAGTTTTTTTCCACTTTCCGTGCTCTATTGGCGGAATACGTTAACGTGGTTGCAATATTTGAACTTCTGCTTTTTGTGCGTGTTGGGTTAGCACAAGTGCAAAGACTTTTTACTTTCAACTTGTAATATGCGCGTTACTCGACGCACGGAAAAAAGCTTATTTCTAGTGAAGTTAATGCAAGGGAGCGCAAACTACCGCTCCACTCGTAATCTAGACCTTGCTCAGCTAGCTCACAGCAGCGTATTGTTATTCCTTCAACAAAGGATACCATGAAAATGAAACAAATTTAACAATAGAAGTAAATTGGAAAGTTGCTTAAAATTGCATGCTCTATCTGAATCATGAAAAAATTGGGGTTTCATACTGATCCCATATTTTTTGTTTCATGTTGCAATTTTAAGCAACTTTATTATTTACTCCTATTATCAATTTTTCTTCGTTCTCTTGGTATCTTGAAAAAGCAGGAATGTAATCTTATGAGCCGGCCCATATTTGGTCAGCATCTGGGTAGCACTTGCTGATTGGTGGCTAAATTGTAGCCACCAATCAGCAAGCGCTACACAGGGTCCTGAACCAAAAATAGGCAGGGTCCAAAACTTACATGCCTGCTTTTTCAAATAAAGATACCAAGAGAAAGAAGAAAAATTGATCATAGAAGTAAATTAGAAAGTTGCTTAAACTTGTCTGTTCTATCTGATCAGTATCCCTTTAAACCTAAAAACTGTTATTAATAAAAAAATCACCCATGTTATACTCTATAATGTAGGTTTTAACTGATATTTTTGGAATATATATAGATATATATTTTTTAGAACTAGGTAGTTATTGGCTTGTAATGCACTTTAGGCCGTTTTTCATTGCTGTCTTTACTAGCATGGACATAACAAAGCAGAGGTCTCATAAAGTATTAGCTTGGCATACTTCAAATTCCTGAGTAAAAGGGCTTATCTATCTCCACCTGCTAATCAGTCTAGCAACCTTAAGTTCTGAATCCGCAAAACTGTTATCATCCAATTCCATTGGGACCTCCAACAGGCTTAACCTCTTGAGTGCCAAAGAGATAATGTCACATATGGTTAAAATTAGAGGGACATCCAAAAATGATCTTTCATGATTCAGATATAGCATAGAATTTTAAACAGTTTTCAAATGTACTTATATTATGTAATTTGTTTTGTTCTCTTGCTATCCTTTGTTAAATATCATATCTAGGTAGATTCAGGAGCTGGGTGCTAGCTGCTGATTGGTGGTTGCACATATATACCTCTTATCGTTGGATTATCAATGTGTTCATCTAGCTACCAAGTAGTACATTGCTGCTCCTTTATTAAAGGATACCAAGATTGGATTGAACAGCAATTGCAGCAAAAAGTGTGTTAATCTGTTCTAATAATGCTCAGACTCTGTTGTATGTTAATGTGTTGGAAGACTGCAGAGTATTACAAGTTGTTTACTGTCTTTTTAAAGGGACATAATACTCATATGCGAAATCACTTGAAGGTCATGCAACATAACTGTAAAAATCTGACGTGAAATTATCACCTGAGCATCTCTATGTAAAAAGGGAAGATATTTTACCTCAAAATGTATTCAGCTCACCAGAGTAAGTGTTCTGCGAACAATTATACTTCATCTGCTATTGAAAAAAACAAACAAGCAATAACCAATCAAAATCAGTAGTGCTGAACTCATGCTTTGGTGTGATTTCATAAGGTTTCACTGAAATCTTGTGAGATACCAGATGCACATTCCCTTGCAAGTCCTGGGACTAGCAATCTCTTTACAGATGGTGTGTGAATACTTAGGACATTTTGAGGTAAATATCTTGCTTTTTAACATAGAGATGTTCAGGTAATATTTTCTAGTCAGCTTTTTACAGCTATGCTGCATCACTTTCAAGTGCTTCAACATTTGGGTATCATGTCCCTTTAAGTACAGACCCTCAAGCAAAGGGGCAAACTATTTTGCAGCAACAGCAAGCAAAATACATATTGAATATACAGTTTAATGTTGTTATAGTTTCATTAATTAAATTAATTAATTAGGCTATGGCCATTTTTTTTTGTTTTGTTTAAAGGACCAGTAAGTAAATACAGTATATTTGCATAATCAACAAATACATGATAAAAAGACAATGCAATAGCACTTAGGGGTCGATTTACTAATGTGTGGGCAGAGATAATCTGCTGTAGCGGATCAGGTCCGCCGCACATCGATAAATGCCAGCAGCATACGCTGACGGCATTTATCATTGCACAAGCATTTCGTGTGGCCGCTAGCAGGGGGTGTCCATCAACCTAATCATATCCGATCGGGCTGATTGCTGTCCGCCACCTTACGACCGCTGCTTCTTAACTTCCGCTTCAGGCGGACCTGAAGCGGAGTGGGTCGGATACAGCATCCGCTGCTTCATAAATCGACCCCTTAGTCTGAACTTCAAATGAGTAGTAGATTATTTACTGACACATTTCAAAGTTATGTCTATTTCCACTCCCCCTGTTATCATGTGACAGCCATCAGCCAATCACATATGCATATACCTATATTGTGTGAATTCTTGCACATGCTCAGTAGGAGCTGCTGACTCAAAAAATGAAAATCTAAAAAGCCCACATTTTGTAAAAAGAAGTTAATAAGAAAGTTGGTTAAAATTAAAATCATTAAAGTGTTTTTTTGTTTGAAAATCTTGGAAATTCCTTCATAATTTCCTCACAGGATATTTTTTTTTTGTCTTCAAGGAAACTTTAAAACTTCCAGTTATGCCATCTGGGGTTTTCTCAAAACTGGAATTTAGACTTATTAAATTAAATTCTAATCCTCTTTGAGTGGTTTTAGAGAGGCAGCCCATATCAGTTCATTCTTACCCCACAAACAGTTCTTTCATTTTACTTCATTCAAGGAGAATGTACACTTTTCATTTCAATTTCATCTTCTTGTGTTACTGGATGTGACTCTAGTTCCTGTTATGGTTAAGAGGGGGAACAAATGATATAAGTAGTTCCTTTTTATAAAAAAAAATGTTCCTACACAATAGTGAAAATTAATGTTTTTCATTATAGTTTGATACTCCTTAAAGGGACATTAAACAGTTGGGACAAGCAGTCCTCTGTGGCTCAGAGTATGATAATAGAAGTAAATTAGAAAGTTGTTTAAAATTAAATGCTCTATCTGATTCATGAAGAAAGATTTTGGGTTTCATGTCCTTTTAACCTGAGCTATTTTCACCCATGTGCTGAGCTGTTTTGGAGTTTTTAGATGCTGCTCACATTTAAAGGGACAGTCTAGTCAAAATTAAACTTTCATTATTCAGATATGACACGTCATTTTAATCAACTTTCCAATTTACTTTTATCATCAAATTTGCTTTTTTTCTCTTAGTATTCTTAGTTGAAACTAAACCTAGGCAGACTCATATGCTAATTTCTAAACCCTTGAGGGCTGCCTCTTATCACAGGCTTTTTAAATTCCTTTTCAACACAAAGAGACTAAAAGTACACGTGGGCCATATAGATAACACTGTGTACAGGCACAGGGAGTTATTTAAGATTTAGCCCAAAACAATGCTAACTACAAGACAATAGATAATAAACAGTCACAGTCATGTGATCAGGGGGCTGGAAGAAGGTTCCTAGATACAAGGTAATCACAGAGGTAAAAAGTACATTAATATAACTGTGTTGGTTGTGCAAAACTGGGGAATGGGTAATAAAGGGATTATCTATCTTTTAAAACAATAACAATTCTATGGTAGACTGTCCCTTTAAGCCCTATTGTAGGTCATTTTTCAGTGAGAAACCTACACACATTGCGTGGTTAAAGTGTTAAACCTCTTTGGGGTTTTTTGGAAAACCTGTAGAGGAAAAACAGAGGCGCCACATCGAGTAGTATAGTCTAATAAATCCAGCAGTAAGAGGATCCTGAGCCTCTAGTAGTGGCAACTCACCAGATGCAGCGGCACAACCGGAGTGCTATCCTGTGCAGCACGGGACCTACACAGTTGCCCGTAAGACTCAGAGAGACGTCAGGATACGTCCGACGTATAGGCAGGTGACTGGATGAGCCAATCGGGAGAGCCCAAAGAGGGATGCAGTCAAAGTGGAGACCGCAAGCTCAAATGCAAATGAAAATCCAGGAGCACGGATAATGTAAAAGTGTAAACTTTATTTGTTACACACAGGGTTTTCATTTGTATTTGAGCTTGCGGTCTCCACTTTGACTGCATCCCTCTTTGGGCTCACCCGATTGGCTCATCCGGTCACCTGCCTACACGTCGGACGTATCCTGACGCCTCTCTGAGTCTTACGGGCGACTGTGTAGGTCCCGTGCTACACTAGATGGCACTCCGGTTGTGCTGCTGCATCTGGTGAGTGGCCGCTACTAGAGGCTCTGGATCCTCTTATTGCTGGATTTATTAGACTATGCTACTCGATGTGGCGCCTCTGTTTTTCCTCTACAGGTTTTTTCTTAATCATTTATCTACTAAGAGTGTGGCCTTCCACTGACTTTTCTCTCCATCTGTTTGCGGCCACAAGCGCACATCCTGTTGGGATCTTTGCCATCTCTCCTTTTGATTCGGGGGGTTTTAACACATAGGACCCTATGATTTAACTCTCTCTGCTCTGGTGAGATTATCTAGGAGTTTTAGAAAAGCAAATTTTAGGTTGAGAGTAGTTTATTTAGAGTTCTGGATGTGAAGGAGAGACACATACATTGCAATATAATGCTTAAAGGGACCCTAAACACCTTCTGGTTTCTCATATTAAGTTTTTTTTTTAATAAAATAGTTACTGATTTGCATCTTTATTGTGTTTTTCCTTTTTTTTTATTACCCTTTTAATATTTATTTCTGTTTCAAATACTTACCTAAACCACCGCCTATTAAAAGTAATGATCGCCGCCATCTTGTAACGCACGTTACAGCTGATGCCTGTCACGTAATGTGCGCACCCATTTCCACTACCGCAAATACAAAGAGAGCAGTCTCCACAGAATCTATGAGGCTCGTACTCAGCAACCTTGTGAACGAGCTTCATACATTCAGTGGAGCCAATGTTACTGATTGACAGCTGTGTTAGAGGAATTTACTTTCTCTGAAGCTAGCTGTAAGAATCTACGGAGAAAAGGGTAATTTGCAGCCACATAAAACTTATACTGCAGTGCTTGGCTGTCTCTGTCTGGTCATTTATCCCTGTTGTGTACGGAACAGGACTACATTCTTTGGCTGACATTTCCCTACCCCTAACAAAAGTCAAACAAAGCTTTCCCTACAGTATCTGCTCTGATCTTCCTAATGCCTATTCCCTATCACATGCGAGCACAGAGAGTGTGAGCTGCCGGGCAGAGCCGCAAATCACAGCCTAGGAATGCAACAGATTTGCATAATGTCCGATCAGCAAACACTCTGACAGGCTTGAACGGAGGGGAGGGGGGGGGGGGGGCTTGGAGAGAAAGGTGAGGGGTAAGAAGGGCGGCACACAGCTTATTGTTTCAGAATTCAGACAGCAGATGATTAGGACACAGAAGCTGCCTCGCTGGGCGACAGATCCCTAACCCATCCCTCTTTCCCTTGCACTACAAGAACTTATTTTCCCTTCTCACCAGAGAGAAAAAATATTTTAAATGTGCACATAGGAATGAATAAATAACATACATAAATTAAACTTGAAATAATAAATGTAATTGTATTAGCTATATAGCAATCAATAGCTGATGCTGCTTAAAAATCTATTATTGTGCAAAAAAAAAAAAAGCTAAAGATAATCCCTGCAAATGTTATAGCAGCAGAAGTTTTTTTTACTTATGCTGTGAGAGCAATGTCTACATGCGTGCACGCTCACAGCAATAAGCACAGACTTCACCATGTCTGCACAGATTCGTCAGGGAGCAGGAACAAAGCACAAGTAAATGTAAAAAAAATAAAAAATAGGAACACCTATAATAAAAAAAAATGTGATTTGCATTTTAAAAACTAAAACGGCATTATGACTAAAAAAAAACAAAAAACCCTAATGACAAGTGTTTAATGTCCCTTTAAAAAGCCACCAAATTATTTGTGTTTTTGACCATCAGGCGCATAGAAAATATGCAATTTTTCCACTATCGATGCTCCAAATGGAGCTTGCATATTTTGTGCTAAAATGTCCCCGTAAAGACAATTCCTTTATAAAATATACCAGTAATTTAATTTACTATTATTTGCTATAAGGATTGTGTTTGACTACGTTGTATAGCAGATTTGTCCAAAGGCAGATCGGGATGTGTTAGTAGATGTCTTAAAGGAACAGTCTAGTCAAAAATAATCTTTCATGATTCTAATAAGGCATGCAATTTAAAACAACTTTCCAACTTACTTTTATCATTTTGCTTTGTTCTCTTGGCATTCGTTGTTGAAAGCTAAAGCTAGGTAGGCTCATATACTAATTTCTAAGACCCTGAAGTCCACCTCTTATCTCAGTGCTTTTTGACAGTTTTTCACAGCTAGACAACGCTAATTTGTGTGTGCCATATAGATAACATTGTGCTCCCTCCCGTGGAGTTATTTATGAGCCAGCACTGATTGGCTAAGTCTGTCAAAAGAACTGAGATAAGGGGGCAGTCTGCAGATTTTCATATCACATGTACTTTTTTTTTAAAGTTATTTAACCCCTATGTTAAAGTGACACACATCAATTGGTTGTTGAACCCTTTGGTTGCCATAAACAAGTATATTTATTCCTTGGTTACAAATAGGACATACAGTTATTTAACCTCTTGCTTGCCAGAAACACAGACATAACAGTTGTTTGAGCGTTAAAAAACAATTACAGCAAACAAGGTGTTAATCTATTCTAAAGACGTTCATCACTACGTATTGACCAGGGGATGTGTGGACATTTTCCTATTGGTGACCATATTTGAAAACTAAAAAGTATTACAAACTGAAGCTTGCTGTGATATTACACTTTTTTTCTGTTTATATATAAAATTATTTACATATAGTAGAAAACAATAAGTCATTTGCTGAGAAGAGGGACAAACAAGGTCAATGCATTCTCTCCTAGCGCCAAATTATTCCTTATAGATATTCTACACTCATAGATGTCTAATTACTCTAATCACTAGTCATTGGTCAACCCAAGCTAAATACTTTATCTGCCTCACAGAATTCCTTCTGGCTTTGTGTCAGACCTAAACAATAAATTGTGATTGCTTTTAATCTGCCAGACATTGTTGCTACTGGCTATGTATCGACATAACCATTTGCAGTGTATATCATCAAGTAGCTGTTTTCTTTAAATCTTCTTGTGTTGATGAAAGCTATAATTTTGTTTAGTATACCTGGGCCTGAGGCTGGTCTAAATAGTTAAAAGTTAGCTGGCAGCTAGATATTTTTTAAGAGACGGGGAAAAATGGGAACTGTTTGAATTTTGAAAATAATTATTTTAATAAATAAGTAGTAAATTTTAGTGGGCACTTTCCCCTTACAAATATCAATAGATGTAAACAGATATAAATTTAAACGGACAGTAAAGTCACAGTTAAACATTATTGGTTCAAATAAAAGCCTCCATGTACTTATACAGTGGATGTGAGCCTGGTTACCGCAATGTAAGAAGCATTAGTCATATGAACATTTGTTCGGGGTGATCAAGTAATCACTGTGTAGCATGTATCAGAGTCAGAAACCTGAAATCTGCAGGTTCTACTCTAGCCACTCTAGGTGCAGTGGAGAAAACACAATTTTAAAGGGACAGTCTACCATAGAATTGTTATTGTTTTAAAAGATAGATAATCCCTTTATTACCCGTTCCCCAGTTTTGCATAACCAACACAGTTATATTAATATACTTTTTTTTTTTTTTTTTTTATATTTTATTTCTTTATTGAATTTTTCCTTTAAAGAGGTACATCAGATGATACATAGTGAGAATACATTTAATATCATAATCCAAAGACTACAGATAATGCAAAATTCTTCCTAGGACCTCTATAACCAATCGCTAAAATTAACACTTAGCGAATAAAATTAACTAAACATTAACATTTTCAACAATTGCATCCTGCAGAGAATGACTACCCAAGTCTTGTCAAATTTGCGGCATGAACAGATGTTTGTATACTCTGAATACATAGAATGTTGTGATTTCCAGACGCCACTTATTGCCCCCTTATATGCTCATACTGGCGTAAAATATCTCAGACTGAGTTAAGTTAAAGACCAGCATATGATTCCCAGAAGAATAACATGTCGGTGTACATTGTTAACCTGTTTGTCTTAAAATAGGCATACCTCTCTAGCATCAGTGTTTCTTTTACTTTCTCCCTCCATCTACTTATTGTTGGGATTTTATCAGATCTCCATGAGGAGGCTATGAGCTGTTTGGCTACATTCAACATGATATGCCCCAAATTTCTTTTAATGGTACACTTAACATCATTCAACATATTAAACATACATATTAGTGGATCCTGTGGGATATTGCAAGATAAAACTGTATTTATTTATTTTATTATTTTCTTCCAAAATGGTTTGATTAACTCACAGGACCACCAAATGTGACCCATGTTACCTACTGCCTGTCTACATCTCCAGCATTTCTCAGTGGCTGAGGGGAATACATATTTCAGTCTATTTGGTGTGAGATACCAACGAAACAATATTTTATAGTTAGTTTCTATTGCATGAGTTGTGTGCACTGAGTGAGCTATGTTGTAAAATATCTTATTCCATGTTTTAGAATCCTGTGGCCCTGTGAGATCTCTTTCCCACCCTTTTATATATCTATGGGGCTTGGGGGCTGTGGACTCAAGTAGTAGTTTGTATGTGGTTGAAATAATCTTTTTATGTGCAGTGTTATTAAAGCACATCTGTTCAAACGTTGTCAATTTTCTCAGAAAATTGGCCTTTTCTCTATGCGTGTAAATGTAATGGCTCGCCTGATGGTATCTCATCCATTGAGCGAAATACCCATTTCCTATGTCCAAAAGATCAGATCTTGGGGTTAGTTTCCCCAAATTGGTCATTAATGATACTGGGATGTAGCCTTTTAGACTAATGTTGTGACCTGAGCTATGTTCTAGACCCTCTATGAATTCGGGGTTTGCCAGAATTGGTGTCAGCGGGGAGTAAGCGCTAGAAATGCCTTGATATCTATCCCGTATAAACTTCCAATCCCTAAGGGTGCTTAAGATAGTGGCAGTAAAGTTAGTATGAGGTTTGGACAGTAATTTAGGTAGCCAACATAACCCCCCTAGTTGTGATATTCCCGATATGTCATGTTCTAAATGTATCCAGTGTTTAGGTTCTTCTACTGAGTGCCTACTCCAGTCAATAATTCTTTGCAATGAGATTGCTTGTTTATATAAAGTTATATTGGGTACACCCAAGCCTCCCATATCTTTGTTTGCATACATGGACAGCATGTTTACTCGAGGGGGTCTTTTTTTCCAGATGAAACTGTGAATGACTTTTTGTAGCTTCAAAATGTATGTCTGTGTGTTAGGTAGTGGAAGCGTCTGCAAGATGTATAAGATCTTTGGTAAAAGTACCATCTTAACAGAATTTATTCTCCCGATCCAAGATATATTCTTAGCCAGCCATGTCGACGCCTGATTGGTGATTGTGTTTAGTAATTTGGAGTAATTAAATGTTCGAATGGAATCTATATTGTTCAGCAAGTGTACTCCTAGATATTTTATAGATTTCTGTTGTATCGCGAAGGGACTATGGGTCTGAATTAAGTTCTTGATATTGGTAGGTAAATTTAAGGGCAATAGTTCTGATTTATTGGCGTTTATTGAGAAGTTTGAAACCTCTCCATAATCTAAGAATTCTGATTGTACCGCGGAGAGAGAGTCAAGAGGGTTTACCAAGGTCAATAAAATATCATCTGCAAACATAGATAATTTGTATTCCTTATTTTTGATATTTATTCCTGCTATATTGTTGTTTGATCTTATTTTACACGCCATCATTTCTAATGATAGGATGAACAATAGTGGGGAGAGTGGGCAACCTTGGCGAGTGCCGTTGCGTATTTCAAATTGTTCCGATAATGTACCATTTATTCTGATTTGGGCTGTGGGAAATGAGTAAAGGGCCATGACTCTGTTTATAAATGGAGGGGGAAACTTGAACTTATGAAGAGTGGATTCTAGAAAGGTCCAGTCTAACCTATCAAACGCTTTCTCAGCGTCAGTGGAAAGCATAACTGATGGTATGGTCTTGGTATTTATATAATCTAATAAGTTTAGTAGTTTAACCGTGTTGTCTTTCGCCTCTCTCCGCGGTACAAACCCCACCTGATCTGGTGAAATCAAATGTGGTAATAATTAATATACTTTTTACCTCTGTGATTACCTTGTATCTAGGAACCTTCTTCCAGCCCCCTGATCACATGACTGTGACTGTTTATTATCTATTGTCTTGTAGTTAGCATTGTTTTGGGCTAAATCTTAAATAACTTTCTGTGCCTGAACACAGTGTTATCTATATGGCCCACGTGTACTTTCTGCCTCTTTGTGTTGAAAAGAGATTTAAAAAGCCTGTGGTAAGAGGCAGCCCTCAAAGGCTTAGAAATTAGCATACGAGTCTGCCTATGTTTAGTTTAAACTAAGAATACCAAGAGAAAAAAGCAAATTTGATGATAAAAGTAAATTGGAAAGTTGATTAAAATTAAAAGTCCTATCTGAATAATGAAAGTTAAATTTATACTAGACTGTCCCTTTAAGAGCAGGGCTTGACAAATCCTGCTGGCACTTTAACATTAGGCCCCGGTGCCCTGAATTAGGGTCCCAAGACACCCATGTGTGCTCCCCACATCCCCTGCCTTCCAACGCAAGCCACTCCTAAAAAAAATAAATTATTCACTTGCACCCTGGATTAGAGTCCTAAGACCCCAAAGGCGCCCACCTCCACTACCCACCAGCTGCACCTAAATTCTAGCTCGGTGAGGCTGGGTCCTTTCTAGCCTCACAGTTGGAAAATGCAAGTCCAACTTTTCATTGTGTCACCATAAAATGCATGATAATTTGATAATGTGTATATGTATACGTGTTTATGTATGTTCAGTATATCTACATACACACACATTATGTTAGTATATATAAATATTTGTCTATGAATATAGTTATACTATATATATTTTATATACACACACAGATTATATATATATATTTTATATACACACACAGATTATATATATATATTTTATATACACACACAGATTATATATATATATATATATATATATATATATATATATATATATATATATATATATATATATATATACAAGAAAGGCAATAGGTCCAGCACCAGTCAACAGTTCAGGAATAGGTAGCAGAGTGCACGGTAGCCAGAGGGTCCTGCTCACCTCCAATGTATAAATCCAAAAGGAAAAAAGTAGATGGCTCCAGCACTGTTTTATAAAAGTGAAATAACCTTTATTTAGGTGACATAATGAACAGACAGCGACGTTTCGGGTAACGCAGACCCTTAATCATGGATTTATAGATATATACATATATACACACACATATATAGAATATTTTTGACTGGCTCCCAGATTTCGAACAAATTTGTCAAGCCTTGTTTTAGTGGTAAATTGCAGGAAAATAAACCTTTTTATGCAAACACTTTTGCTTTGGGTTCAATGTAAGGGTTAAAAAGTACAGTCCCTTTTGAGGACTTGAACTAAGCAGAGACAGAGTTTTGAATAATACTGGCTGCACACCATTGATCTACTTTGTACTGATTTTAACTACATGATATTCACGTGGCTGGTTCTTTCAACCACCCTCCCCCTAAAACAGACGATTTGTAAGAATTCTTTAATGCTCACTCAAGCTTATTAAATTCTGTAGCTTAAAAAAAAATTAAAAAAAATCTGAGGGCAAAATGCCAGCTCATCATTTCAGATCCGTTTTTTTACTGGTAAATGTGACATTTGCTTGTTGTTTTTTTCTCTTAAAAGTTAAATACAGAAAGAAGGAAGTTGGTTCTATTTGAATCTGTTTTCTTCCTGATACAATCTCCATATCTTGGGTGGTTTTTTTGTTTTTGATGGGTCTTCACATATCAAAATGTATCACATATTGTTTTTGGAGTTGAATTTGTATGTTTAGCGAATGATACAAATCTAATGAATAGAGATAATACATGAAATAAACTGTTTATATTTAAATACCCAATTGTTTGTTAGTTTTGGTCCTAATTTATATAATATTTACAATGTGTGTGTGTTTTTGTAATGATTATACTACTGGTGTCAAGACGGATAATATTAACACTTTTATATAATAAAATGTTACCCAGGAACCTAATAAACAATACATTCCCAATATTTTAAAAAGGAAATGATCAACTAACACAAGAAGACTGATAGTCTTTTCTTAAAGGGACATTAAATTGAGATGAAACCCAAACATTTTCTTTTGTAATTCAAACACAGATTACCATACTAAAAAAGTTTCCAATAAACTTCTATTCTGAAATTTGCTTAGTTCCCATGATATTCTGTGTTGAAGAGATACCTAGGTAGGCATCTGCGGCACTACATGGCAGGATATAGTGCTGCGATCTAGTGCTCTTGCAAATGGATAACATTCTAGCAAAACTGCTGCCATATAGTGATCTAGAAATGGGCCGGCTCCTTAGCATATGGCACTGCTTATCAGCAAAAGATACCAAGACAACGAAGAAAATTTGATAATAGAAGTAAATTAGAAAGTTGTTTAAAATTACCTGTTCTGTCTGAACCATGAAAGAAAAATTTTGGGTTTCATATCCCTTTAACTGCATTGTGCATGTCTATCTTAAAGGGACATTAAACCCCAACATTTTCTTTCATGATTCAGATAGAACATACAATTTTAAACAACTTTCTAATTTACTTCTATTATCTAATTTGCTCCATTCTCTTGATATTCTTTCCTGAAAAGCATATCTAGATAGGCTCAGTAGCTGCTGATTGGTGGCAGCACACCCATGTGCATTGCTATTTCTTCAACAAAGAATATCTAAAGAAAGAAGCAAATTAGATAATAGAAGTAAATTGGAATGTTGTTTAAAATTGTATTCTCTGTCTGAATCATGAAAGATTTTTTTGGGGTTTAATGTCCCTTTAAGGCATGGCTAAAAACATATTTTTACATATGTTTGTTATTTGTATGTGAAATTATGGGCTATTGTGGCCCCCTCTTAGGGTGCAAGTCTGCTTACCTCTGGCATCTCCACAGAATATGAGGCGTTGACCAACTGTTGTATTTTTAAAACTATTCTTATCTATTTATCATTAACCCCTTAACGACCGAGGACGTGTAGGGTACGTCCTCAGAAAAAAGGCAGTTAATGCCTGAGAACGTACCCTGCACGTCCTCGGTTTGGAAAGCAGCTGGAAGCGATCCTGATCACTTCCAGCTGCTTTCCGGTTATTGCAGGATGCCTCGATATCGAGGCATCCTGCAATAACAATTTTTGCCCCTCCGGTGCAGAGAGAGCCACTCTGTGGCCCTCTCTGCACCGGACATCGATGGCCGCATTCGTTGGTGGGTGGGAGCGTAAATGGGAGGTGGGTGGGCGGCCATCGATGGCTTCTTAGTCAGAGAGGGGGGCGGGATCGGGGGCGGGATCGCCGGGGGCGCGCACAGGCGCGCGCGCGTGCACAGGGGGCGGCGGGAGGGCGCGTGCACGGGGAGGGAGCGGGTGGGAACCGCTTACACTACAGAAACTTGTACATATTTTTGTACAAAATAATAAAAATAAAACGTAATGGAAGGGATCTGGGAGGGGGTGGGGGATTGATCTGGGGGGGGGGGGAGCTACACTACAGAAAAAACTGAAATAAATGAAAAAAAACCATTTTTATATGCAAACTGGGTACTGGCAGACAGCTGCCAGTACCCAAGATGGCCCCCAATAAGGCAGTGGGGGGGGGTAGAGAGCTGTTTTGGGGGGGATCAGAGAGGTTGGGGGCTAAGGGGGGATCCTACATAGCAGCATATGTAAATATGCTTTAAAAAAAAAAGTAAAAAAAAAACCTTTTATTTTAGTACTGGCAGACTTTCTGCCAGTACTTAAGATGGCGGGGACAATTGTGGGGTGGGGGAGGGAAGAGAGCTCTATGGGAGGGATCAGGGGGTCTGATGTGTCAGGTGGGAAGCTGATCTCTACACTAAAGCTAAAATTAACCCTGCAAGCTCCCTACAAGCTACCTAATTAACCCCTTCACTGCTGGGCATAATTCACGTTTTGTGCGCAGTGGCATTTAGCGGCCTTTTAATTACCAAAAAGCAACACCAAAGCCATATATGTCTGCTATTTCTGAACAAAGGGGATCCCAGAGAATCATTTACAACCATTTGTACCATAATTGCACAAGTTGTTTCTAAATAATTTCAGTGAGAAACCTAAAGTTTGTGAAAAAGTTGACTATTTTTTTTAATTTAATCGTATTTGGCGGTGAAATGGTGGCCTGAAATATACCAAAATGGGCCTAGATCAATACTTGGGGTTGTCTACTACACTACACTAAAGCTAAAATTAACCCTACAAGCTCCCTACAAGTTCCCTAATTAACCCCTGCACTGCTGAGCATAATACACTTGTGGTGTGCAGCAGCATTTAGCGGACTTCTAATTACTTAAAAACAACGCCAAAGCGATATATGTCTGCTATTTCTGAACAAAGGGGATCCCAGAGAAGCATTTACAACCATTTGTGCCATAATTGCACAAAATGTTTGTTAATGATTTCAGTGAGAAACCTAAAATTTGGAAAAATTTTACTTTTTTTTTTTATTTGATCGCATTTGGCGGTGAAATGGTGGCATGAAATATACCAAAATGGGCCTAGATCAATACTTTGGGATGTCTTCTAAAAAAATATATATACATGTCAAGGGATATTCAGGGATTCCTGAAAGATATCAGTGTTCCAATGTAACTAGCGCTAATTTTGAAAAAAAGTGGTTTGGAAATAGCAAAGTGCTACTTTTATTTAGTGCCCTATAACTTGCAAAAAAAGCAAAGAACATGTAAACTTTGGGTATTTATAAACTCTGGACAAAATTTAGAAACTATTTAGCATGGGTGTTTTTTGGTGGTTGTAGATGTGTAACAGATTTTGGGGGTCAAAGTTAGAAAAAGTGTGTTTTTTTCCATTTTTTCCTCATATTTTATAATTTTTTTATAGTAAATTATAAGATATGATGAAAATAATGGTATCTTTAGAAAGTCCATTTAATGGCGAGAAAAACGGTATATAATATGTGTGGGTACAGTAAATGAGTAAGAGGGAAATTACAGCTAAACACAAAGACCTGCAAAAATGTAAAAATAGCCTTGGTCCCAAACGGACAGAAAATGGAAAAGTGCTGTGGTCATTAAGGGGTTAAAGGGACAGTCAAGTCCAAAAAAAACTTTCATGATTTAAATAGGGCATGCAATTTTAAACAACTTCCCAATTTACTTTTATCACCAATTTTACTTTGTTCTCTTGGTATTCTTAGTTGAAAGCTAAACCTAGGAGGTTGCTATGCTAATTTCTTAGACCTTGAAGACTGCCTCTAATCTGAATACATTTTGACCACTAGAGGGCATTAGTTCACATGTTTCATATAGATAACATTGAGCTCATGCACGTAAAGTGACCTAGGAGTGAGCACTGATTGGCTAAACTGCATGTCTGTCAAAAGAACTGAAATAAGGGGGCAGTCAGCAGAGGCTTAGATACAAGATAATTACAGAGGTAAAACGTGTATTATTATAACTGTGTTGGTTATGCAAAACTGGGGAATGGGTAATAAAGGGATTATCTTTCTTTTTAAACAACAAAAATTCTGGTGTTGACTGTCCCTTTAAGTCACCTGAGCTGTGTGTAGCTTGAGCAAATGATTAGGCCCATATCTCCCTTTCAGGTGTTGTTATAACCGGGGGGGGGGGGGGGGGGGAGTCAGGGCATCTTTCAAAATAATTTTTAGTTTATGAGGCATTATAAGGTAAATATGTTATACATTTTATTATGTATTATTGTTAAAGGGACATTGTAGTCTAAAATTAGTATGCTCTATATCGTTATAGCATGTCATTTTAACCTTAATGACCCCGCAAAGGGGTTAAAGTTCTGCTCTAGAGCTGCAGACAATTGTTAGTCCAGAGCAAACACAGGCGGTCAGCCAATCAGAAGCAGCAGTTACACAACCCTGCCAACCACTGGGTGTGTCTACTTGTGACTAGTAATTGTTTGTGTCTTGCATGCAGGAGTTTAGCTATATGTTTAATCTTTTGTATACAGGTGGCCCTCGATTTACAATGGTTCAATTTGCACCGTTTCAGAATAACAACCTTTTTTTTCAGTCATGTGACTGCTATTGAAAAGCATTGAGAAGCAGTGCATTTATTAAAAAAGCCAGTAGGTGGAGCTGTCCGCTTGTGTTGCAGCAAAGATATGCAAGCCAAGCAAGCTGAAATTAATCAGTTTAACCAGACCTGCGCTATTGAGGAACAAGATCTTCCTGTCTATAAATCAGTCCAGATTGGAATGCATAGAAAGAACTGTTTGCAGAAAAATGCAAGTGAAGTCTGTTTTGTGTGATTATTCTATTAGGTTTATAATGCTGTTTAGCAAATGTTTTTGTTCATTTTACTTAGTTTAATTATATAGTCTGTGTTGTGTGATTATTTTATTAGGCTTATAATGCTGTTTAGCAAATGTTTTTGTTCATTTTACTTAGTTTAATTATATATTCTGTGTTGTGTGATTATTTTATTAGGTTTATAATGCTGTTTAGCATTTAAAGTCTTCATTTCAAAGCTTTAAAAATAATGTATTAGGTGTTACTTATGCCAATTTTGAGAGGGGCCTGGAACCTAATTCCCTCACTTCCCTTTGACTTACATTATAAACTGGGTTTCAATTTACAACGGTTTCGATTTACAACCTTTACTTCTGGAACCTAACCCTGGCGTAAACTGAGGGCGTAAACTGTATATTAATAATAATTCAAAAAGTTTGTTGAGCCCTTTAATTAATGATAGTCTCATTGCATGTATATATTTTATTTTATAATCTTTAAATAATAAAAATATAAATGCTTAAAGGAAACTTGTAATGCAAAAAATTGCATGCTTTAATGTGTTAGATTATTTAGCATTAGTGACCGTGGCTTAATATGTGATTGTATTATCCTTGTGGTTTGATGGGTGGTTTTTTTGTAGACTGGCTGATGACTCAAGTAGTTTTGTAACTTATCTCAGTATGAAATACACATTCTATGGTGTGACTGCATTCTGGTGTCTGAGAATGTATCAATGTTTCCTAATCAATGCAGTAATGAAATAGAATTTTTGACCTGATCTGCAACCCAATACACCTGTAAGTGGTTATTATGGGTATTTTTGCTGGCTAGAATTGATTTTGGACTTACTCTAAAGGTGTAAGAAAAAGTCACAATGATTTTTACATGTTAAGGGTGAGAATGCCACAAATTTGTCTTGCCCAGTGCCCCACATATACAAAGGGTAGCCCTGGTGCCTGCACGTGCCAAATGCACACTGGCTTACAAGTCCTGAGACAAGCATCCTGATTGGCTACTTAAAATAAATTAAAAATCGGATGTTGCTGATGAGGAAATTTTGAGGTAAAATATATTTCTTTGTTACAAGGACATGTTTAGGTTATATTTTCTAGTCAGCTTTTTAAATGTATGCTGCATCACTTTCAAATGATTTTATTATTGGATTAGCTGAATTGTTTTAAAATGGTTTAAAAATTTTTGGTAGGCCCAGACCCTACTAAAGTAGGTACCAAACTCATATTCCTAGCTATAAGTGACCCCTCAAGGCCTACACATATGCTTCTGTGCCTAGGGTTGCTAGACACCTTTCAGTCAATGTTTTAGTCAATATTTTTGTATTTTACTTACGATTAAATATTTGCTTTGGTATTCAGCCAAATGTTTTGAGGGCGATAAAATATTTGCCCAAGTAATAAAAAGCTTATATTATATGCATCATATTACAGACCTATGAATCATCCTAGCTGTATTGACTTTTTCATCAACATGTCAGTCTTTTTTTTTTTTCCCAGGGACCTTCTCTATGCTTTTGTCACTAAACTGGTTAGATTGGTTTAACCAAACCGGAGCCTCCCAGAGTAGTCACCTTTCATTTGTCCCTCAAGCAAATTTGCACATCTCTAAGATAATCCGATGATGACAAATAATTGTTCCATAAATAGGTCTCACTTGTGTAATAAGGCCTAAGCAAATAAATTAGACATGCATTTTAATTTTTCTTTCATGTTTGTGGAGAAGATTACGTATATTTATTTACTGACAGGAATTTTAGTCTAGCATGGAACATTATGAAGAGAATGAATATGCAGTAAAAAACACCAGAGAGCATAATTAATGTGTTATGTGAAAATATGTGTCAGGGAGTGTGTATGTGATATATATATATATATATATATATATATATATATATATACAGTGTATATATATATATATATATATATATATATATATAATATAGAGAAAATAACTCATTGTGTAAACCATTTACAAATCTAAAGAAGTCAGAAGACTTGCATTAAACCCAGAAACTCTCTGACTACACTGTTTCCAATGCAGCAAAGAAATCTGGGTAAGATATGCAAATGAGTTTCACAATGACTCACTTTTTTAATTTTAGCCTGCTTTTTAAGACAGACTTCCCTTTACGCCATAGCACTGCTGCATTACACAGCTTTTATGCTTAGCTAGGGTTAGTACAGTGATTCAGACCAATCCCAGGACAGCTGTTTCATGGTTATTGCCACTCATCAGATGGGAGTAGGTTATATATATATATAGTATTAAAATGCTGGTGTACTGAGAATATCTAGCTATGCTTCACATGCACATTCAGAAAAAAATGTTAATACTAAAACAGTGATAACTTTTACTAGAAGCATTTTTGCAACTAAATGTATATTGCAAATATGTTTCTATTCAAAGATGTAATTCATCTATGTGCATTTAAATTTTGACCGGAATGCCCCTTCAAAGGACCACTAAAGACCACAGTAGAATAGCATAATCAATACATGCATAAAAATACAATGCGAACCACCTACAGTTTGCCTTATTTGGAGGAACCTATCTGGGCTTTAGTCTGCAGACAACAAGGCTAGCCACAGCCATAATATTAGTATAAAGTGCATAATTGTGAAGAAATTAAATGTTAAAGCCAATTAGAGATGGAAATGTAGCAAAGTTGGCCTTAAGAAGTCAGCAGGGTGCATTTCAAGTTCTGAGAATGACAAAAACACAATTTTTAGAGCTACATTAAATGAAAAGGGGAAAAATAAATCATGGAAATACAGTATCCCACAAAAGGGAGTACACCCTTCACATTTTTGTTAATATTTTATTATATATTTTCATGTGACAACACTTGCTACAATGTAGTGAGTGTACAGCCTATATAACAGTGTACATTTGCTGTCCCCTCAAAATAACTCAACACTCAGCCATTAATGTCTAAACCGTTGGCAACAAAAGTGAGTACACCCCTAAGTGGAAATGTCCAAATTGGGCCCAATTAGCCATTTTCCCTCCCGGTGTCATGTGACTCGTTAGTGTTACAAGGTCTAAGGTGTGAATGGGGAGCAGGTGTGTTATTGCTCTCACACTCTTTCATACTGGTCACTGGAAGTTCAACATGGCATCTCATGGCAAAGAACTATCTGAGGATCTGAAAAAAGGAATTGTTGCTCTACATAAAGATGGCCTAGGCTATAAGAAGATTGCCAAGACCCTGAAACTGAGCTGCAGCACGGTGGGCAAGCCCATACAGCGGTTTCACAGGACTGGCTCCACTCAAGAACAGGCCTTGCCATGGTCGACCAAATAATTTGAGTGCACATGCTCAGCGTCATATGCAGAGGTTGTCTTTGGGAAATAGACGTATGAGTGCTGCCAGCATTGCTGCAGAGGTTGAAGGCGTGGAGGGTCAGCCTGTCAGTGCTCAGACCATACACAACACACTGCATCAAATTGATCTGCATGGCTGTCGTCCCAGAAAGAAGCCTCTTCTAAAGATGATGCACAAGAAAGCCTGCAAACAGTTTGCTGAAGACAAGCAGACTAAGGACATGGATTACTGGAACCATGTCATGTCATGGTCTGATGAGACCAAGAAAAACTTATTTGGTTCAGATGATATCAAGCGTGTGTGGCGGCAACCAGGTAAGGAGTACAAAAACAAGTGTGTCTTGCCTACAGTCAAGCATGGTGGTGGTAGTGTCATGGTCTGAGCCTGCATGAGTGCTGCCTGCACTGCGGTTCATTTTTACAGTTCATTGAGGGAACTATGAATGCTAACATATACTGTGACATACTGAAGCAGAGCATGATCCCCTCCCTTTGGAGACTGGGCCGCAGGGCATTATTCCAACATGATAACGACCCCAAAAACACCTCCAAGACGAGCACTGCCATGCTAAAGAAGCTGAGGGTAAAGGTGATGGACTGGCCAAGCATGTCTCCAGACCTAAACCCTATTGAGCATCTGTGGGGCATCCTCAAACAGAAGGTGGGGGAGCGCAAGGTCTCTAACATCCACCAGCTCCGTGATGTCGTCATAGAGGAGTGGAAGAGGACTCCAGTGGCAACGTGTGAAGCTCTGGTGAACTCCATGCCCAAGAGGGTTAAGGCAGTGCTGGAAAATAATGGTAGCCACACAAAATATTGACACTTTGGGCCCAATTTGGACATTTCCACTTAGGGGTGTACTCACTTTTGTTGCCAACGGTTTAGATATTAATAACTGTGTGTTGAGTTATTTTGAGGTGACAGCAAATTTACACTTTTATACAGGCTGTACACTCCCTACTTTACATTGTAGCAAAGTGTCATTTTTTCAGTGTTGCCTCATGAAAAGATATAACAAAATATTTACAAAAATGTGAGGGGTGTACTCACTTTTGTGGGATACTGTATATTGAAAAGTTGTTTTATTATGCATAAATAAACATTTCTTTATAAAAACTCTCAAGGTGTTCACTGTCCCTTTTAAAGGAATGATACAGTAATCTAAAGGCTAGCAGGTTGAAGGGACAGTTTACCCCCAAATTTTCTCCCCTTTAAATGGTTTCCAAATATCTATTTTACCTGCTAGAGTGTGTTAAATTGTTTACAAGTAGCTCCTTTACCCCTATTTCGGCATTTGAAATAGCTGTTTTAGCCTGTGGTATCCCAACCTATACTGAAAGTTTCTATACTGAAGTCTCCGGCCAGCCAGCAGAAGAAATTACACTCCCAGTGGAGTGCAGGATAGTTAAGTAATAAAACGTTAATTTTCCATTGTTCTCGCTAAGTATTGAGCTTTGGGTTTCCAGACAAATATAAGATAAGGAAGCAAGTGTGTGTAATAAAGTGATAACATAATGAGATCTGATATTACCTGCAAGCTCAACTATTGTAATAGGTTGTGGATTTAAAGCACAAAACCAGCAATTTCATATACACAAATAAACCTGAAAATGCAATTTCTCATACACTTTATACTCTGCAGCTGGTATAACAAGTCATTTAAAAACTATTTTACAGTGTACTGTCCCTTTAACAATACTTGATCTTCCACCCTCAAAATCCAAATCAGACTATGTATAAGGATAACAAATGCACCATAAATTTACTCCTTAGCTTTTTACGATTACCTTGATGATGTTTACATCTATAACCTCAGGATCATAAATCTCACCCCTGGATGCAGCTCTTTAAAAAAAAAAAGGCATTTAAAGAAAGGGCTTTGATGTATTTTACTTTTTCAGAGGGTGCCTGCACCACTCAGTAGAAAGCCTGCAAGCGATCTACTAACTACACGCCACCACATGTTTCAGAGCCGTGGGACATAAGAACCTCAGGCAAAGGTCTTTAAAACAAACACAGCCAGCCAGCTATTTTACCAATATTGTACCATAGGACCAAGATCCTCAAACTATGTGCAACCAATAAACTACAAGTGTTCATTAAAAATCAACAAATTAATTATATATATATACACACACACAAACATACATATATATATATACACACATATACACACAGACATATATATATATATATATATATATATATATATATATATATATATACACACAACACACACACACAGACATATATATATATATATATATATATATATATATATGTATAGATATACTCACATATACACACACACACATATATATATATACACACACACAGAGACATATATATATATATATACACAACATATACACACACAGACATATATATATATTTATATATATATATACACACATATACACACACAGACATATATATATATATATATACACACACACACACACATATACACACACAGACATATATATATATACACAGATATATATATATATATATATATATATATACATACATATACACAGACACATATATATATATATATATATATATATATACACACAGACATATATACTGTATATATATACACACATATACACACACAGACATATATATATATATATATATATATATATATACACACACACACACAGACATATATACTGTATTTTAGGCTTGGGGAAGGTTTGAAAGTGTGCGGGAGGTTGTTCCATTATTGTGGTGCTCTGTAGGAAAAAGAGGATTGAGCTGCTTTCTTTTTGTATTGAAGCAGACTAAATAATGTGCTGGTACTGGATCGGAGGTTATGGGAGGTGGGAACAGCCGGGGAGAGCACACAAGGCTGGAAAGATGGAGGGTGCGTCTGGATTCCAGCGACAGCCAGTTTAGTTCTTCTAGCATGTCACAATGGTGGGTCTTGTAGTTACATTGTAGCACAAAGCGGCAGAACGAGTTATACAATGTATTACGTTTATTAAGGTGAGATTGCAGTGCAGGTGCATATACTACATCCCCATAATCCATGATTGCCATCAGCATTTGCTGTACAATCTTTTCCTTTACTGTCGGTCTGAGGCAGGATTTGGTTCTGTACAGGGCACCTAGTTTTGGATAGAGTTTAGATGCAAGTTTTTCTATGTGGAGGCCAAAAGATAGATTGGAGGCTAATAACATACCCAAGTATTTGAAAGAGTGGACTGTGGTCAGTGTGCAATATGATATTGTTTTGATGCATAGATGGAAATTTTGTAGTTTGTGTTATTTAGGTACCATTCCAAAGATCATTGTGACAGTTTTGTCAGTGTTTAGGAAGAGTTTGTTTTCTGAGATCCACTTTTCTACCTCTGTGAACTCTTGGAGCACTGCCTCAAGCTGCGGCAGATCGGATTTGTTTGCATAGATTACCGTGTTGTGTGCGTACATGTGTACAGTTGAGGATTTGCAGACATTTGGCAGATCATTTATAAATAATGTGAATAGTAGGGGGCCGAGAATGGAACGTTGGGGAACACCACACGTGACTGGGAGAGGGAGTGAGTCGCTGTCAGAAATGGAGACATACTGTGATCGATCCGATACATATGATCGAAACCAGGTTATCGGATATATGAAATTACTCTTTACACAAACATGAGCAAGCTGGAGTAGGTATACGTCGGTATTCTCCTAAAACTTTGGGGCTTGGTTACGAGTCTTAAAATCAGTTATTTAAAAATAAGCAAAACTATATATTTAAAAAAACAAACAAAACAAAAAACTGTATAGGCTATATAAATGGATCATCTACAAAACATTTGTTAGTGTATAATATCCCTTTAAGGTGGTTAAGCACTGATTCAGCTAAGTTAATTAATAATAATTTATTTAACAGGTATTTAAACAAACAGACATATATTCTTTTCTAATCTCCATCTAATAGCTAAATATAAATATATATTGATATATACACAATCATATTCACACCTAAACTACTTATCATGCCCACTGTATTGCAAATATTGTTTTTCCAATCATGACAGTTTTATGTAAAACTGCTAATGCAGCTTAAAGGGATACTAAACCCAATTTTTATCTTCCCCTATTTAGATAGAGCATGCAATTTTAAGAAACTTTCTAATTTACTCCTATTATCAATTTTTCTTCCTTCTCTTGCTATCTTTATATGAAAAAGCAAGAATGTAAGCTTAAGACCCGGCCCATTTTTGGTTCAGCACCATTTTTGGTTCAGCGTGTTCCCGTCCCCCTTCCCGGAACAGCAACCGGAACTAGTCCAGCGATGGGCCTCCCTGCAGCTGCTCCCACCCATCAACCAATCAGCAAGCGCTACCCAGGTGCTGAACCAAAAATGGGCCGACTCCTAACCTTACATTTCTGCATTTTCAAATAAAGATAGCAAGAGAACAAATAAGAATTGATACTAGGAGTAAATTAGAAAGTTGCTTAAAATTGCATGCTCTATCTGATTCATTAAAGACAACATTTGGGTTTAGTATCCCTTTGAGTTGGAAAAGAGCAAACAGTTTGAATTGTTGTCCAATCAGCACTCTAGCTACAACAAAAGGAGCCCAAAGGGGTATTTGAATTTCATATCTGTATTAAAAAGTACGTTATAGCGCAACTTCATCGTAACTGATGAATTAAACTCTATCTAAAATATCACTAACATTCCGGATATGTTTTTATAAAGGGCAGAGTTTACCATCACTTTAATATGCAACTGTTTTTAAATATTGAACCAACATGCTTCTTATATTATGAAGATTATACCAGACACGAGGCTTGCCTTGCTATAAAATGAGACAGAAGCTGGTGCACGTGTTGTCTGTTCCTGATTCACAAATTTCCAGACGCTGCTTATGGGCTGCTAATTAATTCCAGCAGCAATATTAACCCCTTAATGACCAATGACGGAATTCTATCATTGAACAATTGAGCAAACTGAAGCTGTGTCCTTAAAGGGTCACAAATTGTCTTGCTTAGACCAACAAAGTATGTATGTATATATTTATTTATTATATTCATATTTTACTTTGTTCTCTTAATTGTTATTTGTTTTTCTGTTTTGGTCTGTCTATATTTTATTCAGGTCCCTTGTTCGCTCTTTCTGTCTTCCTTTCACTGCCTATCTTTTTTCTCTCATCTTCAGACTGGCTTTTTTAATAAATGTAAAGCTTAAAGGGACACTAAACCCAACATTTTATTTTATGATTCAGAGAATACAATTTTAAACAACTTTCCAATTTACTTCTATTATCTATTTTGCTTCATTTTTTAGATATCCTCATTGATGAAATAGCAATGAACATGGGTGAGCCAATCACACAAGGCATCTGTGTGCAGCCACCAATCAGCAGCTACTGAGCCTATCTAGATATGCTTTTCAGCAAAGGATATAAAGAGAATGAAGCAAATTAGATAATAGAAGTAAATTAGAAAGGTGTTTAAAATTGCATGCTCTTTCTAAATCATGAAAGAAAAAATTTGGGTTTAGTGTCTCTTTAAAGTAAAAAAAAAAAAACTTTTGATAGGCCAAAAAAATATAAACATATTTTTTTTTTTTGAGAAGCAAATAGGTGTTATTAAAGGGACATAAAACCCACATTTTTTTCTTTCATGATACAAAAAGAGAATGTGATTTTAATCAACTTCTGTTACCTAATTTGTTTTGTTCTCTTGGTATCCTTTGTTGAAAAGGATACCTAGGTAGCCTCAGGAGCTGCTGATTGGCGTTTGCACATATATGCTTCATGTTATTGGCTCACCCGATGTGTTCAGCTAGCTCTCAGTAGTGCAATGCTGCTTCTTTAAAGGGACAGTCTACACCAGAATTTTTATTGTTTTAAAAGATAGATAATCCCTTTATTACCCATTCCCCAGTTTTGCATAACCAACACAGTTATAATAATATACTTTTAACCTCTGTGATTATCTTGTATCTAAGCCTCTGCAAACTGCCCCTTTATTTCAGTTCTTTTGACAGACTTGCAGTTTAGCCAATTACTGC